>NC_090448.1:1149004649-1149604649 GCF_031143425.1 Pleurodeles waltl
AGATACAAGAAATACTCGGCCCGCTGACCTCAGAGAGCACAGGCCGGTGAAAGGTGTGCAGCATGGATCCTCTGTAGGCAGTAGACTGACTACTGACCCCATAATACTTTAAGAAAGGGGTACCATTAATCTACATATATTTGTGAACAGCAGGATACAATGTGTTGTGATTATCAATAGACCGGCTTACCAGTATGGAAGTGGAGAGCCTGTGAATAGCCCCCAGGTGACGTGGATAGAGGCTGGGAATTGGATACAAAGGTCCACCTCCAGTGTTGGAGACCCCGAGAGTCAGGATGACTTGGAGTGTTCGAAGTTGGGAGAAGGAATTCTTGAATGACCCCAAGCTAAGCTCCGTATCTGCATAAAAATGGTTAACCTAAGAGGTCCTAAACCACCCATGGAAACAAAAGTTGAATAAAGCAAACAGGTACAGGGAATGTAAACAGTGCAACCTATGCTACCAGATTATAAGCCATACAGTGCAGTTTCCAGCAATAGTGTAGTGCTGTGGTTGGTGCTTTAAATTGTCCCAGCTCTTACTGACTGGAAAGGGTCCAGAACATTCTGGATCTTTTCAGAATATTCTGGCTATTTCAACCATGCCCATTAAGTGTTAATCTTTGTTACCCTGTGACTCCACCTTGCTTTGCCTTCCTAGCCACCATTGGGCGGTCTGTCACAGGCTCCAAGGCCAACCCAAAGTTAGCTTGTGTCATGGAGTCTGAGCTACATGGCTGCAATACTGGACATGATCCCCGGAGAGCACGGACTCTAGTATACCGTAAGTGAAGGTATTCTCTCAGTGTAATTTACCTCTTACAAATCCCATGGTGTGAATCCCTATTTTACACAGGCTCGTCTTTGTGAAAAAGTAATACATTTTCCCCAAGTTTTTATGGTCTCTCTATTATGCATTAATAATAAGGAAAAAATGCTAGAAGCAAGCATACGTATAATGGTAAGTTTGAGTGAAGTAGTTTATAAATAGCTGTTAACTGCTCTGTGCTGGGTTGTAGTGGGAGATGGCAGGCTTCTGTTGCCTTTTATCCAGCCTCCTGCTTGTCCTTAGGGAGATTTGGTTTCACTATAAGGTTGTTGATTGTAAACCTGGTAGACCTGTGTTCTAACCTAGGCTTTTTGAAAAATAACGTTGTCTCCTAGTGCTCTCTCCCTCACATAAAGAAATTAGGAGCTAAACATTCTGATATTACACATTTAAAAGTGGATTCTCACTCTTTCCTTGTTGCGAGCCATGCACCTTGGGACGAATATACTGCTACCAATGTACCGAACTGGCAATGCACAGACATTCGTCTCAGTGACAAAAAAAGCAACATTTTAAGAGCTATTCTGACTTCTGTAGTAGCTATTACAAAGTGGTTTGATTTTTCACATTCATTTTGTACGTCAGTCATCTTAGGCCTATTAAAGGTCCACTTTCAGTACTAGTACCTTACTGTATGTAAAGGAGGGCTTGATGCAAAGTGATGCAGACAAATGAAGCATTGAAATGCATTGGCTCTAATAGAATAACGGGACCTGCGCTTGGAAATGGTAATGCTTGGGCTAGTGAGACTGACACTGTGAAAGGACTCTTTACATGCCCTGTCATCAGGCTGATAGTGACAGTGGTCCATGCTGCTTTAAGGCATCAAAAGTCATTGTGTTTTGGCTCTACAGTACCATGGACTAAAATAACATTTTGTATTGTGTAATGTGCCAGTAGGCAGCATATTTAGCATCTATGCACTTTGTGGAATCTAGCCCCTGTTCATTCGCATGATAACACTTAAGTCTTGAGTTGTACACCCTTCAACAGGAATAAAGAAAAAAATAAAACTAATATAAATTTTGGACTGTCCGAAATACATTAGTGAATGAGGTTATGTGAATACTCACTTGAACCTCTACTAGCAATTGGTTTCTGAGTTTGAGACCATTTCCAGTCCTAAGATGCCGTAGGTTAAAAGTTTTAAAATATGTTGCTCTATGAGCTGTCCATTCAGATTACAAAACAAACATTATTCAATTTATGAGATAACTAACCATGAAAGTATCACATAAAGCAATAAAACATTATTAAGGTACTTAAGCTTACATTAAATGACATCACATAAAGGAAATAGAATGCAAGCCATGTGAAGTGTAATAGCTACATATATCTGCTTATAAATACAAAACAAATTGCAAAAAAGGAAAAAATGTATATAAAATATTTGTTAAAATATATATTTTTAAAAAACTCCAACAATCACTTTATCAAAGCAAAGTTCCAATGGCCTCTATTCTATAAAATCAAGATATAAGATTGCAGCAGCTAAGCAGCTTCATTTTCCACATAAGTCAGAATTTTCCTTGTATGTAAGACATTGTTAAAAGAAAACTTTGTTACATTATGACATACTGTATCCTACTTTAAATCTAGTAAATACTGAAATGCCTCACAGTAGTAATACACATTTTCTTTTAAAAATAAGGTTTTTAAATAGTGCTTCCTATGTACAAGATAAAATCTACAGAATAGTGCTAAGTGTGGAGTTGATTCTTCAGACATTTTAAAACCGGGATATTAATAAGTCATGGGACCCCAACCTCCACTCTTGGGGAATGCAACAAGATGATCAATTTTGAGAAAGCAGAGTTGGGTTAAAAGATATCAATGATAAGTGTTAGAGTCCAAACTAATATATGATTGAAACCCAGGATGTTTGTACAATGACATATACCTCGTCACGGTAGGTTTAGTTTGAGCAACCAGATTCCTTTTCTGTGCACATACTCTAAATATATGATCTTTCAGATCCCTTTTGGAGTACTCTACTATATTCTCGGGGTATATTCAGAGATCCCGGTCTGTTTAGTCAAGCCTCCTTATGACATTTTTAATGTTTGCTATCCAAGCACTTGTAGGAGTCTGGCTCAGTGCTAAACTAACTTTAAGCATTACTTTAGTATAATGTGTCTCCTTTTTGGACCTGGCTGAATGGCATATGAGAAGTGGTTTGAATTCCAGTATATCCGATAGAAAGTGGAGTCCCAATTCTCTTTGTATGATGTTTTCCCGGATTGAGTGTGGTACTACTAGAAGTCTTTTTAGAAACGTGTTCTCTTCCTTTTGCAGTATTTCTTTATCCTCACAACCCCAATTCTTGTGCTATATGTGGCTGCTGCAACTGTTTCTGAGTTACAGAATCAGCATCACTTTGACAGACTTAGTTACCTAGCTTAGAAGCAAACTATAAATTCCTTCATTATTTCTTGACATGTTGGAAATGCCGATTTCTCTATGAAGGCTCCAACCCCAACCAAGGAAATCTGGACTCATAAATAGCTGAGGGTTTTTGTGCTTGCAATTATGTTCCACTTTATACAAACTGGCTGGTCTTCTACCTACTTTTACCACAACTCATGGTAAAAAAAAAAAAGTCCCTTGATTAAGTCTTCAGTCTTTTTCTTCCTTATAGTCCTTTATAGTCTGTAAAAGTATTAATGAGATTCTGCAGACTTTTGGGGTTAAGGCCAATAGAGGTACGTTGTCAGCTTACAAGATAATTGGTATAGGACTCTTGCCAACTCTGGGGGTATCAACACCAAGCGATTGTAGTTTGTCATCGATGCCATTTATGTATAAAGAAGGTGCAAAGACGCGTCCCTAACGGACTCCACTCCCAATATTAAACATTGGATTGCTGTACGGCTATTCCGCTATTTATTGTGGTCCACCAAATCAGATGTACAGCTAAGGTCCATGCATGTATAGACTACCTTCTTTTTGCGTTTGTATGTTTCCCTATCAAGAGCCTCAAGCTGAGGCATTGCTCAACCGTCACCAAGCCTTTCCT
This sequence comes from Pleurodeles waltl, assembly GCF_031143425.1. NCBI lineage: Eukaryota > Metazoa > Chordata > Amphibia > Caudata > Salamandridae > Pleurodeles > Pleurodeles waltl. Next base: position 1,149,008,495 of record NC_090448.1, read on the forward strand.
AAAGTCATATCGGGCACTTGTTAAGCTGTTCAGCCCATAATTCCAATCTATCTAAAATGACCCTCCCTTGTAACTTAGCTGAAGAGTCAAGCAAAGGAATTGGTTGATAGCATTTCGGGTCATTTCTGGAACCTTTCTTGAAAATAGGCACAATTGGTGAATTTGACAAGGATGGAGGTATAAATCCAGCCCCTACAGTATTTAAAACCTTAGTTAGGAGAGGTACCCGTAAAGCAGAAAGAGAGAAATTTATAGGTGTCCACTGGGCCAGAAGCCTTTCCCATTGGTCTCTTGTCCAGTTCCCTATTTACCTCCTCTAAGGTAAAAGCCAGATTGTGAATGGAAATGCCAGGGGAGTCATAATTCCTGTCTGTAATCTTTTAGGAGATGATAAATTGAGGCAAAATGGTCCGCCCAGCCAGCTGCTGTTATTGAGGATGCAAGTTTAGGCCAAGTACTATTAGTGAACAAAGGGCCATTTATTGTCTTCCAAAATAAGATTTTGTCCTTGGTCTCTGTCACCTGGATTAATTTTGCCCATACCTCCTGTTGGAGCTCTCTTTTCCTATTGTTTAATGCCTTCCTGTATCTAAACCTGCCAACCAGAAAGCAGCTAAATCCCTAGGTTTTGAGTGTAACAATTTGTTAAGATTATAACTAGCAGGGGTGCAATTGTGATTGACCCAACCTTTATTCTCAATCCCTTTGCTCTTGGTCATCCTAGTTAAAAATTGACTTCTAGAATTAGAGATGGATATGTTAGGCTTCCATCGTCTGTTCATGGTTATCCTCCAGGCCAAGGCCAATTAAACACAATTATATTCATAGTTATGGGATTGCTTGTAAATTTAGGTTTCACTCCTGTCCATTTCATTTTAGTACCATTCTTTCCAGCCCAACTTGAATAATGTGTAATACTTTACCTGTCAATGTTACTGGTTGTAACCTAATTTGACATATTGAAATCGCTGGTTTATGGTTGCTAATGCAGTTCTCCTCCACCTGCTAGTTATAATTCTTTCATTCTCCAAAGAGAGAATATGGTTGATTTTGCTATTACCTCCTCTTCCAGTATAGGTTGGAAGTCAAATTTCATAACTGGAACAGTAGCTGTCCGCCATGTATGTTAGATTTAAACAATAGATGGTATTAAAGCTGTTCGATATGGGTAGTGTTTGAAATGACAAGTATCGTTACCCTTAGTGTCAGTAAAGTCACACACCTGTTTGGAGGAAAAAGATCATTTAGTAGCATTAAAATCACCGGCCCAAATCATATAAACATCCTTTGAATATTGACAAAATTATACAAATCTTTTTCCAATGCTTTGACCACTTCAACCTTTGAGGTATCAAAAATGTTATTATAAAAAATAATTACAAGAAAATCAGAGTTACCATCCTAAGTTAGTAAGACTAATTGGTAATAAGGTGACAGTAGGAATGTTTTAGTTACTCTTAATGATATTCTAGTAGAGACTAATACAAAAAGATCTTTGGCCCCACCTGTGTTAGATTGGGTGTCTGCAGCACAGAAGGATGTAAACCCAGCAACATCAAATGAGTTGGTGAACCTCATTCACATATTTTATCCAGTCTTCAAGATTTGTTTTATTAGTCAGTCCAGCTATGTTTCAAGAGACTATATGAAACTCAGATGAACTGTCTCCACCATTAGGAAGTATGTCTTGACCCTTTGCTCCCTGAGCAGTATTTCATAGTTCTGATCTGTAAATTGGTAATCCCACTTCAGAAGATGCAGAGTTAGTTTTGTGTGATAATTCATTCAAGTTCGTCCATTCCTCAATGTAAATCGATTGCTTGTTGGAACTGGCTGGCTGAAGGTGCACATTTTGGAGCGTCTTCAGGGAGCCCTAAAATTCAGTATTATGCAGCCCCCCCCTCTGTTTTCTTAGAATTCGCTATCCAACCAACTCTTCTCACCATCGAAATTTCCGCAGATAGTAAGTTCACCTTGGCTATCTAAAATCAGGACGTAGGGTGTAGCCTCTGGTGGAAGATGTAACACATCCTTTGAAAATTCCTGGGTTTGTTCTTTTAACAGATTCTGCTCCTCACGAGAACCTTCTCCTACTGCTAGTAGGGGGCATTTGATCACCTTGCGATGTCAGCGATAAGGTGGATTTTGGAGTGTACTGGCTCTATCTTGTACTGGGCTGATTTTGTACATGTGCCCCATTTGGGTTCACTCGCTTCCATATTTCTGTCTCCCAGTGCAACTTCATTGCCCTGTCTAAGGCTTTGTGGACTTGGGGTACCGCTCAGCTTGTCTGATTCAGAACAATTGCCAGGCTTGTTTCAAGCGGTCATCATTTGTAGGTTACTCTTTCTAAAGTCTGTTTTAACCATGGAGTCCATATTTTTAATTTGCTCACTCATAGACTGAACATAAGAGATTAGATCATTTCCCATTGTGTTTTCATCTTGTTGCCTGGATACACTAGATAGGCCCCCCTGATGACAAAAGATTTTCAATTGAGGCGAGGGTGGCATTTGAGAAAGGAGTTAGATATGGGGATTGTCTGAGACGTTACTGCAGAGTATCTGCTACATTGGCTGCAAGCTCTTCCACAGTCGCTAAAGCCTTAGACTGCCCGTTGAGTTGCTCCAAATCTTTCTTCTACATTAACAATTTCTTTATCATGGACATGTCCCCCGACGGGAAGTTTGTTTAAGAATTCAAAGTGGTGATGTTGCTGCCCTTGGTACCAGCTTTCATTATTATTATCCTCTTGTCCGTTTTGTTAATCAAAAGAATAAAAAAAAAATATACAAAAAACAGACTTGCTGCATTTAGGACAAGATGAAAATGGGGTGGCCCCGTCCAGCCTTGTTGGCTGCGGACAAGAACAGATGGGCCCACTCTTGGCCCATTCTTCGCCTGGACGAGTCCCGCTCTGTGGACGGGTTGTGGCCCACTGGAAAAAATTTGAAGCTTCAGCTAATTTCCATGAGGCCACAGAGGCCACGTGTCTGAAGAAAAAAGTTGGCATAATTTTCTGCCAGAACTCTAAGCTGGTACTCTGCCAAACTAAAGGGTAGCTGTTCTTTCCTGGCCCATCTTGTACCTTTTGAATGTTCTGATTGTGTTTGCAGAACCTCTTTTACTGGAGTACAAGGAGGAGTCTTTACCTTGCTGACGCAGCTTCAAGAGGAATATATTTTGTGGCTGTTGTTGATGTGGTGTTAAAGTTCACATAAATAAGGAGAAAGTCTACTGATTTCTATTATTAGATCTTCAGTTATAGACATGAGCATTTCAACAGTCTGCTTTATGTGCTTGTTCCTGCTGCAAATTACAATATGCATCTTATATTTTATGTTTAAGTAGGCTTCGTTCAAGCAGTACTGCATGCTGCTTTGCCAGAAGTGTGACTTTTAAAACTGTAGCAGTGCTGTGCTTTTACAGCATCTAATTAAAAGTTCAGTGTCAGTCCAATCATAACAGGTATTATATAGTCACTTGGCTGCTGAAGTTTCATTTCTCTTGCCTTAGTTACCGTTTGTCATCTGTGTCGCCTTTCCTATCCTGATGCATTGATATTAAGTGACTTCAGCCAGGCTGTTTTTCCTCATCCATGAATTTTTGTGTATACTGTGAGGCAACACCCTTATCTTTAATCTCTCATGGACTTGAGCTCAGACAGCACTCTGCGCTTGAGAAATTCCTCCCTTACACCCTTCCTTTTCTCCTTCCCCTGCAACATTTTGAAACGCGTGCTGGTTCGACAGTCTGCAAAATGTACCACCAGGAGCCTCTCTCAAAGTTTGCAAAGTGTGTCCTCTCCCCAGTAATTGACTTTTGGGGGAGATATCAAGGATGCTATTAAGTTACCTCTCAGGTGCTCTATAGTTATACTTCATTATACTTCATGATGGCCAGACTCATCCGATTTCTGAGTAGAATCCCTGGTGTCAGTGAAAATGGTATCTTTGTATGCCACCATGTAATATTGCCTTCATTCAATCTTAGGTGCTTGAGGTGAATTATTTTAAAAGCAGAAGAAACTGATCATGGTGGTATCAATGATGTATGGTTTCACAAATTCAAAATAATGTAGTCTAATCTACCCATTGTACAATATCCTTCGATGTATGACCTTCTTTTAAGGCTTCGAGACAATACCCCGTAAGATTGATGAGGTTCAAAATATGAATTTAATCTTCTCCATCTCATTCTCCAAGCTCAGTTTGTTGCCAATACTGGGCAAAAGGTTTTCCCCAAAAAAATAACAGAATATTTTTCTGTACCTGCCAGTGTTTTTTTAATTTCATGCATTGTACACCATTTTATCACATCACATTTGTCGTCTTATTTAAAAAAAAAAAGTACATTACAGAGGTAGTTGTTGGTGCAGCATTCCTTCCTTAAATGTATAAGCCCTCCCTCCCCCACATTAGACTATTTACTGGAAAACGGAACACAATAACACTACTAGCCTGTAAAATATTTGTTTTAAGTAGCAAATGTTTTTGTTATGATTTGCAGAATATATATGGCTGATTATTTACATCCCACTTGTATTTTGCAGCTTCTTTATTGTAATGCTCTTCGTTGTTTGACCAACGCCAACATCTTGTCCAGGCACGACATGTGGCAATTCCTATCCTATTGTGTTTATGCCTCAGCGCTTTGAGTATGCTGTCATCACAGAACCACTAACAGCTACTCACTTCTGTAAGTGCTCCCTCTTGTTTGGAGATCAGTCATCCAGTGCACACCTGTGCTACCATCAGTATAAGTGTGCTCCACAACCATCTGCATTGCATGCAGAAGTACAAGTGCATACATGCCTCTGGAGAGACAGGATTTTATGTGTAGCAAAAAGTCTCAGGAGGTGCTCACAGGGTGTCATGGGAGTCTCCATATTCCAGTAATAAGGGTGGAGAGTGTCCACAAATGTCAAAAGGTTAAGAAATGCACTAGATCATCAACACGGCTGATATATTTCAGTAGATGTCCACTGTTCTAGGACTGTAGTCAATAGTTCAGAAATGCCCTGGATGTTCATTCACAGGGTGTGACAATCCCAGTGGGATGACATTCTAGGTATACATTACAGCATGCAACTTCCAGTCATCAAGTATGTGGCTTGTCGTACTGCCACAAACCAGTGCTGGCCCTTTGACTACTTCATTCGTGTATTACAAATTTGATCTCTATCAAATCTCAAATCTGATCTCAAATCACTGGCAGTACCTGCATTTAGCAGTGGAGGGGCAGCATTGTCCATTAAGGACGCTTCCATTTGAACTGAAGTCTCTGTGCGGCTCTTTATGAAGTGCCTGGTGGAAGTTCTTCCTTCCAGGGAAGGCAAGACATCAAGTGTCAAAGATCCATGGTTTGTCAAAGTTCCATGAAAGGTAGAGACTTGGATTTCCACAGTCGCCAACATCAGCTTATTCCACTTACTATTCCAAGAATTAGAACTGACTTTGAACACAAAGAAATCTTCCATCTATCCTGTTACTAGATTGCAGTTCCTAGGAACTTTCCTGAATTCACAGCTGGAGAAAACTTTCCCTTTGGAAGATTAACTTCAGGCCACGGCACAGGCAGTTTACTCAAAGCAAACTGTGTCCATTGGGATATACAAATCCCATTTATTTTTCATGTCATCTTGCATCAGCCTGATCCCTTTCTGCAGGCTTCCTATAAGGCCCATTCCACAGGAGCTAGAAAGACGGTGAAAACAGGCTTATGCTTTTCCTTCATTTAACCTCCCATCCAGAATGCTGAGGTAGGCAAAAACAGATTACTGTTCCAAGATTCTGATCGGCCTGGCATTTTCCTCATCTGTTTTGGTTCATTGACTGAATTAGGCATCTGTGTCCCAGCCAATGCAGTTGAACAGTCACACCTGGCTCACTTACCAGACACAACTTAGAGATTGTCCATTCCCATCTCAAGTTCCTGAACCTTACTGTGTAATTAATTTACAGGCATATGAATATCCTTCAGACTACAGAGCTATCTTCGCTCAGGCAGCTGCACCATCCTTAACTAAGGTTTACGATGCTAAGTGGAAAAGATGATATGCATAGCTAAAAATAAAGGCCTTAGCGTGATCCCCATGCAGCCGGATCAAAATACTGTCATACTTATAAATAGCCAAGAGTGGTCTCAAGTATTCATCTATCAGGGTTAACTTGGCAGCAATTTCTAGACCCTGGTAGAGGAAAGACTGTTCTGTTGGAGAATTCTAAAGTAAGCAGTTCATGAAAGGACTGTGTAGGGACTTTCCTCCAGCCAAGTATCTTCCAGTTCTGTGGAAGCTAAACACTGTGAGGCAACTCATGCTACCTCCTTTTGAATCCATCCATTGAGTGTCTTAAATTCCTTTCGAGGAAGACCGCGCTTATGCGTGCTATCTGATAGAGACTTCTAGTTGCAGATTCCTTACCTTAAAATTTTCCCCCAGGCGTCAGACTGGATCCGTAGATTTTCTTTCTTTGAGCAATACCCTTGCACGTCGTTTATGCGTGCTTTCACCTCAACAACAAGTTGAAGAATTGCAGGCTTTCACCATATATATTTTCACTTGACTAAATACTAGTGATTTTGCAGACTGACCAAGGATGTTATGTTTTGCTTGCTTTTCAGGCTCAAGCATGTAGATACATGAAAGATCCACTGCTGGAGAAAACATTGGTTACTGACCTGTAACTCAGGTTCTCCACTGTTGTTGGTATCTCTCATATCTTCACACCCACTCTCCTTCCTCACTGTTATGTTATGTTCCCTTTGGACTTGTTCTACAAAATGTGACCTATGGTGGCTTCTGTGCGGGATGTGGGGGCAGAGATGAGCCCTCCCGCCTCTCTGACTGAAGTTCAGTTTGTTTCAGATGAGGTGGATGCACTTCTAAACAAACGCGGTTGATGAGACCTGTTCTGATTTTAACACTGTTCACTGCTATTTAAAGTTAACAGGGATTGTCCGCGTGACGGTGAAGAATAATTCAAGCATGTCAATATATGAGCCGTATGAAGGCTAGAGAAGTGGTGCTACAGGTAAGTAACTCATGCTATCTGCTGTCCGAACTGAATTGATTTTTATTTTCAGTGCCCTAAGTTCAACGTTTACTTAATTTTCATTATTTTGCTTATGTGATGGATCCTGGCTAGAGCGGGAACCAGGACGCGAGAGATGGTGAGAAATTTACCATGCTCGATGTTCGCCTTGCCATCAAGCAGTAAACTTCACTGCTATAAAGATTAGCAAAAGGGTCTGTCCTTTCCCATTATTAAAGCAACACAGCACTGGGTGTCCTGAGACAGACGCACATGAAAAAGCAGAAAGATTGAGAGGCACAGGTTCTCACCAAGACCCCCGGACACAAGGAGTCTTGATGGCTTCTTCAGAGGCCATTCTACTACTGAAAGCCAAGAGAGAACATGACCTCACCATCCTTTTTGCTGAACCAGATAAGGGAGGAGGAGAAATAGAAGGTGTTATCCCAGAGCAGCAGCTGAGCTCAGCAGTACTGGTGGCTCATAGCTTCCGGGCTCTGAGGGCAGAGGATTCTGTGGAATACTGGTGCGAAATAAGGCAAGAACTAGTTGGGAAGCCAGTGGAAGTCTGGGCACATTTTAATAGAAAAAGAGTGGAAAATCTTTTTAAACTGCATGGTATGTTTTGGGCGTGTTACACTGAGGTTTGAGATGTGTAACCTGTGGACCGGATGATCATGTTTGCTTTATTATGCTCTGTGTCAAATGATTCAAACATCTTGTTAAAAAGATTTAGTGCACTCAATGCCCACTTCAGTGCCAGGAAACTACTTCCAACCTTCGTAACCATTTGGAAAGCGTAACACTTTTTTGACAGATATTCCACCGTTACTTGTCAGATCTCTCATAGTCAGTGTTATTTATCATCCACATAGTTCTACTAGCAAACATTATTAAAGGCTTTAAGGCACTGTTGGTTCATATACTCATGACACTCAACTTTGATTACTGTGCTGCGCATAAAAGCGTCAATCTTACAATCCATCAAGGGCATGATAGAGCAGTGTATAACTTCATCTCTCTCCAATTTTTATACTTTGTGTAGATTGCAACATCTGTCCAATGTCTGGTAACACTCCACCAGGTTAAAATCAACTTCTCTGGCGTAGTCAAGACATGTACTCGCAGATACATATGCCAGGCAGACACGACATATACCCTGCTGACACCTTGCGCTTGAGGTTTCTTTACAGATCACAGCAAAATGTTTCCAAGTTGTTCACTGCAACCCATTTGTCTGTGTCTGAGCTGGACAGAGCTGCCTTCTTGTCCTTCTTTTTTTTGTTTTTTGTTTTTCATCTCAGTTGCTGTAGAGCCTACTCACAAGGTGTGTAAATCCTGTGAAAGGTTCAGATCCATTCTGTTATCACAATTCCTGGTTCTGAAGATGATCTGTCTATACCGGCACCTCCAGTCGCTGAAGTTACAGTCCTCTTCACCACAGGTAGCCTTTCCATCTTCTTGGCATGACTCTAATTAGTGTTTTATGCGTGATGAATTTGATCTGTTTCCTGATGACATGATGAAGCGCACTTTACCATTAACCTTTAGAGAGGCCTAACTTAGAGATGTAATTGGCCTACTCCAGTCTCTACATTGATTATTGATCCATGTGCTAGTGACCAATTCGGAGATGCTTTTAATATTTTGAAATATTGCAGACCCAGAGGCTTCTGTTGTGTTTGGATATTAGTTCTATGGCTTAGTCCCAAGCACTAGTGGACTCTCCCGTAGTGTGTTTCTTAAGTTTATTTTTCCATGTCTTCCACTGCAGCATTTAGCTTTGCATAGCAAAGGCAAACTTGTCTCTGGTATATGCAGACACATCAAATGATGGAGCTGGAAGTGGCAGGAGTCAATTGGGTTGTTGAGGAAAATATTGAACTCTGTAAAAAAGACATTTAGTCCCTCTTATTCTTAATATGGACAATTGTATGAATCGAGAAGATACCAGCTTTGTTCCTTGTTAGGGTAGCAGTGGTCTACCACACTGCCTCTGGAAATTAACACCAGAGCAAAGTTGTATAGATTTGTTGGATTTATCTACTTTTTAAAGAGGATTGTAGGTCGAAAATGGTGTGTGTTGTTTTTTAGTGTTTGTGGCCTACCAGTTTGTACGGCCACTGTGCTATTATTTTTTGGAAGGTTGTGGGTATCAAAATTAGGACTTCATCACCCACTATGAAATCGTAGAAGTGGATGCCTTATTCATAGTAGAACGTCCGTTGTTCCAGGGTGAGCTCTTCTTGCACAATCCTACCTATAAATGCCATGTTTTAGTTTAGTGTGATCAAATCACCTAACCGATTCTTGTGGATTAGGCTGTGTCCCATTTCTTCTTAAACATCCTTAATGTCTCTGAGCTGCCATTGCTTTAAACAGTCCAACCCAAGACAAGGCTTGGGATACTTCTCTGATTACATATAATGCCCAGGTTAGTAGGATTTCTGATTTCTGTCATTGAGAAGTCAGTGGTGTATTTAAGATGATCTTCAAGGTGTAATTGGTGCACTTCAAATATCTATATAATTCCAGGTGGTATGTCCTTTAGGGCATAAATATGCAGTACTTTCTGTTGCTTCTGTATGGTTCAAGCAATGGATGGAGGACAATGATTTGTAAGAACTACCTTGGGGTAGCCCTTGTCCAAGGAACATGGGCAGAAGAGCATTGATGATGGCTTTATTGGTAACTAACCTCAAGGTTATGACCTTCGGTAACACGTAGGGTATTCCACTAGGGTCAATATACCTCCGGCTGAATTGAGATGCTTTGAACAGTCCTGTCAGATTCGTTCTTATATCCTCAAAAATGGGGCAGTCAGAATCCCCCCTTTTGAACTTGCACTTCCCTGTACTGCACATTTGGCGGTGTTTTGTTACTTCTTTATACATGACTGACCAGAAAAATATGGTGATAATTTCATCATGGAGCTTTCTTGTCTCCATAAAGGCACCTGGAGTGCTGTCTATACAAGTTTGATTATTAAAGGACAGTTGACTATGGCCACCTTGTGCTGTTTCCAGTCCTCCCAGCATTATCTTGTGGCTCTGTACAACAAAACCAATTCCCCCATTGATGAAGTACTGTGTGTAGTTACCCAGTTTTCTGTTCCTAACTCAACATCTGAATAAATGCTAAGGCAAGCTTTCTGTCTTTCCTTTCTGTTTAGTAGAATACATAATGACTGCTCTCTGTTCCATAATTAAGGACATAACAAAGGCTTTTGCTATTGGTCTCCTCTTTTTCAAATAATTTTTATTCTCGGTCACCTTTATCCCTTTTAAACTCGGGAAGCACTCATGAGCCATTTCTGCACCTTATCTACATCCGATGTAACAAGCCAGTACCACAAAAGTTCAAAGAGATGAGTTTTCTCTGTCCCTGATATCATTTTTAAACAGAAGACTGAGGATTACAGTTTGGCTCGGAGGAATTGATCGACTTCAGTCTTGGAGGCATTGAAGGAGGCATTGTTCTTTCTGCAACTGTGGACCATACCATAAAGGAGTATCTTGTGGATACTGCAGGTCCTAAGTCACTGAGATGGCACTGGCTGACTGGGATAGGTGACTAACTACATGGATATAGCGTGTGTCCAGTAAGACCTTTCTCTGTCTACTTTTCCAGTGGTCTTATATTAGCGGATGTGGGTAGAAACCATTTCATTATGCTTATCAATCGCCCTTTTGAGTCCGGAGTTCCTGCTTTCAGAACATTGTGGTTTCAGAACAGGTTTGGTGGAAAACAGGGCCTCTTTCCCTTTTTCTTCCATGGAGTATCACAACATGTTTTTGAGCATTGCCTGGGGTTTAAGTGTGTCACATTTCTTAGATTAGTTCCCTTATGGACTCTCTGGATCAATGCTAGGAGCTATTTGAAAGCTGATGACCATCTCCCTTGGGTCTCACAGCTATACCCTAAGATAATAATCGGAAGGTCTGCTTTTCTAAAAATGTCTTAAGCTTTATCTTATCCATTATTCCTTTTTAGTCTGGGTCTCCAGTTGTAAATATTGGTCCAGAACCTCTTTAATCCGGTAAAATAAAGCACTGGGTTATCCTTTTGACTCAACTTTTGCTGCAAGCTTTCAGCCAGTAGAATTGTTTTATCATAAGTGAAGTGATCTAAAGTGTCCATCTTGATTTCTTGTAAGGGAGTGTTTCCTGTGAGGCTCACTGTGGTTTATGCTTTCCGTTGGAACCCTGCCAGCAATAATACAGTTTAGGAAGCCCTCTGCTGTTCCAGCAACCTAACTTGGATAGCAATTTGCTGAAAGGATGTAAAAAAGGTCCTCCATTTACTGGGTTGGGGCAAATGGGAGAGATGTTGAAGTTGAGCGTCTCCACTGTTTTGTTCATGCTTCATCAAATTTTATTTAATTCCATTTCTGATATCACCCCTGATGTACTGATGGTATTTTGAACAGCAGACACAGCCTGTGAATCAGTAGTGTTTGTTCAGGCCACCAGAAAAGAGAGAACTGTTCTATGTGAGCTCCTATATTTCTAGTACTCTATCACTTGCATTAGTATTGTAGGCCTTACCTAGGCAGAGCATGCGCTGGCTCCTTGAGATATGTTGTGTCTACTCTGTGGGCTTGCAGCCAACCCATCGCTTTTTATTTTTTTGCTTTGCCTGTCCTTCGGAAAGGCTTGGTTGTCTCTAGTCATAGGTTGTTATATGTCCCTCCTTTTTGTGTCTCAACCCCTCCCATGGAGCATGGCTCTATTACTTGTAGTCTTTCCTTTTTGTGCATGTAGGTTTGTTTAATCGCACTATTTTTTTTTTCTTTTATTTCTGCCTGTGTTTTCTGAATGCCTGATTTTCTTCCTGTGTGGTCTTATTGATTCAAACGGGTTCACAGGATGGGAGTTCATCAAGGATTGCTGTATTGCTAATAAACTTTAAAGTAAAAAGCTTTGTGAAATTGCATCAAACGCACCTTCTGAACAAAATATATCTATATTCTGCATTTTTGTTGTTGTTTTTTTTGTTTTTGGGGGGGTGCTGTTTTTATTCGTCTGGATTGAAATATCAGGTAAACTTGATTAAGCTATGGATGCTGGAGACATAGGATTGGTTTTTAATCTCTGCTTCCCCGCTTTGCTGCATAGTGTGATCCAGCGCATTGTCACTCCCAGTGTTTCATGTCATGTGTCTTGCAAACTTTGAGTCGCCAATCCAGGAATAAATGTTGGTATTGAGAAGCATATCAGAAACGGGTTTTGAGCATCTCTTTCTGTGATGTATTTACGACATGAAAACTAGGACACTGAGTCAAGGTCTGTTCTAACCCTTCTGATTGTTCACCTCTTCAGGCTAAAAACAAGACCTGCTCTCCGGATTGCTTTTCACACATTGATGAGCACGGTTTGCTGTTAGTTCGCTAAGTCAGATGCTATTGGTGCTATTGGCTGTTGGCTGGGAGTCAGTGGTTAAAAGTTAATTTAAAAAAAGGTGTATGACACTTTAAACGCTGGCTGTGTCAGAGCACTCTTTCCTTTTTACTTTCAACCATGCTGTATAACATGGCTAGAAAAAACAAAGCAAACAAACGCAAATGATTGACAGAATGCGGAACCAATCAAACATTCACCCCCCCCCCCCCCCCCCCCCCCCCCCCCCCCAAAAACAGATCTGGGTTTAATCCATCAATTCTTTTGCTCACCATGCAACCCCAGTTTGGACTTTGCCATATGCAAATCAGTCTTGACCCTGTTCCCTATGGGAGCAGTCCAGCCCAAACTGCCAGGCCAGGTCTTCCCTGGACATAAGCATTCTGGGTTTCAGGGGATCACCCTTTATCAGCCAGGCTAGCTTGAATCCAGTGGCATAGTGAGCCCGGGATCCACGGCTGGGCATACCCGCTGCACTTAGGGCACTAAAAAGCAAACACACACAAATGTTGGATTGAATGTGGAACCAATCAAACATTCACCCCTCAGTCACAGATCTGGGTTTAATCCTTCAGTTCTTTTGCTCACCATGCCACCCAGTTTGGACCCAGACATTTGAAAATCAGTCTTGACCCTGTTCCCCATGGGAACAGGCCAGCCCGAACTGCCAGGGTAGCAAAAAACTATGGATTTAGGCCCAGATCTCTGTTGTATGCTTGTTTGTATTCGGATGATAGTTCAATCAAATTTCTGGGTGCATCTTCATAGTGCCCTTCACTCTTCTGTAAGCCATGCAAAATTACCTGTTTGTTTTACAGATTCTCCTGAGCACTCGTGCACCATCAATACTATCGTTCTACAGAAAATTATGTTTTTGGGGGGAAGTTAAATAGGATATTAATTAATTTATCAGTCTTCATGATTTCTACATTAAATGAATTTCATTAATCTCCATAGGTTGGTTTGATGCTCCTTGCTACATGTTCTGCTGTGCATATTCATTAAGTAATTATTTTGGAATTAAGTCCTTTGTAGAACTGTTGTTGCCCAGTGCATTCTTTTGCTTGTACGAGTGCTTCATCAGATATTGTTGTACCAATATCAAGGCACCTAAAACAAACTCAAGGAGTCAACATTTCAGGACATACTGCACATCTGTGTACATATCTCAATAAAAATCAAATGTTAGGATGTGTCTGGCAAACGACCAATGTATTTCATATTCATAAATTCTATTTTTCCTATTGAAAGTTGGTTTGGAAAGCATGATTAATAGTTTGTTACATTACATTGAATCAAGATTACAAGGATAGCAATTAAGGGGCAAAAAATAGGGTTAATGGCAAGTTTACTTGATTATGTAATGCATATTCATCACAGCTTCCTGAATACACTATGCATAAAACGACTTTCAATGAACATTTCCAAAGTGCTGAACATTGAAGGTTGTAGAACTGTATTTTGGACGGGATGTGTGGTTGTAGATACACATGCTCTGCATACTCTTGTCATCTAGTGATGGGTCCAGATGTGTGCAAGTAGTTTTTCTTTAAAGAAGTCTCTCAAGTTCTCTTAGTGATCTAGAAGACATCACTCCACAGGGCACCCCAAAGTTTTACACCGGGAATCTTTTGACTTTCTTCACTGTGAGGTGATACGGGAATGGAATTACGCCTATGATCATAGTGTGTCTGATATTAACTATCCGTTTCATCATATTGGGTGCTTTAGGTATGTTGGTCGATTTGTTCTGTCTGATTATAGCTTGCAATAACATGCTTTCCCATCACAACCCTTTATACGCCCTTTGTCTTCTGTTCCAGAGCAGTAAAGAAGCCCTCTCAGAGGTGAATGCCACTGGGGTGGCCATGCTCTTTTCTGCTGGCACCTTCCTCTATGTGGCCACAGTCCACGTCCTGCCGGAAGTGGGAGGAATGGGGCACAGCCATAAGCCTGATGCTGCTGCCGGAGGGAAAGGACTCAGCCGGATCGAGGTGACAGCCCTAGTTATAGGATGTCTTATCCCGCTTGTTTTATCGATTGGACACCAGCACTAAGTATCATTTTCAAGAAGAGCTCAACATTAAACCAGCCTTAGTCCACAACTGCCCTGCCGGGCTTTTCAGCTAAAGCGATGCACATCAGCTGCTGTATCTGAATTATTCTCCACCCATTTCACTGAAGACTCCCACCTGCTTGAACGAAAGGAGCGTGATGAAATCAAGAATTTTAGGGGAGCCGTTTTTAAAGTGAAGATTGAACACTTCTATACTGTCAGCTCGTTTTGAAACCTGTAACTATTAGCCTTTTTTTCCTCAGTTAATTTTTTTTATTCCGTTTTAGCACTCTTGCCTTTTCCAACCATGTAAAATTCATTTTGATTGATTTTAAGAAAAGGTGGGTGGGGGAGTACTGTTGGGTTTATCATGGAATCTGTTGATATAAGTATTTTGTCATTGTGAGAATCTGATTCAATGTGGTGTGGCTATTCCCTATTAGAAAATATTTTAGTGTTGGGTTGGTTTTAATTGTGTCTTGCGCTGCTGAGGTGTATTGCTGTGAAAGTAGTCATGAAAAGCCCCTGTAAGGAGCAGTAGATGGTCAGAACAATCTGTTTCAGCTATTTTGGGTCTTCGGCTGCTGTCTTTTCTCAGCAAGATGCAGATTTGTAACAAGTTGGCTAGGGTTCCAGAAGTTTTATATGGATGTTTGTGCTTCTCTTGTGCTCAAAAACACGGCCAAAAAAAAAAAAAAAAGGCTAGCTCAGTTGGTCTGGGTAAACTTTGGGCCTAGACACAAACTACGTGGGCCTTAAGCCTGGCTACAAGCAGTGATGTGTGGCAGTTTCTTGTTTTGACTTTCATAGTCACTTGTGACACGTCAAATAGTTTGGCAGCCTGATTCAGCTGTAAAAGGAGGGATTGTGAAAGAGAGACTTACAGCGTATCCATTAGTCATTGTCTTGCTGCACACGGCTACCAACGGTACCAGTAGAAACCAGGAAGAGTCTTGAATTCCTGCTAGCTGTTGGAATCTGTAATTGTGCCACCATCCTATAGCTGTAGGATCAACTGTGTTCCAGGCAGTTAAAAAGGAAAGAAGTGTTATGAGTGCTATAGGTGCCCACTTTCAGAATCCGACTGGGTGCGTAGAGTGCCTAAATCACAGCCGCCTGTGTGCAGAAGGTTGTTCTCCAGGACCTGTATTTCATTTATATTGGATAACTCTGGTGCCTTTTTGTGACTGTCCACCAAATGAGAACTCGTCTCTCATAATAGTGGAGCGAAGCTGTGCAGATACATCAATCAATCAATCAATAAATGTCGGTATGTTGGGAACACATACCTCTCTCATGTCTTGGTGCAGGCTGGCCCAGCCGCACAGAGGGTACCCTTTTAAAGTCAGTATTTTATTAGGATCTATACATCTTACATTAGAGGACCTAGCAGGTAAACTTGTACTGTTACTCTTTTTGATTAAGTGCCAGTTTCTATCTTTTTTCCTACACATGTAAGGCTGTTCCAGCCAATCAGAATGGAGCATTTTAATCTCAGTTTTAATGCAGTTCCTCACTGGGATCCTATGTCTTGAAAGTGGGCAGGTTGATGTTTCTCCCTATATGTGTTGTAATACTCTTAGGTTGTATGTTGTTTTTCCTTTTTGAATAGCGGTCTCTTGTCTTCAACTTTATGAAGTTGCTTTCAGCAATGATTTATCATGAGTAGAGCACAGATTGTCATCACACAAATATTCTGGCTAAGACCATTTGGCGTTCACAATTCATTGGCATTTCCTAGCCCTATGTTGACTTGTTGTAAATTTGAAGTAAAATAGACCAAATCATTATAAAACTGAGCTTAGAGTAGATGTTTGAACTACATATTGTAGGATTGCAAAAGGAACATTTTTTTTCCTTTCATTCTTTAACATGGGAAGAGACAAAAGGATCCATACAGTAGTGCCAACCAAGCACTGTAGCAGCTTGACTCTGTGGACACAAGGCAAACTACGGCTTCCTTACAAGTCTTTGCTAATATTGCCCAGGTAGTGTTTCCAGGTCACTCTAGTACCAGCACTAGTCTTTTCTTAAACCTCTTAACTTCACCTCGTAGTCTAGCACATGGGTAGATTAACAAGCATTTTTAGGTTGCCTCAGCAGAGTCTGGAATCCATTTTACTGGACTTTTCTTGGACCGTCTTGTTCACTGTCATAGTTGTGTTCCATGGAAATGTTAATTCAAAATCACTTCATACTGTCAGTGTTACGGTTACAGGATATTTTAAGTTGTACACTGATTGGGTTTTGGATAACAGCCACCTCACAAAATTTGCTTTTGTTTGGTAGATTTAAGTGATGCTGCTCAGTTTGGGCATACTCTGTTATAGTGAGGCAAAGGTGGAATACTACTGAATTCCTCACGCCAACCTTCATCTCTGCAGAAAAATCCTCTGTCCTCTTTTTGATGAGACTGGAAGAAGTTTAGATTAACACTGGCAGCCATTGATGCAGCATCACCAGTACTGGATCAGCTTCCTTTAGGCAGCATAGGTGTCTACTAAATATTTTCTTTGAGATTTCGGAGTATGTCATCAATGGCTGCAGACCCCAGTAATATTCCTGCAGACAAAACTCCAGAAATGGCCTTGAATGTCCTCAAAACAAATTGTTACCCAATATTTCCTCCGCATTTTGAAAGCCGACATACCCCAGGGTTGCTGTTTATAATACTGCTACGGCTTTGCTCTATTCTTTATGGATCAAGCGGCAGCTGCGTAGGAATCTGGATTAATGGAAAAGCTCCACTACTGGGTTTTCAGACTTGTGATGGACTCAAGTTCTTTAGGAGATCAAGGCATGTTCATTTTTCCCCCTACATCATCGAGGAGCTCTGATGTACCAGTAACATGGTATGACCTGCGGTAGTGCTGGATGTAACAAGGACAGTGAACTCCCCAGCTATGAAGCGGGTCTTCTTTGAATCAGACTTGATGTACATTGAATCATTCCATCGATGACTGCCTTATTTGTGTTTTTTCACTTTAATTGTGAATAGTAAAGAAAAGAGATTCATTGTTTTTTCTATTTGTTTTATGATTTAATAAACTTTTATTAGGTGCAGTCTCTACATTGATCTAGTTAGTTTAACTATTTCGCAATTCTGTTTTTCAGGGAAGATGTAATTTGATGATATCAAACTGATTGCTGCCCAAGGGGGAAATACCTTACCACTTTGCTAAAAAGTAGTTCAAGAAACAAATCTTCTAGTAGTTTCTTCTATATCCCATATTTTCATGTGAAGCGTTTCAGTAGCTTGTTTCATAAAGATGGCACCCCTGGTAAGAATGCATGCTTGCTCTCTTGGACATGATATTGATGGTCAGTATGCCGGTGATGTTTAGGCTATACCAGGTCATTCTCCCTTTGGAACATGAATAGGTGGCTTTAGGCTTACAATGTGAATTATACACTTGTCAAGTGGATTATTTGATGGCCTATTAACAGTACAAGAAATCTCCAGATAGTACAGATTAATGCTGTTTTCCATGGAAGACAAACCCATTCTGTGCTTTGTTTTACTGTGGCAACCACAAAAAGACTGACTGAGAGGACTGACCTCAGTTGTGCTGGATTTGACGTGGTAATCTTTCCTCATTCAAAGGGATTCTTTAAGTACTGTGGGAGAGTAATGCGACCTAGACTGTAGTGCTCCAAAAGGGCAAATCACCTTCCCATGTGCACAACGTATCATCAGTAAGCGTGAGGGTTGTCTTGAGCCCCTCAGTTACCGACAGTCACAGATGGTTTTGTAAGGGAACAAATTCAGGTCAAAACCTAAAGTCCTCAGCTTTGAAGGATGAACTATCTTTCATGTCAAAGAAAAAATACACTGAAAGGATACATTGAAAGAAATTGTGGCTCAGTTTCCACAGTGATCGCGGTGTCCCGTGAAAAGGATTTTGGTACAGAAAGGCTTAGCAAAGTTGGATACCAAAACCTATGGTAAGACTTGAGGCAGCGAAAACCCATGAAACAATTATGAAGCAGAAACAAAGCTTTTAAAAAAAAAAAAACATTTTCAATGATGCATTAAAACGCTATGGGCCTGATTTAGAGTTTGGCGGATGGGTTACTCGGTCATAAATATGACCGATAGCGTGCCGCCGTAGTACAATTCCCATAGGATATAATAGGATCGTAATATGGCAGACAGGATATCAGGTGTGTTTGTGACAGAGTAACCCCATCTGCCAAACTAAATTAGGCGCTATGTCATCAGGAAGAAGGTGCCTCAGTAGCAATTTAGAGCAGAAACAGAAGAAAACTAGCCTCATTCTCACCACATTCTCTTCCGGAGAATGAAGTCTAACCAGCACTCACTCGGATTACAGATGTTGTGGAAAGAAAAGTATAGATTGAAGACAAAAAGTTCTTAGATTATGATACAGAGTGGTATTCCACAGAGCCATCAACCCAAATATGTTAATATATCATGCCGGGTTAAACCAAGTTGCTAGTACAGATGGTGTCCAGCAAGAGCAGGTGGGGTATTATTCTTTTTTTGTTTTTTTTGTTTTTTGTTTTACTAGATTGGTCCATTACAAAGTAAATAGAATTCTACTGATGTTGCATAGTGTGGTACGATTGAGCAAGGAAACGTTTAATGCTCAAGCCACTTCTGAGGATATAAATTATTTTAAAAAATAGATTTGAAACAAAATATAGGGACTCGCGCTACGGGCCACTGTATGTCTGGACAAATATAGTGCCAAATTCATTAATGAAGACTACTGTGAGAAGCGTTCTCTAGACCCTGCAAAAGACAAGTGACCATCCTCCAGATAATTAAAATAAAAGACCAGGTGTTGCAGCCAAAACTATACAAAGCAGCCCACCCACATTTGGCATTAAATTGTGCAGAAAGGTCAAATCATCTCAAATATTTGATTTAGCAAACTGAGCATGTGGCAACTCAGTATTGCCACTGCCGCAGGTGTCTGGTTTTAGACCAGTGGTCCATGCTAATGGCCTAAATTGATGGCAAACATATTTTTGGTAATCTGGTGGATATCATGCTAGAACGGGTGAAAAAGACAATGTCCCCATTGAGGCATGAGTCTATACAGCCTACGGGCTTTTATCGCAGAGGGACAAAATTACTAGGGAGGAAGGCTTTTAGTCCTAAGCGATATGCCAAACAGGACTAATATGGCCAACTGGCTTTGTCCTTGCTGCAACCCTCACTATAACAAAACAGAGTTGTCATAGAAAAAGGTTGAGTCCAAGAAGCTGCTCCATCACTATCAAGTAATAGGTTATATCCCTCCTCCACCCCTGATCGCACCTCTCCATTCTAGGTACGTTATCGTATATTTTCAACTAAGTACGACCACCTGACCTCAGACAAGTCCCTGCCAATACAAATGCGAGAGTGCGAACAATTCAAGTGAAAACTACTGTTTATTAGATCAAGGACCACATAATGGTGCAAGAAGTCAAATTATTGCTCCAAAAGGAAGTGGTAGAGGAGGTTCTGTTGTCAGAAATCAGTTCGGGCATAGACTCCCAATGTCCTAACTGTAAATGATGAGTTAACTATTAGCATTAAATTCTGAAGTTCCAACCTACAAAGGGACAT
Source organism: Pleurodeles waltl (assembly GCF_031143425.1). Lineage (NCBI taxonomy): Eukaryota > Metazoa > Chordata > Amphibia > Caudata > Salamandridae > Pleurodeles > Pleurodeles waltl. The sequence continues at coordinate 1,149,028,565 of NC_090448.1, forward strand.
GTAAAAACTATAACGTTCAAGATGTCCTTGGTGCAGGATGACATTCCAGTGTAAGAAAAGGATTGCTACAGTCAATTGACAGGAAAGCTATTTTTATATCCTTGTTCAAGATGCTGCCATTTGGGACAAATTCAGCTTTGAGATGTTCGAAAAAAGTCTAGAAGTCATGGCTGCTCACTTGAGACGACAGGTGGACCATTATGGAACGGCTGACTGTTAAAGAATAGTTTCTTTCAACAGACAGAATCATATAAACACACCAGCTGTTACACAGTTAGTGTTCACAGTGAACATAATGAAGTCCTGTTGTAGCAACCGTCCAGGAAATGTTCTTATGGAGTTAGACATGATCATGGTGTTGTCAGTTCCATTAACACATCATATTTCTGAGCCATGTTGGTCTTTACCAGATATATGTACACAAAGAGAGAGCAATGGGAGTGTTTGCTAGCCCACACCGCCTCCCTATAGAAATTATATAATCACTAATGGTGTGGGGGTAGTAGGAACTGAAGGTCAGACTAGGTCAGTCTTTTTTCAGTGGTGTTGGTAAGGTCACTGTAGATCCTCAGGTCGGGAAGTCATTGCTGGAAAAATGTCCAAGCTAAGGGGTGCTGTGTTGCCTACAGGGGGATGGGGGATTTCCCTTACGGACTAGGTGGTCTCACACACATAATAGTGTCTTGCTTCATCATATGACCACCTAGCCCCACCCAAGTAAGATGATACTACTTGGGCGGACTCAACCTCGTGGTTAAAAGAACCCGAGGGAGTGCTAAAATTAAACTGGCTGGACAGTTACATTGATCCAGAAGGGGTGAATACTAAAATTACCAAGCATGTCACCAATAGCTTCTGCTAATTTTAATGAAGGTGCATGCTGGTAAACCTAAAACTAAAGGGGAAAGGCTCGTTGGAGAATAATGTCTCTTGGAGTCTAAAAGAAAAAGTGGATGACCAACATGTTTCTGCCCTCACTCAGTGCTGGTAGGTCAGGGGCATTCGTCAGGGTCTGAGCACACGCAGTAAGTGGGGTGCTCAAAAAGTGAAAAATGTATATGGCCTACCTGAACGGGTAGTTCACAGTGGGGTAGGCCCCAGGGTAAGGGGCAATCTACCTCTGGTCTGGCTAGTGCCGGGGGGGTTTTCCCTTGTAGTCACACTCACTCCAAAGGGAATACCAAGGGGGGGTTACCTACATGCCGGAGCCAGGCATCTTTACCAGATGTCTCAATCTCTAAAAGTGGGGACTTTGATGAAATTATTGGGAGTAATGGCTTTGTGCACACAGCTGGCACCACATGCGCCCAGTCAATGAATGGCTTTCAAGTCAATGGGCGTAGTATGGTTGAGAAAGGGAGGATCTAGATGTTGTCTACTATAAGGTGGTAAACCCATTGTGCTACCACACATTATGTGACAATGCATACTTTTACAGATCAATGTGACAGATTTAAATGATTTTAAATATAAAAATGAAGGGCGTCTGGGGAGAGGGTGCTGTCCCTAAACTTGATCTCTAGATATGCTAATTAGGTATACTTGGGTTTAAAAAGTAAATTAATATACATTAAATGTTATACTTTTGGAGAAATTGTTATTAAAATGCCATTAAATGTACAGTTAGTAATTGTAAAGTAATTTATCTGTGATAGGTTTATTACAGATGTACTTATTAAATAACAATTGTTGATTAAATCTACATATATATAGCTACGTTGATTGATACATAGCTGTATAATAAAATAGCGTTATTAACCTTAAAATAGATACAACAGTTAAAAGTTAATGGTCAGTGTAGTAATGTAAACACACTAAAAGGCTAGAGATGCTATTAAAAGAAAATATTCACCTAAAATGAGTAGAGATCAAGGTTATTTAATAATAATCATAAATTGAGACATTATTTTTAAATACTGTTTTAATATAAAGCAGTTCCAAAAATAATTACACTAAAGCTTAGTGTAAGAATTCTAAAATGAATTATTTATAACTTTGAAAAATAAAAAGGATTAGGCTTGGGTTATTGAATATATTGTAAAATTATTACAAATATTTATGTTAGGAGATTGAATTAATTCAAAAGGAAATCTATTTAGAGGCTAGTGTAAGCATAATAATTTGAAACAACTCCCAAAAAATAACAAGGTGTTACACCTAACTTCTTTTTAACTTAAATATTTTTTTAATATAAAAAGGTAGGTTGGGGTAGGATTACCATAGTTGTGGTTACTTCTGGTAAAATACATGCAAAGGTTACCCGGGGTGATGTAATTGTAGGTGATGTAGTGGTCAGTTGATCAGCAGAGCAGATTCTCACAGACAATACAAATGAAATGCTTAATTGGTAAACACAGGGAACAAGATCATACATGCATGGTGACTGGGGGCAGTCGGTGGTGTCTCTTAAGCGAGAGTTGTGACAATATTTGCATATAAAGGTGCATCATTCCACAGATTTTTTTGCAACAATAGAAACAAGTATCGGCAAAGCCAGTAGGTCTCGCCTATACAAGAGTTATCGGCAATGTGTTTTTCATCATGTTGTACACCAATGTGGCTAATATTCAGCATGGCTAAAGGTTAGTGGTGTGGAGTGGGGGTGTAAGGTTTTGTAAAGTGGATTTGTTGCAGTAGAGTGTTTAGTGAAGTAGGAGGGGGTAGAGTGTCAGAGTTGAATAGAGGGTAGTAGAGGTCAGTGGCAGAGAGTGGAGTGGAGTTGGTGGATTAGACTGGAGTGGATTAGACTGGATTGGGGTGGGTGGATTTGATTGGAATGACAGGACAGGGGTGGGTGGGTGTTTGGGTGTATTGGATTGGATAGGAGTGACAGGACTGGGGTTGATGAATTGGACTGGTGGGTGGATTGAATTGGAGTAGGGTGGTTTGGATTGGATGCAGTAATGTGGATCGGGTGGGGTGGACTACTGGGTAGGATTGGAGTAGAGTGGATTTGGTGGGGTGGGTGGAATGGATTGGGGTGGATTGGATTCAATTGAGGTGGGGTGAACTGGACTGGAGTGCCTTGGAGTGGATTGAATTGAGTGGGGTGGACTGAATTAGGTGGATTAAAGTGGGTTACGCTGAACTGGATTGTCTGGACTGGACTGGACTGGGGTTAATTGGACTGGAGTTGTGAACTGGATTTGGGTTGGGTGAATTAGAGTGAGGTGGAATGGAGTGGGTTGGACTGGTATGGAGTGGGGTGAATTTGAGGATTGGAGGTTGTATTAGATTGCAGTTGGGTGGACTAGATAGTAGGGTGCTTTTAAGGTGGTTTGGAGAGGAGTGAATTAAGGTGTATTTGTAGTTGGATGCAGTGGGTGGATTGAAGTGGGATGGATTGTATTGGAATGGATTTGAGTGGGTGGATTGGATTAGAGTGGGATGGATAGGATTGGACTGGAATGTGGTGGATTGGATTGGGGTGGATTGTGATGGATTGGATTGTAGTTGGGTGGGTGGGATTGGAAAGGACTGGGTTGAATTGGAATGGGCTGGGTTGAATTGGAGTGGGGTGGATTATTTTAGATTGTATTGGGGTGGATTGGATGAATTGTGGTTGGTGAATTGTGGTGGATTGGGTGAGGTGAATTGGATTGGAGTGTGATAGACGATTGGGGTGTGCTGGAGCGGGGTGGACTTGACTGGTGGATTGGATTTGAATTGATTGGATTGGAATGTGGATAATTGGATTGGTTTGAGTGGGAGTAGATTTGGATTGGTGTGGGGGTGGACTGGATTGAGTGGGGGTGGACTGGAGTAGGGAGGACTGAATTGGGAAGGAGTGGGGTGGACAGGAATGTGGTGATTTGGTGTGATGTGGGGTGGACTCGATTGGATTGTGGTGGATTGAGTGGATTAAATTGAGGTGAGTGGTTTTGAGTTGAAGTGGAGTGGACTGGAGTGTGGCAGAGGTGGATTGGTCTGGGGTAGATTGGATTGGATTGGATTGGTGTGGAGTGGATTGAGTTTTTCTGTGGTGGATTGAGTTGGGATGGAGTGGAGTGGAGTGGGGTGGTGTGGATTAGATTGAGTGGGGTGGATTGATTTGGATTGGGGTGTACAGCTTGATTTTGTGTTAAAGCATAATTTCAGAAATTACGCATAAGAAGCAAACCATGTTGCTTTGCAATATTTACAACAAGATAATCATCTTTTGAGAACAGTGCCCACGAGCAAAAACAAAACATGAGTGCAAAGTTGAGAGAAGAAGACTTGGCAAAATACAAGAAAGTTAACTATAGAAAATATAACTTTGAAATTTTGTTTTTCTTGATGGGTATGTTTTTGTCAGTCAAGAACCTTCTGTTTGCAGGGCACTATAAGTGAAAAGACCAAAATAGTACCTCTATCACATCTGGAGCAGTAGATGGGCACTGATTAAGTTGAATCAATCTGTGCATGGTCCCTGCTTCGCAGAAAGGAACGGAAATGTGCTTGGCCTGCAGAGACCAATTACAAGGCTGTAAAGAAGAGTTCCATGCCAGCCAACAAATAGTAAGCCATGGGTGGGCTCCGAGCCTTTTTTTTTTTTTTTTTTTTGTGGTAACCACAGTGTCTCACAAGCGAGACGCATGCTATCGCAGGCTCGACCCTAGAAATGCTTCAGCTTTGCACCCAGGTTTTAACATCCTCTGTGGAGGAGAAAATAGGTTGCCAGTTAGTTGGTTGGGGATCTTTGCATATGTTTTCGTTCAATACCATTTATCCCTCTAGTAGTGGGCGCAAGCAAGAAATTGCATATGGCACTTCATGTTGATAGCACCACCATGGATGATGCAGCCAAATAGTTCTCCCCTGATGAATGTGTCCGTTGCGCTTCTCCAGGGGAGACTGTGTGGTTATATCAGCTCTGTCAACCCCACAGGCGGCCAGATCACCCCCTGATGATCTAGGAGGTTTACATGATCTAAATAATTTTAAAGAACCAACTTGCAAATCGGTTATAATGATACCCACAACTGACCACATATGGTGAGAGAGTATGAAATATATGAATAACCCAGCAATAGTGGCTGACCTGGTTGTCCCTCGTCTGAACAAGAAATATAAGGTGTCAGACGACTCACTGGCTTGCCTTATAGGACACCTGAGGCAGATTAGGTGTTGTTGCAGGCTGTCCAGAGGTGATCTAGGGGCCCATCCGCTCCTTGATCAACACCCCCAGACAGGGAAGAATGATCCCTTAATAATAGAGGCAAATGTTTTTCAGCATTGACCGCTAACCCCATTCAAGCACCCAATGGCATTGTTATATTGGGGAGATAGAATAGACAAATGTCATCCAATCTTGGAGCATATCTCGAGTATTTGCCTGAAGACCATGAGAACAAGGTAATATTGATTATACAGGAAGGTGAAAGAACATCTGTGAAATAATCAACACTGCTTTGGCTATAATAGGTTTTTACCAACTAGCTGATGCTGCAGTCTTATATCCGGTTTTCTCAGAGAACCCTCCTTATGTCCTGAAGTCCAGGCAAGACCTTGGGTATGCCATATGAGGTTGAGGCCTTATTTGGCAAATCTTTGGATGATGCCCCTTAATCCTTAAAGTCTGACACCAGGACGGCAAGTTATCAGGCATATACAAATTAGCCATACCCGCAACAACAGCAGAGGTATCGACAACAATATCCATAACAGCTGTGCAGACAACTACCATCTGCAACCACCTCAAAAAAAAGTCTGGCGCGGTCTTGCAGAGCACGAGAATCCTCCAGGTGTGAATGACCTCTTTCCAACACCAGTCACCTTCTCGTCCCCGCAACAGGTGGAAGAAAAGCCTTCCAATTACTTAAACAGCTTGAGGTCAATCACAAGAAATCAGTGAGAGCTGAAAGTACTCAGCACAGCCACACTTCACATCATCTTCATCAGTTAAAGTTGGAAATTCTTTGCTTCCCAAAAAAGAAGCCATGGACTAAGTCACCCCTCCCCCCACAAAAACAACAAAACAAAGGTTTCTTTTTAATCAAGAACTAAAATATAAAATCAGGCAAATGGGGATAAGTATTAGATCTTAAGCAGCTAAACAAATTTCTGGAAATGTTTTCTGATGGTTGTGCTGCAAGACCTTCTCCACTTACTAAACCAGGGACATGTCATGCCATTGCCTAACTTCATGTTCCAATCCATCCAAAGCATCACAAATGTTTGTGGTTTAAGATGGCCGGTTGCAATTACCAAGCCAAGGTTCTGTCCTTTGAACTCATGTCTGCTCCTCGGATTTTCACAAAATGCATGCCTCCTGTTGCAGCTAATCCAAGGAGAAATGGTCATCGGGTTTTTCCATACATAGTGTCTGCTGAAAGGTCCTCCACTTCAAACAGTAAGAACTCCACAAAGGTATGCCTATGGTTGTTCAAGCATCTAGACCTGACATTAGGAGAATCTTGCCTTCAATCCAGCAGGAAGACATGTTTTCTAGGGGTGGTCTTATACACTGTCATGCAAAGCGTTCCCTAAAGGAGAGAGTATCCGAAAGATGATGAAATTAGCTGCATCTCTCTTGGAAAGAAGGTCAGTTTCTGTTTGAGTGTTCAAATCATTTCTATGAATGATGTCCTGCATTCCCCTCATTCCAAACAAGCGATGGTCTTGAAGTCATAGATCTTTCAAGGATATTATTCAGATCACTTCTAGGATGAAAAGCACTATGTCATGGTGGATACAAAGACACAGTATAGCACCGGGTCTAACGTTTTCAAATCAACCTCCCCAGTTTGTGATGACCATAAACACATCATTTGCAGTATTGGGGGACATTTATAGGAACTGAAGATTCTTGGAAAATGGTCACCCCAAGAATCCAAATTGCATACAAATCTACTGGAGCAAAGAGCAGTTGCCCTAGTGCTTCAATCCTTACTCCCAAAGGTTTCATCAGTACTTGTTCAGACAGACAATACTATGTTTTATCTGAAAAAGCAAGGTGGCACAAGCTCACATCTCTTAGCAGAATCCCATGGAATATGGAAGTAGGTTTTGCATCGCCAGATAAGGTTGAAGGTGGAACATGTTCCTGCAATGAACAATCCGCCTCTAAGCACAACCAAGGAGTTAGACGAATTGGAATTAGACCGCTATCAACTGAAGGTATTTTTTTTTTAACCAATAGAAGTCCACATTCGGACTTGTTTGCAACATATCGCAAGTGTTGATTCTTTGCAAGCAGATGCCCTCAGAAAGGGTCTCGTGGAACGCTTTCCAGATAGCCTGGATAGGGATATTCCCTTCTGCATTTCTTCCTCTAATTCCCAGATTGGTGAAAAAATGAAAGGGGGACAAATTGCATCATTCTCATAGCTCCAATGTGGCCAATATAGTTTTGCTTCACAGAGTTACTTCTATTAGAACAGAGGCACATTTCATTCAAACCTATACTTAATTTATTGGCTGAATAAGGCCACATTGTTCAACCAACGCCGAGTTCTGCAATTTAGCAGCCTGGCTACTGAAAACAATGACTTCAGCCATCTCGATATTTCAGAAGCATGCAGAAATATTTCAGCTACGGTCAAGGCTCCAACGATAAATGCTACTTATAACGCCAAATGGATTACATTCTGCATGTGTTGCTCATGAAATAGTGTACATCCATTTTCATCTGTACCTGAAAAGGTCTTACTGTATTTGTTCCAGTTTGCATGTTGGTCTCTCTCTCTTTCTTAAAGGCTTATACGGACCCACAGCTGATTGTGGTTCTCTTCACAGTGCTCTGCTCTTTACTTCTGTCTGTATTGGAGAACCAGTTCTCTGTGCTGGTGCAAGTCTGGTAGCCCCAACACCTGGTGCACCGGCTGCTTCTACAGGTAGTATGTGACTCGCAGCTTTAGGCAGCAGCCTTATGCATTGAGGTGCACTCTGCATCTTTATGTGCAGATTAGGTAAAATATATGAAGTTCACCTTTACCATGGGGCAATGCAAAGCATTTCACACCAGCCACATACACCCCCTCCCTTTCACCACTCCAAGGTGAGAAATATTTAAAGTTAAGGCAACTATTCAAATGCAAGTATAATTGCATTTGAGTAACAGCATCAGGGGAGGAGTTGACGTGGTCTAATCAACCCATCGAAAGGCGAAAACTTCTGCTGCCATCAGCTACTTACCACACACGTTTGCACTGCCATAAGCACCCACTCCCTTTGGTGCTGGAACAATTTTCAGAGTGAGGGTGCTGTCATTAATGTTATATCACCGAAGTCATAGGGATTGTGAAAAATCCAAGCGTAACACAAAGAACAAGTGCAGCAGATGCACCACACCCCTTCATCAGGAGAGTGGTAAGAGACTGGTATGTAGCTGGGTGCATTTTGGAGCACTGGTGAGGTAGGGTACTTTCATTTATAGACAGCGCATTCTGGTTGAAATGGCGCTAAATTTGCATAGGCATGCGGTTTTACTTGTAAAACTATATAGCGCACAATATCTGTTATTTACACATCACCAAGTAAAATGTCTTGATTTGTTTCGATCCTATTAAAATCTGTTTCCATCACACTTCATAATTACTAAAAATGTGCTACATTTGTGCTTTCTTAGTTATATTTTGAAATATGGCTGTAGTTCTTTTGCAGGTATTTAAATGTTGCTGTGTCTTAGAAAAAAGAACTGACATCCTAGGCCTTTCCTTTCACTTTCTGTACCCAGGCAAGTTTGCCACGTAGGTCACTTTTACAAAATCCTCTCACCAGTTCCAGATTACCAAATAGGCAAAGTAAGCACCGGCCTACGGGCCCCAGTACTTTTAGGGTCCCGCGACAACGGATCAAAATAATATTGATTTGATCTTGAAAGAAAACTACAATCAAGTTTTCTTAAATTGTTTCCAAAAGGAAGAAAAAAATGAATCAACGCAAAGAAACAAAAACTTTTAATTAAAGACTTTATAGAGAAAATACTGTATTAATGTAATGTACCCATTAAAAACCTAAAGTACGTAAACCACAGACATCAGATTCACATAAATTTGTCTCTTAAAAGCTCATCTTCTGTCAGCTCTCAGTTTGTGAACTAATTTGGTGCAAACTACGTACATGGTACAATAATGATGATCGTCTCCATCTAACAGCCGACGTGCACACTACTTAGTTCAATGTTATCCCACTGGAGTGCGAGCACGAGAAACCTCCAGTAGAGTCTCTATATTTTACAGAGTAACGCAAACCACCACCATTTTGGTTCTGTTTTAAAGCAAAACATTTGAATGCGTAGGTTGTAATGCAATCACTCGTGTTTTTTTTTTTTTTTTTACATATTGAATAGTAACGTCTCGTGTTTAAAGTAAATTATCAACAAGTGTGAAAATAACCTAATAATATTAATAATAAAGAATTTGTAAACACATTATTTGGTATTTTATATACATGTAATGACAAAAATGAGTCAACTTGAAATAAAATTTATTGTTAAACGATTAGGTTTTTAATTGGTATTACAATTAGATACTTTCAAAACCTCCATTTTGAGTCGAAAATCATTACCTCGCTGTCTTACACATTAGGGCTTTGTTTGTGGTACTCTGTAAAATGTACTGACTAACCTCCGGAAATGAAGCTTTCTGTGAGTTGTAGTGTCACAAGTTCTTGTTCGTTGGTAAAATTAAGAACGTATCAGGAGACAATTTGCGAGGGGCGGGCCCGAAATTTTGACTGCCAAGGGGTGTAATCCGGCACTGCCTCTCACTTTGAGGTCAGAGAAATAAAAAGTAAACATCTGTTTCAGAATAAGCAGCAATTTGTCAGAAGACACAGCCTGACATTTGACCTTTATCACATTTGCTGAGCCTTGAAAGACAAAGTAAATTCAAAATGTAAATGCATCTTTATTGTTCCTTCACCTTCTGAACTCCAGCATGGTTATTTTTGGGGGTGGTGCAGCACCCCTACTTCTAGCGCCTATGTCCACACCACCCAGGGAACCTCAGGAGCTCTTTGTTGTAGCTGTGCAGTCTCACCTCCCACAACTAACAACTAGTCCTTAATTTCTACGAAAATAAGCGCCAGGGCCCAAGGTACTATTTAGGATGCCACTGCAGCATGCACCCCTCATTGTCCTCCCCAGTGCTGCAAGATGGAGCTACTTGTGTCTGGGCGTGCTGCTATCATTTAGCGTATATTGAATTGGTAAACTGAGGTATTCTGCTCAAAATAGGCACACAGCACCACCATGTGCTGGATGCTCATCAAAAAGTGCTGGGGCAGAGCACCGGAAAACACCAGCACAAATTAAGCACTGCTCACAACTTACTGAAACTGACGCTCTCACCCTTCTGACCGAACAGCTCCACAAAACAGTGCGAAACGCATACCTCGGATTACCAAAAGGAGCTGTGGTGCCCTACTGTGTGCAGGCTGTTCACTGTGAACATGCTCATCATTCAGCACATCACTGCACATTCGTGTGTCATGCATGTGTACATTGTAGTTCTTCCACGACATGGCCGATGCTAACACTAGAAAATGATAAAAAGAGACACATGAAAGGTAGCAATAAAAACAAGACCTCCTTTTTAAAGTTTACTCATATTAAAAATGAGGATTGTTTTTATTTGGACATTTTAATCATGGAAAGAGGTGGCAGGCACGTTTTGAACTACTTGAAGAAAACAAAATAATTCCTTTTATTTTACCCTTGTGTGCGTGCATGCCTAAAACCATTTTCATGTATTAATGGTCTTTTTTAAATATGTCATTTCCTGAGTAAAACTTAACACAAATTATTATTCATATATTTAAGAATACTGCATCATAATGCTCAATTGACTTACATTTTGCAAAAAAAAAATTGACTATCATTTCATCCACCTCTTCCCTCCCACAAACTCCCCACTGAAAGTTATTTATTTTTTTTGTTTGTTTTTTTTTTGCTAATTTGCTGCACGCATTTGTTCAGTAACACTTGAATTGTTTTACAGCCCCTGTAATTTTAGCGTGTTGATGGCCTTTTCAACGTCCCGTTCCCCTGCCCTTCCACCTCCCCCCCTTCCCTTAGAAAATGATTCCAGCACCCCTTGCAACAAGACTTTCAATTCTCCAACAAGTCTGGGGGCATGGAAGATGGCACGAAGGGGTAACTACATAAGGTTAGGGGTGTTTTAGAGCGCCTTTTACCTTCGGCTCCTGCCCCCGTCTTCAGGTACTGAAGGGGGTACTAAATGGCAAGTCGTGGCTGATCGTTGCTGTCTGTTGACTACCAGGTTGGTGGGAGTTCACTTCCAATCTGCGGTAACAAAGGTGAATGGGACCGTTAGATACCGAAACAAAAACATGCATGCTTCTGCTCGGCGCTACAAGTAAAGCGCCTCGGTGAGAAAAACAGGAGTACAGTATTTCTCACCTGCAGGTTGTGGCAGCAGGTATGGAAAAGTGATTGGCTTACCCTAAATGTGCAAAAAAGAAATGTATAGAAGGTTTAAGGAAATATTTATGGAAGGAGATGGGAAAACGTCAGGGGGTGGACAGAGGGGTCTCCGTGTTCTCTGCTGTTTTTGAACCGAGTCGAATATACGTTTGTTGCATTGGTTTGTTTTCAGGTGAAGGCCTGCATGAGCCTAAGTCAGAGCTGCCAAGCTTCCCAGGTCCATGCATGAGTAGCCCATCCAGTCCAGATGTCTGTGTTCTGGAATTTGTAGTCCTGTTTCATCCTTTTATAAAACCAGGACTACTAGTCCCGAGATGCAAAGTAAAGACCTGGACAGGATGAGCTACTCATGCGTGGACCCGGGAAGCCTGAGAGCTCTGTCTAGGCATGGAGCTCAGTGTTGTACCTTTCAAAATACTCACTGATTCCTCAGAGGCCACCCCAAAAGTCCTGGTTATTGGGGAGAGGGCACCAGAAGGCTCAGGCACTGGATTGGCTGAAAAGCATAGACACAGAGAAAGGACTATGGAATCCAAGCAGATGTACCAGTCCTGGCCATTTACAGTCTGACAAATGCAGGTTTTACCAACTTTCATGAAAGAAAAACCTCGAAACTGTGAGGGACACAGAGGCGAGTATTATACCTGTCTCTTTCAGGTAGCAAAATTAAAATAATGAATTGACTACAACTCCTAACTACCACACACAAGGTCAGATAGTCATGTGAGCTGATACACCAATCTCAATCCTGTCCCAGATACTTATGTGTTTGTTTATCAATGACACCTCTCTTTCTTTGTGTCTTCCTTAAGCTCAACAGATTATCCAACTTCCTGTAAAGTAAACTCACTGAACTCTCCAAGATTATCCCATATCAGTTTTCCTTCCTACACAATAGAACCAGGCAGAGCTCCTGGTACAAAGTGCTCAAACTAAGCTTATGAATGGCAGCATCTTGATTGACGTATCTTTCCTGCTTTACCACAGTTATTGATCAGATTGGGACAAATGGTTTCTTTAGGAAATCTTACTTTTTTTTAGTAGCCAGGTCCAACAATAAGTAAGCCATGTATAGAACTTGCAGACCAGCAGGCAGGGTGCACAGTATTTAAAAGTCTAGACATTTCATGTTCACAAGTCATTACAGTGACTAGCACCCAAAAGCCGTTTTCACAGTGGCAAGCCTAGCTGTTTTATGTAGGAAATTAGAGTACAGGTGAAAATACTAATACTGTATCTCAGGAAAGGAAACAGTGGAAAAACAATTAAACAGCTATTTATAATAGTTATTAAAATGCAATTCAATAGTTATGTCAGCTTTTTAATAAATATTAAGGGAAAGTAAGTTTTAGAAAGTTACACTACACATGTCAGAAAGCTAGTTAACATAAGCCTCTGGCAGTAGTTAGCCTTGAATAGGTGTGAATATGTGTGAATCCCTCTGAGGAGCAAACAATAGTCTGAGCTTAGTGAACCAAGATGATTTATCTGATTATGCAGGGTAGGGGCTCTGGGCATCCTTTTTGACACTGCGATGTCAAATCCTGCTTGGCAGGTCTGCTGGGATTATGTATATACTTGAGACACACTCGAAAGGGGAGGGAGCAGGATACCAAGATATTTCTAGTGGTTCCACAGTCTGGTTTCTGAAGGACTCTGCTTTTGTTCACCAAATATCTGTCTCTGGTTTTATTGTGGGTACAGTGGCTGCCTTGAACTGGATTTTAGTGTTAAGTGTCGGAGGACACTAGGATTACCATTGTACCCTCCCCACACACTACTCCAGCCCTCCAAATCCAAGTTTGTTGTGGCCGAAGGATTTTGACATCTTGAAAATGCCCAAAATGCTGAGGGTTGGCCCTGGGAACTTTTACCTCATTTGTTAGGGCTGCCCAGGAGTCATTCCCACCCTCTAGCTAGTGATAGGTGTAAGCATGGCACCTTCTTGCTCTCACTTGAGAACACTTCCTTGACCTGTGGAAGATCAGAAACGAACTGGATCTGCTTCCTGTGAGCTGAGAGGAGCACCTAAGGACTGGACCTGCTCTCTCCTGGACACAGGACAAAGAAGTTCACTCCGGTTGTCTTAAGACTGACCTACTGTTCAAGCTGCAGGCATACAACAAGCTAAAAGAGGCCTTTACCTGAAACTACCCAGCTGACCAGTGGCAACGGAACCTGGGTTGGACCCGGTCATTGGCCTCTGCCTGAATAACCTGTGAGTCTCAAAATGCTTCCTCTGCAGTCCTGGGAGTTTTAAAAGTGTATTCCTGTGGTGGATTACAACTAAAAAGACTAACAGCCTGATTTTGAGTTTGATGGATGAGATATTCACAAACGTCACAAATATCCCGTCCGTCTTATTCCAAGTGCATTATATCCTATGGCACTTCTAATACAACGGACAGGATATCCGTCACGTTTGTGACCCAGTATCCCATCTTCCAAACTCTAAATCAGGCATTAAGTCAGAAGGTATAATCTTTGACCAGCAGGAACCTGTTTTATGTATTCAACCCATGCTCCTTTGCAGTCAGCCTCAAACTGCCCTTAGGTCCCGGTCTTACATGACAATTAACTATCATTGGAACTGTGTGCATTTTGGCACTATTTCTACTTAAAACTTTATATATTCATATCTCCGGATTTTTGTCATTTAATGTTAAGTTTATTAAAGTGTACTCTATTTTGTTTTATTCTGTTTGGGATTTTTATTGTTTTACATTTAGAGTTCATTACTGTTTGTACGTAAATACTTTACCCATTGCCCTAAGTTAACCCTGTCCGCTCTGTGCCATAGTCAACTGATCCTTGTTCGTGGCACAGATTCACAGGTCTGCACCTCATACATGCATCACACCACACAAAGTCAAGGGTAGTCTTTAAAAACTAGGTGAAAAACTGGGCTTGATCTTCCAAATAGTGCTAAAAACTGCTCTTGATGGAGTAAGTCCACCATATGAATCCATCTTGTTCATAACCAAGATCCCTTCACATGAAGTGAAGCGTGGGTAAATTTCAAGCTCACTTGACAGCTGCTTCAGTAAAGAGTCATCATTATCCAGCCAATTCCTAAAATGTTCAATCAGCTGTTTATCCCTTAAGGTGGAGTACTAGCTTTCAAATATTTTTTGGGATCAGATGTCTTTAAAAAGCCTGCTAACCATAGGATGCATACTGGCTGGTTTCCTACTGATGGGCTCATGTCCTGCCGAAATTGATGATTTGAAAATGTTCATCGACTGGTAGGCTTTGCCTTGGCTCACAACTTGCAACAGAAAATTAAACTTGAATACTACTTACAGTAAAGTGGGATCCTGGTCCTGCTTCAAACACAAGACAGCACAGACCTATCAAGTTGTTCAGCAACATTTCTCTATGACCAAGGGATCCCTCAGGGAATCTCACCGCCTCTTCCAAAAGAATAAGGTAGACTAATTAACCCTCATGTTTCCAGGCTCCAAATACTGAGGGCATTCTATCATGGAACCCCAATTCCAAGGAAAAAGAGTTGGATAATCATAAGAGAGCTCTTGAAGGGCTGGGTTTCACGTGTTTCCCAAAAAAGTCCACATCCGAGCAGCCTGCTGACCAACAAGATCACCCTCTGACGTATCAGGAGAAGCGTGACGGCATAGCATAGTGCACTCCTTCAATCCAGGATTTAAAAAAATGCCCTTCCCCAAGCCAGGAGAACCAGCCACCTGCTCACAAAGTCTAGAAACAGCTAATTTAGCCTCTGCACACAGAGATCCATGCTACCAGGTTCCCACTTGCCTATCGATCACTAGAAGATCTTGGGATCTAGCTTCCATTTGTTGCCACCCCACAGATACATAGGAATCCACCCTATGATCTTGTTCAATAGTCCCATAAGGTAATCTGCGTGAATCGCAATTTCACAGATCTAGATAAGGCCCACATTTTGACAATGGTGGTAAATACCGCCTATGGCCACTGCGACGGCCGCCAAAAGACCGTCACTGCAGCTAACAGCCGTCCGCCAAATTATTACTACAGCCGGATTTCAACACAAGAAAGGCGGAAATCCAGCTGTGGCCATACTAGTGGATGGTGTTAAAGTGGTGCTGCTACCACCAGCAGCGCCACGCCAGTAGACTGCCGCCAGCCGTATTATGAAAAATAATACAGCCTGGCAGTGTTGTGCTGGCGGGCGCTGCTGGCAGTAGCAGCGCCCCCGTCCCGCACCCTGCTGGAAGAACCCCTGGATCCAGGTCTCCAACAGGGGAGGGGAGTGGAGGGTGTTGTGTGTGGAGGTGTGTGCATGAATGTGTGAGTGTGTGCGTGAATGTGAATGTATGTGTAGTGTTCATTGCATGCATGTATGCATGTGGAAGAATGCGAGTATGAATGGATATGTGAATGCGTGTTTGCATTCTGTGTGAATGTGGTACGGATGTGTGCATGAATGAATGTATGCATGCGTGTATGCTTGAGTGAGTGTGTGTGTGTGTGTGTGTTAGGGGGGTGGGGGTATTGGAAGGAGGGGGGAGCGTGGCTGCAGGGGGGAGGGAGGCGTCTGGGGAGTGTTTGGGGGGGGAGGGCGCACCCTGTCAGTGACAGGGACAGAATTCCCTGTCACTGATAGGGCCTACCGCCATGGTTTTCATGGTGTTATAATGTGGCGGTATGTACCGCCAGCCTGTTGGCGGTACCACTGCCACATTACCACCAACCGCCTGAGTCAAAATGACGCCCGTAAATATTCTCTTCCCAGACCTGCCACTGCTGTGGACCTTTTCCTGCTGAGATCTTCATGTATCTCAGTGCAGAGGCATTGTTCATTCTAAACAAACTGCAACATTGTCCATAATCTCTGGCCTGCCTCTGGTTTGCCAAGATGCCAGCCTGTTTCATGCAGTTAGCTGCATCTTTTTCTCCAACCACCTTCTCCTAGTTGAACTATTCACACAGCTTGCACCTCACCCTGACCTGCTGTCTTCTGACTCGATCACCAGGAATCCCCAAACATCTCCCTAGTATCCCATACCTTTATGCCAAGGCTTTTCTAAGATGCATTACCTTCTGTTTTTTCAGTACCCAAAAATTCAAACGTTAGGGAAAGATAGCTTAAAATAAGCAGCCGGTAGCCTTATAACCTTATCCAGTGACAAAGCATGCTAGCCCAGTGCTTTGTGAATCTCTTTCATCACCCTCATCATAACTCTTGGGAGACTGTAGGAAACTGCTGCAGTCTCTACAGAAAATTCCATTTGAAATAGCTGATTGATTGCCTTCTGTCCCTGATGCAACATTCTAATTTGTAGTGAGATGTAAAAGTCAATTCATTTATCACATGGACACACTGACCATTCCGAGTGCGGAACCTTGGAGCTAATGAGAGCCAGAAGGGGAGACTGGCACACTCTTGGACTTGGCTCCATAGAGAGACAGGAGAAACCTCCTGTGAGGGACGTAGATTGGGATGGAGAGTGGGGCATATTTAAGTTATGCCCTTGACAGCCAGGAGACTATTCTTAAAAAGATGTATGTGTTCCACTTGGAAATGCCTGTTGGCCAACCAGGCACTGTGCAAGCTCTCCCCTTCTGCACTTTGAAAATGTTGCTCACAAGCCCGAAGAATGCATTCTACCTCACTATGGTGCGTTTTCAGGTGTCCTTTGAAGTTAATTCTTGAAAAACGTTCAAGATTCTGGAAACCTTATCTAGTCTGGTTTTCCTTTAAACTTTGTCTCACGCCTACTGCTGCTTGTACAGGCCAGGTCTCCATAGAAATAATTTCCCACTTAACGAGAAATCCCATCTTCCCATAAAACACTGTGGAAAAAGAGGCTTTTACTTAAAAGGTGGACGTCGCATACTCTATAATTCCATCTGGTCAGTCTTCTAAGAACTCAATACTGGGAGGAAATAAGAGTTTTGATTTCTTTAGTCTTGTCACCCATATACATCTCTCCCCACCAAACACCGGGAGCTCAGGGAGGGTGACAGATCACATACTCTCACAGATTTTATCCCGTCTACCATAATCATTTATGGTTCAGTTGTCATCAATCTGTAATGGAAGTGACATCACTGCATTTCCTGTCATCCACCTGCACAGACAGTGACATCACTAGTTCCCACCCAAAATCGTTTTTAAAAGAAGAAGCTAAGGAAGAGAACTTCAAATCATCGATCTGCACAAGAAGTAACACAACATTTTCATTATCCATCTCCATAGGAAGTGACATCACTGTGTTTCCCGCAAAAACCATTTCAGAAAAGACGCTAGGCAAAAGGACGTCATTTCAGAGACTTCCAGCTGTGCAGGAAGTGACGTCACTTAGTTTCTCTTCCAAACAATCTGGTGCTCTAAGCATTCCTGTTCCTCTTTCGAGATATCGTCAGGGCAGGAGCAATTTCTACCTATTAAGAAAACTCTCTGCAGTTTGAGGACATCCTCTGAACCATCCAGAGTAGATTTGCTTGCTTGCAATCCATAATGTTAGAGTCCCTTTCATTTGACCGTAGCATCTTCCACGCTCAGGACTCATGGAAATTCTCCTTAGAGACCTGCTACTGCTGGTACTTCTAGCAGAAATTGTTATTTTGCACAACAGTTGACACTGCATGCCTTGAAGTTGTTAATGGGCTACTTTATGGCAATCAGGGCACCAGGAAGGCATTTAGCGCCATCAGTGGCGGTTCCTTCACAGAGACGCAGGGGCGTTGACACGCTGCTGCTGAGGGCAACCACCTCCCAGGCTCCTTAGTGTAGCATTTGATTTAAACTGACCCATACTTCCATTCATTTTTCCTTCTTATGAGGCTGGGCTACGGAGCTCACAAGAAAGACGTGGGTGGGTGGGTGGGTGGGATAAGCAGCTGAAGTTGTTGGCAGAGCTGCGCATGTCAGATTGGCTGGTATTTTTGCTGTGGCCAACCTGACATGCGCAGTTCCGGCTTCCACACTGAAGGCTAGCATGGACCTACATCAGCAAAGACACAGCCCCATCGGTCTTCAAGGGAGCGTTGGGTTTTCTAGCCCCAGCCAATCCAGGCACTGCTGTTATGATGTTTAATATTACAAGCAGCATAAGATTCTTGGATTGGCTGGGGAGCTCAGGTTTATTTTCCCCCGGACAGCAAACATATCAACAGGTGTCTCCACGATGAGGCAGGATTATGTCGGAACACAGCGTCTAATGGCTAAAGTGAATGTGTGCTGAATCCCCGAAGATCATCGAGGTAAGATTTCACAACAGTATAAATGTTCATTTAGCCCCACCACTTTTAAAGTCAGCAGCCGCCACTGAGTGCCATCCTCATGCCAATGCCTAGAAGAGTACCCATCCTTTTTGCTCACATATCCAGTTGCTTAGGGTGTTGTGGTGATCGTGTTATGCTGAGAGCATGGAATATCATGACATCATGATAATGATGTCATGGTATTCCGTGTTCCAAGGTGACAGTTGGGGGGTTTCAGAGCTCTGTGCCCTTTTTATTATATGGACGTCTTTTCTTGAACTCTTGTTTTATGGAATAAACTAATTACAAAACCCCAGCTGCCGTGGAGAGATCATTTCAGTGGTGACGAGGATCAAAATTAGTCGTGAAGCTTTGCTGGATACACTAGAAGCCGCCTTGCTACCGAGCATTTCATCAAATTTCACACAAGCATTTC
Organism: Pleurodeles waltl; assembly: GCF_031143425.1. Classification (NCBI taxonomy): domain Eukaryota; kingdom Metazoa; phylum Chordata; class Amphibia; order Caudata; family Salamandridae; genus Pleurodeles; species Pleurodeles waltl. The sequence continues at coordinate 1,149,047,584 of NC_090448.1, forward strand.
ATCGAGTCTCACGTGAGCTGTTTTGTTTTTCATGTTGCGCTGCTGGGGGCACAGAGCTGTCCGCACTGTTGTTTCAGTGCTGCAAGGACAAATACATTATTTCTGCCAAGAACTTTTGTTGGTTGGGAACAGCTGTTCCCTATCTGCTCGCGCGACGGCACAAGCGTAAGCGGTTTCGAGCGCAAGCAGCTTCACGCGGCGGCTGTTTCTAGTGCGCCTGCACGAGCACGTGTAGCCTACATTCACACACGCTCGTCTGCACAAGCGCGGGCAGCTTTAAACTGTACATGTGTCTCGGTACAAGCGCGTGTGATTGTTATTCTGTTTTCTTTTAAAAAAAAAAAAAAAGGAAGAAAAACTTACCTATTCCAAATCTTGGTCTCCACGGACAGAACGTCATTGTTCTTCGTATACTCTTTTTTTTTTTTTTTTTAAAGAAAAAAAAACTTGGCAATGAACATAGAAAAGGTCTTCAGTTCTTAACTCTATCATTCAAATAGAAGAAGGACTCACACATGAAGTTTATTTTATTTTTTTCTTACAGCCATCTTTTAGTTGGTGTTTTGGCTAGAACATTTAAAAGAAACAAGAAATAAGAAGAAGCAATACAATATATATATATATTTTTTTCTCTTCTCTTCCTTTCAATATTTAACAAAAAAAATAAACATGCAAAACTTTTTACCTCCAGCACCTTTTCTACAAGATCCTGGTGATCCACCTCTTGAGTGGAAGTTGTGGCAACGTTCGTTTAGGGCGTATCTAGGTGCTATAGATGGGCACAAATTTAGACCGGAAAGAAAAAAAGGTTTTTTGTATTATCATCTGGGAGTTGAAGGACTAAACATTTTTGATCATCTTCCGGCCTATGAATTTGCTGAAGAGGAGGAACTGGATGAGTTTGAAATGGCCATTGCCCAACTAGATAAATATTTTATCAAAACAAAGAACATTGTAGTACATCGATACTAATTTTTTACAAGATCACAAAACTCTAGTGAGAGCATAGAAACTTTTATAACGGCATTGAAGGTTTTAGCAGCCAAGTGTGAATTCGAGAACTTTACATCGCAACTCATAAGAGATCAACTAATTGCCAGATGTCATTCAAAAAGAATCCAAGAGAAATTACTAACATGCAAGGATCCTTTGTTAGACAAGGCCATTGACACTGCCAAGAGCATTGAATGTTCGATGTAAGCTGCCCAACAGCTAGAAGCATCTATGTCTAAAACAACCATTTCTGGAGCAGTTGTTAATGCGCAAAACAGCAACAATAAAAAACAGGATCATTTTGATAAAAAACAGGACAACATTTCAGTCAGGAATAAGTTTAATCAGAAACCAACATGTTACAGATGAGGTTCTTCTACGCATGTCTCTTCTTTTAAGAATTGTCCAGCGATTCATCAACAGTGCCGAAATTGTAGCAAAACAGGACATTTTGCGAGAGTATGTAGAAGCGCTAGAAAGAACAATGTTCGTTGTGTGTTGAGTGATGATACTGAAAGTGTCATGGGTGAACAAATGAATGAGTATGTCTTAGTTGTCAAAGATGTCACCAATATCAACAAGGTTGTCAATGATCCGGATATTGATGTAATGATTGAGGGGACAAAAATCAAATTATTAGTTGATACTGGGGCTAGAATAACTATTATAGCACAAGATAAATATAAGGAATTTTGGGTTTCTAAAATTCTTTATCCTCCAGATGTAGCCACGGTTGCGTTTTGAAGGTAGCAAAATTGATTTGCTTGGTTATTTCTGGGCATCATTGACTATTTTGGATAAGACATTACGGGGAAAAGTCTGTGTTGCCAAGAAAGGCATCAATGTTCTTGGACTACTTCATCAAGCTGAATTCAATCTTGCCATCAAGCCGGGTCGAGACAAACCTCTGGTAATAGAAAAAGAAAGTGCATGTACAATTAATGTTGCCTCAAATCATGTATATGATTTGCAACAAAAAATGTAAGAAACTGTTTTGTGAACAGTTAGGTACAATCACTAATTACGCACACAGAATAAAACTCAAGCATGATGCTGTCCCTGTTAAACACAAACTAAGAAATGTACCCTTAAATGTAAGATCTGAATTATCTAATCTGTTGAAAGAAATGTCCGAACAAGGAGTAATAGAAAAAGTTGAAGCGACATTGTGGTTGTCTCCCATAGTTTTAGCCAAGAAAAAAACAGGTGACCTAAGAATGTGTGTGGACTTGAGAAGCTTAAATGAAGCAATATGGGTAGACAGTTTTCCTCTTCCGAGAATTGATGACCTCATTGCAAAAATTGGGTCGTCCAGGTGGTTTACCAAACTAGATCTAAAGTCGGCCTATCATCAAGTGGATTTAGATGCAGACTCAAGACATTTGACAGCGTTTATTACTCCGGATGGAACTTTTCAATTCTGCAGATTACCTTTTGGCTTAGCCTCGTCGGCCTCAGCATTTCAAAGATTAATGTCAGACATGTTTCCTGATAATCCCAATGTTGTAATTTTTCAAGATGACATTTTGGTTTTTTCCAGTGATGAAACTACACATGATAAAATTTTAGAAGAAGTTCTATGTACATTAGAAAATAGAGGTGTGACATCAAGAGGTGAAAAATGTGTCTTCAAAGTCAGGTAGATTGAGTATCTTGGCCAATGTTTTTCAGAAGGTGGAGTTAAACCTAAACCAAGTTTAGTCAAAAGCATACTAGAAGCACCAGCTCCTAAGTCCAGAGACCAACTGTTATTGTTTCTTGGCTTGTGCGAATCTTATGCCAAATTCCTAAAAAACTTCGCAAAAAACACACAATGCTTTAGATCAGCATTGAGGAATTCTGTATTCGTATGGTCTGATGAATGTAACAGCATGTTTGAACAGATCAAACATGAAATTGTTAGCGTTCCTGCCTTACAACCATTTTCAGAAAAAGAAAGTACTGTAGTAACTGTTGATGCGTGTGAATATGGTCTTGGGGCTGTTCTGTCACAGTTGTCTGATGATGGTTATGAGAGCACAGTGGGATTCGCATCAAGAACACTAAGACAGGTCGAACGCAAATATTCGGTTATCGAAAAGGAACTCCTTAAATTTAAACAGTATCTGTGGGGCAGACCTTTCACGTTGAAAACTGATCATAGACCTCTGGTGGAAATACTACCTGGCAGAAAAATGAAACGTTCAACGGCGTAAATTGCCAGACTATCTGCCAAGTTGCTGGAGTTTACCTTTTCAGTTGAATATATTCCTGGTGGAAGCAATAGGAGAGCAGACTGTCTATCTAGGTTACCCATCGAAGATAGTGATGAACAGGAATGGAAAACCGAAATCGAGGAATGTTTTGTTGCCTGTGTAACTGAGAATGACATGCCTTTAAATGAAGAAGAATGGACAAAGGCGGTGTTAAATGACAAAGTCTTGTGCTAAGTAATGCGTATGGTCAAAGTAGGTTGGCCCAAGGAAAAGTGTTTACCATCAGAGTTACAACCATTTTGGAAAGTATCTGACGAACTGTCTATTGAGGGTGATAAATTAGTCAGAGGGAGGAAACTTGTTCCACCAGTGTGTTTGAGGAGAAATTTAATTACTACATCACATACTTGTAATTTGGGGGCCACGATTACTAAAAGAAGATTGAGGTCTGATTTTTGGTGGCCAGGGATGGATAAAGAAAGTGATGATTTTGTACAGAACTGTGCAAGGTGTTGTGCCAGTGATAAAGTGTTGATTACTGAAGGGTGACTAGTACATTTGTTCCGTCTCCCGCAAGAGCTTGGGAAAAATTCGGGTTTGACTTTCTTGGCCCTTATCACATTTTGCCTCCTGACATGAGATACTTCGTGGTTATAGTTGACCGTCTATCCAGATGGGTAGAAGTTGAACCAGTCAGGTTACCCACCACTCGCCTTGTGATTAATTGTTTAAAGAAAATCTTTAGTTGTGAAGGTTTCCCAGAGCAGATTCTAACTGACAATGGGGTTCAATTTGTGTCATCAGAGATGCTTCAATTCCTGAGTAGATGTGGAGTCAAGCACATAAGAACACCACTTTATAATCCACAAAGTAATGGCATGGTAGAGCGATTTAATCGTGTTTTAGTATACTGTATTCAGGCTTCTTACAGAAATCACTCATCAGTAGACCAAGCTATAAAAGAACTAGTATGGTCTTATCCCACTACACCTCACGTGGCCACGGGAAAAACTCCTTTCGAACTAATGAGAGGGAGATTGGCATCTACGGAAATATGTCCTTTTTGGATGGTGAAGTTGTTCCATGAGGGTAGTGATTTGAAGGAAGTCAGGCAAGTTGCAAAACACAACGCTAACTTGTGTGGTTTACGGAGATCAGACGAAAATAACAGGATTAGGGAATTGCAAGTGGGTGATTGGGTAAGAGTGAAAAACCCGGTATTAGTTAAGAAAGGGCTATCTAAATTCAAAGAGTCTCAACAGATATGTGAAGTACGTAAAAATGCGGTGATGTTATCTGATGGGAGTTAGTGGAGTACTTCACGCATAGCTTTGGATCCGGCTGTAAAAAAAAAAGGTTTGAGAATGCGCAATCCAGTAGAACAAGTAAACCGGTTAGTGGTTGTCACAGAAGTAGAACGAGTACTAGAATTTGTCACAAACCAAAGAAATTTCAAGACTTTGTCATGTATCAGTAATGTTCATATAACATACATTACAGTGCATAATTTGTGTCACTCAAAATGGGTGGTATTGAAGTTAACGGTAATGTTGTAGTAGTATATTGTTTTAATTCAGTTCTAAAATTTTATATATATATATATATATATATGGGGGAATAATGTGGTGATCGTGTTATGCTGAGAGCATGGAATATCATGACATCATGATAATGATGTCATGGTATTCCGTGTTCCAAGATGACAGTTGGGGGGTTTCAGAGCTCTGTGCCCTTTTTATTATATGGACGTCTTTTCTTTAACTCTTGTTTTCTGGAATAAGCTAATTACAAAACCCCAGCTGCCGTAGAGAGATCATTTCAGGTGTTTGAATTAGGTTAAGGTAATTTATGACATTTAATTTGATTTCATTTTAGTTCGGGTTGGGGCTAATTTTAGGGTTATAGGAAAGTTTTGTGTTTAGTTGAATATAATGACATTACATTTGATTAATTTTAATCCATTTAGGGGCTGATTAGGATAATGTGAATGTCACTAAATAAATGGAAGTTAATATAGTTTACTCTAAAATAATTTTGCTTAGTTTAAATTCATTTAGAGTTTGAGATGGTATTATGGTTAATTCAAGGTCACTTATTTAATTTAACTGGGTTACTTTAACATTATTTAAGTATAATTTGCTTTAATTTAATAGGATTTAAATTAGTGTTAGGTCTATCAATGTGGTAGGGTTATGGTTACTTGTAACATGTAGTTATATTTAATTAAATTTAGTGTGAATGGAAGTGTTAGGTGGCGAGTGGGAGTCCATGTTAAGGTAAGGTCAATGAAGTGAAGTTGAGGTAGGCAGTGGTGAATTACAAGAGTGGTGGTAGATGTTGATGCTGATGCTGATGTGACTGTGGGTCATGGGAATGGATCCCGGGGTAGTAATATTCAGTTGTTATCACTACTGCATTTTGGATTGCAGAGGATCAGGATGTATTTAACCTCCCGGAAGGCTGTAGATCAATTGTTGTGGTAAATATATCCTCATCAACTAGCTATCACCAAGTGTTTTAATTGTGTTCATTTGTTTATATATTGTAGTGTATCCTTGGATTGTGTATTTTGGTTTGTAGTCAGTGATCAAGAAGTTGCCTACAAATCTGTCCTGGTGAATGGGCAGGAACGCAGTCATGTCAGGTGCTTTTCTTTCTTCTCTGGAGTCAGCCAAGCACACAAGTTAGAGCCACGGAATAACTTGTGCTTTCGGCGTTGTAGACACAACAACTTGTCTTGGTTAAATTGGACATTAGCCTACTATAATGTTCTCTATTTGAGTGTTACCCAAAGTGAATGAACAGGCTCCAATGCGTGCAGAACACAGTGGTGTGGACATTACTTGGTCTTTCGAGAAGAGCATCCATTGGGCTTGCTCAGAATAAACTTCACTGGCTGCCGGTGAAACAGAGAATTACCTTCAAGGCCCTCTGTTACTGCTGCAAGGCACTGGCTAGTCAAGACCCCACTTATTTGCAACTCATGATCACTAGTTCTGGCCCCTTGATGTACCTCCATAACAAAATTGTCCAGAGATTTTCATTTTTTAATTATGTTTTTGTTTCATTAGAGAAGTAATTTAGCTTGGCTAGACATTGCTTATCCAGGCCGATTTGTTTTTCTGGACGACATTTTTAAAAATGGCAGCTGCGTTGCAGTGTTTATATAATATTTCAGGAATCACGTGACATATATACTTCGTTTTGGTGTCAAAACATAGATTTGGGGGGTCAAGAAGCCTTATAGAGACAGAGAATAACTCCTCATAGCAATCCTTCTGCCAATTTCTAAAATGGCGTTTCTATAATGATGTGTTTTAGCCATCAAAATGGTAATTTATTTTAATATTATTTTTGATTCAGGTTTTTAGTTGATTCAACTTCATAAACGTGAGCGAGGGAGGTGGTAGCAGAGGATCTTTAATACCTGACAGTGTGTTGCTAACTAAAAAAAACGAGGATTCCTTCAACAAAGAGAAATGTGTTGCATGCCAAACTAATGTGAAAGAAAAGCTAACATCAACTGTGGCTGGATAGAAGAGAGTTTGAGATGCTGCAGAAATACGTCAAAATGAAGTTCACAAAAGATTGAATCTGATGGGTGAAGAGGCTCAAATATTTTATCATTGTAACAAGTGCTAAGGGTTGTATACATTGAAAAAAGCCTGGAAAATTAATAATAAAATAGCAGAAACCTGTGAATCACAGCCAGAATCTCAGTCTTCTGAGAAACCACGACAACCAAACCCAATACCCATCCACTTAGAATATTGATTGTCTACTCCTCGTCCACCTCCAATAACTGATCAGAAAGCAGAGGGTCTTCAATGTGTTATCTGTGGTTTAGCCAGAACAAGGGCCAAAGGAATTGACAAAAGAACAAAGTAAAGAGTATGTCAGTCTCAAAGGGCAAACATGTTTTTATCTGCAGCTAGCTCCTTCCAAGATGAAGTTTTCAGCTGAGTAGCTGATCTAAAAAGCAAGGTGAGCATATTTGCAGCAGATTTTTATGCCCATCGGATCTGCATGTGTGCATAAGTTCGAAAATATGAATGTACAATGAGCTCTCAGCAGCAACGTAACCGCTAGCTTTCAATTACGTTTGCACTCTTTGAAAAAGCAAATTAAGTTTTAAAGCCACTCTTGAGTGCTGGCTACGGGTTCACACTCAGCGAGATCAGAGAAACAATGGTCAACACTGATAAACTGTATTGATCCATAATAAGGAAATTAAGATTTTTCTGGTGAGAATGTACAATGACAGAATTCGTTTTTGTCAGTCTAATAAAAAGAATGAGCCACTTATGGTGTTCTCAGCTGATTTGACTCACGAAATTCTTGCTTCCAAAATAAGATCACAGGATGCAGTAAAATCAGCAGGAACCATTTTAAGAAATGTTCTGAAAATTTAGTCTTTGAACTTAATGACACATTTTGTGATGACCCAGAGCTCTGCAAATCATGGGAGTTAACAAGAATGCCTGATGTTGTCTTAACAATATTTACATCATTGTTTAATATCAGCAAAGCAAAACAGTTACAAACTAAAGTTCTTCAGTTTGGAACAGAGTCGACAACATTGATGAAGGCTTTGAAGATAAAAGCGAAGAAATGGAAGACAATCCCATGAACCAACAGGCTTATGCTATGCAAATGTACTGTCTTTTCCAAATCATGTTTTATGAATTACATCATGGCAAAAAGAAAACTCCACTACACATGATGACTACCCACACAATCTATGACAAGTGCAAAAGTAGAGAGCTAATCACTTCAACAAATAGGACTGGTGTATCAACAAATTATAATGACATAATACAGAGCAGGAACTTATTAGCAGCTCATGCTGTAAAATCTTGTGAATCTGACAGCACTTCACTTCCAAGTCATTTTACCAGGAAAAGATTTAGAATTGTTGCTCTTGATAATTTTGATTTTGAAGACAGCTCTTTTTTGTCTGGAACATCGAACACACATGATACTGTCAATCTGCTTTTTCAAGACTGTACCAATGAAGTAGCTGCTGGAAAACAAGTTGTACCAGCTATAGGCATAAACAAACAAGCTGCAAACGTATAACCCAACTGCCTTGCCAACATGTGCACATTCACTACAAGCCATCAACAAGTCCCAGAGTACCAGAAAGTTTCAAAGTGGCTGAGGACATGGATCTTTTTCTACCTGATGCTGCGGTTCACAAAGCTGAATTTATCATATTGCTTATTTGGTACAGACTGAAGGATGAAGAAAAGCCAGTTCTTCCATGGGCTGGAATTCATGCTCTGAGCCCCCAGAATACCGTCCCACTGAAGAAGGTTGGGCTTTTACCAGTAATACCATCTCCAGTCACAAACTATGCAACAGTGTACACAGCTTTAAAAGATTTCCAAAATACAAGTGCTCAGCTTGAAGATAAGCCTATCCTGCCAATTTTCTGTGATGAAGGTGTTTTCCATATTGTAGCTGATATTTTTATGAGAAATCCAGTAGAATTTGATGATCTTTGTCTAATGATGGGTGTTTTCCACAAGACAAAAGTTTGTGGTGCTGTGTGCAGAAAGTTATCTCAGTGGATGTGGCACAGACAATGCACTTATTGAAGCTGAAATCTTAGGAAGCAAAACTGTTCAGTCAGTATTGAGCGGAACTCGTTATGTTTGTTCGTTACAAGGTATACTTATCATATCTTAGGCTGTAGAAACATTGCGTTGGAATGCTTTCTTGAACAAGAATGACAAATTAGGTTTTGCATATCTTATCTCAGAAGTGAATAAGGCACAGATTGCACGTAATTCAAAAGACATAATGCAAAGCCAGGCAATGTTAATACACTATTCAGAATCAGAAAACCTGAAAACCAACTTCGTAGAGTTTGTCAAAGAATGTGAAGAATAATCAGAACTTTGGAAGTACTGGGAAAATGTTTCTCACATGATAGCTCTAGTGAAAACCTTGGTACATGCTGATTGGGAAGGTGATTGGGAGCTGCACGTAAAAACTGTGGAGTCACTGATTACTGTGTTTTGCTAATTTGATTGCATAAACGACCTGAGATATGGGTCCTGGTAAAGAGTGAAGAAGCTAAAGGTGGAAAAAACATACTTCCACTTAAAATTCATCCAAAGACATTTTGTGGTGAAAGGCAGAAAGGGAAGGTTCAATACTGTGCCTCCAGATATAAAACAGGAACAGAAGATCAAGATATCACAGAAAAGCTCCAAAGGAATTGTTGGTCAGACACGTAAAAGTGAATATGTTGCTCAATGGCAGCTAGTTTACCATGAAGTCTGCAGTATCGTCATTTACCATTATAGTTTTTCCTTTCACTATAGTCATATTTTTTATTATTATTATGTTTTGTGTATTTTATGTATCTCTTTGTGTTTGTTTTATTTGGTATCTTCCATCTCTCCCCCTAGCTTGCTGACTGTTCTACTGTCCGGAAGGTTGGTATTGGGATTCTCTTCTGGACAGTTGGAGGTTGAGCAGTGAGGGTTTAGTAGTTGGAGTTCCTATTCTGTTTATGAATACTTTCTGTATTAAACCATCAAGAGAACAACCTTCAATGTGTGGACTGTGTTCTTCACTTGGATATAACATTACTTCACTTGGCGACGAGGATGGGATACCAATCTACGTTGTGCTGTGCTTCCCAGAGGAACTCCAACTATTGTAAACTTCTTTTTTCTTCAAAAGAGGTACTGTGTAGCTGGTCTGATTTTCATTTTTATATTTTCTTAAATCGTCGCTGTTGTTTTTAAATTTTCAGCGACTGTGTCACATTATCTTCTTTTTCCGGCACACTCGTCTTTTCTTTTTGCGTTAACGTTGCCTAGCAGCCGCTACACGTGTTTATTTTTGTTAGAGCGAGGGTGTCTTGAGCTCGCGTTAGCGTTGCCTCGCAGCTGCTACACGCTTTTATTTTGTTTGAGCGAGTGCATCTTCACACACGCCTCCGCACTTCGCTGGCTCGCTCGCATTATTCTTACACTTGCACGCACGCCCCTTCACGCTCGCGTTGCTGTAATGATTTGGCAGCTGCCACACGAGTTTTGTTGAAGTTGCTTAGCAACACCTTTCAACTCGTGTCTCCTGGCTCTGGTGTGTTTTTCTCGCGCCTGCTCCTGCTGTCCCAGCATAAATGTAATCAAAGGAAACACCTTTGACCTGGACAATTCTAAGTGCCCTTTAATTTAAACAGTACCTCTTCACATCTTTTTTTGATACAGACATTATTTTGTATCTCTTAATTATTCTATCCCTATCGCATGTTTTTCTTTCATTTTTCTTTCCTTGCTGAAATCCATAGTAACACAAGTATGCAGAACTTTCTCCACCGCCTTTTTTTTTTTAACCGTCCCTGGTGAACCGTCAATTCCATGGCCAAAATGGAAAAAAGTTTTTTTAACTTACTTAAAAGTTTGCGGTAGCAATCTTTCTGCTGAAAGAAAAACGTCTGTACTTCAGCATTGTTTGGGAGCAGAAGGGAGGAAATCCTAGAGACTTTACCTGCAATCTCAAATTCTGATGAAGCAGTAGGGGATGCCGATGAATGAATTCGAGGAAACATTACTCAAGCTTGATAGACATTTTTTACCAAAAATTTATATTATTCTTCAAAGATTCTATTTTGGAAAATGTAAACAGTCTGAGGAAGAGTCTATTGAGGACTTTGTTACGAACCTTTGTAAACTAGCTGTGCTCTGCAATTTTGGAGAAAGCATTGAGGAACGTATTCGTGACCAATTTATGCTTGAGTGCAGGCGTGACAAGATCAGAGAAGCACTTTGGTCCAAAAGTGATAAGTCCTTGGAGGAAGACATGTAAGTTGCCAAACAAATTGAACATTCTGAATCTTGCATTGAGACTTCAAAGAAATCTAAAAATTCCAGCTCTGTTCATAAGTTGGATTCAAAACCTAAATTTACTTCCAATACCAAAAGCAAAACTAAAGTGGTATGTTTCAGGTGCGGGTTTCCAGCACATTTAGCGAACTGTAAAGAATGTCCAGCAATTACTGTAATTTGCAATAGGTGTGGCAAGAAGGGGCACTTTGCAAAATACTGTAAATCTACCAACAAAAGCAAAGGGAAACTGAATGAAGTAGCATATGATAATGACAACCAAGATTTTATTTTACAAGTGGTCAATGACGTTAACTGTGTCTCTGCTGTTCGTTGTGACTATCCAACGGATCTCGTCGTAGTCAATGGAACTCCCATTTCCATGATGATGGACTCTGGTGCAAAATTATCTCTTGTCTCGGAAGGAGATTATAAGAAGTATTTTGATGGAAAAGTAAATTTCCAAGACCCAGATGTAACACCTTACTCCTATGGTGGCAAGCCCATAGAATTGAAAAGCTACTTTGTGTGTATCCAATTTAAAGGAAACAAAATCTTTGGTAAAATCTATGTTCCAATTGTTGGAGACACCATTTTGAGTTGGCCTCATCAGAAAGAACTGGGGATTATTTTAAATCCCAATGCTGTACCACAAGTGCTAGTACAGAAAGTGTCAGATCTGGAGCATGATTTGTGGGTTGAATTTCCCGATGTCTTCAATTCTAGTGTTGGGTGTATCAAAGGATATAAATATCATATTGTGTTGAAGAGTAATGCTCAACCTGTTACTTGCAAATTAAGAAATGTTCCTATCAGTTTAAGAGAGAAAGTGAAGCTGGAACTTCAGAGACTAAAGGAAAATGGGATAATTGAAGAAGTGGAGGCAGCACAATGGATTGCTTCCATTGTGGTAGCAACTAAACGCTCTGGTGATGTAAGACTTTGTGTTGACCTTCGCAACCTTAATAAAGAAGTTATCGAAGATAAGTTTCCGTTACCAAACATTACAGAAATGATTAGTTCATTGGGTGATGCGAAGTTTTTTTTCTACTCTTGATCTAACTTCGGCGTATCATCAAGTGCAATTGACTGAAGATTCTAAATTACTCACTTCTTCCACTACGCCTTTTGGTGTTTATAAGTTCAACCGGATGCCGTTTGGTCTTTGTTCAGCAGCTGCAGTATTTCAAAGACTGATGAGTGAGTTTTTTGGGGGGATAGATGGAGTTTGTTTTTTCCAGGATGCGGTCCTTGTTTTCACAAACACACAAGAAGAGCATGAAAAGAAAATAAGAGATGTACTTCGTATTTTTAGATCTAAAGGTATAACTTTAAAGAAAGAGAAATGTAGGTTTTTACAGTCGGAAATTACATACTTAGGTCATGTTATTTCGAGCAGTGGAGTTAGACCAAAAATTGATTTAGTACATTCCATTGTTAATTTGTCTACACAAGAAAAAAAAAGTGTAATTCAAGTGTTCTTAGGAATGGCTAAATTCTATGTCCGGTATATTCACAATTTTGCAAAGAGGTCAAGTTCCATTAGGGACCTACTCAAGAAGAATGCTGAATTCTTGTGGACTAAGGAGTGCGAGATGGAATTTCAAAACTTGAAAAATGCATTATCTTCTGCCCAATCTCTTAGTAGTTTTCAGCCTAGATTACCTTGTTATCTTATAACTGATGCTTCTGATAAAGGATTGGGCTTTGTGTTAAAACAAGTGAAAGATAATCAGAATATCACTATTACATTTGCCTCACGTACCTTGCGTGGCGCAGAGTTTAAATATTCCACGATTGAGAAAGAAGCATTAGCTATTTATTGGGCTGTTAAAAAGTTCAGACAATTTTTTGGGGGTATACGTTTTGAACTATACTCTGATCATAAACCCTTGCGAGAGATTTTTGAAAAAAAAAGGCCTTGATAATGTTTCTTCTCGCATTTGCAAGTGGGTGGTAGCTCTCCAAGATTTCCAGTTCATTGTCAAGTATGTCCGGGGGTGTGACAACAAAACAGCTGATTGCTTATCTAGGTTGAGTTCTGATGATATGACTGATGATGCTAATAGTACGTCGTGGTGGGCAGATGATGAAGTGAAAGTTTGTGCTATAACTGATGGGTGTGTTTTGGAACAGGAGTGGTGAGAAGGGATGGCTAAGGATGAGGAATTGTTGAAGGTCACAGATTTGCTTAAGTCTGGAAAATTGGGGAGCAACAGTGATAGTTCTGTCCTGCCTTTTAAAAAAGTATGGGCTGAACTGTCGATACACAATGGATTGTTGCTGAGGAGGTGTAGATTAGTACCTCCCTCTTGTCTATGTCAGCGTCTCCTTAATCTCTCCCATTCGGGTCATCGGGGGATTAGTAAAACTAAGGAAAGGATGAGGACCACATATTGGTGGCCTGGTATGGATCTCGCTTTGGAAAGGAAAGTTAGAGAGTGTGTTGAATGTAGACTAGCTGATAAAACTTTGAAAATCAGGACTCAGCCAATGGTACTTAAAGACATTCCGAAAGACGTTTGGGAGGAAGTTTCCATAGATATAATGGGGCCTATTTCTTCTGGGTCTTATTCCAAAGTATGTTATCGTACTTATGGATATGTTATCTCGCTGGCCAGAGGTGTTAATCACCTCAGAGGTTACTTTAGGAATTGTAGTGAATTTTCTTATCAAGATCTTCAGAAGGGAAGGCAATCCCAAGGTCATTCTGTCAGACAATGGAGTTCAATTTACCTGTGTCATTTTCTTTCCTCTAGAGGAATAAGTCATAAGAAATGTGCGCTGTATCATCCTGAGCCGAATTGCATGGTGGAACGTTTTAATAGAACGTTAAAGGAGACTATTCAGTTTGCTAAAATGATGGGAGTTCGTTGGGAAGAGTTAGTTGAGTCTAAGGTGGAAGAATACAGGTTTACCACACATTCTAGTAAAGGTCAGTCTCCTTTCATATTATTCAGGAAGCATATTCCACATACCAAAGTTAATCCCCCATGGGTAAAAAAGTATCTTGCATTTGATTTTGATAAGGAGGCTGTTAAGAGAGAAGCTATTGAAAAGGATAAATATCTTCAAAGCAAGAGAAAAGAAATGTATGATATTCGCAAATCTGTGAAGAAAAGTATTGTACAAGTGGGTGATAGCGTTCAAGTTAAGTTACCAGAGAGAAACAAATCTGGTGTGTTACATTTTAGCAGAATTCATCGAGTTGTAAAAGTGTTCAAGGGGGCAGTTAAACTTGATGATGGACGTATTTGGAATCTTAATAGACTTGTAATTCTGTAATTTGTTTTGCTTGTTTCTCCTTTTCTTTTCTGGGGAGGGGGGTGGTGCAGTATTGGGGTTTAGCATTATAGTTTTTCCTTTCACTATAGTCATATTTATTATTATGTTTTGTATATTTTATGTATCTCTTTGTGTTTGTTGTACTTGGTATCTTCCATCTCTCCCCCTAGCTTGCTGACCATTCTACTGTCCGGAAGGTTGGAATTGGGATTCTCTTCTGGACAGTTGGAGGTTGAGCAGTGAGGGCTTAGGAGTAGTTGGAGTTCATATTCTGTTTATGAATACTTTCTGGATTAAACCTTCAATGTGTGGACTGTGTTCTTCACTTGGATACAACGTTACTTCAAAGTCCTTTCTATTTGCAATGTTTTCAGAGAGATGACAAATTCAAAATTAATGAACCATCATGAAACTGTTCCTCACCACAAATTTGTGGGAAAGATACGGAACATTTTAATGAACATGTTGACAGCCTTCTTCGTTTCATGCAGCAGCAAGGAAATCACTTTGAAATGATTGAGCCTGTGCGACTACAACTTCGTGACCAAACAATATATGGACAATGATATAAAGACACTGTAGCAGAGCCGATATGACTCCGCTCCAAACTGACCCCCTGGGACATGCTAAACAGTCCTCTGGGGGTGCCTTCCTACACCCGGAAGTCCCGTCCTCTGACGTGGATCCGGGTGTTGCATTTAACTCACCGGAAATACAGGATCCGGCGCGCCTGCCACAGGAAAGAGAGAGACGGACAGAGACGCCGAAGGAGGAAGAAGAGGACCAACCAGGAGAACGAAACGCGGAGACACTGGGACGAACTGGTCAAGAAGAGCTAGCGGAGGATACCTCTTCACGCCGCAGTACCAGCCGCGTCCCTGGAGGGACGTGGCTCTCGCAGGTACGTGCCTGCATTCTAAACCTCGCGGGGTACTATTGGTGAAAGGAGCTTTTTAGCTCCTTATTTTCTGTTTATTCTTCTTCTAGCCACTGAGGGGGGATATTGGTTATATATATATATATTTTATTTTTTTCTGGGAATTTCTCTTTCGTCATCCTGACATTACTCAGAGACAGGAGAGAAATACAAGCTCCAATACTAAGTTAAACTACAAGAGCCCTAAAGACTTTATTGGTTCTTCACTCTTAGGAGACTCGTCTTTCTTCCCTCAATAAGAGCATAAATGAAAATTGTTTTTTTTTTTTGTTCTGCATGGACAAACTGTCACTGGGGTTTTAATTGTATTTTTTTTTTTTTTGGGTGAAAGTCCCTCACTCCTGCCCTAAAAAGATAAAAAAAGGTCTGAAAACAAGACCCTTACATATTTTCTTTCCTTTTTCCTTCCCTCTCAACGGCAGAACGTCACCAACACCACACTCCTCAAAACCAGGTCATACCTGAGAAATAAAGAAAGAAAAGAAACTAAGAAGACAAGACAGAAGAATAGAGAAAGAGCTAGAAAGAACAGAGATAAAAAGACCAATACGAAATAATACTTAATAAAAAATCAAAAACCCAACCTTTGTTGTCCGAAAGCGTCATCTATACTCACCGTGAAAGAACCCACTACAGACACGTTCATTAGATGTACTGGAACATGGATTGAAACTATACGCAGAACTGAAGCAAGAGAGATTTGTATTGAAAGAGAATAGCTGTGTGACGTAATCACTAAAGCTAAACTTCCACGTTTTAATTGTCATAGTAAGAGTTTTGGTCCAACCAGCCACTACAAAACATGTCACAAAAAAACAACTTTCGCAGGCACTTAGAGAGATAGATGTAGCAAAAGAAACTGTTTAATTTATCAAGGATATTCTGTTGCATAATCTTCTTCCCTCAAACACATTATTTGATGAAGATGCTGCAACAAAACCAGTGAAGCACAAACTCCTAGAACTCAAACAAAAACTTTCACCTCAAGAATTTCAGTTTGAAAAGGTGTCCTCATTGAAAACTGCTGTTGCTGTGGACTATATGTCACAATTGTGCATTGTGAAGATTTCATCCATGCAAAACTTCAGAGAGGTCGTTCAGACTATTCTACAGATATCAAAGTCAGTGTAAACCTTGCAAAAACTGCACATCCTCTTTGACAGTTATCTTGGACTATCTGTCAATAAATGTAAGAGAATTAGACGAATTCTACGAGTGGATCAATTGACCCTGCCTACATCAAAAATTGGACATCTGTACCTGTGCAACTTGATTAATTCTGGTCATCAACATCGAACAAGATGAACTTGGAGATGTTAACTCACCAAAACACTGCTGATACTTCAGTGAACACTGAATTTCCAATTATTGCAAGTGGAATGATGGTCAATGAGGAGTTGGTGCCTGCAGAGAGATATTCTAAAGGTACAGGCCATATTGGTCAAGAATTTAACAGCAAATTGGAGGAAGCTGACCTTTGTGTTGTGCCACATGTTGAGTAGGCTATTTGAAATGGTTCCAAACGAGTCATTGGTCTGTCAATTGACACAGATGTTATTATTGTTCTACTTAGATTTGTTGCAATGTTCATAAGTCAAGGATTGTCAGAGTTATGGATACGTTATGGAACAGGTGAGAAAAGACACTTAATCCCTCTTCATATTCTGTACAAGAAACGTGACCCAGAGATGCCAAGTGTTCTTATCAAGGCACATATTCTTACGGGTGATGACACTAGGAGCAAAATTGGAATAAAGCTTGGAGCTTTAACTGCTGAACCTGTGAAGTTTCTAAAAGGATTTGATGAGACAGAAGAAGAATGTGACTTTAAAGATGTAGAAAAATACCTTGTGGGTGTGTAGAAAATGAGTTCTGTCACACATTTGACGATCTTCAGTACAGTGAGTTTGAAAGATCAGTCCTTGATCAGAAGATGTGTAAATGTTTTGGATCATGCATATATATAGAAAAAGATCTGTGTGAATTTGGTTGGGAAGATGTTGATGGGGTGCTAAAACTTACAAGATTTCTAAAGCCTCTACCCACAGAACTCACACATACATGTACTTACAAAACCTGTGCTACAAAAAGATGCCCCTGTCGATATGCTGTTCTCAAATGTTCGACATTCTGCAAACGTACCACAAGCGATTGCCAAAACAAATAAATAAAGTGAATTATGAAAATGTGTCTAAAACAGGAGTGATAATGTTATTTTTTTCATATTCAGATCATAAAGATTGTTTGGTTTATACATAGAAGATTAAAAAACATTATTGTTTCGTTTCTATATATGACTCTTCTTCCTCTATGATAGCTGCCATAGAGGAAGGGTTTCTCTTATGAGTTATTTTCTGTCTCTATAAGACTACCTGACCCCCAAAACCTATGTTTTGACACCAGACTGAAGTATATAGGTCTCATGGTTAAAAATGACCAGAAAAAATCTGCCTGGATCAGCAATGTCTAACTAAGCTAAATTACGTCTCTAGTGATCCAAAAACGCAAATCAAAAATGAAAATCTCTGGAGAGCAATTATTTTACAGAGGTATATCAAGGGGTCAGGATTACACCCCCTGTGCCCTGAAATAGAACATAAGATCAACAGCCTCTAAACTGAGTGTGGTCCCAAGATTTAAGAAAGCCAGAATAGGGGGCTGTGCATTTAACCACTTGGCCCGAAAGCCTGGAGTCGATTACCCATGAAACTGCGGTTAGCCCTTTCCAAATCGATTTTCAGAAATAAGCTGAAAACCTGGTTGTTTGGATTTAATCAAATTCCTGGGTTGTGTGTACCTGTTTTACCTGCAACTAGTCTTCTAGGGCTGGGATGCTTCGTTTAGAAGTAGCCTTGTGTTCTAGAAATGGTACTATTAATATAATAGGTAAATGTGGTTCAGGGTTGGTTTGAGTTCATTTGAGCACCATTTCCCGGCGCCATTGCCTCCTCCCCAGCAGTTGCACAGTCTGACTTCCATAACCCATGATTCCAGACATGATCCTTTATTTGTGCCCCACAGAAGAGACTAGTATGGTGTCCAAGCTGTCAAGTGTAGAAGCAGAGACCGGTTCAGCTTTTACCAAACGCTGTGATCCCTTACGTTGTTTCCAACACCACCAAAGTGCAGCTTGAAGTGTAAAAACATGCTGATGTGTTGACCCAAGGGAAGGGTGCTGTTTGGGGGTGTTGGCCTCCTGACCCACTGCCTGTGGGTGAACATTTCTACCCCTGGTTTAATGACAGTGTCTGCTTCTGAGAGGTGGTGTCTGTCAGTGGAGTGTGTGCGTCTTGTCCCTGTTGTTTGAGTCATTGTAGGTGGTTGTGTGGTCTCCCTCTGCTTGAGAATGAGTCCCTCTGGCTGCAGTTTTATAGCTGGGATTATCTAGATAGCCAGGCGTCCTGCATTTTCACCATCTGTCTCAGCAAATCTCAGGATTAGCACATGTGCCAGTTTTCAGGGAGCATCGAGTTAACACTGAATGCAGCACGTTTTTGTGTGTTTCACTGTGAATTAGTTAGCAGCTTATAAGGGAAAGCAATTTTCTTGTGTGTTCAGGTTGCATTTAATTACCCCTATTGCCTCATTGTCTGTGTGACGCTTCCATGATGCAAAATTACAGTCCTACTTCTGTGTTTGTGAAATACCCACCTTATGGTTTTCAAGATCTGAGCTCCTGGGTTTACCATTGTCCATCATGGGAGAAGACTTGTGATTTACCACCAATCCCTGCAAGCATCAGGGATACGTGTTGTAACATTGGCTTTGTTTTTGGAGAGTGGTGCGCGTGCTGTGTCTCCACATTCATGGTTTTCTCACTGATGCTGTGGGCAGTTGAGTTCAGGTTCACACTCCAGTGGGTTAATATCTCATCCCCCATTGTAAACAAGCATTTGCAAAGCCAATAGGTCTCACCTTTGCCAGCCTTTGCCGTTTGCTATTGCTTTGCAACATGGCCAAAAGTTTTTTTTTTAAAGGCATAAAAATGCACGACATGGGTGACATTTTCTTTAAAAAAAAAAAAATCAATCTGAAATGGATTGGTAAACAAAAAACAAAAAGAAGCGCGAAAGCAGAGTCCTAAGGTAGAGGGAGCCAGCAACAATTAGATGCCTGATCCTTCTCCCCATTGCCCCCCCCCCCAAACAAAAGGTGGTGGAGAGATAGGGAGTGGGCGGGGCAAGGGAAACGCAGCACACGAGGAAGAGCAGCATAGAGTGTAGGGAGAAGCACATGCACAAAAGCAACACAGAGTGCGGGGGGATGCATGGAGCTTGGCAGACGAGAAGCACACAAAGATACTGTGCAACATGAGGGAGCCAGCAACATGGAGCATCAGGCGGTTGTTTGGTGAAGGGAGAAGAATACGAAGGAGAGAGCTGGAAAACACATGCACTTTCATTGATTTCTTAAGAAAACAGAAAATGGGTCCCTAAAAGTAGAAGGATAGATGCCAGATCGTCTTTTGATGCTTTGAACAGCCAATGTCCATTAAGGGGTGTGAAAACACCCCAGGACATCAGCACAGCTTCAGTAAGCATTTTTTTTTTTTTTTTTAAAGATGGGAGGGATTGGTTGGTGGGGCAAAAGTGCCTATTAGATGCTTCTCCTCAGGGTGATTTTTTCTTTTTTCATTTGGCAGGTCTGCAAGGCACATCACAAATTAATACAAACCAATTTCTCCGTAGGGTGTCACGCTTACAGAGCTGTCATTCTGGACTAACTATGCTAGCGTGCTGGGGAGAGGCACGAGGCAGCGTTTCCCCTTTTGCTCCAAATGTAAATTTGTGGGGCTGTGCACAGCGGCACAACTCACACCCGGCACCGCTATGATCCAGTAATCGTAGAATAGAAAGGGCATATGGCTGCAGTGACGTAAGAAGCCCCGCGGTACAAGGGAGCAAAACTGGGCCTCGGTACCGAGTACCTGCACTTATGTGATATGAAACGGAGAGCGCCAGCACTTCTCAGCTCTGCTACAATACATTTAATGGGAGAGTACCGGCACTTCTCAGCTTTGCTACAATACATTTAATGGAAGAGTACTAGCACTTCTCAGCTCTGCTGCAATACATTTAATGGGGGAGTACCAGCACTTCTCACCTCTGCTAACATACATTTAATGGGGGAGTACCAGCACTTCTCAGCTCTGCTACAATAAATTTAATGGGAGAGTACCAGCACTTCTCAGCTCTGCTACAAAACATTAAATGGGAGATTACAGGCACTTCTCAGCTCTGCTGCAATACATTTAATCGAAGAGTACCAGCACTTCTCAGCTCTGCTACAATAAATTTAATGGGAGAGTACCAGCGCTTCGCAGCACTGCTGCAATACATTTAATGGGGGAGTACCAGCACTTCTCAGCTCTGCTACAATACATTTTATGGGAAGGTACCAGCACTTCTCAGCTCTTCTACAATACATTTAATGGGAGAGTACCGGTACTTCTCAGCTCTGCTACAATACATACATTTAATGGGAGAGTACAGGCACTTCTCAGCTCTGCTACAATACATTTAATGGGAGAGTACAGGCACTTCTCAGCTCTGCTACAAAACATACATTTAATGGGAGAGTACAGGCACTTCTCAGCTCTGCTACAATACATTTAATGGAAGAGTACCGGCACTTCTCAGCTCTGCTACAAAACATTTAATGGGAGAGTACCGGCACTTCTCAGCTTTGCTACAATACATTTAATGGAAGAGTACTAGCACTTCTCAGCTCTGCTGCAATACATTTAATGGGGGAGTACCAGCACTTCTCACCTCTGCTAACATACATTTAATGGGGGGAGTACCAGCACTTCTCAGCTCTACTACAATAAATTTAATGGGAGAGTACCAGCACTTCTCAGCTCTGCTACAAAACATTAAATGGGAGAGTACAGGCACTTCTCAGCTCTGCTGCAATACATTTAATCGAAGAGTACCAGCACTTCTCAGCTCTGCTACAATAAATTTAATGGGAGAGTACCAGCGCTTCTCAGCACTGCTGCAATACATTTAATGGGGGAGTACCAGCACTTCTCAGCTCTGCTACAATACATTTTATGGGAAAGTACCAGCACTTCTCAGCTCTGCTACAATACATTTAATGGGAGAGTACCGGTACTTCTCAGCTCTGCTACAATACATACATTTAATGGGAGAGTACAGGCACTTCTCAGCTCTGCTACAATACATTTAATGGGAGAGTATAGGCACTTCTCAGCTCTGCTACAAAACATACATTTAATGGGAGAGTACAGGCACTTCTCAGCTCTGCTACAATACATTTAATGGAAGAGTACCGGCACTTCTCAGCTCTGCTACAAAACATACATTTAATGGGAGAGTACAGGCACTTCTCAGCTCTGCTACAATACATTTATTGCAATTGCCGGCACTTCTCAGCACTGCTGCAATACTCGGAGAGTACCAGCACGTCTCAGCACTGCCTCGTGACATTTAATGGGAAAGTACCAGCACTTCTTAGCGCTGCCTCGTGAAATTTAAGGGGAGAGTACCAGCACTTCTCAGCTCTGCTACAATTCATTTAATGGGAGAGCACCTGCACTTTTCAGAAGCAAACAGGTACTCTAGCTGTTCTGCATTTCCATTTAAAGCATTGGCCTCACCCCAAATGGTAATCTCCTTAAACAGAGACATCATTGCAGTTCAGATACTTCCCCAGACGCCTGGGCACTGGAACCACTGCACCTGCTGAACTATTGAATACTGCATCCCAAAAGCAGAAGAAACATGCGTTTGGAAACCCTAGCGGTAACTGCAAGGCCTGTAGGGTTGGGGGAGCTAGTCCTAGGCCCGGTGACTTCTACCTGTAACTACTGACTGCCTCCCCCACCAGCCTTCCAGGAAACATCCCCTCTTCCCGTAGGCCCGACCTCCTCCGGTTTACTCCATTATAAGTATATTAAACATCTCGTGCTCTCTGAGGGTGTGGGCTGTGGGGGGAAGTAAAGCTCGTTTTTACACCACTCTGCACTACACCGAACCTATCTATGAATAGCAGCGCTATAATTTATTTACCAGTCATCGCAGACTCCCGGTTCTTTTGGGGATGTGCGAAGCCCGCGCAGAGATGAAGAGGGGGGGGCGCCGCAGCTGCTTGCTGTACCCGTGAAAACCTCGGAGGCCCAGAGAGGCCCTTACACGGAGAGCCGGGTGAATTATTCATTCATCGAAGAAAAAAACTTGAAAGCAGCAGGGATGGGTCGTCAAACTCCGTCCTGTGCTGCTCCTGGCACGCGCACTGCCAACCCTCCCAGCTGAGGTCTCTGCCCGACCTCCCTCACCCGGCCCTGGCATCGGGTCCTTGCTGTGCTTAGGAACAGCGCAGCAGCACCCCCTCTGCACTGCTGATGGATAAAACTCTAAACTGCAGCGAGGCTTTCCGAAAAATGCTGCCTTCCACATCTAGATAGAACAGCCGGAATCTCCGGCGAGGCCTGATTCACAAAGGTAACTCGCACTTGGAGTAATTTACACATGTAGTGTAGTCCTACACTTTTGAATAATTTTACTGTTTTCGACTATATACTCAAAAGTGTAAGCGTGAAGGCCTGATTTAGATCTTGGAAGACCGGGTTACTCTGTCACAAATGTGATGCATATCTCGTCCGCCGTGTTGGGATTCCATTATATCCTATGAGACAGTGGAATAACTAAACTTAAGGGCCTCCCCACCTCCCCTGGCCCACCATTACCACTTTTGATGAGAGGGGGGCTTATGCAACTTCGGCCTCTCCGTGCCAAGGGGCGTATGTTACGCCCCTGTATGGAAATTGTATTATTGCAGGCGGAATAACTGTCAAGCTTGTGACAGAGTAACCCATCTGCCAAGAACCAAATCAGGCCCTCAATTACACGTGAATTGTGAAAAAGCGTAAGTTACCTTTGTGAGTAGCCCCTGAAGTTTGCGAATAGTTCCAGACTTTTCAGTTTGACAGAATCTTGTAAGTTACACTTTTGGAGTAAATTTACCCTTGGATTGTGTGAACAGCAAAAAGTGGTAAACTTGCTCACAGGTGTAAATTACTCAACGGTGCATAGTACCTTTGTGAATCCGACTCCATATCTTTTCCCTTTCTGCTTGGCCATGCTATTTTGTGCCAGTTTATACTGGTGTGTCACAACAATGTCACAACATGGTGTGTCACAACAGTGTCAGTAGCAGTCCATGGTCATCAGTGGCGTGTTCTCCAACCTCGGTCTCAGCGACTGATCAGTAAGTAGTTCAAGTCAGTGGCTGGAGAAGTAGAGGTCCTTAGCTAAGATGATTGTGACGCTACTACCTACCTTGTTAAATTGTGTGATCTTGAGCACATCACTTTTTCTTTTTGTAGCTCAATACTTTGAACTGACAAAAGAGGGGGCAATTGGAACTAGATGGTGTTGAGTGCTGTATAAAAATGGACTTTCTCATATGGTTTGACATTTAAAAGAAAAAAAACTAAAGTTGAGAGCTTTCACCAGCATTGAAGGACCCGTTCCACCTACCAGCAGCCAGGTTACAAGGTCATCACAGTGGAAACAGTTATACACAGTCCTTTAGAAGATAGGAACCATTCTGTCTTTATTTCCATTCCCTCTCCCTCCTCACCCCCTCGCTTTCCATCCCTCCTGCTCCACTCCATTCCATAATGCTTTATTGACATGCCTAAAAATAGGCGCCAAAACAAAACCGTGCTCACTTGTTACATAATAGAGATACTCGAGGCCTAGCAGTGTGTGTTTGTGGACATCTTTCACTGATCACCCTGTGAAGTCCTGTGCCAGGAGCCTGTGTTGGGGTTAAGAGCCACAGTATAGTCAGGTACCTCTGCTATTGTGTGAACTTGTGCTATTGTCAGGTTCCCACGCTAGGGTCAGGTATCTCTGCTATCGTGTGAACTTGTGCTATTACCAGGTGCACATACTAGGGTCAGGTACCTCTGCTAGTGTGTGAGCCTGTGCTGTTGTTAGGCACCTACACTAGGGTCAGGGACCTCTGCTATCGTGTGACCCCGTGCTATTGTCGGGTGCCCATGCTAGGGTTAGGTACCTCTGCTAGTGTGTGAGCCCCTGCTATTGTCAGGTGCCCAATCTAGGGTAACGTACCTCTGCTATCATGTGAGCCTGTGCTCTTGTCAGGCACCTACACTAGGGTCAGGTACTTCTGCTATTGTGTGACCCCGTGCTGTTGCAGGTGCCCACTCTAGGATCCGGTACCTCTGCTATTGTGTGAGCCCGTGCTATTGTCAGACGCCTCCACTTGGGTCAGATACCTCTGCCAGTGTGTGAGCCTCTGCTGTTGTCAAGTGCCCACGCTAGGGTTATGTAACTCTGCTATTGTGTGACCCCGTGCTGTTGTCAGGTTCCCACGCTAGAGTCAGGTACCTATGCTATCGTGTGAGCCCGTGCTGTTGTCAGGTTCCCACGCTAAGGTCAGGTACCTCTGCTAGCGTGTGAGCCCGTGCTATTGTCAGGTGCCCACGCTACAGTTAGGTACCTCGGCTAGCGTGTGAGCCTGTGCTATTGTCAGGCACCTCCACTTGGGTCGGATACCTCTGCTATCGCGTGAGCCCGTGCTGTTGTCGGGTTCCTACGCTAGGGTCAGGTACGTCTGCTAGTGTATGAGCCCGTGCTGTTGTCAGGTTCCCACGCTAGGGTTAGGTACCTCTGCAAGCACGTGAGCATGTGCTGATGTCAGGTGCCCACACTAGGGTTAGGTACCTCTGCTATTGTGTGAGCATGTGCTGTTGTCAGGTGCCCACGCTAGGGTTAGGTACCTCTGCTAGTGTGTGAGCATGTGCTGTTGTCAGGTGCCCACGCTAGGGTTAGGTACCTCTGCTATTGTGTGAGCATGTGCTGTTGTCAGGTGCCCACGCTAGGGTTAGGTACCTCTGTTAGTGTGTGAGCATGTGCTGTTGTCAGGTGCCCACGCTAGGGTTAGGTACCTCTGCTAATGTGTGAGCCTGCGCTGTTGTCAGGTTCCCACGCTAGGGTCAGGTACCTCTACTAGCATGTGAGCCCGTGCTGTTGTCAGGTGCCCACGCTAGGGTTAAGTGCCTCTGCTATCGTGTGAGTCTGTGCTGTTGTCAGGTGCCCATGCTAGGGTCAGGTACCTCTGCTATTGTGTGAGCCCGTGCTATTGTGAGGTGCCAACTCTAGGGTCAGGTACCTTTGCTATTGTTTGAGCCTGCCTACACTAGAGTTCGATACCTCTGCTATTGTCAGGCACCTACACTAGGGTCGTATACCTCTGATAGTGTGTGAGCTTATGCTGTTAGGTGCCCACGCTAGGGTTAAGTACCTCTGCTAGCATGTGAGCCAGTGCTATTGTCAGGCGCCTCCACTTGGGTCGGATACCTCTGCTAGTGTGTGAGCCTGTGCTATTGTCAGATGCCCATGTTAGGGTCAGGTACCTCTGCTATCGTGTGAGCCCGTGCTGTTGTCAGGTGCCCATGTTAGGGTCAGGTACCTCTGCTATCGTGTGAGCCCGTGCTGTTGTCAGGTGCCCATGCTAGGGTCGGGTACCTCTGCTATCGTGTGACCCGTGCTGGTGTCAGGTGCCCAAGCTAGGGTTAGGTACCTCTGCTAGTGTGTGACCCTGTGCTGTTGTCAGGTGCCCACGCTAGGGTTAGGTACCTCTGCTAGCACGTGAGCCTGTGCTGTTGTCAGGTGCCCACATTAGGGTCAGGTACTTCTGCTATCGTGTGAGCCTGTGCTGTTGTCAGGTGCCCATGCTAGGGTCAGGTACCTCTGCTATTGTGTGAGCCCGTGCTATTGTGAGGTGCCCACTCTAGGGTCAGGTACCTTTGCTATTGTTTGAGCCTGCCTACACTAGTGTCGGATAACTCTGCTATTGTCAGGCACCTACAATAGGGTCGTATACCTCTGCTAGTGTGTGAGCCCATGCTGTTGTCAGTTGCCCACGCTAGGGTTAGGTACCTCTGCTAGCGTGTGGGCCTGTGCTATTGTCAGGCGCCTCCACTTGGGTCGGATACCTCTGCTAGTGTGTGAGCCTGTGCTGTTGTCAGATGCCCATGTTAGGGTCAGGTACCTCTGCTATCGTGTGAGCCCGTGCTGTTGTCAGGTTCCCACGCTAGGGTTAGGTACCTCTGCTAGCGTGTGGGCCCGTTCTGTTGTCAGGTGCCCACGCTAGGGTTAGATACCTCTGCTATCGTGTGACCCCGTGCTGTTGTCAGGTTCCCAAGCTAGGGTTAGGGACCTCTGCTAGCGTGTGAGTCCGTGCTATTGTCAGGCACCTCCACTTGGGTCGGATACCTCTGCTATTGTGTGAGCCTGTGCTGTTGTCCGGTTCCCACACATGGGTCAGGTACCTCTGCTAATGTGTGAGCCCGTGCTGTTGTCAGGTGCCCACGCTAGGGTCAGGTACCTCTGCTAATGTGTGAGCCCGTGCTGTTGTCAGGTGCCCACGCTAGGGTTAGGTACCTCTGCTAGCACGTGAACCCATGTAATTGTCAGGTGCCCACGCTAGGGTCAGGTACCTCTGCTAGCACGTGAGCCCATGTAGTTGTCAGGTGTCCATGCTAGGGTCAGGTACCTCTACTAGCATGTGAGCCCGTGCTGTTGTCAGGTGCCCACGCTAGGGTTAGATACCTCTGCTATCGTGTGACCCCGTGCTGTTGTCAGGTTCCCAAGCTAGGGTTAGGGACCTCTGCTAGCATGTGAGCCCGTGCTATTGTCAGGCACCTCCACTTGGGTCGGATACCTCTGCTATTGTGTGAGCCTGTGCTGTTGTCCGGTTCCCACGCATGGGTCAGGTACCTCTGCTAATGTGTGAGCCTGTGCTGTTGTCAGGTGCCCACGCTAGGGTCAGGTACCTCTGCTAATGTGTGAGCCCGTGCTGTTGTCAGGTGCCCACGCTAGGGTTAGGTACCTCTGCTAGCACGTGAGCCCATGTAATTGTCAGGTGCCCACGCTAGGGTCAGGTACCTCTGCTAGCACGTGAGCCCATGTAGTTGTCAGGTGTCCATGCTAGGGTCAGGTACCTCTACTAGCATGTGAGCCCGTGCTGTTGTCAGGTGCCCACGCTAGGGTTAGGTGCCTCTGCTATCGTGTGAGTCTGTGCTGTTGTCAGGTGCCCCTGCTAGGGTCAGGTACCTCTGCTATTGTGTGAGCCCATGCTATTGTGAGGTGCCCACTCTAGGGTCAGGTACCTTTGCTATCGTTTGAGCCTGCCTACACTAGAGTCGGATACCTCTGCTATTGTCAGGCACCTCCACTTGGGTCGGATACCTCTGCTAGTGTGTGAGCCTGTGCTATTGTCAGATGCTCATGTTAGAGTCTGGTACCTCTGCTATCGTGTGAGCCCGTGCTGTTGTCAGGTGCCCATGCTAGGGTCGGGTACCTCTGCTATCGTGTAACCCGTGCTGGTGTCAGGTGCCCAAGCTAAGGTTAGGTATCTCTGCTAGCGGGTGACCCCGTGCTCTTGTCAGGTGCCCAAGCTAAGGTTAGGTACCTCTGCTAGCGTGTGACCCCGTGCTCTTGTCAGGTGCCCACGCTAGGGTTAGGTACCACTACTATCGTATGACCCCGTGCTGCTATCAAGTGCACACGCTTGGGTCAAGTACCTCTGCTATCGTGTGACCCCATGCTGCTGTTAGGTGCCCACGCTAGGGTCAGGGACCTCTGCTATCGTGTGAGCCTGTGCTGTTGTTAGGTGCCCATGCTGCTATTGTGTGAGCCTGTGCTATTGTCAGGTGCCCACTCTAGGGTCAGGTACCTCTGCTATCATGTGAGGCTGCCTACACTGGGGTTGGATACCTCTGCTATTGTCAGGCACCTACACTAGGGTCGTATACCTCTGCTAGTGTGTGAGCCCGTGCTGTTGTCAGGCACCTCCACTTGAGTCGGATACCTCTGCTATCGTGAGAGCCTGTGCTATTGTCAGGTCCCACGCTAGGGTCAGGTACCTCTGCTAGTGTGTGAGCCCGTGCTGTTGTCAGGTGCCCACACCAGGGTCAGGGACCTTGAATAGGGTGAAGAGCTTGCTATAGAGTCAGGTGCCAGCTCACCTGCAATTACATCAGCAATTCAAATGTTTCCTCAACAAAATAAATACTTCAAAGAACACACACTGGTTCTCAATTACAAGCTACAAACCCTATCTGCAGTCCAACTAAAGGACTACTTGATACCCTGTCACCAAAACCTAGTTGGAGCACAAGTGGGTCAAAAAAGCCTATGAGCTTGATGGACAGTTCATCCAAACAGTGGCAAATTAGGGAAAACACATGAAACCAGTGGAGGAAGGGGGCTGACCCAAAGCCTGTGTCTTGACTTAGTCAGAGAGTCTTTCCCGACTGGTGTAGCTTAGGTCAGATGGTGATAATTGTAAATGAGAACTTCTGATTTTTGTTAATGTTGGAATAGGGCACAGGCTGATTTGCATATGCCCAGTCCTTGTACATGATGACATGCTGGGTGAAAACACAGACTGGATTGTGACCCAGGCTAACTACCAATGGCTGAGATGAATTCACTCCCTAAGTGCAACGGGTATGCCTAGACATAGGGTAGGTGCTCAATGTGTCCTAGGACACAAGATGCACCCTCCTGATGAGGCACAGGTATGCTGAACCCCGTCTTGGATTGCTTGTGTTCTAATTCATTGGGGACCTGGCCTGGCAGTTTTGGTCTGGACTGTTCCTAATGGAGTATGCCAAGGTTGATCTGCATATAGTGGGTCACTGCTTGAAGTGGCATGGTGTGAAAACACAAACGCATCGGAGCATGGCCCAAAATAATTACTAGTGATTCAGATGAATTCAAGCGTTCCATGTCACATTTGTTGTTTTCCTCAGTGTGATGTTCTGAGTGGGATGGGAATGTCCAGATGTGTTCGCTGTGCCAAAAGAACTCAAGCTGTAACTCACCGACGAGGTCTAATGAAGCTAGAGCCTATCCGGGGATGCTTGTGTTTCTGTTAAGAGGGAACCTGGCTTGCAGTACAGATTGGACAGTTCCTATTGGAGGAGGGCCAATGTTGATTTGGCTATGGCTGGTTCCTGTCTGCAATGGCATAAGAATAATTCAAGCATTCCACTCATCTTTTTTTTTCATTCCAAAGGGGCGTAAAAGGCAGAAGTGCTCCATGTGAAGATGTTTCACCTGTCCATGTGAGGACAGACCCTGAGGGAGCCTCGGCTTGTCATAAACGTGGTGCATGAACATCTCCTTTGAGGGTATAAGAGCAGTAGGACAGGCCACAAATGACTTTCCTAGCATTTCAAAACATTTTGGACTCCTGCTTGTAGCTGGAAGCAGAGACAGAGAAGCATGCTGTGACTGTAGTCTATAAAGGAGGGCCTGCAACACTGCAAGCATTATATTTTGTGTGACTTGTCTTAACTGGTTTAGGAGTTTTATTTTGTTGTTTTTGTAACTTTAATGTTGTTTGTTACTGCTTGAACTTAAAACACAGTTATATGAGGGATTGTGTGCTGCTTGTGTCATTGCTATCAGAGGCTGAGCGTGGATTCTCTTAGAACTGTGCTGTAACCTAACAAGAAAGTGTTTTTAAGTTGATAGGGGGTACCTGCCTCCCAGATTAACAACCCAGTTTGTGACAATGCAGAAATATCATTCCTCTTAATTTGTTTCTCCAAATCTACCTCCTTGGTGTTCCCAAATGCTGGTTTGTGTCCCCTATTGAAAATACATCTAGTGTCATTGGAAACAAGGTTTGCATGCCACAAGTAATCTAACTTCTTTTCAGCAAGTGATCCTTCTAGAATTCTGTGACCTGGTAAAAGCTAGTGGACCTACTATTGCACCACAAGACCCTTGTCCCCCACAAATGTTCAATAAAGGGCTACTATAAGTGTTCAGGGGACAATAGGATAACATTGTCTGGCACCTGGGCATCTCGAGGTTGCCAGCTCCATTATAGTCCTACTGAAAAGTGTCATGTTTGGTATCAAACAGCTTGTCTCATCAAACCTGACTTGGTCCCCTTGGCAGATTTCATGTGGCATGCACCCAGGTGGCTACCTTAAAGGTTGCCCACCTGGTTGCCCCAGCCTTCTATGCGCCCTGGTTTACAGCCTGCAGCTACTACCTCCAAGACCGGAATCTGACTCCTGCCAGGAGTTGTGAACTCTCCCAGGAGTCAAAAACAAAGGTCTGTCTGTGTGGGAGGTGTCACCTCCCTCATATCAGAGTAGGGAGCTTCAAATCCCACACTAACTCTGGTATGCAAGTAGCCTGCCTCCTGGAGGAGGAAAATGCCAGCCCCAGGCACATTTGCAGCCCAGCCAGGTGGGAAAATTAGGTAGTCAGGAGGTGTACACCACCAGAAGACTAGCTACACCACTACGGTGGGCTACGTGGTCCGTCCAAGTGAAGAAAGATTATGCTATTTTTAAAAGTGGCAGAATAGGGGCTTCTGCGTAGAAAAGGTACCACACCTCAGGGGCGGATTAGCCACTGAGGCTAATAGCCCATTGGCTACTACGACTCTCACCCCTAATACCTCTAAATCTAAGATTTAAGGGGCTTCCCTGACACCAGAACCTTTGATCTGAACAACTTGTTACAAAGGACAAAGAAGAGACCTGAGTCTGCGACTTCAGGACATGCCCAAAGAAAAGGCACCAAACACTGCACCTGTGCCATCCACCCTGCAACTGCATGACTCTGATTTGCACTGGACCAGAGACCGGTTCTAAAGGAAAGATAAACCCCTGTGCAAGCACAAGGCAACCCCGGAACTCCCTTGGAATAGGTACTAGTCCCCTGCAGCACAGGCAAGAACCTCACTCCTGGATCCAAAGAAGCACTGATCATCTGGCCCGTCAAGGGAATCACCCAAAAGTAAATAGTCTAGTGCATTGTGAGAAATGTAGCCCTGACCTCCAGCAACTTTCAGGCAGTTACCATTTTCCCCGGGCTCCAGGATGTTGAAGGGGCTGAAGGCTGAGCTTGCTGTTACCAAGGCTTGTTGGTGGCCAGTCCGGCTACCACGTCCTTTGTTGAACACTGAGCCTCGAGGGAACCCCACAGCATCTTCAACGCGTCACCTGTGTGGCCCCCTTTGTTGAGCAGCACCTCCTACTCCCGTTTTCAGCACCAATCACAGTCAACACTACTCTGCACCCAGGCTGTATGGGCCAGGTAAAAATCAACAGACTGTATGAGGGACCCGCTTCACTTGGTGGAGGGACCCGCTTCACTTGGTGGAGGGACCCGCTTCACTTGGTGGAGGGACCCGCTTCACTTGGTGGAGGGACCCGCTTCACTTTACACCTCAGTGCTTTCTACTCAACTCGACTAGCAAGGGACCACTTGTCACAAGTACATTTCCCCATTGACTGCAATGTTAACGTTTTGCAAGAGTGAAATGCACTGATTTACTTTACCTTTAAAAATCCATAACTCCGGTTATACTCATCTGATGGTATTCATTTTGGTGTTTAAATTGGTATAAAACCCGCTTTATTTTTATAAATTGGTATCAGATTTCTTTCAAGTCGTGTCATTACTTATCGTCCATGTTGGTGCTCTGAAATGCTTAACACACGTTCCTCTAGTGAAGCCTACCAGGACTGAGCTAGGGATTCAGTAGTGTGAATCCAAGGACCTACTTGGGTAGCTTGAGAGTACTGTGTAGTGAAGCTGAACAAGCCTCACTGCATAATACCCCACTTTCCTACAGCTGCTCATACCAATGGATACTACACCTGTCCTGTGGCTCACCTGGATGGATGCTGGACCAGTCCATTGGCTCATCCCAATGGAATGAATGCTGAATCTGTCTGCTGGCTCATCCAAATGGATGTTGGACCTGATCGCTGGCTCATCACAATGAAATGGATTCTAGACCAGTCTGCTAGATCATAACAAGGGATGCTGACACTGTTCGCTAACTCACCCTGATGGATTCAGGATCTGTCTGCTGGCTCATTCCGATGGATGTAGGATTTGTCTTCTGGCTCACCCCAATGGATGCAGGATCTTTCTGCTGGCTGATCCCAATGAATGCTGGACCTTCCCACTGCACATCCCAATGCATGCTAGATCTTCCTGCTGTCACGTACCAATGACTGATGCTCATGTCTACTGGCTCATCTCTATGGATGTTGGACATATCCACAGTCTCATTCCGATGGATACTCAACCTGTCTGAAGACTCATCCCAGGGGAATGGATACTGGACCTGTTCGCTGGCTCTTCCAGTGGTTGCTGGAACTGTCCACTGGCTCGACCTATATGGTGGCTCATCCTCATGGATGCTAGATCAGTCCACTGGTTAATATCAATGAATGCTGAACGTGTCCACTGTCTCTTACTAATAGAAGCTGGACCTGTCTGCTGGCTCATTTCAAAGGATGATGGACCTCTCCACTGCCACATTATAATATATGCTTGACCTCTCTGAAGGCTCCTCCCAATAGATGCTGGACCTGTCTGCTGGCTCCTTCCAATGGATATTTCACCTGTCCTTTGGCTTATCTGTCACCTAACCCATAGCAGTGCATGCTAGACCAACTGGTGCTGGTGCTGGTCCTGTCCAAAGACTCCTCCCAATGGATGCTAGTCCTGTCTGCTGTTTCCAGATAGTGGATTCTAGACCTGTCCACAGGCTCACTCCAATTGATTCTCAGTGTGTCTTCTGGCTTATATCGATGGATTCCTGACCTGCCTGTACGATCATCCCAATTGATGCTAGAGTAAAATAGCTAATTATCTCTACTTCATATCCTAGATGGAGACAATAGGAGCACAATAGCACCCCCTGCAAGTGTCGTTAGAATATTCCAGCACCTCTATGGTACCATTGGTCCATCTCACCTGGCTTCGTTACCAGACGTGTATTCTGTAGTTTTGTTCCTGTCTGCGTGAACAACACCAAGGTAATGACTCCAACTGGCCCAGTGCTGAGACTGGTAACATTCTGTCCATGTGAGTGAGTTAAGGAGACAGGGCAGGCTGAAGACACCCACCCAGGCTGTGACCAGAGAAATGGTTGTTGGCTGATGAGTCCTAGGTGACCATGTATCCGTGTTGGATCCAGTGAAGAGCAGAGCGCAGATTATGGGAACACATCTGGATGGAATCTACTACCTGAGGGTCAAACCCTCCCTACACAGTCTTGTGAAGCTCTAAGACCTGCCTAGTTTGAGGAATGCCTTTGCGGCAAATGGCTGTGGCCTCATCATCTCTCTTCTGCTGTATCCCCCAGTAGTCCCACCCCTGGAGTTATCCATTCTAGGAGAATCTGTAATTGTGGAGGTGAAGCTACAGAAGATTAAGAGTGGGACCCCAGAGGTCCCCTTGCTGGGGATTAATTTGGGAAAGTGCCCTTGTGTGCTGTGCCACCTTCTATACCTCAGAAGAAAGCCTGCCCTTGTGTACTGTACCACCTTCTGTACCTCAGCCGAAGGCCTGCCCTTGTGTACTGTACCACCTTCTGTACCTCAGCAGAAGGCCTGCCCTCGTGTACTGTACCGCCTTCTGTACCTCAGCCGAAGGCCTGCCCTTGTGTACTTTACCACCTTCAGTACCTCAGCAGATGGCCTGCCCTTGTGTACTGTACTGCCTTCTGTACCTCAGCAGAAGGCCTACCCTTGGGTACTGTACCACCTTCAGTACCTCAGCAGAAGGCCTGCCCTTGTGTACTGTACTACCTTCTGTACCTCAGGAGAAAGCCTGCCCTTGTGTGCTGTGCCGCCTTCTGTACCTCAGCAAAAGGTCTGCCCTCGTGTACTGTTCTACCTTCTGTACCTCAGCCAAATGCCTGCCCTTGTGTACTGTACTACCTTCTGTACCTCAGAAGAAGGCCTGTCCTCGTGAACTGTACTATCTTCTGCACCTCAGGAGAAAGCCTGCCCTTGTGCGCTGTGCCACCTTCTGTACCTCAGCCGAATGCCTGCCCTCGTGTACTGTACCACCTTCTGTACCTCAGCAGGAGGCCTGTCCTTGTGTACTGTACTACCTTCTGTACCTCAGCAGAAGGCCTGCCCTCGTGTACTGTACTACCTTCTGTACCTCAGCCGAAGGCCTGCCCTTGTGTACCATACTACCTTCTGTACCTCAGGAGAAAGCCTGCTCTCATGCACTGTATCACCTTCTGTACCTCAGCAGAAGGCCTGGCCTTGTGTACCGTACTACCTTCTCTACCTCAGGAGAAAGCCTACCCTTGTGTACTGTACCACCTTCTCTACCTCAGCTGAAGGCATGTCCTTGTGTACTGTACTACCTTCTGTACCTCAGGAGAAAGCCTACCCTTGTGTACTGTACTGCCTTCAGTACCTCAGCAGAAGGCCTGCCCTCGTGTACCGTACTACCTCCAGTACCTCAGCAGATTTCCTGCCCTCGTGTACTGTAGTACCTTCTGTACCTCAGCAGATTTCCTGCCCTCATGCACTGTACCACCTTCTGTACCTCAGCCGAAGGCCTGCCCGTGTGTACCGTACTACCTTCTGTACCTCAGGAGAAAGCCTGCCCTTGTGTGCTGTGCCGCCTTCTGTACCTCAGCATAAGGCCTGCTCTCATGCACTGTATCACCTTCTGTACCTCAGCTGAAGGCCTGCCCTTGTGTACCGTACTACCTTCTCTACCTCAGAAGGACTGGCCTCTTTTTGCTGCTCATGGGCTGGAGGACGGCGCCTAATTGAGGTTTCCTTGACTTTCCTCCAAATAACATTTCATCGATTGGCCTGTAAGTGATTGGTGCTAATGGCCCGAAGGCAGGGCGGCCCTGGCTCTGCCCCAAGTCATGTTTGGCGTCAATGGAGAAGCGCGAGCGAACCCTGGGCCTGCACTCACTCTAGCAAAGCATGGTTGGGAAGAACAGATTGATGTTTTTATGTTTCTCGAACTAAAAATATAGGCATGTATTTGAAGTGGACATTTAAAGGGCTTTGGTGTCAGGCATTAGATGTCTTTCAGATGTCACTAATAAACTGTGGAGCACACTCACCCTGTACATCAAAGCATCCTCCACCCTCTTGTAGTTTAGGAAGCAACTTAAAACATGGCTTTTTGCACAAAATCTGGCTTCTTAACACCGCCATTTCTGCATATGCATCTGTTTTTATTCACGGACGCCAGCGCCTAGATGCCTTATGGCATTGCAGCGCTTTAAAAACATATGAATATCAATATTAACCATCTCAGACACATATATTGGTTGAGAGCTTGCGTTTATGTATCAGCGCGGCCGCTGCAAATCTCAAGGGGAAGACAGGAACGGGGGAAATGAAATTATATTTTTTTTAAACGTACTTGTGCGGCCCCTGCCGCCTGCTGCCTCGATCCTCTTCTCTCCTGTTGGTGTTGCAGCAGTCCCTGGTACACCAGCACAGGCTCCCCATGCAATCCTGGTGCTGCTCTCATGCTATACCTGGCAGCGCCAGGCAGGGATGGTTCCTCCGTGAGAGAACCAAAGCTGCAATCCACGCAGTGTTCCGCCCTCTGTATATAATGACCAACACTCCTTTTTACAGATGTGTTCCATAAAAAAACAGGCAGTGGAGAAGTGTGGCTCAATGGTTAGAGCAGCAGACCGTTATGCAGAGATCTGGCCCGGGACCAGGGTTCAATTCCCGCCTCGGCAGGAGATCTGGCCCGGGACCAGGGTTCAATTCCCGCCTCGGCAGGTCTTGGGCTCAATTTCCTCAGACCTGATAATTCTCGCATTGGTGCCTAATCTAATTCATGGGTCCCACTCTGTAACTCTGGGCAATAGCTTGCTTAATCTCCCCAACAGCGCTGGGATGCCTGGCTTCACCTTGGAGGTTGCCCAGGAGTGGGCACCTCACAGGGAAAAGCCAGGAGGGGTTCCACAGCGTTATGCGTACAGCGCCTTGAGACCCTAACGGGGAGTAGTGCGCTATACAAGTACGAAGTTTACAGGCAATGCTGCGAAAGTCCATTACTGTACAATATACCCTGCAAACGCACACTAGTTTTCACTCAAAGAACCTACCACCTGCACGCCTCTTTCAACATACCGGACGCTTGACCAGTGTCTTGTAACAGTGTAGCGTGTGGCAGCCGAACACCACATGGGATCCTGAGCACGGATTGCCAAAGTTTGCAGCTGTTTGCAAGGTGTCACGGTGTAGGTACTCCTCAGACTCGGTGTGATGCAAACAAGGTCCACCTCCTGACACCACCAAGTCACCGATAAAAAACCACAGTGCATTGGAGTAATCAAGCGAGGGAAGGAAGGGGAAGGATCAGCAGGGACGGGATAACTGTAAAGAAAAATACACAGTGTTAATTATCACATTGTCTGTCTATTCTCATAAGGTCTCACTAAAACCAAAACGACCTAGCCTGCCCATAACTCATAAGGGCAGAACTAGTCCCAAGCCTGCCTATGTTCCATCAGTATCACCAATGGATGTCCCAAGCCAACTACGGCCACTAATAATCCCTTAAGGGTCTCACCGCCCTTCCTCCTAAACAATACTACAGTACGTATAAAGAAACAAACATGAGGAGAAAGAATAAGGTGAAGAAAATCTATTTTGTACTTCTTCCTATGATTCAGTTAACCCACTGAGCCTTTTGTTAATGTCACGTATATTTGAAGAAGTAACTCGTTCATATCTCAGTGAATGTTGACAAGAATTATTTGTCCCGGCTGTTTGGAATCCTGCAAACAGTAAATCTCATTCTGAATTGCCGCCAACAAAAAGCCAAAAGATTATGTCTCATAAGATCGCCATTCCTTTATTATGGTACCTCAAAAAGTAAAGTGC
This sequence comes from Pleurodeles waltl, assembly GCF_031143425.1. NCBI lineage: Eukaryota > Metazoa > Chordata > Amphibia > Caudata > Salamandridae > Pleurodeles > Pleurodeles waltl. The sequence continues at coordinate 1,149,084,562 of NC_090448.1, forward strand.
TCCCAAATATGACAGTCACTCACAACCTGGCCGTAAGGAATGCAGAAATAAAGAAAGGCGATAGCCTCCGGCAAGTAGCACAGCTTGCCGCTTACCACCTCTTTAGTACTTGGATTTCGAAAGGAGGAGCAGCTAGGAACTCCTTCTGCCGGTAAAAGGTCAGTTTCCAGGAGGGGGTCCTGATGAATCTCATTCCTCTTTTCCGGCCGCCGATGAATTCCCCCCTGGGGAACGCCGTCCGCTCCTACTTCGTTGAGGCTCCGACCTGCCTCATTAGCACAAATAACGCACACCCTTTCCAGGGCGCGCCGACTCTTACGCGATCTCTACCGCGCTGGGCTTCATGGGAGGTGTAGTCCCTAATGACTACAATCTCCCGATCGGCCCTGTAGGCGCCGGCTAGCACCTGACAGTACGCCCACCTCCAAAGCGCCTCCTAGGGCCAGGTTTAGTGGGATGACAAGCATGAAACCGTTGCACCGCCCTAGGGGCATGGACATTGCCTTCCGGCTCCCATGAATCCTCCTCGGCCTCATACCCCTTCCACGAAATCAAGTACCATAACTTACCCCCCCGTAGTTTGGAATCCAACACCTTGCGCACCTCATACTCCAGCTGCCCGTCTCTAACCACCGGAGGCACCGCCCGCCGGGTCGCTGACAGAGCTGGCTTCAAAAGGCTGCAATGAAACACCGGATGGATTCTTAAGGAAGCAGGTAAGTTGAGACGGTAAGCCACAGGGTTTATCTTGCGTACCACCTCATAAGGACCAATGTAACGAGGATGAAAGATGCTACGCATCTTAAAGCGTATATACTTGGTGGAAAGCCACACTCGATCCCCTGGCTGATACACCGGCCCCTCACGCCGATGTACATCACCCCATTTCTTATACTGTTCCTTGGCTTTATCCAAATTAAGTCGTATTTTTTTTTGCATGGATTGTAGGTTCTTAACCATAGCATGGACAGTAGGTTGATCCGTGACATCCCGAGGTATGATTATGGGCAACATCTCCGCGTGGAACCCTGTGTTAGCCCGAAAAGGAGACTCCCTTATCGAGCTATGCCAAGCATTGTTGTACGATAGTTCGGCCAGCCATAGCAATGACACCCACGATTCCTGGGCGTCCTTTGCATAGCACCTCAGATATTTCTTCAGGGCTTGGTTGAGGCGCTCCGTCTGGCCATCGGTTTGTGGGTGGAAACTGGTGGATAGGGCGGATTCAATGCGCAGAACCTTGCACCACATGCGCCAAAACCTAGCAACGAACTGGGGGCCTCTGTCTGAAATAATGGTTCTTGGTAAACCATGTAACCGCACCACTTGAGACAGAATTAGATGGGCGGTCTGACTTGCTGTAGGTAGGTTTCTACAAGGGAGAAAGTGACCCATCTTGGTAAGACTATCGATTACCACCATGATAGCATTGTACCCCTGATCCCTTGGCAATCCTACCACAAAATCCACGCTGATGGTTTGCCATGGTTTTTCCGGAGTGGGCAAAGGCATCAGCTTGCCCTGGCTCTTCGCGTTTTCTCCCTTGGATCGAGCACATATCTCACACCGAGCTACCCATGTCGCAACGTCCTTAGCCCAACCTTTCCACCTGAAATGTCGTTGAACTATTTGCGCAGTCTTGGTGTACCCTGGATGACCAGCTGTTACCGCATCATGACACCAATTGAAGGCTTGCATTCGAAGTTCAGGTGTTGGTAAATACAAACGATTACCTTGCAACGGTATTCCATGCTTAAGGGTACGGTCCTGACTTCCTTCGGCCCACTCCTTCCACTGAGCAGCAGACTTATGCTTAGAGACCTTTTCTAGGAAGTGAGATATATGAAGGGCACAAAGCACCTTTTCCGGTTGGATGATTGATTCATCAGGTCTTGAAGTGATGTTCCTCGCGTCCCTTTGTCTAGACAGTGAATCTGCCTTGCGATTGTCAACCCCAGGACGGAAGGTTACTACAAACTCATATTCTGAAAAGAACAGCATCCACCTCATTTGCCGCTGGGTAAGCTGTCTAGCCTCCTTCATATACTGCAGGTTTCGGTGATCAGTATATACCGTGACCGGGTGTTGGGCCCCCCAGAGATAGTGTCTCCATTCCTGAAATGCCTTCTTGATGGCTAGTAGTTCTTTTTCTGCCACCGTATAGTTGAGTTCCGCAGCAGATAGCTTCTTAGATAAAAACGCAACCGGATGAAGCTGTCCCGAGGTCTTGTTTCTTTGGGATAACACAGCCCCAATGGCTATATCCGAGGCATCTGCTTCGACTATAAAAGGTACTTCTGGCTGTGGATGCTGAAGTATAGGCGCTGAGCAGAAGGCCTGTTTTAAGAAGCAGAAGGCCTCCTCTGCCTCCTCTGACCAAACAAAAGACACACCCTTTCTTAGCAACCTTGTTATAGGTGACACAATGTGGGAAAAATGACAGATGAATCTTCTATAGTAATTGGAAAACCCCAGGAAGCATTGCACGTCTCTCACACTAGTGGGCACTGGCCACTCTTGAACCGCCTGTATTTTTCTTGTCGACATGCAGAACCCTTCCGGGCTTAAATCCACCCCCAAGAACTCAACCTTCTGTACATGGAACTCGCATTTGCTCATTTTGCAATAAAGATGGTGCTGTTGCAATGCCTGGAGTACTAGGGAAACATGTTCCATGTGCCGCTCTAGGGAGGTAGAATACACCAATATGTCATCTATATAAACGATCACAAAGTGGTCTACGTATTCTTTGAGAACATCGTTCAGAAAGTATTGGAAAGCCGCCGGGGCGTTACACAACCCGAACGGCATTACCAAGTATTCAAACAGGCCATAACGGGTCTTGAACGCCGTCTTCCATTCATCCCCTTCACGGATTCTGACCAGATGGTAAGCCCCTTTCAGATCCAACCTTGTATAGATAGTTGCCTCTTTCACCTGTTCCAATAACACAGGAATGAGGGGAAGAGGGTATCTATTCCTTATCGTGTTCTTGTTCAGCATTCGATAATCGATGCAGGTTCTCAACTCTTTATTCGCTTTCGCTATGAAAAAGAGTGGAGAAGCTGCCGGAGAACAAGATGGTCTAATGAACCCGATTTCCAGGAAACGGTCCAGATATCTTCGCAAATGTTTGGTTTCTGGGTCTGATAGAGCATATACCCTACAAGAAGGAAGGAGTGCTCCCGGAATCAGATCTATCTTGCAATCGTATATACGATGGGGTGGCAATGTCTCCGCCTGACCTTCGTCGAACAAATCCTTGAACTTGGCGTAAACAGAGGGCAATATCACCGCTTTCTCCACCACTGTGGCCAACTGTAACCCTTGAGCCAACGCTAACGCGGGGGGGTTATCATATAAGGAACAGACTTTCTCACTCCTCAAGGACTGAAAACTAACCGTCTTGGTTTGCCAATCGATAACAGGATTGCTTTTTCTTAGCCAGGGCATTCCCAAAATTATTTCATACTGAGGAGCCTCTATTATATCTAGCCTGATTATTTCTCTGCGTGCCGGAGATACTCCACTGAAAACCAACCCCACATCCTCAGTTTTTTCAGTAAGGGGTCCAGACTTCAGTGGTGTACCGTCAACTGCCAACACTATTTCGGGGTTCTTTCTTGGAATTCTCAGAAGTCCCAGTCTCTTAACCACCCCTTCATCTATGAAATTTCCCGTGGCTCCTGAGTCTATCATTGCCCACACAGGATGGGTTCGATCTTGGGACAACAGCTCTACGGATAACAAAAGGTGTGACGCCTTTTCTTCTTGTGGCAAGAGGGTTAAAGAAGTCAACCGGAACCCCGATAGGGGTTCTATAAAGGGCAAATCCTCTTTCTCTGATATCTTCCCTGACGTCACCGCGGCCTTTTGAGTGGGGGAGTAGGAGAACCTTTTTCTTGGTTTTTGGGGACACTCTCTCACATAATGACCCTTCCTGCCGCAATACATGCACAACCCCTGTACCCTCCTACTCTCTTTTTCGGCCCTTGACAGAGGTGCCCTAACGGCTCCCACTTCCATAGGTTCCCCGCATAAATCATGGGAATTAGGAACTGGTCGCCCCTCCCTTTCTGGAATGACCGGCCGCCTATCACCCGCTCTACGCTCTCCCCTTCTCTCTGCTAGCCGATGATTCAATCTCAAGGTAAGATTCACAAGTTCAGTACACGTGGAAGGCTGTGGATCTATTTGGGCTAGGATATCCTTCATGTCGTCTCTTAATCCTTGATAATAGAGAGACATTCTCTTCTCCTCTGGCCACTCTGATTCCGCCACCAGTCTATTGAAGGTCGTAAGATAAGTAACCAGGTCAGACCTCCCCTGTCTCAGTTCCAGCAATTCTCTATCAGCACTAAAGGTGGTTGTTCTGTGATCAAACACCTTCTCAAAGGCCGACCGAAAGGCATTCCAATCCGATAATAATGGGTCATCGTTTCTAACTAACGGCACTGCCCAGTTAGCTGCATCTCCCGAGAGATAAGAAATAGCGAACATTACCCTGGAAAGGTTAGAGGGAAAAGACGCCGGTCTACATGAGAATTGAAGAGACAACTGCGTTAAAAAAGCCTGAACTTTCCTGGGGTCCCCTGAAAACCGTTCCGGACTGGCCAAAGGAATTGGAGGGGAGACGTTCACGGTTATCTGCGGTGTAGATGCTGAGGCATCGAAGGGATTCCTAGTAAGCCTTTCTACCTTGTCCCTTAGGGCCGCTGCCTCCACCCTAGAATCTGCCAACTCTTGCTGCACTACCACTAACGCCTGTAATACATCATCCATAGATGCCATCTTTGCATTACACCGAGCAGGAGGAGTATTATTCGTGGGTGCGTTATTCTGTCACGGTGTAGGTACTCCTCAGACTCGGTGTGATGCAAACAAGGTCCACCTCCTGACACCACCAAGTCACCGATAAAAAACCACAGTGCATTGGAGTAATCAAGCGAGGGAAGGAAGGGGAAGGATCAGCAGGGACGGGATAACTGTAAAGAAAAATACACAGTGTTAATTATCACATTGTCTGTCTATTCTCATAAGGTCTCACTAAAACCAAAACGACCTAGCCTGCCCATAACTCATAAGGGCAGAACTAGTCCCAAGCCTGCCTATGTTCCATCAGTATCACCAATGGATGTCCCAAGCCAACTACGGCCACTAATAATCCCTTAAGGGTCTCACCGCCCTTCCTCCTAAACAATACTACAGTACGTATAAAGAAACAAACATGAGGAGAAAGAATAAGGTGAAGAAAATCTATTTTGTACTTCTTCCTATGATTCAGTTAACCCACTGAGCCTTTTGTTAATGTCACGTATATTTGAAGAAGTAACTCGTTCATATCTCAGTGAATGTTGACAAGAATTATTTGTCCCGGCTGTTTGGAATCCTGCAAACAGTAAATCTCATTCTGAATTGCCGCCAACAAAAAGCCAAAAGATTATGTCTCATAAGATCGCCATTCCTTTATTATGGTACCTCAAAAAGTAAAGTGCTCCCAAATATGACAGTCACTCACAACCTGGCCGTAAGGAATGCAGAAATAAAGAAAGGCGATAGCCTCCGGCAAGTAGCACAGCTTGCCGCTTACCACCTCTTTAGTACTTGGATTTCGAAAGGAGGAGCAGCTAGGAACTCCTTCTGCCGGTAAAAGGTCAGTTTCCAGGAGGGGGTCCTGATGAATCTCATTCCTCTTTTCCGGCCGCCGATGAATTCCCCCCTGGGGAACGCCGTCCGCTCCTACTTCGTTGAGGCTCCGACCTGCCTCATTAGCACAAATAACGCACACCCTTTCCAGGGCGCGCCGACTCTTACGCGATCTCTACCGCGCTGGGCTTCATGGGAGGTGTAGTCCCTAATGACTACAATCTCCCGATCGGCCCTGTAGGCGCCGGCTAGCACCTGACACAAGGGCTGGTGATCACTGGAAGAGATGCTGATCTAGCACGAGCAGCTGTTTCATAATAAAAACAGAAACTTGAGTTTGATTTAAATGGGTTTGCTTTTTAATGATTAGCATACGAGCTCATCGAACCCATTCTGCTCGCAGAGTGGGCTGTGCACCACACTTCAATCACTTCCACATGCGGATGTATGATGGAACAACGCATGCGTTTACCACACATATCTTTACAACACAGACACTACCACGCAAGTCATTACCACGCTAACTAATTTAAACATACCACAGCGACCATTACAACGCGTACATTCATCGTGCTACCACACAAACACTTACCACGTGTACAACTACTAACCCTTGGACATAAAACAATAAATTACTCAGAAACGTTTAGAATATATTACTTTGGAAACAAATATAGCGAGACACTTCCAACATTTGTTATGACTGTAAATATAAAAAATGTATGAGTAATTTATTGTATTTATTGTTGTTATATCGGACTCAGAGGACTGAATATCAATGAACAATGTATGGAAACGTGGATACAAAATCTCTATATAAGATTTTGTAGCCACGTTTACATGCATTGCTGATAGAGATTCAGTACTCTGAGTCCATATTTGGTTTTTCTGCTATTCTGAAGTGTTGCCTGTAGTGTTCCATGCACCTTAAAAATGCCCCCCAGTCCTAAAGCCGAACACTCACACCCCGCCCTGAGCCCTATAACCTCACACCAGCACAACGCCCTCCCCCAACCCTTTTTTTTAAAATTTACCCGCCCCCTGCACTGAGCCCTAAAACCGCCCTAAACCCCAACCCCTCCCACCAAGCTCTAAATGCCCACTCCCTACCCTTGCCCTTACCTCACTCTCCTCTCGATGGCAGGCAGGGAGCTCTCCAGTCAGGCAGGTCGTAAAGAGGAAGCAGAAAAGTCTTTCCATTTCCTCCAACAATGCTGATAGCCTTTACCACACCTTCACCACGCACATGTCCTAACCACTACCACGCATATGTCCTTAGCAGGAACCTGCCTTTACAACCTAATTCATTGTAAAGGCATGCATGGTAAAGGCATATGTGTTGTGAAAAAATGCGTGGTTAACGAAGTGCATGCATTGTAACGCATGCGTGGTTGAGGCTATTCGTGGAAACAGCCGCGTAGCAATGGATGTTTCCCCCACATGCATGCTAGTTAAAAACAGAATGCTCATATTGGAATTATGCTTGGCCTAGAAAAAAGGAAAAAATGCCAGAGAATGTAATTTCATGCCCCCCTCAGTGCTGGCCCGGACAGAAGTTGAGGAGAAGTAAGAAGATGACACTTTGTATTACAGAATGAGGAGTGTTTATTACAAAGGGCCGGAAGATGACAAATGCCCGAGAGTTACAGGTGCTTTCTCTGTGTGTACTGCCTGTTTACCAGCTATCTTCCTTCATTCAACAGAATTGCTCAAAGGCACGAGAGCATGTCATGACAGCAGTTGATTAGAGCCTGAAAGTCCCACGATGGTCCAGAGCGAGAAGCCAAAGGAAAACAATATCTGAGACATTGCTAAAGTAACATGGTGGGAGGGGTGAGGGATGGGGGGCAGCAAGCAACGGAGCAGGAAGTGCGACCAGAATGATAACAATCCGAAAGCAAAATTATCAGTTTGCGGCATACTTCTGCTGAATCGTTCTGCATGGGTCGCAACACTTTGAATGTGAGGAAACATGTATTGCATACAATACATGACAACTAAGCTGCTCAGCTTGTTGGGAAGCGGGCGCTGTGCTAAAAATAAGCAGAAAACGTAGCGACGGGTGGAAGGTGGTGCAGGACGGCACCGTTCCGTGTAGGAAGCGGGTGATGTGCTCAAAGCGAGCAGGAAACACAGTAATGGGCGGGAGGTGGTGGGAGTGTAGATAAAATAATGGCGTGCGGATAGAACATGAAGCCCATGAGCCATGAAGCGAGCACCACGCTGAAATGAAAAATGAAAGCCTGGCAAATCACACACTCTCCCTCAGTGTTTACAGCCATGTTTGCTAAAAGTCGTGCGCTATATCTGATCAAGCATGCAATAACAGTCAGGAGCAGGAAACACAGCACGGGTGGAGGTGGAAGGGGGACGGCACTGCAGGATGAGGAAAAAGAAAAAAGTAGTGCGACTAACCTACAATAAATGGCCAGAAATTGACTAGTCCATGTAACAGGGTCATTCTCCATGGCGAGAGAAATGTAACCAAACAAACCAAAGGAAATTTGAGAGGCAGCCCAAGATACAAAATAAAATAATGGGTGTGGTGAAAGCCCACAGAAGAGGATTACAGCATGGCGAGAGACAGCGCATGCACACTGCCTAGGCTCGACTTAAGAACAAAATGGTGACAAGAAAAGTGAAACACAGGAAAAGACCCACCATACTGTCACTATGCGTGATGTATGATTCCAACCTATGCCACTAATGTTCTGTGTTAGAGCACAGCAGGATAAGCCCTATCCTCCCTTCAGGACCCTCTGGGAAGACCTCTTCCCTCAAACCTGAGTATGGCAGTTGTGGAGAAGTCTATTGTCTATTGGGACACCCTCCCCATATAGGCCAGGGAATCAGAAGTCTCAGTGAGCAGCTGTAGCGAAGTCGAACAGCATGCAGTGGCAGTCATGTGGCTGGAACCTCAATCTAACATACAAGGTGCAGAGAAATGCTTTATAATCAAACAGCTAGTCTTCTGAAAAAAGTGTCTCCATGTAAAAATACGTATGTTTTTGTGAGATGTTAGATACGCGATGTACCACGTTGTGCCGGCAACCCTATCTTGTTGCAGCCTTGAACAAAGCACAGAGTGAAAGAACGTCATGCTAGGAAATGTAAATGCATTCCTAGGCGAAAGAACAGCAAGATAGAGTAAAATAAAACATCATCACAAATGTGATTGTTTCTAAAAGAATAAAAATGGAATTAAATGAATGTAACTAGGTTAAAGGGCACAAGCAGAAGGCCTAATTTCTAAAATAACATGCCCAAAAACACAACTAAAAAGGCTTCACTACAGTATTAAAATTATTTTATTACCATTTCATTTTTGACACATTCTGCCAGCAAACAGAGTGTGAAGAAAAGGCAGGGATAGTGCGTCACTGCTGCCAATGAGTGGCAGCAATAAAGAGTGGCCACTTCAGTTTGAAGTGCGCATGTATGTTTGGCTGGCTACCTTGCTACAGCCAAACCGACATGCGCAATTCGAACCTCTCCATCCTGGATGTCTTGGCCAGTCAGGTTGGAGAGCAGGCACAGGCATACAGTGCCTTTTGAAGCGTGGAGCCGGCCCGCTCCAGCCAATCAAGATGCTTTTTTTCATGCTGCTTATCAGCATGAATACAGCGCCTTGATTGGCGAGGGAGTTGGCTGTGAGCTTTGCATATGGAGGACGTGCTGCAGAAGAACGGGGATGTGCTACAGAACATCGAGTAAGGTAAGTGTTTTTTTTATATTTCTATTGTTGTGTATGTTATGTGTGTAGTTTTTTGTGTGTGTGATTGGCGCCCCTCCAATTTAATTTGCTACCAACCGCCACTGGCGCCAGGATTGGTCTGAGTGGCTTGATCTGCCACTAAGACTGTGCATTGGAGTCTGTGCTGTTTCTCCAACCCAGCTGTGCAACACAGTTGGGTTGCAGAAACCCAAGTTCACATGTCAGTTTGGCCGGCCTAACATGGCCGGCCAAACTGACATGCGCACTTAGTGCACTGCACTGCACTCACTCCACTCCTCCTCCCCGCTCCCATGGCCCGGCCCCTCCCTGCAACAGCTGAAAAAGAATATGATAGTAAAATATTATTTTATTTTTCAGCTGCTGGCTCTTAGACAGTGGGGCGATGCTCCTTCGCCGTTGTGGAGGAACTGCCCCAGTATGTATGTATATGGTATTTCTATAGTTCAAACATAATCAAAAGGCAGCAGAGCGCGCTACAGGGTCAAAGACAAGCCTGGTGTACTGTGGGAGTGCTGGGCCCTGTCCTCAGCATGTGATACTCTTACAGGGTTGTCCAGTGCCGCTCCATGGGGCCAGAGCCATGCCCGAAGTGCAGGCTGTCCATCTGGGATACATTTATGAACAGTGAATCTTTCATGTGGGCAGTGGTCCTCCCATAAATCAGGCATGGCTCTGGGTCACGTGGAACAGTGTCTGACAGCCCTCTAGAGTGAAACCTTCAAAGTATGTATAACTGGCATGTAATTAATTTGTTTACGTCAGGGCCACTGGAATTATGAGGCAGAAGAGGGACAAATTTGTGGCAGTGTTGAGTAAATTACGCTGCAACAAAAGGCAAATTATGCAGCATAATGGGGCACATTTTGATATAGTATTACTTCATTATTTGGTCATTTTAAAATTTGGTAACACTGCCTGGGCCTTGGTTGCACCTCATTAGTACCAACTTATTGCCCAAAAATAACATTAATAAACGGAAAGGTGACCAGTCTAGCTTTGCAAAGGGCCTTTCACCATGCAACAACACGTATCACTGTATTTTTAGTAACTTTTGAACAGTTTGAGCTAGAAACAAAAATGTTTTTTGTTAAAATCTGCAGCTAACGCGGCAGATGATGGATTATGTGGCATATGTGGCAAATCTCTAGTTATGCGAAAATCACTGCTGCCGCACAATCACATACTTCCAGTGGCCCTGGTTGAAGTACATAACTCTAATAATGCAAACCTAGTAACAAAGCAAAGAGCACTGTACAAAGGATTACCTAGCAAACAAGCAGAGGGATGGGGGGCTGGCAGCGTGGGTAGCCGACTGAGAGTGGAGGCATTGAAGAAGGTAGCCGACCCCAGGGGTGGGCTTCTGCAAGTGAGGTCACGTACCAGGAGTTCCACCAAGGAGGCCACCTTGAAGACATCCTGAGCAGATGGATCTGCTGCTCTTGCGGAGGTGAAGCAGGGTGCCAACCAGTTGGAACTGTGTTCCCAAGACCTGAGAAAGGCATTGCACCTGTCTACTAATCCTTGCACTTCCTGGTCTTGCGATGCTGCTGCAGGTGTTACAAATGGACAGTAGTCTGGAATATCATTATACCCTAAATACCGTAGTAAAAACTTTTGGTGTCAAAAATATTGAAAGTTAAGTGCATATAGGGAAGTATAGATTTACACTTCTTAATTCTACATCTATGTACCTAAAAGATGTATATTTCATCATGGTACATATATGTCAAATATATTCATATTATGTCCTTGGGTATTTTGGCTTCTATACTAAGGTATAAGAATATTCCCTACTCAATATTCCGGACTCACACCGCATTTAGGACTACAGATGTCGCTCTTCTTCGGTACCCGAGCATGGCACTTGTAGAAGATGCCACCATTGTTACGGGGTTGGATTGTGAGCGGGCAGAGAAAATCATTCCACTCAGTCCGCATACACTAGTTTCTCACATTTCTTGCAATGCACCTATTCTGCAGCTCTTAATTATTATTTTTTAAACATCTAATACCTCCTATTTGACTTAGCTTTTCATCCCAGAGTATAGTTTAAAAAATGCTTTGTTTAATTTCTCCAAATGTAAAATATTACAGTTGGGGGGAGCTTTTTTTGAACTTTTTTGTTGAAGTGAGGAAAGCACTATGCTCATGGTATTGCATTTGCTAAATAACTCAGGCTGTTTTAGGGGGGCACGGTGGGGGCTGAACCTAGGCTGCAGTACTTAATTTATAAATAAAAACGTGCCGGTGCCCAAAGCTCTCCCCTTAAACACACGGCTGCTGCAGTTAATTTTTTTTTCTTTAATCTCTTTATTATGTGAGATACAACAACTTATACATTCGACAACCGAGTCATTACTTGCGGTTCATATTAAGCGGATCCATTTGCAATAGGGGAAACTGGCAAGATGAGAAGTCGCTGGCGGGAAGGTGGGGAGAAGGACACAGAGGAATGCACATTACAGTATTATTGTCATTACCAGGCTATGCTGAGCTCCCATCAGCACAGGCAAAGCATAATAAAATGAAACCATAAGACCCTAATAGGGGACAGGCAGTCCCATGTGTTACGATTGCACGTGTTGCAATTGCTGAGTTCAATCTGTGTTGGGGTGTTCCTAAGGCTGGTCGCATCTATGGGTACCTAATATTCGCTCATTCTGTTATGGGCAACAATGGTGCACATTATAAGTGATGATCACCCCTATCCCTGCTAGTCCTTTACTTCGGGCCTCCCCACAAAGTTCAGGATGGAGGCAATGTTCTGCTATGTTAACACCAGGGTGCCTGGTTATGAAAGTCCTTAGCGAATGGGGTACTGTGTTCTGGTTTGGTAACCTCGCATGCATCCTCTGTTGAGTTGCCGCCTGGACCGTGTTGCTGATGTGTAAGCCCAGCCCGCCTTGTGCCATCCCTCATGAGTTTAGGGAGGGGGGTGTCATCTTTGGCCTCGATTGAAGTTATACATTTATCCCATATTTCCACTCCTTTTATCTTTACTCCCTATCTAGGAATGAGTGTAGAACCCGTGCTTCTGCCCTGGCCCATCTCAACAGGTCGCTCAGCCAACGGTGCGTGTCTGGTGTGTTCGGTGCCTTCCATTGCATTGCCAAAAGACGTTTAAGCAGCACGAACGCCATATCTATGCAGCTATGCAACTGCTTTCCCCTTGTGGACCTCGTGCGGACCCCTAATTGACAGGAGTCGGGCATAGGGGATAGTGGATGTTCTACCAGTTTAGCTGTTAAGGAGGTAATTGTATGCCAAGACCGTAAAACTGGAGGGCAGTCCCACGTCATGTGATAAAATGTAGCATCCGGCTCTCCGCACCTCCGGCATTCATGAGTATTATGAGGGAACATGCGCTGAAGCCCGTGGGGGATAAATTAGTTTGGTGTAAATAGTTAAATTGAGTGTAGTGGAATCGTGGATTGCGCGACACCGCTTTGATCATGCTGAGCGCTATGTTCCATGCCGTTTGTGATAATGGCGTTGGGAGATCCCAGTCCCATCTCGCCCTTGCTTTAATGTGAGCATCCACAGAGCTCCCTAGCAGAGCACTATACAACTGGGAAATGTTATAATAAGGTCCCAAGCCCGCTAACAAGTTGTGTAGTAGGGAAGAGATTGTAGGTTCATTATCCCCGCTTTGCCATAACCTGCGTGTGAGTTGTTGTAATGCACAATAAGTTATGAAACGTCCTGGACTGACGTTGTGTACAGCTGCGAGCTCGGTGTATGACATAATACTGCCCTCTTTGAATATATCCCCAAGTGTTTGTATACCTAGTGCTGGCCATGATTCGAGGGTATGGTGAGCATTTAATTTCCGCACCTCCTGAACGGGCAAACCTGGGCGAGTAAGGTGGGACCGAGCCCCCATTCAATATGTAGCAGCGCCAGCACTTACGAGCCACAATCATCAGAATATTTGTGTTCCATGGAGAGCTGGTGTGGTCATGTAGCCATCCCAGTACATTAGAGTGCCCCAGGTTATCGTGCACCAATGTTATTTCTGTGCTGGGAAGGTTCTGTATCGATCGTAACAGCCATTGTAGCCGTGCCGCCGTGTAATATAGCTCATAATTCGGTGTGCCTAGTCCCCCATGTAAGCAAACTATTCAGCATTTTAAAGAAGGAACGAGGGATAACTATTGGAAGTGCTGTAAAGTAGTATAATAGTCTGGGGAGTATTATCATTTTCGTGATCGTTACTCTTCCCAATGGTGATAGTGGTAGTGAGCTCCAGAACGTTAGGGAGCCCTTGATCAATCTGACTGCGCGACCTAAATTGCCTTCCCTTAAGTCAGCGGTATTGTGGTATATCTGAATACCTAGGTATTTGAATGTGGAGTAACACCATGGTAGTCTGTGAGTTGTGAGATTAGATCTTAGTTGCTGCTGCAATTAATAAGGCAGTGTAATCCTGAAGCCACCTTTAGCCTCTTTAATCCCTTTACAGGCATCCTCTGCCCTTTCAGCTCAGTCTTGCAGCTTTCTGCTTTCTAATGCTTTTTTGTGTTCTCTTCCTTCGTCTTTCCCATATGTGTCTCTTGCTCGCAGTAAATGCTTGAAGCAGAAAAATAAGTGCCGGCCCTCAAAAATAAATGCCTGTGCCCCGCGCCGGAAACCGCTGCCCCAAATTAAGCACTGCTAGGCTGGCTCCTAACTAGCAGGGGCCAAATATAACCGTAATAGGATTAGTAATTCTGTGAGTTTATGTGGTTGTTCCATAGAAACAAGCTTCAAAGACAGGATCAATAAAACAGGTGAAAAGTACCTCTATATATGCTTGGCTGGCCTTAAGTGTGTGCAAGATGGGCTCATGCCCAGGGCGCCAACCTTCAGTAGGCCATGGAAGCTGCCTGCAGCAGTCTCCCCCTGACCTGGCTACAAAGAAAGGTGTGTTAAACACTGGCACCCATGCCCACATTTTCTCTGTTTTTCTTCTAATTGCCCTCCTTTCTTTTACCCCCTGTCTTCTCCTTGCCCCTCCTGCTTTTCCAACACACTGACAACAGGTGGGAGAGGGTGCCATATTTGGTTTCGACCAGGGCACTTTCTGTCCGAACTAATTTATTTACTTATGGCTATATGCAAAGCATGCATGCACTTGTATACAGTCTCTCTGTGCTAATTATTGTTATGACCTAAAGTGCAAACCTATATAGTACAAACCTAGCAGAAACCTAACTCAAAAGGTAGCTGAGCGATGTACGGGGTCCAAGGCAAAGACGCAGACAAGCTGTGATTGGAGGGGTGGCTGGTTTCTAGCAGTGAATGTGCTCTCTCGGGTGTGTTTTCAGCTCTTTCCTGAATTGATGCAGGGTTGGGGCGGACCTGATGGAGACCTGGCAGGAGGGGAAAGGCTGCTGCAGGTTCAAAACTTACTGCACCAGCATCTTTAAAAGCAGTTCCCCAACTCCCCTGGCACTGTCCTGAAATCCTTATAAACGCCACAGGTCTTAGTAAACATTTATTCTTTGCCCGCTTTGAAAGAGTAGATTCCGCTACGTGTGACCCTAAAACCAAGATTGTATGGAGTAGATGAAGGGGAAATGAACCTCTGCAGACTGTTCTGTAAGACCCCAAGATTTCCTAGTGTGAGCCACAGTGTGAGCAGATTTAGCACCAATTCCAATCAATTAGTCAGTCACTTGTTAAGCGCGCTACTCACCCGGTAGGGTTTCACGGCGCTAGGGAGATGGGGGGTTGCTACTGCTCGAATAGCCAGGTCTTGAGACGTTTCCTGAAGGTCAGGAGGTCCTGGGCCAGATGTAGGTTGACGGGGAGGGAGTTCCAGGTTTTGGCAGCGAGGTGGGAGAAGGATCTACTGCCGGTTGTGGTACGGTGGCGAGGTCGGCAGAGCGGAGCTGGCGGGTGGGAACGTAGAAGCTGAGACGCTAAAGTCCACCTAACATAGAACACCCAACACATGTCTCTTTCTGACTTTTTTGCCATAGAACTTTCTCAAGGCAAAAGGATGAGTTGTAATTTGTGTGTGATATTGTTAGGTGTTGTTATACATTCAAAGAAAGCTTGTGCGTGTTGTGGTCTTGGTGTGGATTCACAGGAGGGTGTTGGTCATTCTTCTGCTTTGTCTAGCATGTGCTTGGCGCAGGCTATTTCAGCTTTCTCCAGAGAGTTGGATTAATGCTGATGCTGTTTTTATTAGGCAGTGTGAACCAGTGGAAGGTGGAAAGTTTTTAGCAAACTCTACCCACTCACCAGAAAGAAGCCCACCAATGGCAAACATCAGTACAAATTAAGCACTACCTCTGACACTTTATCTATCGGACATCAAATAGTCTTCCTTTTAGCCTTCTCACATTCCTCGTCCTACTTTCATACCCGTTTGTCCGCACTTTTCTGTACTCAACTATCGCTGCATATGCCCCTCCCACCCACTACCACCCCACTCTGCCTGTACTCCACTCCTCCCAACAGTCCCATCTCTCTGGCCTACAGTCATCCTTGTCCCTCGCTCCTCCTTAGCTTTCTTGTTTTGCTCCATTCCCCACCACAGCAGAGTGGAATAGGGTCTATGATGCTCTTTCTTACATCCCACCCACCCCGGGTGGTACTATCTCCAGATCACGGTTCATGCACCCACTGTGCCAGCCACTTCCAGCGGTCTTCATGCTCCCATACTGGTAGAGACACTCCACAGAAACATGGGATAGAAGCCAGCAGGTAGGGATACACTAAGGCATCCCCCTTTTGAAAATGGCTATTGTCCTGTCATTGGCTGATAGGACCTGGTATTGATGGTGGCACATGACTGTAGGGTGGATAGGGCATTTTTGCCTATTGCGCCTTCATCGGAGAGATGCTTACTGGCCTCTTCTAGAAAAAGGTCTGTCCAGTCCCCTCAAATGGGTCTTTCGCATCTGCAAGGGGCATGGATGGAGAGCGCATGTGTGCTCAGAATGTATAAAGCAGGGTAAGCATGGAGTGTGGGTTCTGTGTCACTGCATGGGCACACATATCCATCTTTGAAGCCCCTGATTGTGGATGAATCACAAGTTGGAGCATAGAGGGGATCCTGCTTGGGTTTTTTCTGGATTGAGGGAAACCTCCGAACATCCCACAGTCTGGCCTTTGGAGTGGACCAGGTCACAGTAGCTGGATGATGAGGTGAGTCCACATCGAAGTGCAAAGGCTGCCACTCCTGCGCCCTGCTTCTCCTCTCCCTGACAGTGCCTCTGCAGGCAGTGTGTATGGTGGACTGCGCGAATGCCCCTCCCTCCTTAGTGTCAATCTGTCTGAAACTCTCCAACACCCCAAAAACTAGACATAACCCAAAACAGAATGGTATTCTGCAATTTACTTCTCTGCCTGTCAGCCACGGATGACCACTGGACAGAAACTCCTAGGCAATGTTTCAGGGACTTGTCACTGACCGGTCTCCAGGCTTCACACCCCTGTGGAAGATAAGTCTTCTGAGTGACATAGCTGGTGTCTTTGACAGCCAGCTCCCCTACTAGAGTGAGTACAGAATCTGAAACCAGGCCCTGGATGGAAAGCCAAAGACTGCTGTATTCGGAATATTGCAGAGTGCTTCCCCCTGAGGAGTGTTTGTCTTATGGAGTCATTAGCCCTTCAGGCAGGTGGCTAGGAGCTGTGCATGGCTCTTGGGCCTGGACCTTGCTGGAAATACTGCATCAGCCTTTAGGGAAGAGGCCAGCTGGCTGTGAAAGGGGTGGTGGAAGTGCCTTCCTGTAGGAGGATGTTATTTAGGACAGGATGGCACAGGTGTGCTGGCAGGACTAAGAACTACTGCCTCTGTGAGACCCAGGGGAGAATTTGTTCATATAAGGAAGTTTGGTGAGCCCCCTCAATCTATGAAACTTTCAATGTATGCCCCTTGTTGCCCTCAACAAGACATTGACCCTCCTCTCTTCTCTCCCTTGGCCTGTGAGTGTTCAGCACAGTTGCCAGTGAGGATGTAAGATTACAAACCCTGCAACTAGGGGTGGGCAGAACTCGCAGAATTTTACTTGGCAGAATTCTGTGGAGTTACATGAAAACTCTGTGAGATTCTGCAGAGTTCCACGAGCAGACGGAAATCGGTACGTTGTGCTGCTCATGGTCATCTTTAGAGCCAGGAGCTCGTTCCGTGCTGTAAAATCAGTGCGAACAACACCCACGCAGCACGCCAGAGGGCTCTGCTGCTCGAGTTCGTTATGCTGTCGTTCGAGTAGATTTTCTACTCGAGTGGCAGCTTTCTCACCGTGAATGGTGCGACCACCTGTGACAATTTGCAGTAAGAAAAACTCGATGGGTGCCCTCCTAACGCCTGAAAATTGCACTAGGTAACGCCAATTCTTGCTCGCCAACTTATCGTTGGCAAGCTGCGCACAAAAAAGAACTGTGCCATGTGGTGGTTGGCTGAATTTTCCCAGAAATCTGTGCTACAAGTGTAACTTGCAGTGGGCACAATTCTACCAACTCTGCTGGTGGAACAGAATTTATCACGCACTCCTACTGCAAACCACATCCACAATACCCATGGTTGTGGAAATATTTGGATTTAAAGACCCTCTTAGTAGGAGCCTATGTTTGTTTGCTTGTGTTTAAGGAAAGAAAACACTAACTTGATACTTCTCCATTCTGCCACATAAGCTGAGTTGTCAAGACAGTAGTTGATTGTTTGAGAAAACCCTTTGATAAAGCCAGTAGGCAGTGGCCTATTACTTGTGGAAAAGCCTCTGTCAATGCCTGTAGGCAGTTGTGGTTTATTAAGAAAAGCTGTTGTTAACGCTCACAAGCAGAGGTTTCATTGATTATAACAATCTGTCTATAAGCAGTGGCTTATTGATTATAGAAACCCTTTGCCAAAGCCAGTAGGGAGAGGTCTGTTTATTGTGAAAAGCCTTTGTTTTGTTGCATGCTGTTTCTCCATGCTTGCTTTTATTTCCGTGTGTAGTATTTTGCTGTGTGTGTGGAATAAAACACTTTTCTTTGTAAAGTGAAAGCAATGGCCAGAGAGGCAGCATTAACTGAGTGTTATCGTTACCTCTGCTGAGTCTGCGTGTCTGTCCATCACCTCCCCCCTGAGTAAGACTTGGACCACTCTGCATCGTCACATCCAGGGTCAAGGGTTAAAGGGGTAGTTGGAGTTCATTTGTGGATCCAGTAATGTGTAGGCTCTGGGACACCCGGGTGAACGACCACCATTGACGCAACCGGAGCTCAGTGACCGCTGACTGTCCTGGGACACCAAGCCAGCCCCCCCCCCCCCCCCCCCCCCCCCTCAAGGCAGTACAATGGGCAATGGACAGTCTGTGCGCGGTATTATTGGCACAGGGGCAGGAGACAGGCTCTACTATCAGTGTGAAGAGCAGGGGACTTCATCTTATCACATGTGTAATGGGACAGAGGTCATACTCCAATCACAACATGGGCAGCCGACATCCACTCATCACAGATATAACAGGCACATTGGTCATACTCCAATCACATGCACAACATGGGCAACGGACACGCTGTCTTCACATGACAGCGGACATGCTCTCTTTACATGACAGCGGACATGGTTTCCTGACATGTGTAACAAGGTCACCGGGCACTCGTTTATAACATGAATAATGGACAGTGGGCATGTTCTCATCACGCATATGGCAGGGACAGCCGGTATGCCGGTATGACGTTATACCAGAAATAGCAGACATGCGCTCATCACACATATTACAGGGATGGCTGACATACTCCCGTCGCTGTATAACAATGGCATCAGACATGCTCTTATCACTGTATAACAAAGGCAGCGGACAGGCTCTCATCACTGTATAACAAGGGCAGCGACACGCTCTCATCACTGTATAACAAGGGCAGTGGACGCGCTCTCATGACTGTATAATAAGGACAGAGGACGCGCTCTTATAACTGTATAACAAGGGCAGCGGAAAAGCTCCCGTCGCTGTATAACAAGGGCAGCAGACACGCTTTCCTCACTGTATAACAAGGACAGCGACACGCTCTCATCGCTGTATACAAGGGCAGCGGAAACGCTCTCATCACTGTATAACAAGGGCAGCGACACGCTGTCATCGCTGTATAACAAGGGCAGCGGACGCGTTCTCGTGACTGTATAACAAGGGCAGCGGACGCGCTCTCATGACTGTATAACAAGGGCAGCGGACGCGCTCTCATTACTGTATAACAAAGGCAGCAGACACGCTCTCGTCACTGTAAAACAAGGGCAGCAGACACGCTCTCGTCACTGGTAACAAGGGCAGCAGACACGCTCTCGTCACTGTATAACAAGGGCAGCGGACATGCTCTCATTGCTATATAACAAATGCAGCGGATACTCTCTCATCATTACTTGTATGTGAGTGTATGTAAGCGTGATCGTATCATTACCGTGTTAGGGACATACCATTGTTAGTATAACAAGTGCAGGGGACAAGCTGCTGTCATATGTATAGTGGGGGCCGTGGGCACAATGTTAAGCTCACATAACAGGGAAAATGACATGTTGTTAACATCTGTATAACAAGGACAGTGCTCTAGTTACATACCACAGCATCAGTGAACATGCTGCCATCTGTCAAGTGTGTTCAGGGGGTGCCCTGTTGTCGTCAGTATAGCATGTCCAGTGGACATGCTCTAAGCAGGGCTTTAAATGGAAAAATAGAAGTGCAGGTACTCTGTAATAGAGTACCTGCTTGTTTCTGAGAAGTGCCGGTACTCTCCAATTAAAAATATTACGTTTTTCTTGAAATATGCCGGTACCCTCCCTCTCAAAATAAAAAAGTCCTGGTACTCAGTACCGGAGAGTACCGGCCCATTTAAAGCACTGGCTCTAAGGGTATAACGGACAAGCTTTTATTGTATGTATCACTGGGCAGTGAAATCGGTGTTATCAGTCCAGGATGCTCAGTGGACAGGCTGTTATCAGTCCATGATGCTCAGACGATACGCTGTTATCAGTTCAGGATGCTCAGTGGACAGGCTGTTATCAGTCCAGTATACTCAGTGGACATGCTGTAATCAGTCAAGAATGCTCAATGGACATGCTTTTGTACGTCTAGTATGCTCAGTGGAAATGCTACTCTCAGTCCACTGCGCTCAGTCTACACGCTCCGTCCTATTCAGTAAGGCATGTTTGGTGGACACACCTTCATCAGCCCAATATGCTCAGTGGACAAGCTCCCAGTGGACATGGTTGTATTAATTCACTGTGTTCAGTGGACACGACGTCCTCGGGGGACATACTGTGATCAGTCTGCATATCCAGTGGTTACGCTGAGATCAGTCCATAGGCTCAGTGGACAAGGACAGCTGTTGTTCAGTATGTTGAGTGGACACGCTTCCATCACTCCAAAGTCTTCAAAGGACACGTTTGCAACAGTCCAGTGTGCTGAGTGGGCTCGCTGCTATCAGCCAGGGTGCTCAGTGGCACGCTCTTATCGGCCCAATATATTCAGTGGACCCTCGGTGATCAGCCCAAAATGCTCAGTGGGCATGCTGTTATCAGTCCAGGATGCTCAGTGAACACTATTTTATCTGTCCAGTATGCTCTGTTGATACGCTGTTATAAGTCCAAGGTGCTCAGCGGGCACGCTGCTATGGAGAGGTTATCAGTCCGGGATGCTCAGTGGACAGGGTGTTATCAGTTCAGGATGTTCAGTGGACACGTTCTTTTCGGTCCAGGAAGCTCAGTGGACACGCGGTTATCAGTCCAGGATGCTCAGAAGACACGCTGTTATCAGTCCAGGGTGGTCATTGGACAAGCTGTCTCAGTCCCAGGTGATGCTAAGTAGACCTGCTTTTATCAGTCCAGTATACTCAGTGGGCAGGTTGTTCTCAGTACCGGGTGATGCTGATTGGACATGCTGTTATCAGTCCAGGATGATGCTGAGTGGACATGCTGTTATCAGTCCAGTATACTCAGTGGACAGGCTATCAGTCCAGGACGCTCAGCGGACACGCCATCAGTCCCAGATGCTCAGTGGACACGCTGTTATCAGTCCAGGATGCTCAGTGGACACGCTGTCACCAGTCCAGGATGCTCAGCAGACAAGTTGTTATCAGTCTAGGATGCTCAGTGGACACGCTGTTATCAGTCCAGTATGCTGAGCGAAAATACTGTTATCAGTCCAGTATACTCAGTAGACAGGCTGTTATCAGTCCATGATGCTCAGCGAACAGGCTATCAGTCCAGAATGATGCTCAGTGGACACGCTGTTATCAGTTCAGGACACCCAGTGGACCCGTTGTTATCAGTCCCTGATGCTCGGTGGACACGCTGTTATCAGTCCATTATACTGAGTGGACGCCTGTTATCAGTCCAGGAGGCTCAGCGGACTCGCTGTTATCAGTCCAGTACACTCAGCGGAACCACTGTTATCAGTCCAGGACGCTAGTGAACAGGCTATCAGTCTGGGATGCTCAGTGGACACGCTATCAATCCAGCATGCTCAGCGGACACGCTGTTATCAGTCCATTATACTCAGTGGGCAGACTGTTATTAGCCCAGGATGCTCAGTGAACAGGCTATCAGTCCAGTATACTCAGTGGGCAGGCTTTTATCAGTTCGGGATGTTCAGTGGACACGTTCTTTTCGGTCCAGGTTGCTCAGTGGACACGTTGTTATCAGTCCAGGATGCTCAGAAGACACGCTGTTATCAGTCCAGGGTGCTCATTGGACAAGATGTTCTCAGTCCCAGGTGATGCTGAGTGGACATGCTGTTATCAGTTCAGGGTGATGCTAAGTGGACCTGCTGTTATAAGCCCAGTATACTCAGTGGACAGGCTGTTCTCCGTCCCGAGTGATGTTGAGTGGACATGCTGTTATTAGTCCAGGGTGATGCTGAGTGGACATGCTATCAGTCCAGTATACTCAGTGGACAGGCTATCAGTCCAGTGGGCAGACTGTTATCAGTCCAGGATGCTCAGTGAACAGGGTATCAGTCCAATATACTCAGTGGGCAGGCTTTTATTAGTTCAGGATGTTCAGTGGACACGTTCTTTTCGGTCCAGATTGCTCAGTGGACACGCTGTTATCACTCCAGGATGCTCAGAAGACACACTGTCAGTCCCAGGTGATGCTGAGTGGACATGCTGTTTGTTATCAGTTCAGGGTGATGCTAAGTGGACCTGCTGTTATCAGCCCAGTATACTCGGTGGACAGGCTGTTCTCCGTCCCAGGTGATGCTGAGTGGACATGCTGTTATCAGTCCAGGATGATGCTGAGTGGACATGCTATCAGTCCAGTATACTCAGTGGACAGGCTATCAGTCCCAGATGCTCAGGGGACACGCTGTTATCAGTCCAGGGTGCTCAGCGGACACGCTGTTATCAGTCCATTATACTCAGTGGGCAGACTGTTATCAGTCCAGGATGCTCAGTGGACTCGCTATCAGTCCAGGATGCTGAGTGAACATGCTGTTATTCGTCCAGTATACTCAGTGGACAGGCTGTTATCGGTCCAGGATGCTCAGTGGACAGGCTGTTATCAGTCCATGATGCTCAGCGTACATGCTCTCAGTCCAGAATGATGCTCAGTGGACACGCTGTTATCAGTTCAGGACACCAAGTGCACCCGTTGTTATCAGTCCTTGATGCTCAGTGGACACACTGTTATCAGTCCAGTCCACTCAGTGGGCAGACTGTTATCAGTCCAGTATACTCAGTGGGCAGACTGTTATCAGTCCAGGATGCTCCTGTGGACACGTTGTTATCAGTCCAGTATACTCAGTGGGCAGACTGTTATCAGTCCAGGATGCTCAGTGAACAGGTTATCAGTCCAGTATACTCAGTGGGCAGGCTATCAGTCCATGATGCTCAGCGTACAGGCTCTCAGTCCAGAATGATGCTCAGTGGACACGCTGTTATCCGTTCAGGACATCCAGAGGACCCGTTGTTATCAGTCCTTGATGCTCAGTGGACACGCTGTTATCAGTCCAGTATACTCAGTGGGCAGACTGTTATCAGTCCAGGATGCTCAGTGGACAGGCTATCAGTCAAGTATACTCAGTGGGCAGGCTTTTATCAGTCCAGGATGCTCAGTGGACACGCTGTTATCAGTCCAGAACGATGCTCAGTGGACAGGCTGTTTATCAGTCCAGTATACCCAGTGAACCCCGTTATCAGTCCAGGGCGCTCTGTGGACACGCTGCTATCAGTCCAGGACAGTGGACACGCCCCATCGCCAGGGGACCGGGAGGCACGTAATTGACTCAGCAGTCCAGATATTGATTGAACCATCCCTGTCTCTCTGCCTCCGCACTCCCGGCTCTCCCCGCCTGAGGCTGGTCCCGTTATTCCGCTCCGCCGGCTCCCACCCCTCCGCCCCGCCGGACCCTCGCCCGCTCCGGAGCCTCCACAGACGGAGAGATGTTCTCGTCCAAGTCGGTGTCCCCGTCGCCCTCCATGGACCAGGCGGACTCGGACGCCCTGGACATCCGGACCAAGGTGCAGCTCTTCGGCGTGCTTTGGAAGAAGCCCTTCGGCCGCCAGACCGGCAAGTGGTCCCGGAGGTAAGGGGCATGGGTCGGGGGCTTCAAGGCACTGGCCACCACCTGCGGGGCGCCTCCGGCCCCTATAGAGGAATGTAAAGGAAGCCTATAGGACATACATTCTATGTCGTGCCCCCACCCTGTCCTTATAGGAGAGCCTGAAGAAATCCCTAAGGAATGTCAACTTTATATGTCCTGTACCTGGAAAAGGGGTATCATCCCTTATATATAGTGTAAATGAATCCCTATAGGATGTCAGTCCTATGCTGTGAGCTGCATCCTGCCCTTACAGGAGGGTGTAAATGAAAACTGTGAAGTATCAGTCATATGACATGCCTGTATCCTGCCCTTATCGTAGGTTCTGGAGGAACCCCTATAGAATGTCTGCCCTATGACATGTTCTGTACCTGGTAGGAGAGTGCCTTCCCTTATAGATTATAGTAAAGGAATTCCAGAGGATGCCAATCCTATGCTATGTCTCGTAGAGCGGGCGGGGGCGTCTGACCTTATAGGAGGATGTAAAGAAGCGCTATAGGAAGCTAGTCCTATGTTATGACCTCTCTCTGAAAGGCGGACATTTGCTCTTATAGGGAGGCCTGGGGGGCATTGGTAAAATATAAGGAAATGATCTGAAGGAACTCCCTATAGAATGGTAATCCTGTGCCTTGCCCTGCGCTCTTGAAGTCGAGCATCTGCCCGTATAGGAGAGTCTGAGGGTACACCTATAGAATTCAAATGCCCCACCGTGTTCCCTGGAAGGCAAGCACCTCCCCTTATAGAAGTGACGGGCGTGAAGGAACCCTATAGGATGTTGTCCTATGCCTTGACTACACTCATAAGGCCGAGCACCTGCCCTTATTGAGGGGGCGTGGGGGCTGAAATAACCCCTGTGGAATGCAAATGCCCCACACTGTGAAGACAGGCATTTGCCCCTATAGAGGTGAAGGATGCGAATGAACCTTATAGGACGCGAACCCTATAAGTCGTGTAGCTCGGAAGGTAGGATCAGTTCACACATGCGTTCAGTATACTCGCCCCTTATAGAATGCCTGTGTTGTGTTTTGTATGGGGGGAGGCGGGGTGTCTTCCCTTATAGAAGGGTGCAGAGGAACCTTATACAACCTCAGCCATATGTCACGTCTTGTAACCTAGAAAGAGGGGTTTGCCCTCATTGAATGATACCACGAGACCCCAACTGGATACCATTGTTATGTATTGTAGCCTGGGGATGAGGGCTGCTCCACAGGGGTGTATAATAACCCCCTTTAGAATATTCATGTTATGACCTGTTGCTTAGAAGTAGGGAAGTGCCTATATTTGATAAAACTATAGGATATCCATGTTATACGAGGCTGTTTAGAGGTCAATGATTTGGTCCTACTGGAGGGGTTGATTCACAAAAACATATAGGAAGCTAAGGCAGCTGTCAGGAATGCAAGCAGCTAAATTTTATAATTTTCTATGGACCCCATACATTAGCTCAGTGTCATGATATATTGACTAGCTTGAATGGCGAGGCTCTTCCAATGAATTTTGATGGATCCCTTATAGGGTGTGGCTGGAATGTTAGGGGTGGAATATTGGGGAGGAGGTGGGTGCGGACGCCATGCCCGTTCTGGGGCTTGGAAGAGGTGTGTTTGATAACCCATAGCACGTCCTGCCCCCCCCCCTCCCCCCACACGCCTCCCAAACATAGGATGCTGAAGGTACGTACAGCTGCTCAGAAGCCTGGAAGGATCCTATCTGCCTTTATAGAAGTCTCCAGTGGCGCACAAGAAGTCGCCGAGGGCAACCAGCTTGCCAAAGATCACACAGTATGATGGTCAAGCGAGGTTGCCAGGATTAGATTCCAAATCTCCTGCTTCCACACCCACTAACTCAGCCACCAGAGGACCCGCTTAAGTACAGCGCTATCAGACACGAAGCACTATGTGCAGGCATCATCCTTAAACGACCACTGAGACATGTTCATTTAGGCGGAACTAATTGGTGCTAAAAACAGTTCTCCGAAAGGTCTCCAATGAGCATTACGTTGCGGTTCATTAATTTTTATGGCGGATGAAAACGGAGAGCCTGATTTAGCGGAGGGCGGTTAAAAAAAAACACAAAAAAAACAAACAAAAAAAACAAAAACAACTCGTCGATGGCTCAGTACTGCCAGCAGCGGAATTCCCTCTGATTTAGAGTTTTACCACCGGCAGAAAATCCACCTCCCTAAGTCCTCTATTTCTTTTAATGAGGAGGCTAAACCGCCAAATCCGGTGGCCGAAATCCGACCTGTCCAGAACTCAAGATGCGCCATGATTAGTGAGGGGTTTTTCCTTCAAAAATGTCTGCCATGAAGACACGGGAGAAACAGCAAAGAAAGGCAACACCTCTCCTGCCCGCAAACCCCCACAGAAGGTGCAGGGGACAGGGGGCGTAGCTTCCATTGATACAGCAGGTGCAGTGGCACCGGGGCCCAGAGGCTTGAGGGGCCCACTGATCCCAGCATTTCACAGTTCAAACAGTGCCCAGTAAGGCTGGGGTTGTTGACCGCAGCGTACCTCTATTTAGAGGTATATTGTCAGAAGTGTGGCACAATGGTTAGAGCGGTAGACCCTGATGCAGAGATCTGGCCCGGACCAGGGGGTCTTGGGCTCAATTCCCTTGGACCAGATAATTCTCGCCTCAGTGCCTAATCTAATTAATGGGTCCCACTGCCCTGACAGCGCTTGGATGCCTGGCTTCACCCTGGGGTGCCCAGGAATGGGCACCTCACAGGGAAAAGCCAGGAGGGGTTCCACAGCGGTATGCGTACAGCACCTTGAGACCCTAACGGGTGAGTAGTGCGCTATACAAGTGCGAAGTTTACAGTTTTACAGTTTTAAATATTGCATTGGTGAGGCAGGGACTTGACCTACATTCCACCAGCAGAGTTGCCAATTGGCTGTAAATCTACTGGATAATTGGCCACTTTGGCTGAAACGTGGCCAGAAAATTTCACGCATGAGCCACAATTCCAGGGACGTCTAAATGTGCAGACTTTACTGCGCCTGTTCAGAATGAAACCCCCCAGCCGAACTCTCAATCGGACCCTAGGTGGTACTATATAGTCATGCTATATAATGCCTGTGCAGGCTGAAAAGGGGTGAAAGTCGGGCGTGTTCCTTAACAACTTCAAATGTCTGCAGGTCCTGCAGTGTCAGGGCCTAATTCACAGTTTGCTGAACAGGGAACTATGTCGTAAACCCAACAGGGTCCCCTATTTGCCAAACTCTTGGTTCTGCCGCCTCGTCTACAGATGGGGTGGATGGTAAACTTTTTATCACCAAAGCGCCCACAAAGCTTCGTCCAGCCTCCCACTAGAGTAGGGGCCCTCAGAAGAATGGTATTACACTGCTCACCTTATTGAGGGTAGACATTGTAATGTCCTTTTTTGTCCATCACTTTTTACCAAAACAGAAAGAAAAACAATTACCTCCCTCCATGTCCCGGGAGAAAGCTGGCATGGTGTGGGGATCATTAGATGTTTTTGTTTTTCAAAAACAAAATCCATCTTTGAGAGATTTTACTTTTTGTTTTGAAAAGACAAAAAATGTTTAAAAGTTTGTTGAATGGGCGTCAGAAAGTACACTTTTTTGTACTTTGAGGAGAACAGCTGTGGTGGGGTTCCTTTCATGGTACAAAGATGACCGCGGGGCCTCGCCCGTCTCTAAGTTTGTCACACAGTAGTCTCTAACTGTGGTGGGGTTAATATCCTGCATCACCCTGACAAATGGGGTGCTGTCCCCCAAAGTCTAAATCAGGCCTTTAATCTGTTACACATGGATGCTTCTAGTGCTGAAACCCGACAGTGATTTATTTAGCAGTTAAACATTTTCGAAGTAACTAATTTCATCTTGACTCACATAAAATTAAAAAGCCTTCATTTATTAGTGGGAATGCTATTCTTGGATGTTGCAGTGATACTGGGACAATGTCTATGTTCTTTAGAATCATACTGTTAAATTCATTAGGAATTTTACTTCATTTACTCAGTGTTGTTTATTGCAATGTCTGTTTTAACATTTAAATGTTTTAAATAGCTTAGAAACAAATATGTCTGACAGACACAATCAGGGCACAAGTCCTAAAAAACAGAAGTTGGGGGGCTAACCAAGTTAGGCAGTTTACAAATGACATAATGGTGCATGACATCAGCGTGACATCACAGCATCACAGGAAGAGCGATCACAAACCATGACCTCACGGTAACTGACATCATAAGAAGTGACTTCACATCTTCAGACTTCATACACGTTTTGCAGGTCTGTCATGGGTACATTTGAGCGAATTATGAAATTTAACAAATTAGATTTTGCATCTTGGTTGTGTCAAAAACGTGACACAACCCTTACACAAAATGTGGGCCTCAATTTATATATATATTTTTAAAAAAACTCTGCCACAAAGATGTTGGCAACAAGGAGAAACATAGCACTAAATCTATTCTGAAAAATTGGTTGCAAGGTTTACATTTTAAAATATCTCATGGGGTTAAAGCACCCGCTGCACAGATCTTTGTGTGCCCAGTAAATCCCAGGTAACAATAATAATAGTAAAATAACTTTGCATTGTAATGCATTTGACAGTGCGACGGGATTCTGTCATCGCAATTTTGAATCAAAGTAGCGTAGAGGGTTAATGCGTCGCCTGCAAAGCACATCGTGCAGAAGACAGATTTTTATTTTATGTAGCTAGGCAAGTGAGTTACTGTTTTCAACACAGTGATCCTTTTGTTACTTGCAGTTCATAAATTGTAATCCTTCTACTGTAGCACAGTGAGCTGTGAAGGACATGGGACTCTTACACCTTGTAACCCTCGCTGTCTTACGTAACCTATTTTGTACATTGATTTACGCATTTATAGGACCTATTGTCAATGTATTTTATGTACATGTGATGTAAAGCGCTTTGACACCCTGCATTGGGATGAGTAGTGCTGTAAAAGAAATAAAACAAAACAGTGACATTTAAATTGTTGAGTGTATAAATACTGGAACAGGCCAACATATCTGACATTCTTACAGTGCAACCATATCGCATATATAGGGATTGAACAACGTAAAAGCAGCCTCTCGGGTATTTGTGAAGTGCTAACAGCAAGCCGTGTGCATTTGTTTGCCTTCCCTTGCACTTGTATCTAGGCGTGAGGCTCAGATAGCTCCCAGTCAGGATAGTGAAACAAAAGGAGGCCTAATGGCTCCTTAAATTGGGCCTTTGTTAGGGGCCGAGTTGGAGTCTGAAATATGAAAGCCCCCTCGCCGCCTGCTTGTTGCTGCACAAAACGAGAGCAGACAAGGCACAGGTGCTGCTGAATGTGTCCCGGTGTCTGAAAATTACACCAGGACAAGCTCAGCATCTTTCAGTAGGACCCACTTCTTGCAGGGTGGACCACCCTGTGAAATTAGTGGGTGGGCTCCGTAAAGGCATGTGTACCCCGACTTGTGCCCTGGACACAATGTTTTAAACAACTAAATTACTTAAAAATATGGAAAAAAACAATAAGATACAGAGAAATCGAAATAGATTAATCCAGTTGGGAATGTTAAGAAATGAATTCCTGAAACCAGGGACCTCTAGTGCAATCGCATGAGGCATGTTGGCTGTTTTCACTATGGCTTCAAGCTCGGCTCAGGTTAGCTGTGTTACCCAGAATAGTCTGTACTGAATCTGCTCTTGCTGAGGGAATGGGCGCAGCACGTGCATGGTCAGGGAACAAACTTTGTCAACTGAGTAAAGGGGACCCCAAGCTTGTTTCTCTTTCTCAGTTCCCTTGTGGACTGCAAACTCTTCAAAAGCAGCACCCCTAGCAGCACACCTGCCTATCCGGCTGAGGGGTTCACCATCTCAGGTGGCTCTTGGCGCACCTGCAGCCAGGACACCATTAAACTGGGGGCGCAGAAATGCAAATAAAAAAATAAGGCAAGAGGCCTTCTCCATACATATGCCTGGGACAACATCCCCATATCCATCAGAACCGCCTCAACCCTGCTTCCATTGAAGGAAGAGTCGAAAACGCATCTCTTTTTAAGTGCACTAAACGAGAGTGCAGGAACAGTGCAGTAACAGTGCAGGTGCAGTAACAGTGCAGGAACAGCCCAGTAACAGTGCAGGTGCAGTAACAGTACAGGTGCAGTAACAGTGCAGTAACAGTGCAGGAACAGCCCAGTAACAGTGCAGGTGCAGTAACAGTGCAGGTGCAGTAACAGTGCAGGTGTAGTAGCAGTGCAGTAACAATGCAGGTGCAGTAGCAGTGCAGTAACAGTGCAGGTGCAGTAACAGTGCAGGTGCAGTAACAGTGCAGGAACAGTAGAGTAACGGTGCAGGTGCAGTAACAGTGCAGGTGTAGTAGCAGTGCAGTAACAGTGCAGGTGCAGTAGCAGTGCAGTAACAGTGCAGGTGCAGTAACAGAGCAGGTGCAGTAACAGTGCAGGAACAGTAGAGTAACGGTGCAGGTGCAGTAACAGTGCAGGAACAGTCCAGTAACAGTGCAGGTGCAGTAACAGTGCAGGTGCAGTAACAGTGCAGGAACAGTCCAGTAACAGTGCAGGTGCAGTAACAGTGCAGGTTCAGTAACAGTGCAGTAGCAGTGCAGTAACAGTGCAGGTGCAGTAACAGTGCAGGTGCAGTAACAGTGCAGGAGCAGTAGAGTAACGGTGCAGGTGCAGTAACAGTGCAGGTGTAGTAGCAGTGCAGTAACAGTGCAGGTGCAGTAGCAGTGCAGTAACAGTGCAGGTGCAGTAACAGTGCAGTAACAGTGCAGGTGCAGTAACAGTGCAGGTGTAGTAGCAGTGCAGTAACAATGCAGGTGCAGTAGCAGTGCAGTAACAGTGCAGGTGCAGTAACAGTGCAGGAACAGTAGAGTAACGGTGCAGGTGCAGTAACAGTGCAGGTGTAGTAGCAGTGCAGGTGCAGTAGCAGTGCAGTAACAGTGCAGGTGCAGTAACAGAGCAGGTGCAGTAACAGTGCAGGTGCAGTAACAGTGCAGGAACAGTAGAGTAACGGTGCAGGTGCAGTAAGAGTGCAGGAACAGTCCAGTAACAGTGCAGGTGCAGTAACAGTGCAGGAACAGTCCAGTAACAGTGCAGGTGCAGTAACAGTGCAGTATCAGTGCAGGTGCAGTAACAGAGCAGGTGCAGTAACAGTGTAGTAACAGTGCAGGAACAGTGAAGTACCAGTGCAGGTGCAGTGGCGGTGCAGTAACAGAGCAGGTGCAGTAACAGAGCAGGTGCAGTAACAGTGCAGGAACAGTAGAGTAACAGTGCAGGTGCAGTAACAGTGCAGGAACAGTGCAGTACCAGTGTAGGTGCAGTAGCAGTGCAGTTACAGTGCAGGTACAGTAACAGTGCAGGTGCAGTAACAGTGCAGTAACAGTACAGGTGCAGTAACAGTGCAGGTGTAGTAGCAGTGCAGTAACAATGCAGGTGCAGTAGCAGTGCAGTAACAGTGCAGGTGCAGGAACAGTGCAGGAACAGTGCAGTACCAGTGTAGGTGCAGGAACAGCCCAGTAACAGTGCAGGTGCAGTAACAGTGCAGTAACCGTGCAGGTGCAGTAACAGTGCAGTAACAGTGCAGGTGTAGTAGCAGTGCAGGTGCAGTAGCAGTGCAGTAACAGTGCAGGTGCAGTAACAGAGCAGGTGCAGTAACAGAGCAGGAACAGTAGAGTAACGGTGCAGGTGCAGTAACAGTGCAGGTGTAGTAGCAGTGCAGTAACAGTGCAGGTGCAGTAGCAGTGCAGTAACAGTGCAGGTGCAGTAACAGAGCAGGTGCAGTAACAGAGCAGGTGCAGTAACAGTGCAGGTGCAGTAACAGTGCAGGAACAGTAGAGTAACGGTGCAGGTGCAGTAACAGTGCAGGAACAGTCCAGTAACAGTGCAGGTGCAGTAACAGTGCAGGAACAGTCCAGTAACAGTGCAGGTGCAGTAACAGTGCAGGAACAGTGCAGGTGCAGTAACAGAGCAGGTGCAGGAACAGTGCAGTACCAGTGCAGGTGCAGTAGCAGTGCAGTAACAGAGCAGGTGCAGTAACAGTGCAGGTGCAGTAACAGTGCAGGAACAGTAGAGTAACAGTGCAGGTGCAGTAACGGTGCAGGAACAGTAGAGTAACAGTGCAGGTGCAGGAACAGTGCAGTACCAGTGCAGGTGCAGTAGCAGTGCAGTAACAGTGCAGGTGCAGTAACAGAGCAGGTGCAGTAACAGTGCAGGAACAGTAGAGTAACAGTGCAGGTGCAGTAACAGTGCAGGAACAGTGCAGTACCAGTGTAGGTGCAGTAGCAGTGCAGTAACAGTCTACTTCTGCTCCTAGAAACAAGCTATCTCTGCAAACACTTGCTGACTGTATCTTTGCCCCTGACACTGTACAGTGCTTCTCTGCCATTTCTCTAGGTTTGTGGTATATAATACCATACACATATATACATGCAGTGTTTATAGACCACATGCAGTCTCCAGCCTTACCCCCGCTGCTCACTGCTGCTGTCTGAGTCAGTCCATGTTTGACATGTCACGAATGTTTTCACCAAGTGAGGACTAGTTGACCTTCCCGGGGGCAGCCGGAGATGCAGAATGGCCCAACCGGCACAGAATGTGAGATGGATATAGATTTATTGGCAGTATCCCTGATGGAACTAATTTTGAAACCAGCTGGAATAACAATGTCTGCCAACAACACTGTGAGATGTTACCCCAGGGCACTGTGTTGCACTTATGTCGAATATCTAAGTACCTTTCTGTTACACTGGAATCTTAAAGCCCCATTCTTTATGCTCTGAAGTATCTACCCTCATCTTTTCAAATCTAAGCATTGTTCATTTTCATTACATTTCACTGGACTCTGCGGGACCCCACAGAAAACTCTGTCAAAGCACTGAAAGCTGAGGCAAACTGCTGGGGAGCAGCTTAACCAACAAGCATAGGCAACGGTAATCAGTCATGTTTGCTATTTTGTCTTTGACAATGCTTGTTTTTTGCTGCACTTGCCTTGTGGAATGGTATCTGCCACCGACAGTCTGACAGGGTGTGTCTGCTCCCTGCAGCTGTCACCCATACTGCATATATTGTCTGCCTGGACACTCGCATTTAATGTACCTCTGCTTGCATATACATTGGATCCTACGCCCTGCGGATTGGTCTCCAAATTCATGCCATCAACTGCAAAACAAAAAAGATGGCCGCTTGCTGCCCGCTGCTCACCACTATTGGTTTTACCAATGTTTGTACTATTTCGGCATAGCCTGACTGGCTTCCACATTGCTTCTACATTGTGGCTCAAGTACAGGCAAAGCCTAACGGGGCAGGCAGCCATCTTGGAATGCTGTTTAGTCTAAGTTTGTTGTACCGTTCCAAGGTGGCGTCTGCATTTAGATGCATCATGAACACCATCTTTGCAGTTGTACAATAATAATACAAGAGTACATAGAAAATATAATTCCAAGATGGCAGGCCATTGAGATTTCATTTGGCAATATTTGTTCTGCAATTGTACAAGCATTAGCAAAGCCAATTGTGGTGAGTGGCTGGAGGTCATCTCTGTTGTCTCCAGTCTCCAACAAGGAGCAGAGATACAACTCGAGAAAGAGTGAGGGGCAGGATGTAGCAGTGGAAGGAGGAAAAACAACGCAATGCAGCGCTGCCAGGATCAACGAGGAGCTATAACCCAATGGGTAAAGAGTGAGGGATGAACCAAGAAGACACCAAGGGGCAACCTGCAGCAAAGGGGAGCTTAACCCCAATGGGGAAGAAGGGAACTTTGGGAGGGGGCAGTGGAGGGAGGAGGAGGAAAGACCGTGATGTGCAGCGAGCATGAAAGAGGATCCTGCCGCACTCTCACCGAGAGCTACAAGTCATTAAAAAAAAACGCAAAAGGAAAAATAGTACCTTTACGTGGGAGGACTATATTAACTAACAAAAAGTGTGGTGAAATTAAAATGTTTCAGAGGAGAGGAAAGACATCAAATCAGGAGCAGGGAACTGAAATAGACAAGAAAGTCATCCAATCACAAGGAAGTGGCAGACTCACAACCTTCTAAGTAGCTTATGTTAAAATAATGGTTACAATGCTGTCTGCGACGGACAGCCAAAGTTGTCTAGAGCAATATCGCAAAAAGGAGGACATTGGCCCCAAAAGGGTTCAGAACTTTTATAAAAATATCATCAAGTTTGCATCTCGCGCATCCTTCGTTCACCCAAGA
Source organism: Pleurodeles waltl (assembly GCF_031143425.1). Lineage (NCBI taxonomy): Eukaryota > Metazoa > Chordata > Amphibia > Caudata > Salamandridae > Pleurodeles > Pleurodeles waltl. Next base: position 1,149,118,625 of record NC_090448.1, read on the forward strand.
CATGTACAACCCTCTCATTGGTGCCATCAATGCGGCTGGGTCTCAGCTAAACCAGCAGCAGTCTGTAGCAGTTTCAGACTGGCAAGGCGGGCGATCGGCCCTTGGTTGAGGCCCATTGGCAGGCCTGTTTTATGGTGGCTGCCTCAGTCTCCACTGCAAGGGCACAATGCCAAAGGCTGTTGTTAACTCCTTTGCATACATCTAATGAGCCTGGCCTGATGCACAGTCAGGCCTCCTCATTGTCAGAGGCAGAGTAACAATGGGCCGCTCCGGCTGGGCTGTCACAGCATGAGGTGTGCCTACCCCAGGGTCCCTCCAGGTGTGGTAGAGGCCTCAAGGAGCTGCTGATGGGAATACATTAGCACTTGCTTTGCATGGGACTGGGGCAGGGGAGAGGACTGGGGTGGGTGATGTGGGGGGGCAGGGGTGGCTGGCGAGGGGCAGCAAGGAGGCTCCAGTTAAGTTTGTCTCCCTCCCCTGCTATACGTTAGCCTCTGTTGCTCTTTTCTGTCTGCCAGAAATCAATTACTACAGTCAACAGGGAGAGATTGTGGCCTTAGCCGACTTTGAAACTGGGAAACCAGGTTTGAGTTATATCCTCAGCTCAATATCCTGTGATCCCACATCCTTTAATCTACAGAAGCCAAAAAATGAATCTGACAGTCTGTAAAGTTATCTGGTGCTCATGTGAAGCGCTCCAATGCATCTGGACTAATTTCAAGCTTTATAAAACAGCATGTATGTGAGAAAAGTGACACTATTTTTTGCATTTACACACTACATCATTCCCTTTATTGGAACATACACCTGATGCTAGCAGTAAGAAAAACAAAAAAAAAACTCTCTGAGCATTGGAGAGGCTCTCAAGTACTGAAGAAAATAAAGTGAATATCTGAAAAGGTCGGTGCCATTCCCTGTTACATGAATCAAAACATCCACAGCAAACTTATGGATAAAAATGCAATTAAACATGAGATCCTAGTACTTTTCATAACCTGAGCTTCCAACTATATTTTTTTCCATTGTAATGTTAATTTCTAATTTAAGTACTTTCCCTATAAGCCTTAGAATACTTTAAAAACCGCAAATGCTTGCCAACATTTGGCTCCATGATCGTAACCACACAGTGTATTGGGAAAGGTTCCGATCTGCGAATGTGGACTACTTTTTTGGGCTACCTGAGCCCAATTGTAACCCCAATCCAACCCTAGTCTTTAGACTTCCTCTTCCTGTCTTCGAGGCACTACAAGGCATCTTGTTTTCTGCTTCTCCCAGAGCCACTCACAGCATCCCAACACATCTGCTGACCACTCTTGAGTCCCCAACCCCTCCTACACCACTTCCATGTTTAGGTACTTTGAAGTACCAGCATTCTTCCAGGGTGTTGACCCCCTTCAGGGAATTGTGATCTGAGCCCTTCCTTCCTCAGTCATGGCATCCCCTCTGGGTCACAAACACTGACCCAATCTGCAATGCCTTCCTCCAAACTCCCCTGGAGCTTTACTTTAGGCAAATCCTATCTACAAGAGTATTTGTGGAAATCTGTGGAAATCATTTCAAATTTCCACAGGAAAAGTAGGATATATCTGTGGCTAAAACATCAGTGGAAATAAAACATTAAAAGTTATATAAAAAGTGCATCAAACTGAACTCTGTGTATTCAGCATTCCTTAATGTTTTCAAACAATCTAATTGAACTATGTAGGGATTCTGTGAATCCTTATCTTAGGGGCTCTGTCGCCCTCATGCTTCCCTCACACTTCGCTGTGCTGCCTTCTTCTGCGGCCCCCTCCCCGAGCCGTTATCAGCTCCAGAAACTCCTTCTCCCCGGGCCCAATTTAATTATTTAAGGGGAGGGGCTACCGGCCCCCTTCCAGAACCATATTCTGCCCCGTGGACCCCATCCTGCAGGGCCTAATGTATTTAAAAAGGGGAAGGGGCACGAGGAACCCTGCCCAAGCCTTAAGAAGGCCCAGGGGACCCAATCTAGGCCCGTAATTTAAAAAAACACAGCAGGGCCTAGGGCTGTGGGGGGCCTGGGACTCCCCTTGAGGCCTCCAACATGATGGTCATGGGTGCTCCAGGTGGGTCCCGGGGAACCAACATTTAATTGATGTGTGCCCTGGGGGATAGGGTCCCCGGGGCCAAAATAAGCTCCTTGTGGCCCTGTCCCCTTTAAAATAAGGTATAACCCCAGGGGTTGGGGTCCTCATGGCCTATAAGGCTCAGAGAGGTGGGCTGCACGGCCCCCTCCTGTATTATTTTTATTTCTGCCACCACCGATACAACTCCTTAAGGTGTAGCAAGCATATGTTATGTGCAACACCTACCCTGTATCACACACTTCATGGGTAGCCTAGTTCACTTTAAAAATCTACCACAGATATATGCGAAACTCTCATTGCACACAAGGTTCAATATCTATGCAACTGTTCAGAGAAAGCCATGTTCCTCAATGTCTGTTCCAAAATGAATGCCGTACTAGGTACAGCTTTTATCTGTGTCAAACCCCTCACCGTCACAGAACCTACACTGAGAAATGAAGTTAATGTCAGTAGGAACCTGAGTACTAGTAACAATGTTTACTCTATGCAGAGAGTTTAGTCTGTACCACACTGTTTGCAGACAGTGAAACTCCTATGAGAAATACAATACAGAGTATTAAAAAATATCTACCAAGAACAGAGTACACTTGATGCAACACTTGTCAAAAAAGACACTATTCGCTTAAAATAACCGAGGTCTGAAGGTGCTTAAGATTATACTACCTGCAGCCTTCATCCTGTGGTGAAAACTTGACAGATAACTGAAGCAAAAGAAGCACATGTACGTAGGTTAGTCTTCTATGTTATGTAGAAATGGTCACGCAGAGACAATTCTGTCTGCTAACTCAAGGCTGCTCACAGTACTTGGTATCTAATATATAGAATCTTTGCCCTGTTGGAAACTTTTTCTGCAGAACCAAAAACTTGTGTGGAACATACTGGACACAAATGGTCAACTGTCATCTGCAGACAGAGTTACTCTTCAAAACAAAGATTTTTCAAATTGTTCAATACTGCTACACACCTGTGATGTATTAGGAGCACCTGCATTTTGTAAACACTTACACCCATTAGCTGGACACAGGCTATGCAACATTACGCAGAAAAGTAATAGGGTAGCTACTCACCACTATGTGAACTATAAAACAAGCTAGCACTCATTGGATGGGATCAGTGATGTCAGTGACATCATCAATGATGCCATTGGAGATATTACCAATGATGTAATAAGTTATGTCATAGAACATGTCATAAGTGATGTAATATGTGAAGTCCTAAGCAGTGCATAGCGGGGGCGCTCTGCTAACTATAAATTGTGAATATCTGTGGATTTTTTAGTTCAAAACGGTAATGTTATTACTGACATAGTGAACTACAACATTACTCTAACCTTTGTTTTTCAGTGAATATACATATTCACTGATTCTACTAAAATTATATGTATGATGTACTTATATAGGTTTTCAGTCAGCACTTTTCATCCATTGGTCTTTTGTTGTGCTATTCACTTTTTTTCCACCCTCTTAGCACACAGTGTGGGCAGTGGGTCAGCCCTCTTTACGTCACCCTGAGTTCCATAACAAGGAGTACGTCCACACAAAAGCATTTCCCTTCAGTGCTAGGGACTTCTATGGCTATGTGTGTGTTTTTAGGCACAAAAATGTTTTGGTTATAGCTAGTGTTTTTTTTTTTTTTTTTTTTAATGGCGAGGCCCAGCAGCCTCCTCTACAATATTGTTTTACAAAAACTATGACAAAATACAACAAGCACTGACAAAGCCAAAAGGCTTGCAGCCAACACCAGACCTATTGACTTTGCCTATGTTTTTTTTTTGTCACCTTGCTCTTATTAGTTCGGTGAGAACCTCAACCCCCATCAATCTCTTCCGACACCGACTCTCATTAACCTATGTGGGTCACATCTAGTTCCCCAACAGTTATGGGATTGGTTTTCTTGTTAACTTTTTCGAGACAACGTGTTGGTTAGGTATGGTGCAGCAATTCCCCATTTTACTCTGATTCACTCTATCCACTTCTGAAGGATGAAAAGATGAATTATCCCTGCCAAGATTCTGGACAAGGTCCAGAAAACTTTAAAAATGGAGGGGAAAGACCTACACAAAATTGTCATAGGAGACCAAAAGCAGATGTGAAAATGAAAGATATGTGTCTAAGTATGAGGCCTTTGGTTGCATGAGAATTTTATTTACTGATAAAGTGAGTAACAAAGAAATATTTTTTAAAATATAGTTTATAGAATACCAACCAAACTTTTGTCATTTCCTCGGCTCTTTAAGAAAAATTGTTGCAGTCTGTTGAGTAGATTTAGCCGTGAATGATTTCAAGTTTAACTCAGTTGTGATTCGCACTATCACACATCTATATATTTTGCGTTGTTATGGGAGAGGAGCTCGAGGCTCTCTGGGCCCCTTCTTTTCAGTCTGACCCCCCCTTAATGCCATCATAATTCAAGCACTTAGACAAACTTAGTGATCTAACATAACCCGGGGAGAGACACACTGGCTTTTCTTTAAGCTAGGCCTTAACCAGCTTTGACGTCCTAGATTAGAGGGAGATCCGAAGAGTTTATTAAATCCTGTCACCCTGATTGGTGTTAATAAATCTGGATCTCTCTCTTTGTTGACACTAGGTCCAGAATATACCATCCATCCAGCCACTTAGACCATGTTCACCCTGTGATTCCCAGGCCTTAGACCATCTGACTCCAGGTCAGTCTAGAATTCCTAAGTTTCAGCATCAATGTTTTGGGCAGTTCTCTGAGGAGCTTAGAAAATAAATGTTTACTGTGCTTTGCACTCTTCCTTTTGTGATAAAATGAAAAAGTATTTTAAGCTACAACTGCACAAATTCATCCACTTTATACAGAAAAAAATGCAAAAATTATTTTTGCATCTTAAATAGTTGAATTAAACCGTGTTGGTCAAAAGATGCTGCCTGGCTGTTCAGTAGATAATTAACCCCCAACTCTGTCCAGTGTGATCCAACCCTCACAGGAACTGGCTGACTCACTGCTGAGGAAGGATGTCTTTAATAAGGTTAGTGAGATTAGAGCAGAAAACACAAACTCTTCTTTGTCTCGCTTTCCTAGCCTGGCGACAACAAGACGATGTTCCGAAGAGAATTAATCGGGCTGTATACCATGTCCCTAGGCGACCTAAAAAATGTATGCAGTCAAGCAAGCTTTTCTGCTCCCTTGCAGGCACGGCCCCCCTGCTAGGGCAGAGGAGCATCGCCCCACCGACGAAAAGCAGAAAAATAAAGTGGAGAAGGAGTGGTAGGTGCCCTTCTAAGTGTGCATGTCAGTTTGGCCCGCCGTCCGAGGCTGGCCAAACTGACATGCGCACTTACAAACTCTCTATCTGGTTGTATTTTACAGCTGGGTGGAGACCAAGCGCAGTGCCCCACTCACTCCCTGAGTGGCATTTCTGCCCGCTCAGGCCAATCATGTCACTTCTTTCATGCTGTGTAACATCATTGGAGAAGTGTTGTGATTGGTTGGGGAGGTAAGCAGACGAGGCGGCTGGCGGTAGTGGCAGATCGAGGAGGGGCAGAAGTCTATTTATTTCCTGGCCCACTTAACTTTAGGCTCAAAAAGGCTACCCAGATGCTTTGGAGTTATGTTTATTTTCTTAATTTATGGGACGATAAGTTATGGGCTTTTCATTGTGCAATGTTCTAGGATATCTCTCTGACCAGTCAGATTTTCTGAGTGTTTACATTATGTTTTTACCATCTCAGGATGTGTGCAGATAGTTGCTATTTTTTTTAGTTTTGTCCACTCTATGTTCGACTATTGCAATGCTGCTTTTTTGGGTTTCCCAACAAAGGCTGTAGACTGTTCATAATACAGCAGCTAGGACTCTGTTTAAAAAATTTGACTCTATGACAAAATCATCTTATGGTATGTTATAGTAATATGTAAAGTGCATAACTTCCCTAAAAGGGCTTTCTGCTATTACAGGGAGAACCCAGAACATAACAATGGCCTATGCTGCAAACAGCCAGGTCTTCAGATGCTTTCTAAAGAAAAGATGAACGGAAATTTTAGGTAGCTGTGTAGGCAAGTTGCTCCAAAATATAGGAGCCTTTGCTCGAAAGGAATGCCCTCCCATCCTAGCAAGCTTGATGCAAGGGACCACCACCAAATTCGCATCAGCCGATCGAGAAGACCTGGCGTGGTCGCAGGGTTGGAGCAAGACAAACACATTGGCAACACCCAGCTTGTTTATAATTCGGTGGGCAACGCACAAGGCCTTAAATTGAATGTATTTCTCTATCAGAAGCCAGTGCAATTTACAGAGTAACGTAGAGACTGAGCACAACTTTGATAGGTGGAAACGTAGTCTTGCCCCTGTGTTCTGAAGAATTAGCAGCCTGCACCTCACATGTCTGGAAGAGCCCAGATACAAAGTGTTACCGTAGTCCAGTCGAGAGGTGATAAAGACTGGATGACCATCATCCGAACATAGGGATGGAAGAAGAAGATATCAGTTTTGCGGCTTCTTAAGATGCCAAAGCATGCTTCCGACAATCAAGTGACTTGCAACGTAATAGATAGCAAGTCATCAAACCAAGCTCCCAGATTTGTTACAGTAGATTTGTGTTTGGCGGGGGGGGCTAACACACTGGGCCACTGGTGATCTCCCCACTCTTGTAAATGTTTACCCAACAGAATTATCTCTGTTTTATTGGCACTCAGCATCAAACAGTTAGCATGCATCCATTCAACTACGGCAGTCATACAGTTCTGAAAATTCTCAGCACCGTCACCAGACCCCGCCGGCGCAGATATAATAAGCTGAGGGTCATCTGCATACGATATCAGAGAGATCTCAAAAGATTTCACCACATCAGCCAATGGCTTACATAGATGTTAAACAGTGTGGGACTAAGGGCAGAGCCCTGATGGACGCCATGCTCCAAGGATCTCCTAGTAGATGAAAATGGGGGGGGGGATATAACTTGAAAGGCTTGCTCACTGATTGAAGAAGCGAACCAGACCCATGCCTTGCCCTTTACCCTAATGTCCAATAACCGTAGCAGAAGCACCTTGTGAGACACCGCATCAAAGGCAGCGCTTAAATCTAGTAGACTAAGCGCTGCAGAACCTCCCACATCAACAGTTTGTCGCAGAACCTCCGTAACTCTAAGGAGAGCAGGTGAGTACTGTAAGCAGGGATATACCCACTCGACAAAGGGTCTAGCAGCTGATACTTTTCTAAGATGTTCACTAGAAGATTGTTCATGTGTTTCTCCACCACTTTGGCCAGAAGAGAAAGGAGAGAAATTGGTTGAACAATTTCTGGCAAGGCGGGTCTAGGATGGATTTTTTTAGGAGAGGAGTAACTGTTTCATGACACTTCACTGGTTTAGAATGAAGAGGGTGATCCATTTTATTAAATCTCTCTGCCTTCTTCACTGCTGAGCTAGGCCTCAGTGCCTGTCTTTTCGGTTTCAACAATTCCAACCTTCACTCAAGGTGAGTTCTGCTTTGCAAGGTATGTTTACGAATAGGACACTTGTAAAGGATCATTGAGACTGAAGCGCTTTTGAGATCATTGGTCTTAAACCATGGAATTCCCACTTCCTGTTGTAAAACAAGGAACCATGGTGACTAAAATGTAGAGGTGTCACCAGGAACTAGCTATTTGATTTACTTCGGTAAATGTACAACGATACCACTCTTAGCTGTCTTGATGGAGCCAAGTAGCCCCCTCTGAGGTGTATGTTTCTTCTTCTACAAATACTATAATAGTTAAAGAAAAAGGCAGGGAGATTGTCATGCTGTTTGATTCACCTGATTACATTCCCCACCAAGTGTGGAGTCTTGTGGTAAACGTAGGTGGCAGCGGGAGGTGGTGAGCAGTCTTCTACAGGATTCAACTATGCTGGTGTACATTGACTAACTCCGTTTCCCTACCTGTGGACCCAGTAGTGTCATTCTGCTAAGGATTGAGAGAAATTGTGGCCTAACTGCCAGAGTTGCCAACTTTGAAAGTGGAGAACCAGTTTCAAGTCTCTGTGTTGGCTCAACATCCTGTGATTCTGGGCAAATCACTTAATTTTCCATGCCTAGAAATACAAATATGAATGTGTGAGCTTGTATAATGTAACTGCTGACGTGTAAAGCCCTCCAATACTTGCAGTTCAAGTTTGGCAATATAAAAATACAAAAAAAAACAAAAAACAATTGAGAGATACAACATGGCTGCCATTCCCCAGGTGTCTATGTGTCCTAAGTTCTACGAAAATGTGGGACATTCATGTGACCACAACTGGTGACAATAGTCTTTTGCCCTGATTGCAGCAACTGGGAGAATGACGCTTAGCACTGACGTCACCATGCACATTTTTTCTCCCTTGTGCACCAGGTATGACATCCTTAATCTGTTCTCGTCCACTATAACCTCCTAGTATTTCCCCTGGCTAAATGGTTGTGCTTGGAGTGGGGTGCATTCAGTGGCGACTCCTCCGCTATGGCGGAGGAGCGTCACCCACCCCCGCAAGCAGCAGCTGCTGCAATCCTTTAACAACGAAACGATAATAAACTGTTTATTATTGTTTCGTTGTTAAAGGGGTGTGGCTATGGGGGATGAAGGAGCCGATGGGAGTGCACTGTGCATTCTCCTCAGTGCGCATGTGTGTTTGGCCGGCCATCTTGGGCCGGCCAAACTCACATGCGCACTGTGCTCTTTCAAATCTGGCACTGTGTTGCCGGGCTGGAGAGAGCAGGCACAGGCTCCCAGTCTGCCTGGGGGCGTCCTGGCTGGGCACTCCAGCCAATCCTAACGCTGCTCTGAGCAGAGTCAGGATTGGCCGTAGGGCAGGCTGGGAGCCTGTGCCTGCCTGCCGTGACCAGGAAAGAGGAGTGGTGCAGCGGCGGAGCAGGTAAGTTCTTATTTATTTTTTATAATTAAATGTTTTTGTTTTCCCTCCCACATGCCGCCCCGCCCCTTTACCGCTAAGTGAGCAGTGACGGGGGCTTTGTGATGGGGAATCAGGCACCAGGGAGTGGATGTGGTGAGTGGTAACCCTGGCACCCACAGGGCATGCTGTCTCCAAGGTGACCCAAAAAATACAGACGTCATCCATGCACACATGCCCAAACCCATCGGCATCATTTTTCTGTGCGGTTACAGAACTCACCTATGACTTATAATATCCTTATAATGCACAGCAGGGGGTACTTTATCCCATATATTACATACAGAGATACCATGCATTGATTTAGGTTTACATCCACATAAAAAAAACATTAGGAGGAGCTCCTGGCAAATGGTGCCTCTGAAGGATGTTAGGAGTGGGTAAAAGTCAGTCAAGGCAAGTCAAAGCACTCGAGAGGCCAGTGTAGATGCAGTAAGGCCAGTCACAGTTCAGGCCTGGGTTTATAAATGCTGCTGGGGTTTAGGCAGGCTAGCCGGATTGCAGAAGAGTTAGTCACCTGTGACCATGGAAATGCCTCCTGTTCTCAAAGTTCCAATAAAGGTCCACAGGTATTAAGATGATGGCCCAACCTGAAATCTGATTTGAAAGGCACTGGAGTGGATAATTACTTTGAAGGGCCATAGCAAGGCGTTCATATTTTTATATGGGGGTAAAATGAGTGTAAACTGCAGGTCCGGCTCTGTCAATACAGAGCTCTTTGTTTGAAACACGAGGACATTGGTGTAGAGTCAGCACATACCCAGTGTTTAATTTGTAAATTAAAACGTGCCGGTGCTCAAAGCCCTCCTCTGAAACACGCGGCTGCTGCATTTAAATGTGCGAACACGGAATACTGAGGTAGTGTAATCCTGAAGCCATCTCGGGCCTCTTCAATCTATTTAAAGCCACTCACTGCCCCTTCAGCTCACACCTGCAGCTTTCTGCTTTCTCCCTTTGTGACGCTTTTTCGATTTTCTCTTCCTCCTTCTTTCCCATATGTGTCTTTTGCACTCAGCAAATGCTTGAGGCAGAAGAATAAGCGCCGGCCCTGAAAAATAAGTGCCAGTGCTCAGAACCGGAAACAACAAGCACAAATTAAGCACAGCACGTACCAAGTATCGGGCCGTTAGCGAGCTCATTGGCAGGCCGGGAGGGCTGTGGTGGAGTCAGTCACATGTAAAGCTGAACATATGGGAGATAGGAATAGAGGTGGTAGAAGCGGGGGTGGGTGGAGTAGTTTGGAGGGGAGGTCGGGACACACATACAGTGACACTCATGTCTAGTGTAAAGGGTCATTTATTTAGGACAGGATTTAACATAAACATCAATAACTTTGAACTGTATGAATTCCCTCTTGCCCAACTTTAACTTAAAAGCTTCCTTATGCCCTTCCTTCTCTTCCAATAGCTCTCTTCAAATCTCCTCCCCTAGACACTCCCCTATTCCTTTCATGCCCTCCTTGTTTGTACACATTCCACCCCCCCATTCTGATCCTTCACCTCATTTTTCCCCTTGGAAGAGGGGACAAGCCCGCATCTGGCTCTCCCCCCTCCCCCATTTCCTGCCAACCCTTGTGAACCACACCTGTCCTAACTGACGTCAAACCCTTTCCCTGACCTGCTTACTATCGCCCTTCCCCTAAAAAACCCTTCCCCCACTGCCTTCCTTCTCTGCAGGGCGGATGGGTGGTCAATGCCTTCCTCCATCTATGGTCGGCCCCGAAAGAGGCTGACCCCACCCCTCCACCCCCTTTTAACCTAATCCCTAAACCCACCCCCACTTACCTGTCCACCAATCCTGGCGCACCTGCGCCACTTCCTGCCCTCCCGAACAGACCCACGGAGAGACTAGAGCGAGTCTCTCTCTCCGCGGGCCCCCTCATCGGGACACACATACAGTGACACTCATGTCTAGTGTAAAAGGTCATTTATTTAGGACAGGATTTAACATAAACATCAATAACTTTGAACTGTATGAACTCCCTCTTGCCCAACTTTAACTTAAAAGCTTCCTTATGCCCTTCCTTCTCTTCCAATGGCTCTCTTCAAATCTCCTCCCCTAGACACTCCCCTATTCCTTTCATGCCCTCCTTGTTTGTAAACATTCCACCTCCCCATTCTGATCCTTCACCTCATTTTTCCCCTTGGAAGGGGGACAAGCCCGCATCTGGCTCTCCCCCCTCCCCCATTTCCTGCCACCCAGCAAAACCCATGTGGCGTTTTGCTGCCCCACCCGGTAAACCCCTTGTTTACCTTACTGATTCTTCCTTATTATTCCCTGATCCACAGATTCTCCCCCCATAAGTTCTCTAACATCAACCTCAAACCCATCAAATAATATGCATTTCCCAATTGCGATAAGTGCACTCCATCATCCCTGAACAATGTCCCATCTTGTTCTGTAATGTCCTCGTGCCTCAGCACCTTAATCCCTTGGGCCCAGCAAAATACCCTCATTGCCCTGTTCAACTTTTTCCGAGCCCGCTCAATGGCTCCATGATTGATTGCCCCTCTCCATACCCGTCTGGGTACAAACTCTGTCCATACCAGACATGTCCTGCGCAGTTTCCGCTTCAATAGCTCCAAGTCCTTCTGCATGAATTGTATCAATGTGAGCCCTGATTGCTTCACCAAATCATTTTCCCCCAAATGTATCAGCAACAAATCCGGGCATCCCCACTGCGGCAAATTCCCTGTGATAAATGGGAGTAAACTCTCCCACCTATTTCCGCTCTTTCCCCACCAACGCACTTCGTGGAGTCTGCTGGGCAGTCCCATTGATCTGCCGTAGATTTGTTTTTCAGCGAATTTCGCCGCCCAATGGACGAATGAATGACCGACCAGCCAAGTCACTGTCTTATCGTTTCACGGACCGGCCTCGCATCCCGTAAAGAAATAACACTATAACAACTGTGATGCACATCTAAACCCCCCCCCCCCACCTGTGTTTCGTCAGGGCCCAACATAACGCTCGCAGCATCTGGATTTCCATCTACCTATAGCTTTAGCCTATAGCTTTAATCTTAGCCCAGTCCCAACCTAAATGAGCTGCCGCTGTAGCTGCCCCGATCCTGAAGGAATGCGTTCCAAAATCCCCTGCTTGCCGATCAGTCCGGCCCAAAGCCATCCTCAAAACTTGCAACAGCTGATAGCTAGTAAGTTTCTTGCATGAAGCATGCACGAACACCCCTGTTTCCCCAGCCGCTCCCTACTTCTGTTTGAAAAATATCCACTCTCTCACTGGGCATGCTAGCTCATCACCTCCTTCCTCCAACCATACCCACTTTCCTTTTCCTAACTGATCCGTCTTGGACCTCCTGAGCCATATACCCAACCTTCCTTTGTGCATACAGACCTCCTTCACCTTCACACCACACTCCCTGCCTACGCCCAACAATAAAAAGTCCTACTTCGTGCTCATCCGCGCAACATACCGGCAAAACATGCAACAGTTCTCGCAGTATCCCAAAAGTAATGGGCTCTCTTGCCTTATTTTCTGCCCCGGCCCTGCCCCTGCCCCATCGTTTCAACATTTTTCCTAATAAATCATTACGCGCCGGGTCCGTACCAAAGAAAAGCTTCCCATAAAATGAGACACCTGCCAACTTCCCACCTATCGTGGCCGGGGATAGACCCTCATTAATCAGAAACAGCACAAAACGTAAGGCCCGTGCCTCCAAAAACTCAGACCCTTGAGCCCAGAAGTTGCCCTTAAACTCTTCAAAAGATTGAAACTCCAACCATGCGAGCCTGTAACTTCGCCGCATAGATACTGCTAAAGACATCTCCACCAGCCCCGAGATCATCATGCCCCCCACTCCCAAATGTCTGCCGGGACCGCAGTCTTTATAGTTTCCGCTCCTGGCGCCAGCTCGCGAAAATGCCGCCACTGTGAACGAGATAGGGAGTCTGCAATCTTGTTGTACACCCCTGGTATGTGTGCAGCTTTAAAGATAACATTGAGAGATAAACATTGCAGCATAAATTGACGTAACAAACGCAAAACTCTTAGGTCCCTGGCCCTTTGTCTGTTTACCAATTCTACTACCGTCATGTTGTCCACCTGGAAAACCACTGTCCTGTTGGCCAGCTCCTGTCCCCAGACTGCCAGTGCCACTAACAATGGAAAGAACTCGAGGAACGCAATGTTTCTCCCTTGTTGTAACCACTGCCGGGGCCATGCCTCCGTGCACCACCTCCCGTCCCAGTAAATGCCAAAACCAGACGTGCCTGCCGCATCTGAAAATATTTGAACCTGCTATACTGTATCCGCGTCTCCAAAAGACATTGGCACCCCATTAAACTTTTTCAGGAACACCTCCCATACCTTGATATCCTCCCTCAGGGCCACAGAAACTCTTATCCTATGGTGAGGTAACACCGCCCCTGACATGGACAGTCCGAGTCGTCTACAAAAAGTACGTCCTCCCCTCACTACTCTACACGCAAAGTTGAGATAGCCTAGTAATTTTTGTGCTGTCCGTAAATCCATTTTGTGCAGGGTCCGCACGGATGCTAGACATTCCAGTATTTCCGTCACTTTTGACGCTGGCAATCTCGCAACCATTAGCTCCGCGTCTAGCTCGTTGCCCAAAAAGGTCATGATTGATAGCGGCCCTTCCGTCTTTTCCGGTGCCAATGGCACTCCTGTCTGCTGCATTAGTTTCTGAAAGGCTGCCAGGGCCTGTCCACATGCCCCAGATGTGGCTTCTCCTACAAACAAAAAATCATCAAGATAGTGTGTCACTGCCCTGTGGCCACTTGTCTTCACAAAAACCCACTGCAAAAAGGTACTGAAAGTTTTGAATAGCGCGCATGATATCGCGCAACCCATAGGTAAGACCCTGTCCACATATATGGCTCCGTCTAACTGCATGCCTAAGAGGTCAAAATCTGCTGGACGAATTGGTAACAAACGAAAGGCCGACTGTATGTCACATTTTGCCATTTCCGCTTTTAACCTGCATCTCAAAACTAACTTCACTGCATCATCCACCGAAGCGTAAATTACCTTGGTGTCCTCTTGCGCGATAAAATCGTTTACCGACGCCCCTTCCGGCCATGACAGATGATGTATAAGGCGGAACTCGCCTGGCGCTTTTTTGGGTACTACCCCTAAAGGGGATATCATCAAGTGATCCGTTGGCCAGTCAAAAAACTGACCTGCTATTCTCCCCAGTGCTACCTCCTTCTCTAGTTTGTCACGTATTACTTGCGGCTGTTCCTTGGCAGACCACAAATTGTCTGCCCACCGCCTCCGCCGGGGACCTTGGTATCCTACCCTAAAACCATTTCGAAAACCCCATTCCAGTTGTCGGGCCCTAGTCGCGTCTGGGTACCTGCGCAACCATGGAAACAACACTTCCAAACTAACTGGTGTAGGACCCTTTTGGCGCAGGAGCTCCTTGTGAGCATCTTCCTCTCGCCGCCCTCCATTGTTCTGCGGGGCTATTAAGGGAGAAACATTGGATGACTGGATGACGGCCCCTGCACTTGGAGCAATCATGTTTAAACCTACACTGAGCCCATGAACAGAAACCCTTGTTGAAATTCCAACAAGCCCCTGTGTTGGCCACCTGTGGTTTTGTAGTAGTTCCCGCCCCTCCCGAGGGGGGGCGTGCCTGAAAGGGCTTATATGTTACCGGCAGTCCGCTCGCCGTATGAGTGGATGCCGATGCCTGTGCTGATGACATCCATTGCATCCATAACTCCGGATCTACGTCTCCCCGCGGTTTTTCGGGGTTGACGCTCACCCGGGCCCTAAACTCCTCGTCATAGCTTAGCCATGCGAAACCACCAAAATGCATCTGAGCCTTTCTAATACTATCCATGTACTTGAAAAGCGCAATGGCCCTGTCCGGGTATTTCTCACAGTATATACTGGCAAAAATCAAAAATGCGGACGTCCAATTGTCCATGGTAATAGGAACCCTGGGCCTGCGCGCTAACTCCCACTCCTCTTCCTTGGAACCTTCCTTGGCCTGTATGTCCCTGTGTAGTAATTTAAAAACATCTACGTATTCATGTTTCCATATCCTCGCCTTAGTTTTCTCTGCAACATGTGACCCTAGGGGCATGGCCAAACCCATGTACGGGAGACGCTTCTTGTGAGCTCCCCCTTCTTTATCCTCCGTGTTTGTGACCTCCCCTGTGGACAGGCTAACCGCCGTTGTGACATTGGTGGATGCCGTCTCTTTGTCCTTGTTCATGTCACCCTTCTGTGCTGCAACCACCCTCGGGGTATCCCACATGGATTTGCTAGTGCATGTCGCCCTAATAGCCTCCCCCCATCACCCCAGACTGACCACCATCTCCCCTTACCTCCAATCGGCTCCCCCAAATTACGCGGTGTTCTCCTTGTCGCTCCGCCACGTGGCCTTGTTAGCCTTAAACCTGATGGCCCCTCGGCCACGACGTCGTCCTGAAAAACAAAAGCAGAGGCAGGGGTTGCGCCGCACTTGCGCCCCCCGCCCCCTCCCTTCTTGACCCCGCTCACTTCCTCGTCACGTATTTCTCCATCTTCCCAATCCTCCCCATCTTCGTCATAGTCCAATTCCAACTCTTCTTCGCCTACCCAACCTCCTTTGTTTTCCCAATACCCTTGTGGTTTAGTTGCCGGTGGTTCTGTTGTACTTTGCCCCACATGGCGTACGCCATCATGATGATGCCCCTGCGGTGTAGAGAAGGCCGCCGCAGATCCCTCTATTGCTTCGTACGCTCTTGGGCCGTATTGCGCCCCGTTGGCGCCCACTTTTTCTTTCCAACCTCTGACGTTGACATCGCACTGCCTCTTCCCACGTGGCCGGCTGTACCACTGGGGCTTCCTAAGCCGACCTGCCCTTCGGCCGCACCAGCCTCTTGAACCTTACCCGCTCCTGTCTGCGGTATCCAGACCCAGCTTCCTGTTCTAGACCCTGCCGTCTGGGCCCCCCTCGTGTCTGTGGCTTCCCTGCCCTTCTTGTTGTCCTCGCGACGCGTCCCCACCTCTTCCCTGTCCTTGTATAATTGGGCCCACCTGGCCTCCGTTTCCGCCACGGCCCTGCGCTGTTCGCGAATTCTAGCTTCCAGGTCCCATGATTCTGTCTGGTCCCATGTTGCCTGCGCAACGGGTCCCGAGAACCCCCCCGCACCGGCCTCCTCACTTGTCTGGTGCTTAGGTATCCTTGCCTGGCGCGAGGTGGGCTTGGCGCGGCCTGCCCCTCCTCTGGGTTTCCCAGCGTATTTACCTTGTTTCCTGGCTGGGGGCCCGTGACCCATGGGTAGGATGTTCCCGCTCCTGGGGCAGGACAGGTCCAATGGGGTCTGTATCCCACTGGGCCCCGGCACTGGCTGTTCAATCCACTCCCCTTGCGGCCCAGGGACCTGACCTGCCATAATGTCCCCATCCCTGCCTGTGGGCCCCCCAGTTGGTGGGCCTGCGCTGCCTGTTCCTGTGTCCCCTGTGCCCGGGTCCTGTGTGCCCTGTGTTTCCCCGCCGAACATTAGCGGGCTAAGCGTGTTAGGGGTCTCTGGCCGCACCTCTGGGGCCTGTTCTTGTCTCCCCGGGACTTCGTCCCTGTCCCCCTCCGAATCCAGCGACTCGCATGCCGCGATTGCCGCCGCTACACCGCTTGATGCGGCCCGCGTTGGACGCGTCATGCCCACCCAAGCCTTGTCTAGTACCCCGGGCCTGAGCAAGTCAGCCCGTCCGGCCTCGCCCAGGACCCGGAGCGCAGCCCTGACAGCCTCCGAATCATGGCTGTTAGCCATGGCCCCGACTACAGCTCTGCTTAGTGCCTCACCTGTATTTGAGTCCCCCCAAGAATTATTATTATTTTTTTTTTAAATGTTAATTATGTGGGCCCCTGCTGCTGTGGCCCCCAGACCCTGTGTTGTGGCCCGTGTGCCCACTTGTCTGCCTATTTCTGGCTACAAGCAGCCGCATATATCTCCCGCTTCCAAAATTCACAGGGCCCGCCCAGGCGCTGCGTTCTGTGAGACCCTTGAGGCCTGGCCCGGTTGTAAAATGCCGCGCCGCGTTTCAAAGCATGTGTTTAATGTTGTGTGCGCTCCGGCGTATATCCCGGCAATTGTTATAATATGGCCTGGGGGGGCACTAATGCCCCCGAAACTTCGCAATGCCGCCTTGCGGCCACCTGGCGTGTCGTCTCCGACGCACCACTATAGAGGCGCTGAGGTTTAAGAAAAGGCCTCCGCGCGCCTGATTCCTCGATTCTGCTCCTCCCTGCGCCGGGGCTGGAAACGCCTACGCGCTTCAAAACCGAGCCTGCTGGGGGCGCACCCCAGGGGCGCGGCAGAGTCACTGCGTTAAAGAAACGCCCGGGCCGCCACCCACTCGCCCTCCTGTGCGCGACCGGCCTGGCCCCAGGCACGCCCACCCCTCGCTAGCACGCAACCCCCGGCCTCAGGCGAAACCCAAACAGGGGGCGCCCGTCCCGTCCCCCGCCTACGCGCTGCCTCTGTAGAGCCTAACCTGGCCTGGGCCCTGCCTGAAACCACTTGCCTAACTGCCTTCTCCTGCCCTCAATGCCTTCCTCCATCTATGGTCGGCCCGGAAAGAGGCCGACCCCACCCCCTCTACCCCCTTTTAACCTAATCCCTAAACCCACCCCCACTTACCTGTCCACCAATCCTGGCGCACCTGCGCCACTTCCTGCCCTCCCGAACAGACCCGCGGAGAGACTAGAGCAAGTCTCTCTCTCCGCGGGCCCCCTCATTCGCACGTCATCTTATATTCTCAATATTTTACAAATTTTACACCATTGGTCCCTGGCTTCCCACAGTGCACGGACCAGAAGGAGCTCATTTTAAAGTGCTCTAGAGATCCCAAGAGGGAAGGTATGCAAATCAGCTAATGAATAAATAAAAAGGTAAAATCATCCCGAGAGGGCAGGCAGATGAAAGCATTAAGAACTGAATTTATTCCATGTGACTTGAACCACACTGAGACGAGGTTTACTTGAACCACACTGAGACGAGGTTTACTTGAACCACACTGAGACGAGGTTTACTTGAACCACACTGAGACGAGGTTTACTTAAACCACACTGAGACGAGGTTTACTTGAACCACACTGAGACGAGGTTTACTTGAACCACACTGAGACGAGGTTTACTTGAACCACACTGAGACGAGGTTTACTTAAAACATCTGGGGGCGGCCTGACGGTTATTGACACGGTCACGTTTTTAGACATCCTGTCTGCAGCCACATTATAACAGAATGCTGAGATCTGACTTGAAATATTTAAAGCTAAGAACTGGGGACTCCATGAAACTCTGCACACGCACCCCAACTTCGGTCTCCTCTGTAATTCTGGACTGAAAACCCTCGATCAAGAGCTGGAGGTGGCTACTTTCGAAAGAGGTACAGTGTTATCTGTGACGTCCTCAGCCAGTGCAAGCTTTTTAGTCAAAAGAACTTTGCATTATGGGACTTGAGGTTTCATTGTTACCATGCGGGCGTAAATATTCCAGCATGAAAAGTACTCTGGGCTAAAAAGCCAGGAGTGACTGAAGCGTCCTCTCTCTGTCACTGGGCAGCTCTGGGCAGCTCTGGGATAGGGGAGGGCTAAATGGCATATATAAATCCACAGGGATAAGTCTTCTTTCTTACTGCACGGATATATTTGAAAAGGCACAACCATTACTACATTCAATATCTGCAAAAATTTCCAGGTCCATGCGTGACTGGTTACTCCAGTCCCGGTTTTTACTTCGACTTCTGTGACTTGTTGTCCTGATTTTATACTGGAATTAACAAGACTACAAGTCCCAGAATTCTAAGACCAAACCTGGGCAGAACTAACTAGTCATACATTGAGTTGGGAAACTTGGCAGCTGTTACATTCTCTAGTGCAGTGGTTCCCAACCTTTTGACTTCTGTGGACCCCCACTTTATCATTACTGGAACGCGGGGACCCCCCAGTGAATCATTTTTAGAATCCAGGGACCCCTCACTGAGTCATTACTGAAAGCTGGGGACCTAATCTGTTAATATTTAATTTTGTAAGAAGTCCCGGACCCCCCGAGGAGGCTTCGCAGACCCCCAGGGGTCCCTGTACCACAGGTTGGGAACCACTGCTCTAAAGTACTGCAGTGAACCGCCCTTGCCAAACAGACAATCTAGTTGTGAGAGCCAGAGAGATGCACATTTTTGGCATGGACAGCCGATGATAATGAATATGAATATTTTGTGTTGTGCTGAAACATCTTTGGGCCTAATTCAGGTGTGCCCATTTTAGATGCGAGGATGGCCAGAGCTGCCAAGTTTCCCAGCTCCATGGGTGATGTGCTACTCCAGTCCAGTTATTTTCCCCTGAATTCTGGGACTTGTAGTCCTGATTTATAACGGAATAAACAACAAAAAAACGACAAGTCCCAGAATCCAAAGAAAAAACCTAGACTGGGGAAGCACATCACGCATGGGCCGGGGAAACTTGGCAGGGCTGGAAAGTGGACAGAAGCGGTGGGAAAGCAGGTTAACAGGAAAGACACGAGCCACAGCCTAGGGTCTGGCTTGGCTTTAAGAGCCATACCACGAGCCGAGCAGTTAATGTATTGGACATGTAAATCGTATCACGCACCGTTTTTCTGTACATTAATAACCTTTTAGTTTTAGGAGCATGTCACACAATTGACACATTCAACACAGTATTCTTTTGTTTATGGTGCGCAAGGCATTATTTGAGTACGAGTTTCATTCCCAGCGGGATCTGATAAACAATGGGTAATTCTTTGGAGGTTTATTGGCATGACATTATGGTGGTAATTTGTTTGCACGCATCAGTGCTTAATTTGTGAAAACAGAAGTCCCGGGGCCCTTCTCAGGCGGCCACTGCGGCTTGCACCTCTCATTGCCACTGCCAGCACTGCCAATGACTGTACCAACACAACTACTGACCTCACACGCCTCCAAATGTGACAATTTAGACCAGTGGTTCACATCCTGTGGTCCGAGGACCCCTGGGGGTCCGCGAAGCCTCCTCAGGGCGAACGCGACTTCGAAGAAAATTAAATAATATCAACAAATTAATAAAGTGTATATAAATAAAGCGGCTGAATGTACAATTGAAATTTTTAAAACGTGCTGTAAAGGTGAAGGATATTTGCAATTGGAGGCTAAAAATGAAATTAGCATCCTCAGATTGACTTGTGGGAGCACAGAAGCTGCAACAAACAGAAGACAGTATGGATGATGTGTGGCTTTGTTTGAATTGAGAACATCTCCAACCTTCCGATTAACATTAAATGTTAGTTTTTTTTAATTATATTTGTTTGTGAATTAAAGAAAATGTGTTATAATTTGTGTATGGGTTTGATGAATGGTTGTTTATGTTTTTTGTGTGTATTATTTTGCATTTCAAATCATCCTCAATGTTTAGGCTGGGCCTGTGGTTTCCAGTAGTGACTCAGTTGTCCCCGAATTCCAATAATGATTCAGAGCGCGTCCTCAGGTTTCAGTAATGATGAAGTGGGGGTCCACAGAATTCAAAAGGTTGGGAACCACTGATCTAGCCGATTCCAGGCTCCTAAAGCTATAAGAATGGTTTGGGGAGCAGGTATTAATAATTTTGTAGATATATTGAATTAACAAACAACTGTTGTTGTGGTCGTCTCTAAATTAGACAAACATCGGTGCCATGTGGCAGACTATTAGTACTCATGTTGACAATTAAGTGTCAATGTTGAGCACCGTCAACCACCGGCTCAAATTAAGCACTGGTACCCACATTTGGTTACTTGGTTATAATGACAGCAAAAGTCACAGGGTGAAGGGACACCAAAGTAATGGTATATATGGGCATTGAATAAGATGTGGTTCTTACAGTGCTAGGTACAGATTTATGTTGCTGAGACCTCCGATGAAGGCTCTCATGGCCCCAACATGCCTTGGGTCTGAGAAATCACTGGATGATATAATTAGATTGGTTTGGTGTATATGATTATTTTGTGGAGATAGGAAATGCCATCGCAAAAGTCAATGGAAAAGATTGACACAGAAGAAGATTATCACTAAACAACGCTCATGAGAAAATTGTGTTGGAATAACACCTGGAAATACCAGTTGAATCAGTATTAAGAATTGGCGAGCCTATGGGTCATAGAATAGTGCATCCAGGGACTGGGAAGTGCATTCACTACCAGTGAGAGGTCATGCAAATCATGCAACAGGTGTCACATAAAAATATGATAAAAAGTCTTCAAAATTCAAAGAAGGGTATTGTTTTAACTTGGGGAAGTGTTTTACCTTAGTACATCAGATTATACCACTGCATTGAGTGATATAATGTGATGTACTAGAGTTTAGAAACATTTATGACAGCCTCCCCAACCCTAATGATGATGATATCATTAGTGAACCAAGAGGAAAATCAGTTGTCACACATTTCAGTCGCACAAGGAAGCTGGGACTGAGTCCTGAGTTCCTGGTTTAGCAATTCATCCTCTACATGGGCCTCTCTCTCTTCGGTTTTACATCAAAAGTGAACGGTTTGCCTATCATTCTTTGAGGGGCTGTGCCAGTAAGCTGTGTTAAATACATGTATTGCAAAATAAATTAAGTTGAAATGAGACTTTCTATGAATTGATGACTACAGCAAACCGGGGTGGGCAGCAGAAACTACATGAAAGCTCGGCCTGTTTTTGGCTCGAGGTTCCAAGAGGACGTCGAGCTGAACCCGAGGCAGGCACCTTGGTCGAGCCGTCAGAGGCTCTCCCACCTGTAATAGCGGGCAGCAGACTTCACTGATTCCCACCAATATCCTTGCATCACCAAACACTAGTCTGAGGTTTTTTTGGGGAATGATTTCACAGACCAGAAATCTGCTGGCATTTTGGGCCTAATTACGCGTGTGATGGTCTTCAGACCACCACAGTTGTGGTGGCGGTCAGGAGCACATTAAAACCCTGGCGGTCAGACTGCCAGGGAACTGCCAGCACCGCCAGGATCAGTGATCCTGGCGGCCTGGTGGTGTTGGTGATGCGCTGCCCTGCGGATTACAACCTTGTTCTCCACCAGCCTTTTCGTGGCGGTAATACTGTCATGAAAAGGCTGGTGGAGAACAGGTGCAGGCGGCCCTGCACTGCCCATGTACTTGGCATGGGCAGTGCCGGCCCCCCCCAGCCAGCACCACCGCAATGTTCATTGTCTGCTTTGCAGACAGTGGACATTGCGAGGGTGATAGTGCACCCTGCTGGCTACAGCATTGGTGCCCGCTCGATTACAAGCCGAAGACAAAGCTGTAGCCTATTTCCCGCTTGGCCGGTGGGTGGAAACTGAGATTTCCACCTGCTGACCTAGTTGGAATCTCTTAATAACTCCAGTGGGGTGGTTGCCACGAAGGTGGTGGCCACCTTGTTGGGAGTTTGGCAAACGGGCATTCCCGTCCGCCAAACTCGTAATGAGGGCCTTTATGTCTGCTTTGAGCAGGTGGAAAGTGTCAGCAGGAGGGCTGCACGTGGGGGTGGGGTGTTGAGGTAAGGGGACCAAATGAAGGCTGGCTTGTGCCTGTCTGGGGGAGCATAACCCACTCTGCAGTAGTGCTGCAAGGGACGGCTGGGGCAATGGTCGTGGTGCTGCCCAGAACCCCCACCCCTGCAGTAGTGCAGATAGGCTTGGTGTCCCCAGAATTGTTGGGTCCAGAATTACAGAACTGTGCATTACAGCAGTAGACTTGCAAATCTGAGCTGCAGAAATGCACCCGCAGCTAACTCTGAAGCACCCCAACTCGTAATCACAGTTTTAGTAGTGTTCGAGCCCATCAACACTAAACATTATTCTTACCAAATGTACTTGGCCTCATTATATTGACCTCATAAAGATGAAAGGCTGAGTCGTTCCTTGGGAATCAGTGTCCTAAGGGTCTCACCAACACAGTCTCCATGCATTCACATTCTCTTCAGCATTGATTGCATTTCCAAACAGGCCTTGCCTCTGAAAGGCCGGTAGGACTACTCAGGTAAGGCTTTCACATATATTTACCTTGTGTTACAGAAAAACAGCGTCAGAGTAGAAGAGTGTAGGTGGCAAATGACTGAAGGTGTGTTGCCTCAGTGCAGTATTAGTCTGTCTTTCATCAATACAGCCAGCATAGATCTATGTCATAGCAGAAAACAAACATAGAACAACCTGCTTGGTTATAGGCCACACAGCCACAGGAATTTACAAAAAATGGTAAGGTCACTTTGTCACTCTATGTTTAGGGAAACAGGTGTTCCTTCCTGAAAGTTAGTTAAGGAATTATGAGCCTGATTATGACCTTGACGTCACATTTGGGAGGAGTAATCCCCTTTGCCAAACTCATAATGAGGTCCTATGTTTGGCTGATGAAGCAAAGCCTTCCACACTGTGATCCCAATATGAAGTATAAACATTGGCAAAGCCAATAGGTCTGACTTGCATTTTAAGCATGAGTAAAACTGAGAAAAGCCTTCTGCAAGTGAAAGATACAAAATGACTGCTTTCTGTACACAATGCATTTATGAGATAAAGAATTTAATCTGAGACGAGCACTTGCTGCATATTCCACAGATTTAAATCAAAATGTGTGTAGCTCAAATGGCTCACAACTTACAAAGGGCCCTGTTCTTTTAAGATACATTTACACATGTCTTTTTACTCATGTGTAAATTTACTCTTGCACCTAGATGGAAATCTACACTTTTTTGTTACTCACAATTTCAGAGTATAGAGTTGCATGTCTCCATCCCATGAAACCAGGGATGGAGACATCTAAAACTGAATTTTTGAGGATAAAGTAACTACTAGTAATGTTTCACTCATAGGCAGAAATTTCCACCACTGGAGCGGAGAGCTCCGTGGGATAAAGTATTTGAAAATGAATAAAATGTATTAATTCTTTATAAATACAATAAAATTATTTAAATGTAAAATAATAATGCAACTTAAATAAAAGAAGTACTATTAAGCTTTAACTAATATAATAAAATGTTACAACACATTAACTCATCAAATGAAATCAATATTAAATAATTTAAAAGTTAAATATATTAATGTAATTCATAAATATTATTTATAAACAAATGTAAAACAAAATCGTACATCACTAGCATTGTCATATTTAATAAATATTTAGTAAATTTAAGTAAAAGTTAATCTACAATACTCTCACATTTTTATTAAAAGTTTTAAGGTGTTATTAAAAACGAAGTTATTCTTTTTTTAAATTACAAAATATTCACATTTAAACTTGTCAAAAGAAGGGGAGAGGCGCAGCCTCCCTCGTCAAGCCTTTGCAGGCCCCAGGTACCCATCCCTGGGCTGTATTTTTTTTTATTCAAGGGATGGGGGCACCTGGCACCCCTCCCCAAGACTTTGCAGGTCCCAGGGACCTTATACCAAGGAGCATTTTTTTAATTAAGAGGAGGTGGTGTGCATCCCCTCTCCCCAAGTTACTAGGGGCCCCGGGAACCTCACCTCTTGGGGCTGTATTTTCTTTATCAAGGGGAGGGTGGTATACAGCCCCCCCTCCTTCAGCCTTTACGATCCCGGGGGTCCCGTACCTCCATGCCTTTTTTCTAATTGGAGAGGGGCGTGTGGCCCATCTCCCCAAGCTTCATGGCCCTGTAGACCCCTTCCTTTAAAGCTTTTATATTTTTAAGGGTAGAGGGATGAACAGAGCTTCTCTCACTGACCCTCTTAGGGCCCCCATCCTTGACGCTTTTTGTTTTTATAAGGAGAGGGGGCACACAGCTCTCTTCCTCTGGTGTTTATAGTCCCGGGGACCTCATCTCCCGGGGTCCTCACCTTATTTTAAGGAGAGGGTGGCAAGCAGCCCTTTTCCCGAGCCATTGTGGGCCCAGTGATCCCATCTCCCGGTGCTTCCAGTTTTTTTTTTTGAAGGGGAGGGTGGTGCACATCCCCTCTCCTCGAGCCAATAGTGGCTCTGAGGACCCCATTCCCTGGGGTGAAATTTTAGGGGGCGGGGGACAATCAGCCATCCTTCCAAGCCTTTTGGGACCTTGGAGGCCCCATCTTTCATGAAAGTGAGGGAGGGCACGTGACCCCCCTCCCCAAGCCAATAGTGGCCCCAGGGACCCAATCCCCCAGGACCTTAGGTGGGTGCCCCAGTGCCCTCATGGGGCACCCACAGCACACACCATTGGGTGCCATGGGGGCGGACACCCTGTGGCCCTGCTGGCTCTCCACATGCACCCACAGGTGCATCAAGAGCAAGTATTGTTCCCACCCAGAGGGAGCAGCTGGTTTTGCTCCCTCCATCCGGGCAGGGGCAATCTGAGTTTCCCTGCCCACAAAAGCACAGGCAGAGAAACAAAAGTCTGCTCCCACCTGGCTGGAGCGTTTTGAAAGCTACCGTATCCCGGGGGTGGGGTCCCCAGGACACAGAGGGCCTGATTACGACATTGGTGGTCCAAGGATTGCCAATGCTGCGGTGGCAGTCAGACCGCCGTGTTTGCATCAGTCCGGCCGCTACATTACAAGGTTGGCGGGCAGACACACCAGCCTACCGATGTACCCACCAGGATCCTCGATCCCAACGGGCTGACAGCGGGTGCAGGTTGTAATCAGCCAGGGCAGCGCTGTAGTCAGCGCTGCTGATTACAAGCTTGTTCTCCGCCAGACTTTTCATGGCGGTGCCACCGCCTTGAAAAGGCTGGCAGAGAACAGGTGCAGGGGGCCAAAGGGAGGCCTGTGGCATGGGCGGTGCAGGGGTCCCCCTGCCCAGCACCCTCAAAATGTTCACTGTCCGCTGTGCAGACAGTGCACATTTTGAAGGTGGTGGTGCCCCCTGCGTGCGGCAGCATTGCCGCCTACTCATTTATGAGCTGCGACAACGCTGCTGCCACTTTCCCACTGGGCTGGCTGGTCAGCCCAGTGGGAAAGTCCTAATGGGGCTGGCAGGGAGATCACTAGAATGGTGGCGACCACCCAATTGGGAGTTTACTGGACAGATTTTCCTATCAGTGAAACTCATAATCAGGCTCAATGTGTGAGCCGACCCCGGAGCCGTAATTGCCGGCAAACCTCCTCCCCTATTTTTAAATTTCAGCCCTGCGGGATGGGGTCACTGGGGCCTCATTGAGGCTTGGGGAGAAGGGCCATGCACTCCACCCCCTTTTGTTTTTTACTGTGGCTCCCAGACTTTTTAGAATGCCACAGTCCCCTGGGAGACTCGCAGGACTCCCTCAGGACTCCCGATGGAACACAGTTTTTTAAAGAAAAAAATATATTCTGGACTGGGGAGGCGCTCTGGGATCCCTACCTCCACTACCTCTAGGGAGCATCCCTATCCTGTACCCTTGTATTTTATTTTTAAATCAAACTCAGGACTAAGTCCCTGAGCCCTTTAATGGCTGCCTGCAACATTTGTCCTCATGTTGCAGACATTCAATCGGAATGTTTTCTCCTACAGGAGAGTGACTCCAGTGGGATTAAATTGGCCCAAAGGAAAAGCAGCCCCCTGGGCCAATCAAAATGCTCTATCTTTTAAAATTTCATTTGAGGGACTCACAAGAGTCCTTCGAGCCCAACTGTCCAGATGTACACATTTTTTGTACCTTAATATCTCAAAAACTATCGAACAGATTTACACGAAGTCACAAAAAGCGTGCTTTCTGGGCCAAGAAGTAGCTTCCTGACAAATTTGGCATAATTCTGTTCAGCAGTTTTTCACCCCGCACCCTTTTTCTAGGCCCCCGCTTGACACATCATCTCAAAAGTTTTCACGCACAAACTAGGCAAAAAAGAGCTCTTGCCAGGGCGGTCTCACATCTTCCTTATTGTACAGATTAATAAGGATATAACTCACGTTGTCATTAATGGTACTGAGGTGAAAATTACTGCTTGCGCAGACGATGCTGCTATTGATACTTTGGCCTCTAAGCAAGCTATTATAAATATTGAAGCAGAAGCATCTGATTTTGGCAAAGTTTCAGAGTACACATTAAACATGGATAAAACTCAAATGGTATTGAATTATACATAAGAGATTGAACGAATTACTAAACTATCCACATATTTAGGAATTACAATTTCTAATTGCAGACAGCACATTGGTTGTCTCAATTATTGGGAGTTAATAAAACAATGCATTGTTAAGATGTATCCATGGCATAGACCAGTGTTTCTCAACCTTGACTTCTGAGGACCCCCACTTTATCATTCCTGGATCCCGGTGACCCCCACAGAATCATTATTGGATTCCGGAGACCTCCCCACTGAGTCATTATTGAAAGCTGGGGACCTAATCTGTTAATATTATTTAATTTTCAAAGCAGTCACGGACCCCCTAAGGTTGCTTTGCGGACCCTCAGGGGTACCGGGACCACAGGTAGGGAACCACTGGCATAGACTATCTAGAAGGCTCGTTGGCTGATGCCATATTATTTAAATGATCATCCTATCAAAAAGGTTTTATCTGTTTAGAACAATCCCACCATATGTCCGAAATACCAAATTCAGGACACTCGATTCTGCGATTGGCAGTTTAATTTTGGGGTATCAAAGGCTGCAAGAGCCATCCAGTTTATTTAGCTACCTCAACAAAAGAGTTTTTGGGGATTACCCGATTATAAATTGTATTCTTCTGTGGCGATATGACTGCGGGTATGCTCTCTGTTATTACATAAAGGCAGCACCAAAGTACTATACATTTACCGGTTGGCTTTAGGGATGGATGCTGGTGTGTGTGAGTGTGTGTGTGTTGGGGGGGTACCTTTTTCAAAACCCAGATCCTAATTACTTCAAAAGAATTAATTTTAAGGTGATCCCGGATGCTTGGAAAATATGGACTAAGAGGCCCAAAATGTATAAACCACTGCTATAAATTCCTATTCACTATTTTGGAAGCAACCTTTGTTCCCTTAGATCTTTCATGGTTCCACATGTCTTACTTGGGCCAAAAATAGTCGAATGAGAGTGGGCTAATTCTTTGCAAATCACATGCTCAAAACATTCTCCGAACTTCAATAAGAGTTTGTCCTGCCCAATGTAGCTTTTCCAAACATCTTCAGTTTCAGGATTACTTTCAACATAGTAAGAGTGTTAATATAAGTCTAGAAAGATATTATTTGTTAGAACTTGTTCATTTGGTAAAGATTAAAGTTACTATTTGTGAATTCTCTGGTGTATTATTCTCTATAGGAATGGACAATTTAGATTAAATGGGGATAACTGCACGTCCATACAAGATTGAACAAGCATTTCCGAAGGCTCAAGCTGAAGCAATTCAAAATGGTCAATATGTTGTACTATACCCGAATAAGACATCTAAGTTGGAGAAAATAGGGTTTTCGACCTGTCTGCTCTACCAGAGGGAGGCTGCGGACATTGTGCACATGTTTACCAGCTGCTCCAAGATACATGATTATTGGTCAGAAATCACTGGATGCCCATCTGACAGACTGGACATCGACATTGAGCTTGATGTCAATAATATTATGTCGGGTACGAAGTTGAGTGTCCCTCAGCCAAATATGCCACTCGCCTTTATTACAATCATTATTGCTAGAGTTTACATTGCCCGAGAATGGAAACGTCGCATTCCATCCTTAATGGGTAACTGGTGGGCACTTGTATTCCACTTTTGTGAAATGTAATCTACACTCCTAAAGGTTAAAGGGAAAATGGACACAATTAGTTATCTGAAATATGGGAGCAATGATTCTAAAAAGTAATTCCCTTTCCATATTTTTGCTTTTTTTAGTGCCTCCCTTATTAAACCTTTACTATACTAGGTGATGTGATTCTTATAAAATGTTTGATGTTAAAATCATTAACATAAGTCTCACGAATGTATTTGTAAAACTATATGATGCTCAACCTTTCTAATAAATCAAAATTGTGACAGGTAATTCCACTGGGAGCCAGTGGGAGCTGTCATGATTAGTCTAAGGTGGATAAACCTTGAGGTTGCAGTGGCCACTCTGCCCTTTATGAGGTACAAGAGCCTATTTATAGGGACTCCCTGTAGTGGGGTACTATTCTAATCTATGTAGGATCAAAAGTGGATGGGTGCAATCTGCTGAAAATCTTTCTGTTCAAGGATGTCTTTTGTGTTGCTTAGCAGACGCAGTAGCAATGTACAGCATGCGGGTCTTCACACTGTCTGGATGTCATGTCCAGTTACCTTCTTCTTGGTTGCCTGGTGAACTGGTGTCCTGATTATAATTACCCTGTTAATTCCCTTCCAGGTATCCCCTTTATGGAGCTACCTATGTTGATTATTTAGACACAAGTGTTAACTATATAATGCACGTTTATTAAGATCATTATTTCTGCAACATGGTAATCAAGCTTCCTCAAATATATTGACAGCATTTAATCTGAGCTTTCTGTTCTAAATAATTGTTGATGAGTTGTGAACAAGGTTTCATGAAAACTGATTATCGCAGTTCTCTTTTTTTTATTATTGTAATTATTATTATTATTATTATTTTTATTATCATTATTATTCAAAGGGTACAATTTTAGATAATGAAAATATGTGAGAGGGCATCAAGCCACTTTTTTGATCATTGTTTATTTTGAAGGATTCAACAATGGCCAGATAATACTATATAAGTATGGCATAAACTAAGAGAGGGTAGGAACTTTGTGGCAGAGTACCAAGAGGAGATAGCCCCTGGGGATCATATCACCTATTTCTGAGAAGGCTACTGGGAGGCACACTCAGCCTTTGCTTGCTCTGCTTCTCAGCCTGCCTTCCAACCCAGACAAGAATAACAGGCAACACTGTGATACTGAACAGTATTTTCATTGTTCAAAACAGGTATGCGGGTGTCAACCATCTTTGAAACTGGAATTAGGCTAGTTTTTGGATGCTGAGTTTATCTTAGTAAACCAAAGATATAAGGGTGGGATTCATATAAAATCACACATTCAATATGTTGGAATATTTTCTTCTGTTCACACTTCTTGTAAATCTTGTGGCTACTATTTTGTTTGTTTTTGTACTGTAAGCATTGATATATCTATTGTTTTCTTGTATTTCTATTATGAAAGAGGGTTAGGGCTCCACTAATCATCCCTGTAATATTTCATAGAATTGATTGTTACTTGAAACACATCTCACTCAAATACTGCCCAGTGGGTTGCAGAGTGGTTGCAGTCCAACTGGCTCAGGTGGACACATTGGGAAACGGTTCAGTGCCAGGGGGTCTAGAAAAGCCTATAACGGGTTGGGATCTGGAATTTTAATCCAGAAAATGTATCACTGGTGAATGCAGCCCAGTTTATGTGTTGTAGCGGAGCTACAAATTGGGCTACTTTTGTCACACATCGCCATTCTGGAAGAGCATTTGAGGGATCAATGCTGGAAAGAGGAGTACCTTTAAGAATAAATAACATCATGAACCAACCCCTATGAATAATCCTCAAAGACTAAAAAATTAATTTAGCCTTAGTTGGACTACAACAACAGATCATCTCTAATTAATTACTTCAGGAAGAAGACGTATTCCAACCATCACCATTATTACTAATCGTTTCCTAATATAATCGTAGTCCTAAATCGTTACCTTATTCTAAACCTATTTCTACATTTTAACCTTACTCTAATCCGAATTTTTAAATATACACTCTCCATAATTTTAAATTTACACTAACTTTGATCCACAACCTTGTCCTCATGGTAATTCAAACTCATAACCTCAACCTCACCTTAGTCCTAAATTCTTAACTTTGTTCTAACCTATTCCTATATATATATATATATATATATATATATATATATATATAGGATATAGGATATATATATCCTACTTACTGGCCATCGACAATAGGCAGTTATAGTTAGGGCCATGTTTCTTTTGAAAAAGTGTTTTTTTGACTTGCCTATATCTTTGGCTCCGTTTGACGAATCTTGACATTTTCCAAAATAAAGTGTTCCAGAGAATCTTGTTGTACATGAGAAGTTTCGTGGTGATCCGTCAAGCGGGGGCCAAGAAAAAGGGTGGTACAAAAATGTTTTGAACATGACTACAGCCCGAACTGCTGGATGGAATTACACCACATTTGGCAGAAAGGTAGCTTTTAGTCCAGAAAGAAGCCTTTTTGTTATTTGGTGTATATCTGTTTAGTAGTTTTTTTAGATATTAAAAGAAAAAGAAATATAGATATCTAGAGGCACAAAGGCTTGGCAAATACTCCTCGCCTCTTGCGCTGAGATCTGATTGGCTGTCAACACTTCAACCAGGAAGTGTTGGCAGCCATCTTGGGACTTGACTTCAGCCGTGTTCTAGAAAAAAGATTTAAAAAAAGAAAAGGGGCCAAAGTAGGAACACTGACCCCTTAGCTCTGGTGCTGGGGTCCCAGAGGGACCCCGCCAGGGCAAAAAGGCACTTTTTGAAAAAATGTTTTGCTTCAGATTCATGATGACTACGCAATTTTGTGGCAAACATTTTTAAAAAATTAGCACAGTTTCCTGCACTGGTTTTACCAAAGGCCCCAGAGGGTCAGGTCCTGGGGACATATCAAAAA
The DNA here is from genome assembly GCF_031143425.1 of Pleurodeles waltl. Classification (NCBI taxonomy): domain Eukaryota; kingdom Metazoa; phylum Chordata; class Amphibia; order Caudata; family Salamandridae; genus Pleurodeles; species Pleurodeles waltl. Next base: position 1,149,150,074 of record NC_090448.1, read on the forward strand.
TAAAGGAAGGGTCCCCCTCCTGGGCTTATTTATGCGCCAGGGACTGCCACCTTCCCGTGGCTTAAATCAAATAGTATGCAGGGCATGCAGCCGCCCGTGGTCCCTGTGGCCCAGGGACCACCACCTCCCCGGGGGCAAAATCTTTTAATTATAGTGGTGGGGGGGGGGGGGGGTTCCTGCAGGCGCCTTGTGCTCCGGGGCCCACCATCTTACCGGGGCTAACATTGTATTATATGCGGGAGCTGTGTGGCCACCCCGCAGCCCTGGAACCCTGGGGATCCTGGGGAAATTGTTTCAAAATAATGGGGCCGCTTGCCCCCCCCCCCCCCCGCAGCCCTGGGGACCTCCACCTCCTAGGGCAATTGTTTCAAAATAAGGGGGGCCCTTTTGGCCCTCAAGATGGTACTAAACTCTGCAGCAAGGCTAGTGTCAAATACGAAGTATCGTATCAAATCTGCCCAGTTCCAAGATCTCCGAGCTGGCTCCCAGCAGCAAATGAACACGTGTGATTAACACATGAGGCTGAGCAACACGTACCCTGATCTACCTGGCAATGATACTGCACCATTCTAGGGAGAAACAGAAACCCAGAAGCAAAGAAGGGTGGGTGCTTGAAATTCATCAAGCAGATCACACTGAATCAGCCTTTCTCTGGGTCTGCATCAAAGATATGAAATGAAATCCTGACAGATCTGAATGGCACCTCCATATAGTTCCTTTAAGAGAGGGTTGAAAGAATTGTAACCAACTGGTTAAAAGTCCTAGTTTGTCTAAGCTAGTGCTTTGTCTTTTTTTCTTACAGATGTATTGAATTGATGTATACATGCTTCTACTTTACAAAACGTAGTTCCCAATTTGCCTATGCAAATATCGAAGTACATTAATACGTGGTAATTCGTATGACGTTTGTCCATTCTGAAAAGTGCTTTGTTGTCATCCTGTTGTGGTCCGTGCTACATACTAACTCAAATAAACTGATAAACTTGTGGCCACAATTCTTTCCACTTTGACCCTGCCCCTCCCACTCCCCCTTCCTGGACACCAGGCATCTTGAATTATACTACCTGAGCTGTAGACCACAAGTGGAGGAAAACCATGAAATGGCAAAGGACTTCAGACATTCTGTGTATAGCATTTTGTACCACCTAGAATGAAGCTCCATTGTCAGATTAGACAGAAGATGGTATGCCAAATGTGGGAAAATATTCTGTTTAGTGCGGGTATCACAACCACAGCAACAGTGCTGGATACTAAAATGATTACAGGGACTCTGGAATATGCATCTACAATAAACAGTAAGGGCCTCATTACGACCCTCGTGGCCGGCGGTAAGCTGGCGGTAACACCGCCAACAGCCTGGCAGTGTTACGCCAGCTATTATGACCGTGGCGCAATAGACACGGCCATACCGCCGGCCCCTCCACTATACCGCCAGGCTTTCATCTGGCGGTCATAATCCCCAGGGCAGCGGTGCAAGCACCGCTGCCCTGGGGATTATAAATCCCCGACCGCCAGCCTGGCCATGGCGGTAAACACCACCATGGAAAGGCTGGCGGTAAGGGAGACTTGGGGTGCCCCTGGGGGCCCCTGCACTGCCCATGCACTAGGCATGAGCAGTGCAGGGGCCCCCAGGCATAGCCCCGTCACGCATTTCACTGCCCGAATTTCGGGCAGTGAAATGCGCTACGGGTGCTACTGCACCCGCTGCACATCAGCATTGCCACCGGCTCTATTACGAGTTGGCAGCAATGTTGATGTGACTTTTCCGCTGGGCTAGCGGACGATAACACTGTTACCGTCCGCTGGCCCAGTGGAAAAGTCATAAAAGGGAGCCAGAAATACCGCCGGCACTGGCGGTATTCTGTCTCCCGCAGCCTCGGCGGTCTTTTTGAAAGACCTCCGAGGATGTAATGAGGGCCTAAGTGTTGTCCATTGGGAATGTGACATAAGATGCTACTTGGAGGCCCACCCTCCACAGTGTAGGCAGTAACAGACATGCACACATAGATGATGGAAAGCAACACCTCTTTATTCAACTGTTTACAGACAGGTGGGGCACATAGGTCTGATTTGAACATTTGTGCCAGGGCTGATGTTGGTTTCCAGTGTGGCCCTTGCGGCGACTGTGTGGAGAGGAAGCTGTGTGCAGGAGCATCAAAGTTCTCAAGGCAGGCACGGCTGGACGTGAACTGTATGCAGTGCTCCCTGCTCTAAGCTTGTCCGTCTCCATCTTAAAGGAGCTATTGTGATGTTGCACTAGATCTCAAAACCCAAGCAGACATCGTTAGACAAAGGAACATTTTGACACGCACGTGGCTGCTCTTTCTCAGCGACACAGCACTCGGGTAAGGCATTGTTTTCTCTACACTGGATGGCTCCTTTAAACCCCACCCTCTGGATCCAGCTTCGTGCAGCAGAGCAGTGCATCAATCTACCTGTCACGATGCATTGTATGATGATGCTTCCCTAGAGGAAACAGATCTGATGTAGGACAGGACCTATCAAGCCTCTGAATACTAAAACACAGTCACGCTTTCTACAATGTATATGGATGAGGTGAACTTGCATATAATACATTTCAGTAGAGATTATTTGCATATTTGTTGGGCATTCTGAAAACCTGTCAAGATGTTACAGTTCAGTACACTGAAAAGCACAACCTTAAATTCCTGGGACCCTGGACCATCTCAATCCCACATTCACAGAGCTCTTTCTGTCTCCGGTAGTCACTCAGCACATCTCGCTGCAGTCTCAAAAAAGCCTGTTGTCAATTTCCAGTGAGGTCCATTCCCATAGCTTAATGGCTTAATTTGTGAAATAATCTCTGCCGCTGCCCAAAGATTTCTCAGGAACCCGCTGCCTGACGAATACCAAGGCTGCATCGTCTTGATTTTACCTCTTGTCTCCTTTGTTCACCTTTATTTCACTCTTGCAGGCTCTTTTTCATCCCTTTTTTCTTCCTTTGTCACTGTTTTCAGCATTTCTCCTTCGTCCCCTTTCCACTTTTTGTGTTGCTCTGGATTAATGTCTTATGTGGAAAAATAAATGCCAGGCCCCAAAAATCAGTGTCAGTGAGCTCCACCAGCAACCACCGGCTCAAATCAAGCACTGCAGGTATAGGTCAAGCCAAAGCAGGACCCAAAGCAGTAGCGGCCAGTGCCCACTTACCTCCTGCTCTTTCCCAGGACCAAAGGGCTTGAGATAATGGATACTGACCACCTCATTCCATCAATGTTGCTGACCACATCCGTGGGACTCCCTTGTGGCAGGTCTACGGCTCCTCAATTTCCTCCGCAGACAAGTTTATTTTATGTGATAAGGGAGATGCTTTCCTTCTCTCTTTTTTAACTATTCACTCTGCTATCCACCTGACTGCTCAAATGCCTCTCGAAGGCAAGGCTCGTTGCACTAGATATCACATATCTGTAATTAATTGCAACACAGAATTACAGACACTTTGCATCAGGTTTGCATAACAAAAGTTATACAAACTGGTGCAAAGTGTTGTTTTGATATTTACTTTTCCGCCAAAACTGCCCCAGTGCAAAGAAAGAGAGAAACCCTAGCATATCTTAGAAGATATTTGTTGTAAGGATAGCAGGTTCCAAAGAGAGTAGAATTCAATGAAGACTTTACTAAGACACAACCCTTTGGTGCTCCTCCAGGCCAGGCACCAGTCCAGCAGCTGCCAATGCCAGGATCCTAAGTAAACAGACCATGGAACCAGTGACCTGGTGAACATTCTGCAAATCTAAAGACAAAACACGTAACAAATACAGCAATAAGGAACTCTCCTGCTCTCTCCCATCAATGCAGCAATGAAACTTTGGTTGCTGCGCTGCTTTGAAAGAAATCTTAGTAAATTAGGCCCAATTGGTGGTTTCTGCCTTCTGAGCGAGGTCAGACCCGGGGTATTGATGGCAAATAAATGGGCTACGGGAAGTATTTAGAACCTGGGCAACTGACCTGTGCCATGTCTCCCAGCAGCCCCAAAGCAGACAACATATGCAATCCTCGACTTTTCTCCTAATCTCTCTTGCACTGGGCAGAAGTGCCATGTATGTAAGCAAACAAGGAGCATCTCCAATGCCATAGAAGTGCCATTCCCTGCTGCTCATCAGCACACAGGATCTTCCAATTGGGTTTAGTGATGAGAAGGTTGCTACCTTTCCTGACCAGTGTCTTAGGGCCAGATGTAGCATTTTCCGATTTTGCGAATCGTAAATTGCGAGTCGGTGCGGCTCGCAATTTCCAATTCGCAAAATCGGATGCAGAACGGTGTCTCAGACACCGTCTGCGAGTTGCTATGGGGTCGCAAAGACCCACCTCATTAATAATAATGAGGTGGGTCGCATATTGCGACCCCATAGCGAGTCCCTGCACTCACAGGGATGGTGGCCTGCTGAAGACAGCAGACCTCCATGCCTGTGACTACTTTTTAAATAAAGCAGTTTTTTTTTATTTTGCAGCCCGTTTTCCTTAAAGGAAAACGAGTTGCAAAATAAAAAAAATAACTAAACCATTTGGTTTCGGTTTTTCAGAGTAGGCAGTGGTCCATTGGACCACTGCCTGCTCTGAAAAACTCTTTTGGGCAACATTCACAAAGGGGAAGTCGTCCCATGGCGACCCCTTCCCTTTTGCGAATGGGTTACCACCAGTGTGACACTGGTGGAAACTGCGAAATGCTTTGCGACCGAATTCGCGGTCACAAAGCAATTTAGCATAGCGATGCGAGTCGCAAATAGGAAGCGGACACCCCTTCCTATTTGCGAGTCGCATTCACAATTTGCGAGTCGGTACCGACTCGCAAATTGTGAATGTGCATCGTAATCGGCATTTCGCATGGCGCAAACTGCGATTTTCGCAGTTTGCACCATGCAAAATGCTTGCTACATCTGGCCCTATGAGTCTTAAGAGTGAAATTGATCAGAGTTTGAATATACACAATGTCTTCTTGGTAAAGATCTGTGTGTTTGTAGCTGGGCCTCCCAGGTACTGAAGCGGCTGCTCACCACGCAGAAGGTGCGCAGTCAGCTGCACTGAATGAGGCCTGAATGAATGTTTGGTGAGACCCACTGACTAGCATCCTTTCAAAACACTGGACCAGTCTGGACTCAGCTGTTTCTCTCAGTCAGAAGAGCTGACAACATGCAGTTCATGAATATTAATGGCCTTACTGTTTTTCGTGTGTGTGTCTCTGCATGCATGTTTGTGTGTTTGCATTATCATGTCCCTCCCTAAACTCCTTCTTAAATTACCCGAAGCATCTCTCATTTAGTAGTAAATATTCCCCATTCTCCTACGACTCCCCCGGTCCCTTTCACATATACTACCAAAACATACACCTACACGTGCGAGGTGAGTCTTAGCCGTTGAGGCTGATGGCACCGTTGGCTTGTACTCAGCCTTGAAGTGTGAGTTACTGCTTCAGCAACACAAGAAAGTCACACAGAAGTACAACTTTATTCTCCATTTAGTGTCTCGCTCTCCGATTCTCATGAGGGAAACATTCGGTGGCAGATTTATGAAAAGTGTCGCTGCACCTAGTGAGCACCACTTTTCTTGCACCCCTAACGGCCCCGTAAAGCCCCCCTAAAGCCACCATGTGTGCGCTGTTTTTAAAATACGGCGTACCGTTGCAGTAATCAGGGGGACTAGTGTCATAATTTTTTACGCTAGTCCGGTGCTTTGCAGGATTAGCGAAAAAAATGATTACACTAATCCTGCAAAGTAGACAGAGGCCCACTGAACACAATGGAAGCCTCTTTTTAAGGCCTACTCTTAGCAGGCGTTAAAAAATGCCGATGTAAATGGTGCTAAGAAATCTCATAGATTTCTTTGCACTATTTTTTCAGCCCCCGCCCTAGCGCTGGAATGCCCCCCTTGCATACATTATGCCTGGCGCAGGCATAATGTGGTGCAAGGGGTTACAGAGTGCCGCAATGCATGCATTGCACCACTTTGTAAATATGACACGACGTTTTTGGCCTTCTAACGCCACATTAGCTTACAAAGTGATGCTAATCTGGGCCTCAGTGTCTTCGCCTCTTCCCAGCCCAAGGGAGTCCTGGCTCTGAAGGAGTCATGGAAGCAGTGCTGCTGGTGCACAGTAACTTCAGGCCAGGACATCTGTCCATGATGCAATCAGGAGTGCGCATGGCGTGTTCTTCCCACTTCCACATTTTCCCTTTGCTGGTCAGCAGTGTGTTGTTTCATGGCTGTTTCACATGTAGGCGTTTGAAACTCAGGGTATCATTTAGCTTTTAAGGAGGTACTTCCTGTTGTGTGATTTGCAGTTCTGCTCATAGTATCTCTGGTTTTTACATTTCATAGTAAAAACGGAGAAAAAATGTTTACTCCTGTAACTGCTCATGTTCTATGTAGCTTTATTATCTGGTGGCGCATGCCAGTGCAAAAGCGGAAGTGCAATTTGTGCCTAGCTCATAATGGCCTTAAAATGTGGAAATGAGAGTAAATACCAGCAGGTCCCAATTTTAGACTTTGCACCCACCTGTAAATGAGCCTTTTGTTGTCACTAGCTAGGTGGGATTCTTCTCCAGTGTGTGTAATTTATCTGCAAGATCCTAATTCAGTAATACATGCAAGAAATTAAAACAAAAAAAACCCAATATTTTCTGATTCAGTTTGTGCCTCAAAGTTATTGTCAAAATTGATGAAAAGTCTTGTCCAGACTTTGAATAATTGGCCCAAACTTTTATATTGACATATTAAGACTTTAGGAACGAGGGCCTCATTTACAAGGTTTTGCCGCAGGGCGGCGCCAACAGGATTCTTGCTGTGCTGCCCTGAGTCAAAAGCAGAGGGCAGGAATGTGCCTCATCTATGAGATACAACGTATTCCTGACCTCTCCCCCTGCGCTGGCGCACAATTGACTGCTATGCGTCAACGCAGACACCCTTGCACCATGGTGCACGGGTGTCTGCGTGGTAGGATGATTGTTTTTGTGCAGGGGCACCTTCCTGCACAAAAACAATCAATGCAGAATGCAGCACGCACAGAAAGAGGAAAAAATGTGGAAAAATAAGGATATTTCTCCTCATTGCAATTCCATAGGTTTTTGACGCATTCTCAGGTTCACAAAATCTTGTGAATCTGAGAATGTGTCAAATGCCATGGGTGATAAGTGGGAGCACCCACCGTCACGCCCATGGCACGCCTCCCTATTGCAGCGTGAGACAACACAGCGCCTTGCCCTGCGTTGCCTCACTCTATGTCTACAGGGCCGTGACAAGCCACGTAAGGTGGCTTTACGTGGATTTGTAGATATGGCACTGCAGTTTGCGCCACGGGTGCGTCAAAAAAGTGCCATTCCGGTGGTGCACAGAGGCTTGTAAAGAAGTCCAAAGGTACATAGATGCCTCAGTAACAGGTGCGTGACTCCTACTCCTCCGTGCAGGTCTCACTCTCAGTCCTCAGTGCAAGCCTCACTCACACTCCTTTCAAGGCCCACTCACACTGGACTGCATTCAGTGCAGAGCCTGACTGTGCAGAGATGTTTCCCTGGTGCTGAGCACAATACTTCTACCCTCTCTGATCCCTGCAGAGTATCTGAATGTTTGTTTTGTAGCTACATTTGTGGCCTATGAAGTAACTCTGCAGGAGACTCAGCAGCGATGTCTGCAGTCTCATGTGATGCTGTCTGGGGAGTGAGTGACACGCCGGAAGTTCTTCAGGGCGTCCTTCTTGGGCCAGAAATTGTTTACAGTGCCAGGAAGGGACTGACTTCCCAACTTGCTGGACTTCAGAATTTTTCAGGTGAGAACCCCAATAATTTGGTGCTCAAACCATAGAGAGATAGTGGCCCCCAAACGGAAACTATGACATTTCGGAGACTATGGCAGGTGTGTAACCTCATCGCCCCAGCCCCTCACTGATTTATTGTCTTCTGGAGGGGAGGGGGGAGAGGGGGCGTTTGGAAACAGACAAACCTGTCAAGGAATTTCAAGCATCTGCAAACCATACTGCAGAGCCCTGCACCTGAACCCCAGAATCAGAGCAGGCCTAAATGTTGGTATTTTACAATAAGTTAGAATTTATTATGTGCTGTTTCTGTGCAAATGATCTGAGTAAGAAGTATCATAATAATGAATACGTCAGCAATTAAAAATAGGAGTAAAAACAAACCTTAAATGTTGTTCATCACACCTTCCTAGACTTCATACATTTAAAGTCCCCAATGGCTTTACGCTAAGCTGCCTCGCAGCGCTATACATTAGTTTAAAGTATGTGGGTAGCCATAATAAGCTCATCTCCTCCAGGAACTCTGCAGTTTCCTTGCCCTGCCCTGGCGGCTAGGGGTCTTTATAGCATTTTGGCGTCCAGCAGTCCATGCAGCATGAGGGGCCCCCACTGCACCCGGGTCCTGTGTTTGCAGCACAGGCCTGAAAACAACTCCACCACGAGCTCATTGGGAGAGAGGCAGGGGCCACAGTTCTAGCCCTTCATCAAATCTAACTGCACTGAGCTCAGGCAGGGACAGATCTGCAAGCAGACTTTAGGCTCTGCGAACTCCGCTCTCTGGGTAGGTGGAGTTTGATCTGGGGTACTGTTAAACAAGCACAACACACGGTGAGTGGAGGAAGCGCTTCAGCCTTTATGTGAAGCGCCTCACCCACACGTGATCAGGCATCTGGACCACTCTGATGCAAATCTGTACATTGCAGAGTTGAACCCCCACATTCCAGAGTGGAATCCCTATCACACAGTGGGATGCCCCAGATACCTCTGGGATTAGGGCAGAGTCTCACCAACGAACAGAGTGGAATCTCCATCACACAGCAAGCTGCCACACACCTCTCTGCAACAAACAACAAGCATTTGCAATGCAATGGGTCTCGCGTTTGCTCATGTTAGAGCTGATAGCGTTGTAAACTCCTAACCCGACTTTTCACCTATCGGCAAAAGTGCATTTATGTACGTAACCCGAAAAAGTGCAATTAACTGTGTAAAGCGCTCGACTTCTGCCAAGCGAGATCACGCTAGTAAAATAGAGAAAAAGTAGTCCACGAGCCGGACAGAAAACAGCGAGCCTCGCATGTTTTCTGTACTTGGTCGATGCGCTCGAGGAGGGCTAGCCACCGGAAAAGGCATGACGTGTGCATGCCTTCGACTAATGAAAGCAAGCGGATTTTAATAGGCAAGCCCACGAACCAATGAAAAACACTGACGTGATGTCGACAGGGCTCCGAGCCCTTTTCTAAACACTAAAGCGCCTCGCTGCGATACGCATGCACGAGCGCATGCAACGCAGGGTCGACCCTAAAAACAGAGGAAGAGGGAGAAAGCAGCTGGCTTAGGCTCTGGTCATCCTTAACATGTGAAGCATAAAAAAGGAAAGAGTAAGAAAGAATAAAACAGTAGGAAGGAGCAAGAAAGCTTGAAAGGGTAAAAAAATAGTAAAAAAGAGTGAAAGCATAAGAAAGATAGAGTGAGAATGTCAAAAACAGTAAGAAAGACTAACAACGATTGAAGAAAGAGCAAGAGAAGGTAAACAAGAATAAGAAAGAGTAGGAAGGAAATCGTAGGGAAAAAATATGAAAAAAAGACAGAAAAGGACGGAGGGGAGGAAGAAAGAAAGTTGGTAAGACAGAGAAAGACGGAAAAAGGGAGAGAGAAAGAAAGAAATGGAAAGAGAAATGTGGGGAGCAAGGAAGCAGGAAAACAGCAGAACCACAGAATCCCAAACAGAGGAGAGAAAGAAACCATTTAGAAATGGTGGCACAGCAAAATATAAAGAAAGTGAGAAAGAAAGGGAGGAAGATAGAGAAAGAAAGAAGAGGGTGGCGAATAAAGCGAGAAAGAAAGGGAATGTAAGAGAAAGACGAAGGGAACAAAGAGAGAAAAAGAAAGAAAGCATGTTGTTCTGAGACACAGATTTAAGTACTTTGTATTTGGGGAGTAAACGTGTGGATGTCCTGAACATGAAAAGCTGGAGTATGAGTGACAAAAATATATTTCTTAAAAGATTGCAAGGCTTCGTACTGAGGGATTATGTTTATTTGACGGAAAAGAAAAATTGTCATCTGGGAGGAATGTTGTTAAGGAAATCACGGGCCCCTGTACGGGAATAAAATTAGGGGTGAGCGAAATTGCTGTAATTTGCTTTAGCGTAATTACATACAATGAAAGCAAAATTCTGCGAAATTACACGTAATTATGCAAAACCCAAGTCACTCATTTCATGCTATATTTTAGAGCAAAATACATCTTTGTGTCAATGTTTGGCACACGGGTGCATTTAAACAAAAACACTACGAGCAAGTCACTCACTTTCTGTCATTTCCTACGTTTCTGGTCAACATTTACAGCAAATTGCACCTTCGCAGTAATTTCTTACCACGAATGTTGTGAAGTGGCATAATGGCGTAATTTGGGGAATTTCACAAGACAAGTGTAACATAAAATTTCTGAAATTACGCTGGCATGATTTACATTTCACCAAGGCCTATATAAAATGGGAACATCAGGTAGTGAAATCTGCCATTTGAATGATAATCCATGCTAAATTGGTCCAGCACATTGCTGATCCTATTTCCTTGGTGCTACGTCCTCCTACGGCTGTTACGTCATGATCCATATGGAAGCATTAGATTGCTAAAGTTTTTAAGACTGTATGATTGGACTCCTGTCAGAGGCCAGCCTTATAGGAGCGTTCTGACGTCACTCGCAGGTATGATTCCTGAATCTCTATCTTGAGCAGTAGCTCTTGCATCCAAACCTGTGAGATAAGTCTGACCTCAGGGGTAGCCCTTCTGACTACTGTCTGAGACTGGGGGGCTTACGTGTCATTTGTTTCCATCCTGCCCCTCAGAGTAGATCCTCAGTCACAAAATGTGAATGAAATAAAGCAAGACTAGGGAAGGTAGAATTTGCAGAAACACTATACACATCTTTAAAAATCTTAGAACGTGCTGGTAAATTGCACTGAAAAACGATCTGAATTGCTGTACAACCTTGGGGTCTTTGGGCACCTTGCAGGTGAAATTGGACTGAAAACGCATGATATGTCAGGATATGTGTGTCTGACGCTGTGCCAAGAGTCTCTGAGGGTTGGCTGGGGGTGTTGAAAGGCCTGCTGGTGGTTTCTGATGGACAGCTGGGGGCTCTTGAAAGCAAAACAATGGCCTCTGAAGGCTATCTGAAGATGGTGATGGATGACTAAGGGCCACTGGGGGTGGGGGGTCTAGGCCAATCTGGGAGGAAAAGAGGGGTCTATGATGATCAGCAGAAGGTGTCTGAATGCTGGCTGTCTCTCTGAATGCAGGGCACTGTCATCTGTAACTTAGCCTATAAATTCTACCGAATTTTGACCCATGTAAAGAGTTTACAGATACTGAGTTTGTCACAACATATGTAACCAGCCCCTCTTCATCGTGGTCACCAGGCACCCAAACATACTGAACAGAGCCAGGACACTGTATACAAGGTTCACCCAACACTGGCAGTGCTGGTTATACCCCCGCACTGCTCTCTCGTAGCAGCAGGCTATGGGCTGCTGCACCCATGCTCTTCCTCTAGCTGTCTCTTAACGAGCCAGGGATGATGGGAATGCATTTTTGAGAGTAAGGCCAGGGTTTCTGACTGTTCCCAAACATACAGTGCAGTCCCACCCAGTAACGCCCACTCAATCTCCACTCCAGACTCTGATGGTAAATTCACTGGAACGAAAAATGTCATAAGTAGATCCTTTGTGAATGCAAAACAAACTTTCTATGCACTTCTAGAAACGTCTATTTCTACTTGAAAGTCAAATGGGCCTCGTGTTATAGTTTTTGACACCGTGCAATGGGGTGTTGCACATGGATATGCTTTGTGGTCAATGTTTATGTGAATTGACACATATGCAATGAAGCGAGTGAGTGTTAAATTATAAAATATATTGTGCACCCACTGACAGACAAAGGATCCCTAGAAACAACCATTTCCTTAATACTATAAACTAAGAGCTGGATTTAGAGCTGAGTGGTAACTGAAAGTTGTCAGATAATGCCGATTCCAGAGGAGCATTCCCAAATGGAATGTTCCCCATGTTCTGTCCAGATGTTGAAGGAAACAGCACACATGGAGTACTGTAATATGTTGCCTGCTCAAGATTGTATTCTACTGCACTGTACAAAGAGGAGCAGAATTACTAAGATTTGTGCAACAAAAGAAATGAAAATCAGCTGCTTCCCCTGTGGCTCCCAGTAGCAGTCAGGAGTTGCACTCCGAGCACTGAAGGTGGATCCGTCCTCAGGTCACAGTGTTGCACAGGGCGAAGGACCCCTCTTCACCACAACACTGTACCTAAGTGACGGTCCTTAAGATTCATGGCGGCCCCCTCCTGGCCTTGAGTCAAGTCCCCCTTCACGTCACAGGGCGACTGCCCTATCGTCACCACAGCGCTGCACCAAGGCGACGACCCTTACGATTTCCTGCAGCCCCCACCTGGCATACAGGGATCATGAACCACAGCGAATGCAGCATCCCTCTTCAGGTCACGATGCTGCCAAGGGTGAGGGTCCTCTCTTCTCCACATCACTGCCCCAGAGCAGTGGCCCTTAATCTTCACCACAGCCCAAACATGGCCTTTGGGGGTCATGAACAATGCGCAGGGGTGAGTGGCCCGATCGCACAGTGGTCCCAACGTGGACCTGAATCTCACACTTTGCAGAACGATCCACCTGACACGATTCCCTCTAGACTTTTCTCCTTTTTTAAACAATCTCCTGCTTCTTACAGGGTCCTCTGTTCTCGGGTCAGGCATGAGCTGGTGCTCCAGGGTGAGTGATCTTGATTCTCCTGGGTGATGTTCCCTCACCCAGCAGTGAGACTGGCAGACCCTTCGTCCCCAGTCCTGGTCAAAACAGGCAGAGCTTGTGCAGATGTACAGCATCAGTTTGATTTGGGAGTTTCAAGCTTCCCTTTTTATGATCCATTTCTTTTAGGTTCATGCTCTGGGGTTGTGCTTCTCTTTGGTCAGTGCTTGCCAGCTTCACTTCCTCTTTGTGTGTTTGTCGCTCCCCTGGACCATGGCCCAAGTACTGCTACCTTGCCCACTGTCCTTCCACTGCTTACGCTTTTGGAGCTACCCTTTTCTTGATATTGTAGCACTCCATAAAGTGCATGTATGTGCAAGCCGTTCCCCACCCCTCCTATCCCGCTCTTTGTTTAAGTTTTTTATTTGATATAGAGTGAAATTGGTCAAGGACATTTAAGTGCTTTACATTAAGTACCGGATTACGTTACAACCCTGCGTTGTTTTGGTTGTTCTGTTTTCCGCCATTGTTGTGCTTGCCACATTATTGCTTGCCCCCTCCCACCTGGTACTGTTGCTTGACTCCACCCCCCCCAATTCTCTCATCATGCTTGCACACTCCCATTGTTGCTTGCATGCTCCCATCATTTCTTGCACTCTCCCACTGTTGCTCACCCCATCTCACCAACCTGTCGCTGCTTACTCCCCCTCAGTTGCTTCCACCCCTCCTACACTTTCGCCCCACCAGAAAAAGAAAGCATTGGCAAGACCAGTATGTCTTGCCTACATTACCTATTGGCTTTGTCATTATTTCTAGCCATATTGAAGTGCAGTGCTGCTGCCAGTGCTTTTTTTATTGCTTCCGGGGGGGTGGGGAGAGAAGCATCTACACCCCCCATGTTGCATATCCTCCCTACGAGATGCCCCCTGCTGTGCCCTCCCACCAGCAATTTAAAAAAAAGCTATAACAAGGGTAAGACTGGCCTCGTAAAAAGTGCTTTAAAAAAAAACAACTTTCAGCTATGCTGTGCAGCAGCCGCACTGCTGTGCAACAGACGTAAACCATTGGTAAAGGTCCCGTAGAGTAGCAGATCCAATTGAACGAATTTAAACACCATGCACAGAGACAACACACAAAGCAGCACAGATGCCCTTGTAGACAAGATGCAGACAGACAACCATGCACACAGACACCACAGGGAAGGATTATCAGACAACACACATGCAGGCACACATACAGTCACAGATCACAGGCATACATACACACACAGGTGGGCTCAATTCTCCCCCATTTGTCCCACCCCTCCTTTTTCTTTCTTCCTCTCTCTCCTTTCATTATCCCTCTTTTTTCACATTTCCTTCTCGTCTTCATTTTCTTCCTCTGCGTCCTGTCTTCACTGTCAAACCGTTCAGCTTTGCCAATGCTTGTTTAGCCTTGAGGAAGTTATATCAAAGGTGAAGAAGTTGGAGAACATGTAAAAACACAGAATGTGGGGCAGGAGTTAAGAAGAGAGGATCAGAAGGTGAATCTACAGGGTTGATATGGAAGCATCCTGTATGAACTGGGAGATGTACACACATGCTTTACTGCTTCGTAGGACTTGCTGGGGTTGAGCATTACTAAAAACTTTTCAAATAATAAGAATAATAATTGATGGTAAAAAAAGAGACCTGCTTGAAAATTGCACTTTGGAAACATTTCTGCGCCTGACCTGTTTCGAGACATTTTTCACAGCTGGGCGACCACACAGCAGCATTTGGTGCTTTTCATATCATTATTAATTTATGCTCTCTTAAGTGCCAGAAAGTCACAATTCGGTAGCTGAAAGTATTTAATGGGGCGTAGAGCCTTTCCCCCTCAAGGGGATGGGAGGAGGCGGTTCTTCAAGTGTTCAGGAAATTGGTGGCCATTTAACACAATTCGGTGGCCGCCGGACAGGGCCCTGTAAAGGGAATCGGATTTAGGATCTCTTGCCTCGAGCTGGGAGCAGATTTGTTAACAATTGGCTTTTGGGACAGTTCTCGTTGGAGGTCGTGGAGGATCTGCCCAGGAATCGAAGAGCAGTTGTAGGTCATTTGGACGGATGTTCACCCAATCTCCCACCTCACTCCGTGCGATTTTGGGGTGTCCAAAGTCTCAGTGACGAGGCAGTAATGGCTGCCACAACAACCACTAAGAATGATTTGCTTTACATTTTAGTGAACCCCCATTGGATCCAGTTCTGGGTAAAAAAGTTGATTTGGATGCAGGCAAGAACACTTTTGCCTTAAGCGAAGGAAGTTTTACTACATATTTGTGACGGGAGAAGATATTCAGGGAATCTCCAAGCAAACATCTCAACCCTTTAGCAAATTCTGCTCTTCCTGCTCGCCTACCTGTATTGTGGTAAAGTCTACAGGTTTTAGATAGGTAAACTACCACCCATGCCAAGCCATGAGAGAGTAAAGCAGTCTCTGGCCACATTTCAGAATCAAGATGTGATACAGGACTGGTGATTTTGGAAAATTGGGTGATTCGCAACGTTGGTCTTTTTTTTTGTAAATTTTCAAGGTGAGCAAACTTTGAAACTTTCAGAGTTAAAGAAAAGGGTAGCTGGAGTGGCCTTCATGTAAGGTCAGCGGTGCAGCAAATGGGCTACGCTGCTCAATGGTTTAGCACAGTTACAGACCCCACCCCAAAGAGCTGGAGCATCCTCCCTCCACCATCCTCTGCACCATGGGCACCGCCAATTAATCCTACAGTGACTGCCTATATCTCCCGCTCAGATCCCTGCATTTGGCCAAAGTCTTAAAGAATTATGAATGATCGAGTCCATCTATGGTGAGCCAGAAGATGGACTAAGTAATAACCATCCTAAGGAAGTAAAACATTACAGATGTAGGAGAACTTGGAATTTGGCTAATTCGGGCTAGATCCTCCCTCTGCAAGTTGGACTGCTTTGTTGTGGACCAACTTCTTAAAAGTTTGTGCAGTTGACTAAGATGGGGACTAGGCCACAACAAAATGGAATAATTAAGATATACACAGAAATTGTGACCAGAAAATTCCCACTAACCTCTACAGCACACGGGGTCCATCCTCATTTAGAGAATGCTGTGGTAGGAAATCTGTCAAAAGAAATGATGTATATTAGGCCTCCTGTTTGCTTCTCCACCTCATCCAGAGTGTGGGGAAAGATGGAGATACTGACGCCCGATCCGTTACTAGTTCTGCTTTTGGGAAGAAATTTAGGATAGATCCAAGACAGTGGGAATTTTGTCAACAACACCGTCCAATTAAGTTGGGTCCTCTGAGGCCATTCTCATTGGTGTCCTTTCTTTCAGAAACCATAAACTAATCCAGGATGGTGCTTGTTAGACCTGTCAGCTCTTGATGTGGTTTCCCCTGTCTTTTTGCTTCTGACCTCCTGTTTGTGATCTTGTGCTGAATTTCGTTTTTGCTGGGTTTAGGACTCTGGACACTTAACCAATGCTAAAGTGCAAGTGCTCTCTGCCTAAATGGCATTGGTGATTGGTTCATCCATGGTTGGGATGGGGAGGAGCCAAGATGGCGACCGGGAAGGACGCTTAACAAAGCACTCCGTCTCGGGCTCGCCACCAAACAACTGTGGGGCGCCCCGGGGACGCCAATATCCTGGTACGGGGGAGAGACCCGCTCTGGGAGCCTTTCTCCCCTCGCCGGCGGCTCCGGAGGTGCACGGACGGCCGAGAAGGGAGACCGCCGAACAATAACGCTGCATCGTGAACCGCGGCCGCCATCTTCCCTCGTGTGAGGACTGGAGCTCCGTCCTGGAGCCCCGAAGGTGAGGTGGGTGTATGGCGGCGGGGGGACCCCTTTGCGGGAGGGCAGCAGGCCCACCGCTGGACCCTGCACCGCCTTGGGCTGCCCCCCTCCCCCCCTATCGCTGGAGATCCCTCCCCACTGCTGGCGTGGGGGGGAAAGGAGAAGCGGAGGAATCGCGGATGGGGACCCCCGGGGGTGCCCCCTTTGGCCCGCAGACCGGCGGCAGGACGTGCCCCCCCCTCGACCTAGGGGGGACACGGAGTGAGAGCCGCGGTACGCCTCTGGGGCGCCAGCGACTCAGAATCGGGGGGGGGGCCTGCTCCCTGCGCCCCCTACCCATTGCTGGAGGCTCCGGTAATATCTGGACATCTGTGGGCCACGGAGGGATCGCACTTTTCAGGATATCACGTCCACCACCACTCCCCCGGCACGGGGATTAGAACCTTGCATGGCGGCCTACATAAAGAAGCGCACGGCGATAGACATCGAGGGAGTGGGAGGCCCTCACCCAGGCCCTAAATTGCCCAGGCCGACTGTGGTACCACTGGGGGCGCGCTGGCCTCGCCCTCCCCCCGCCATCCGTCTCCCTCCCGCCGGTGCTGGCTGAGGGGCCTGGAAGCGGGCGGCTCCTGACCACCTGAGTAGGAATCCACCTTGAAGAACACCAGGCGGGCCGTAACCTAAAGAACTAAAGCACTCGTCGGCGTGGACCCGCAAGAATACACAGCACCCCTTGCCTGTCCAACCCAGGGAACGTGGGAGTCCGCGTGGGTGCAAAAGGTACAGGGACAAAATGGCCGGGAGATCAAAATCAGCGAGGAGCCAGGACCGGAGCACGCATGGACCAGCGCCTGGGGACCAACAACCCATGCCTACCCTACAGTCGATGGAATCTACACTTCTGGCCCCCTCCACACAATTTGAGAAAGTACTCCAAGCAATCATGGACACTAAAATTTCATTGGAAAACAGAATAGATACGGTATCGCAAGACCTGAACATTCTCAGAGCGGACCACCGCAAAATGTTCCGAAAAAGTGAAGTCAACGAAGGAGGCGCTAAACGAACTGAACCCCAAAGTAGCGGACAACCAAAAACAAATTCTCCGCCTGGATCTAGAGGTAAAAACACTGCTGAGAAGAGCAGAGGAGGCGGAGGGCAGATCCCGCCGTAACAAAATACGGTTTCTGAGATTCCCGGAAAAATCACTGGATCAAAACTCAGAGCTTCTGCTGGAACACTGGTTAGCTAGAGAGGTCCTGAATGGAGCCCCATCAAAATTTTTCTCAGTTGAAAGAGCACACAGGATTCCCGGGCGCCCCCCAGCGCCGGGCCAGCCCCCAAGACCGCTGATAGCCAGGTTCCTGAACTTTAGAGAACAGGATGCGATACTGCAACAATTTCGCGGTAAAGACACATTCCAGTACGAGGACTCAACTGTTCACGCCTATCCAGACTTCACTCAAGAAGTGCAAAGACAACGCAACTCCTTCGCTCAAATAAAGCAACGTCTCCGTGAACATGACATAAAGTATGCTCTGTTATTCCCTGCCAAATTAAAAGTACTAACAGATGAACGCACCCACGTGTTCACATCGCCGGAGGATGCTTGGACATGGCTGCATGCCAAGGGGATCGCCCATCCCCGAGAAGCAACCGGAATCAACGAAAACTGGTCCACAGCATCCTCACGGAAACGCTCCAATAGGCGCCCCAGGGGTCAACCCACGGAGAAACAGGCTGCGGAAGAGAGAGCCAGAGCCTTGAAGGAAACTCCCCTGCTGACACAGAACTCTTTCGAGACTCTCAGGACCCACCCGGAGGAGGGCTCGGAATCGGACTCGATAAGTTCGGATTCCACGCTAACGGAGTCGCTGAAGGGCCCGGAGATCACCCCCCGGACCGCAGATATACTCTGAACGAATGTCGCTGACCTGCCCCCACGGCGGGACCCGCTGCCACAGTCAGAGAGCAGAACTGAACATTGTGTGTCTCACTGGTAGCGGATGGACACATCGCCTGAACTTATGTATCCTTGTTTTTCTGCTCTTAGAGATAACTACTTTATTCATACTGCGCGTAACTGGCGGCGGCACGCGGCGGGGGGGTGGTTTGATGCGCCCTGGGGACGCCCTACACTACTAGCAGACTGGATCTGCAGAAGGATACAAGCCCCTACAATGAGCCGCACCCGGATAGTATTATTGCTCCCCGCAGACATCCACATGGACACAGCCCAGGTCGCACCCCAACGGGGTGTGCAGTTTCTTGTTGGTTCACAGTTGGGGACGGGATCCAGTTGGGGAGGGAGGGAGGGTGATTAATAGTTTGTACACCACGGGTCTGCGCATAACACAGGATACATGGCTAGGGGTGGGGGACCGGGCCGCGGCGGCAAAGGGGACGGGGGAAACTGCCCGGGTCCTGCCGGGGGGCAGAATGCCAGTCGCGCCATTACAAAATAAATATGGCCCAACTCACAGCCTATAACACACACAAATATGACATAGTCACCTGGAATGTTAGGGGCCTCGGGAAACATAGCAAAAGGGCCAGGGTGCATGCAAGACTTAAACGCCAGGGCACACACATTGCAATCCTACAAGAAACCCACCTGCAGGATCCAGACCTACAAGAACTGCGGAGCAAATGGGGAGGACAGATTGTAGGCACATCTTATTCAACCTTTGCGAGGGGGGTCCTTCTATGGATAGCAGGGAGTGTCCCATTTCTCCAAACATCATATAGGATAGATCAGGAAGGTAGATATGTAGTAGTGGAGGGTAAATTAGACGGCAAACAACTATCACTCATAGGAGTATACGCCCCCAACACTGCGCTACCCGAGTTCCTGAACACGCTTACCCCAGCATTATTAGCGAACCCCGGAACACCCGCAATATGGGGTGGAGACTTTAATAACACGCCGGACCCGACACTGGATAGGTCTAACCCCCCCACACATCTAGCGGCCAATAGACACCCCAGGCGCCCACTATCAACATGGGCCAGCGACATGGGCCTCCATGATATATGGCGTATGAAGCACCCACAACACAGAGAATATTCATTCTACTCAGTACCACACAAAGTGCACCAGGATAGATTTACTATGGGGTACTCAGGAAATTTGCACAGTAACCAACGGGATTGAATACTTAGCTAAGACACTATCAGACCACTCGCCGCTTAAAATAACTTTGGACTCGGGCAGGAGGCGTCAAGCGATCCCAACTTGGAGACTACAAGTGGAAGCGCTACAGGACCCAGCGTTCACAGACGCACTGAGAACAGCGCTAAAACAGTACTGGGAATTAAACGCTGGCACCACAAACTTAAGAGCAGTGGAGTGGGACGCACATAAAGTAGTGACTCGTGGGCACTGTATTTCTACTACATGGGGGGTGAGACGCACACTCCATGCAGAGGTTAGCAAGCTGGAGAAGAAACTAAGAGCACTAGAAAATGCAGTAGCCCGCAATGAAACGCCATACACGTCATTAAAAGATGCGCGTGCAGAATACGCAGCCACCGACGCCACACTACGCCTTCATGACTACAAATACCACTTGACTAAATTACAAGCGGAAGGCGACAGATCGGGTAGGCTGCTCGCATGGCTCCTACGGGAGGAAAGGCAATGCCCTCCAATTGGGTCAATAGGTATAGGCGCAGGCGCACTAGCAACCACACAGGAAAAAATAAACGATGCGTTCAGGGAATACTACACACAACTATACACTACACGTACATCATGCACTCCCCAACAACTCGGGTCTTTTCTAGAGGACTCCTCCCTGCCCCAACTCACACACACTGACAGAGAGACACTAGAGGCCCCCATCACACTAGGAGAACTTAACAAGGCCCTTGAACAACTACCTAGGAATAAAGCTCCAGGGGCAGACGGTCTGCCATCAGAATATTACTCCACCTTTGCGACACACCTTAACGCACATCTCCTAAAAGCAATTGAAGAAGCAGAGGTCAATGGAACTCTGCCCCCCACAATGAGAGAGGCAATGATAGTGGTCCTCCCGAAACAGGGGCGTGACCCCACCGACGTTAGGTCCTACAGACCCCTGTCTCTGCTAAACCTAGACTGCAAAATACTCAGTAAAATACTAGCCAACAGGCTAGCTCCTCATATGCACACTTTGGTACATGAAGATCAGAATGGATTTATCCCAAAACGCAACACTTTCCTCAACATTCGCAGACTGCTGAGCGACACCACCCGAGTGCATTTGAGGAAGCAGTGATCTCACTAGACATCGAAAAAGCATTCGATACACTAGAATGGGACTTTCTGTTTACCACCATGCAGCGAATGGGTATAGGCCCAAAATGTATAAGATGGGTACGCATTCTGTACACTAGCCCACAGGCCAGGGTGAAGACAGGGGGAGTCATATCAGAGAGCTTCCTGATCAGCAGGGGAACAAGACAGGGGTGCCCCCTGTCCCCCCTGCTGTTCGCCCTGGCGATGGAACCATTGGCTGCGCGTGTCCGTGCAAAAAAAGAAGAATGGGGGGTGGTAAGGAGCGGCACCTCCCACGTCATATCATTGTACGCAGATGATGCCTTGATATATATACGCAGCACAGAGGAGGTGTTGCCCTCAGTGATGTCACTGCTGTCTGAGTTTGGAGAGATCTCTGGCTTGATAGTTAATTGAGGGAAATCTTGCATATTCCCGTTAGTCAGCTGGCCCCCAGCGAGATGTGAGAATACCCCATCAGGCCAATTAAAATGGTGCTTTGACACATTTAAATATCTAGGGGTCAACGTCTACCACAGAGCGGAAGACCTCAGGGATGGCAATCTGGGGAGAGCGGTGACATCTATAAAGAGCTCAATGCGCTTCTGGAATAAACTACCGCTCTCACCACTGGGAAAGGTTGCCATAGCCAACATGCTGGTACTGCCCAGGCTGCTGTATTACTTCGCGGCCCTGCCGATCATTATCCCCAAAAGCTTTTTCAACAGTTTAAATTCTGCACTAGTGCAGCTGGTGTGGGGTGAGGGCAGAAGGCGGGTCGCACTCACTACACTACACCACACGGTGGTGGCGGGTGGACTGGGCGCCCCTAACTTTGAGCTCTATTCCGCGGCTGCACAGCTGCAGTGGATCTTAAATTGGATCCATAATCCCAGCTCAGCGGAGGCTACCTGGCTGATAACCTGACTCCAGGGAGTCCCTCTGCTTGAGTGGCTCAAGAACAAGCAAACCAAAAGCACACGCATAAATCCATTGATGGTAGCAGCACATGCATGCTGGAAGAAGTACATCCAAAAATATGCCAAAAAATTTCCCTACTCACCGCTCCTACCACTAGAACGGCTCCCCGGATGGGTGGAAGCCGGATCTCATTCGCTCACAACCTGGATGGATGCGGGCATAAACACAGTGGGAGAATGTTTCGAGGAAGGAAAACTAATGTCCTTCGAAGCCATACAGGCCCTCACAGAGATCAGCCCAGGGCAATTTCTGACATGCCACGCTATATGCCACGCCATTAGAAATACATGGGCGTCTGGGGACGCTGAGCCGAGCACCTCAACCACTCTGCACCATATGCTGAGCTGCGACACCCGAGGAAAAGCAGTCTCAAATACGTACAAACTTCTGAACAAGCCCCCGGAGTCTAATCTGCAGAAAGCTCGGGAGAGGTGGGATGCCGCACTGCCTGCCCCGATCTCAGAGACAGAATGGCCAAAAGCCCTGAGTCACACACGCGAGGTCTCAAGAAACCCCACATTCCGATACACACAGTTTAATTACCTACATCAGACATATTTGGCGCCAGCCAGGATTAAACGTATGTTCCCCGGGACGGACCCAACTAGCTCCAGATGCAAAACCCCAGCAGCACAGTTTTATCACATGGTCTGGGAGCGCCCGGGAGTGCGGGAGGTGTGGGCCGAGATGACCACTGTACTGTCGGAAATGACTGGCCTGGGCCTGGACGCGAATCCCAAATCCTGTCTACTTGGCCTCAGGACAAGTACAAAAAGAAGCAAACATATGCACAGATTCGTAGACCTGCCTTATGCAATGTACAAAAGACTGATAGCCATGAACTGGAAGGCCCCCAAGGCTCCTGACCTTGGGGCCTGGCTCACTCTCACGCTTCGCTGGGCACGTGCTGAACATCAGGTACTAACGAAACTGGCGCGGGGGGGCTGCGGCACTCAGGCTGCGAAGCCTGGGGCACACTGGTCTCCAAACTAGAAGCAAAGAACGACGAAAAACCCCCTTGAACCACAGATAGCTGCGATTACCCAGATAGCCGCGGGCTTAGCTCCGGCTATAATGCGACAGTAAATCAGGGGATGCGCACACACCTGCTAACAGCGCCTCAGCACTAATATCAACACACCACACCCCCCAAGCACACACAAGTCAAACAGTACACACAGACCACCACGCCTAATTAACAGACATAGGCTCTGTAGAACACCAAGCCACCCCCACGCTCCCCCCCTCCCCTAGGGGGAGCTCTCAACTAGAACCCCAACCGGCAATGAAACCTCCGCACAAAAGAAAGACTTAAATGCCCGAGCCGGCAATGCCCAAAAGTATAGACTAAACGCGCGGACCTAGTGGTGTACGAAAGTTCTTAGTTGTTTTTAAGTTTAATCAACGAGTGCCCAGCAAATTACTGTAACTGATAGCATCCTATTATTGCTGTTAACTGTGCACATCGAAATGTATGACACTATTGAAAATTCAATAAAAACATGTTAAAAAAAACAAGATTTTAATAAAAGGTAGTGTGACATTAAATTAAAAAAAAAATTAAAAATAAAATTAAAAAAATTAAAAATCCATGGTTGGGATATTTGATTTACTAGTAAGTCCCTAGAATAGTGCACCATGTGTGCCCAGAGCCTGTAATTCAAATACTAGTGGGCCTGTAGCAGTGATTGTGCCACCAACATGACTAGCTCTGTAAACATGTATCAAATCTGTCACTACAGTGTCTGTGTGTGCAGTTTTAAACTACCATGTCGACCTGGCAAGTGCA
This sequence comes from Pleurodeles waltl, assembly GCF_031143425.1. Classification (NCBI taxonomy): domain Eukaryota; kingdom Metazoa; phylum Chordata; class Amphibia; order Caudata; family Salamandridae; genus Pleurodeles; species Pleurodeles waltl. The sequence continues at coordinate 1,149,173,647 of NC_090448.1, forward strand.
CCCACTTGCCAGGCCTAAACCTTCTCTTTTACTACATGTAAGTCACCCCTAAGGTAGACCCAAAGCAGCCCTCTGGGTGGGATGCAGTGTATTTAAAAGGTAGGACATGTACTAGTGTGTGTTACATGTCCTGATAGTGAAATACTGAGAAATTCGTTTTTCACTATTGCAGGGACTATCTCCCCCATAGGGTAACATGGGGGTTGCCCTGGAATATTTTTTAAGTGTAATTTCCCATTGGGAACAAATAGAGATATAGAGTTTGGGGTCTTTGAACTCACAATTTAAAAATACATCTTTGGGTGAGGTTGTTTTTTAAATTATAAGTTTGAAAATGCCACTTTTAGAAAGTGGGCATTTTCTTGCTGAACCATTATGTGCCTCTGCCTGTCTGTGGAATACACGTCTTGGTGAGGATGACAGTTGTGCTGTTTGTGAATTCACTCTAGACAGACACACAAAGGGACCTGAGGTGTGCCCTTCATAGCCTGATGGGTCTTCCTGGGCTAGAGTGGTGGGAGGAGCTGACACTTGCACCTGAATAGGTCTGTGCCTGTGCTTACATAAGGCAGCTCCAACCCCCTGGAGTGTGTCTGGGTTCAGGGCAGGAAAGGCAGGGTCTTATGCACTACAAAGACTCTCCTTTGAAGTTTGCCTAATTCAAAAGCAGAAATGGGTAAAAACACTGGACCTCTGACCCCACAAAATTAGGACACTTCTGGTCGGAGGAGATGTTGCCAGGAAGAAGAGCTGGATGCTGTAGGAAGGACTACCAACTCTGTCTGTTGCTTTGTTGTACTGGCCTGCTGCTTACTGCTTCTGTCGTGGGAGTAAAATGATTGGGCTTGGTTTTCTACATCCTACTTCCAAAGGTTCTCCAAGGGCTTGGAATGAGCATGCCTTCTGCCAAGAAGTCTCAGGTACATAAAAGACTTCACCTGCAAGCACCTGGGATCTCTTACTGAGAGTCCTGACTTGTCAGGTCGTGGCAAATACAGTTCCTGGGCCCTTGGGAGTGAGTTCTGGTTCAACAAGGAAGAACTAGCACATTGACTTCCAGAATGACTTTGGAACCCGTGCTGCTCTCCGACTCCGTGCCACTGCCTGCACTGGAGCCGTGGTCCTCGCTGAGTGCAGTGACCGCGACTGACCCAACGCCACCCCAGCACTTCTTGCCACAGCGTGAGTCCAGAGTGCAGTGACACCGACGTCCATGGCACCCAACTCCACCTCCACTGCAGCACCTGTGGCCCTGTGGTGTGATTTCGACACCGCGAAGTTGATGTCTTGTGTCTTGACCTGCTGGATTTATCGACCCGCTTTGTTGTAAGGAACCAACGCCTCACAACCGATGCTGCATCACCTCCCCTGCAACGGTAATGTACCAATGCCTCACCTCCCATGCCTAGCAGTAAGGAACCGACTCCTCACCTCCCCGGTAGTAGCAAGGAACCGACGCCGCATCGGCTCCAGCGACACCTCACCTCCCCGACTCCATGCAGCATCTTTGTTTCCTCCTTGTCCTCCAAGGTACAGAGACAGATTAGTCTCTGCTGTTCTTACACCAAAGGTTTGCCCACTTAAAAAAAAAATGTTTTTAACAATTTTATTAACATACACAGCAAGTTGCCAACAATATAACTGTGCAGCAGTGTTACATTGGTGTGCCACAGCACTACGCAGAATTTTGTAGGTGCCCATGGTCCACAGTAAGGGAGGGGAAGGTAGAAGGAACTCGCCTGCTTTTACATCTGGCAGGCGTACCTTATATTGGCTGGAAGGGTATTCCATCACTGTTGTGATGGACTGACTTTCTGCCAACATTTAAATCAAGCTCTACGCTATGTTGTTCCTTATGAAGGTCTGACGCTTTGAGCATCAGCCTACAAGAATAAAATATGTGAAGACACCCTACTTGGAAGAGTCAAATTAAAGGTCATATAGATCTCACAATCTCAGGTTATAGACAGCACAGCTAGACAGATCTTAGAAGCTCACACAGCACTGCCACCATCAAATCTACCCAAACAAAAGCTTTGTCTTTTCATTAAACAAAATGAATATGGAAGGTAGTTGATGGCCAACCTTGACTGAGGAGAGACTCCATCAACATTGCTTCCATTTTTGAGGCCCACCTTGTGTTAGCATAACCTATTGTAGCTTTAACAGAGATTCTTTTTATGGTTGGTGTTGTTGACCTCTAAGCATCTCCGGCCACCTGGTACAGATAGGTCAGAGTTGAAAGATCACAGTAATGATACCTATATTGAGTCTGTGGTCTGACAATGTGAGTCGTACACACTGCCCGTGTAGGGCTGTCAGTGAAGAATGGTTAAGGTATGCATCCTGGCTCAGTGTCAGTGGTACCCAAGTACTTGTCCCACAAAGGGGATGTGTGATCACCTGCCTCTTCTAGAGGTGTGAAAGTTCATTCATTGCCTTTACTTGACCTAAAGATGGTAGAGAGGTAGAGAGAGAGAGAGAGATAAATATCGGTCTTGGTAGAAATTTTAAGTAGAGCACATAGGCCCTCATTTCAACCTCGGCGGTCTCCTCCAGAGACCGCCGAGGTTCCGCCAACCATATTATGACTGCTGGCAACCCTCCACCCTTTTTTGGACGGAGAGCCGCCAGCAGCCATACTGGCGGTCGGTGGTGAAGTGGAGGCTGCTCCACCGTCACCGCTACGTCATCAGAACACCGCCCACCATAATACGACTCAGTATTCGGCGTGGCGGTGTTCTGGTGACGGGGTGCTGGCGGCGGAGAAGCCCCCAAGGATCCCGTTCCCTGCCGGAGGATCACCGGAACAGGTAAGGTGATCGTCCGTTAGGGGAGGGGGGTGGCTGGGAGTGTTGTGTGCTTGCATAGGGTTGTGCATGTGAGTGTGTAGAGGGGTTGTGTGAGTGCGTGTATGCATGCGGGGGTGTAATTTGTGTGGTGGAAATGTAACTTGTATGTATGTGTGCATGTGTCCATGTTTGTGCGTGTGTATGTGTGTGAGTAGTGTGAGCGTGCGTGTTGGGGAGTGTGGGGGGTATGTGTGGGGATTTCAATGGGGGGTGGGGGTGGGGAGGGGGTCCTACTACCTTTGGGGGGCAGTAGGGGGGTCGTGGGTGTCAGAGGAGGACTCAGGGCAGGGGGGAGGTGGAGACCACAATCAGTGCCAGGGAACAAATTCCCTGGTACTGATGGTGCATACCGCCATGGATTTCGTGGCGGTTTAAAACCCCACGAAATCCATGGCGGTATGCAGGGTCCTGATACGGGCGGCAGACTAGTGATGGCCGCCGGGCTGGAGACCGTTGTCTCCAGCCGGGCGGTCGTTACCGCCGTGGCGGACGGTGCAGGACATTGGCGGTTTAGCATATGCCAAACCGCCAATGTCATAATGGGGCGGTAATGACCGCCGGCCTGTTTGCGGTCTTACCGCCCTATTTGCACCGTCCGCCAGGGTTGTAATGAGGGCCATACTCTTCTGAGCAATTGATATAGTGGACATGTTCCTTTGAGGTCCTGAAAGCTTGCACCTGTACAATATCATTACATAATATAGATGTCTGCATATATGTCTGTAATATGACTATTACTTGGTTTTGCCCAGTCTAAACCATCATTATCTCCTCAAAGCATTCCATCACCCAGAGGTAACTGCCTACTGCCTGGAAATTGAAAGACCGATGAACTGGATGGACCATGTACCCTCTTTTAATCAGTGCCAAAATGCTCTTATTTGAGTGATCGTGCGCCTTAAAAGTACCACATTAATTCATTCATTCATTCACTATAATAATTATGAAGATCATTCAAATTATTTCAATATTTAAAGAGGTGAAATTGTTGGTTGCATAAATAAATAGTAAGCTTGGATCAGCAGCGAGCTTTAAAGTAAAACAGAGATGTTGGCCATAGAATTAGCATTGTAGTCAAGGACATCTAGCAACATGAGCGCATTCTTTTCTAGTGCACCAAATGGAGCTGCGAAAAATCAGATGCAGAGCTGGGAATGTGTCATGCTGCTCTGCACACAGACTTCCGTGTCAGTAGATAGGTGATCCTGAATTTTGGGGGCACTGACTGTCCAATATCCAGTGAGGGCTCAATAAGCTTCTATACAGGCGATCGATGCGACGTTTGTCCTTCCAGGAATAATCAGTATTTCACTTCCATATCAAATTTGCTCTTGCTTCATTAGACTAGTTTTGTCCTGATGAAGACCTTTAAATTGCGTTACGAGTCGAAACATCATTGATGATTGTGGCAATTGGAGCAAAGTGTTAATGAACTGACAAGATATCTAAACTTTCATGGCTCAACGACTTCAATTTTATCAAAACCACCTCTGTTTCATTGCTGATTATATCATTCACACCTTGGTCTTTACAAACTTTCACTGTCTGATCAGCTGAGCAAGGGCCTCTATTATTTTTATTTTCATAATTCATATTGCCCTTTGCAACTGATTGTTCATTATTGCGGCTGTAATTGATTACAACACACAGACCCCCTGATCTTTTTGTGTCTATAGCATAGTCAGGCAGCAACGGGCCCTGGCCTAGATGGCTAGCAGCATAAGTTTGTCCTGTCGGACAAGTAGAACTTTGATCTCAGCCGTTTGAGTATTAAAACTTTGTAGAAAGCAAAACTCGTGCTAAGGTATCATATAAAGATGTGTGACGTAGGCTGAGTACGTGGCCCAGTCAAATGATACATTCGGAAATAGACTCTCATGTTTTTATTTTTCTGTGATGGATCTCGAGTGTTGATTTAATCTTGAAGTTTCTCATACTTACAGCTGCTGTGATGGTTTTCTCTGACTTCTTTCCAACATGCATAACTTGGATGAACAGGTCTGCAGTTGATGTTTTTGTAGCTATCTTGTAACCTGATTTCTAGAAAGATTTGAGACTCAGAATCGGCTACACACTGCAGCAGGAGAAGGTGCTATTTTATCACAGCTCGGGGGTGATGAGTCGAGCTACCTGGGAAAGTAGAAAGGCCGAAACAGCCCTGCTGCTGAGGTTTATTACATCACGGGGTGTACGGAGATCCCTACGGTGCCAGTTGTATCCAGAGATCCGCTGTCTTGGCTCAGGGCGTGGAGAACTGACGGACTGAGCAGAGTGAGGGATCTGCGCTGCCCTCTTCCCTCGCAATTCATGACAGTAATTCAATCTGTACTGACGTTAACCTCCACTGAAGGAGATTTATGTTGACGTGAGTTGAACCATTTCACTAAAAGGACGCATAATCCTGCCCAAGGGTGATCCTGTGCCAGGAGAAAAAAAAAACAGATCCCGCGGCCTGTTGTAGGGGGCAGCTGGTAACCCACAGTCATCCCTGGTGAAAATGTTCAAGCCAGGCCCTGGTCTCTCATGAGAGGAAGAGAGCTCAGTGCGTGAATCTGTTTTAGACAGTTGGGTAGGGTGACCAGATTTTGAAAAGAAAAAAACCGGGACCTGTGAGACATACAAGTAGGACTAAAACATTTAGGCGGTCACTATAAACATAGGCATGGCGGTCCGGACCGCCATATTATGTTCATAGCAGGACTGCCACAGGCGGAACTCCACCACCGCCAGGCTACCGGGCCAGGCAGCCTGACGATGGCAGAGTTCCTTATCCAACAGGGCAGCGCTTCAAGCAGCACTGCCCGCCGGATAAAGAACCCGTGTCCACCAGCATTTCCCTGGCGGTTTCCCCCGCCAGGGAAAGGCTGGCGGAATGAGGTGCAGGGGCGCCTGTGCACAGCCCCATCGCGCATGTCACTGCCCGATTTATGGGCAGAGATATGCGCGACGGGTGCTGCTGCACCCGCCGCACTGCTACATTGAGCCGTTGGCAATGTCATTGTTTCCGCTCGCCGGCCCAGCGGAATGTTGGTTATGCGGCTGGCAGAATCCTCAATGGGCTGGCGGTCTGTGTTTAGACCGCCAGCCTGAACACGGCGGGAAATCTCACCGTGTTTATAATGAGGCCCTTAGTCTCACTTTTATATCTGGCATTTCCTGTAAATGTATGTGAGACACGAGCGTGCGCTTAGGCAGCCACAGACGGGCAGAAACCAATAAATTACTTTTTCAATTACCTAAGACTCTAGAGCTGCATGTGAAAGGAGAGCATACCTTTTGTTTCTTACTCACAGGTTGACCTGACGTTTGTCCAAAAAACTGTGACTTTTATTTAAAATTAACAAAAGGTTTACAGGTTGACCTGACCTGTGCCCCAAAAACGGGACATTTCTTTCAAATGAACAAAAGTGTGGGGACCGGGACTGGCCGGAGTAATCTGGGACATCCGTCACCCTACAGTTGGGTAGGTAATGAGTTCCATTTGTTAGCTGCTGCACCTTAACGGGTGATTTATGGCTTGTGATGGTTTGTTTTTTCGTTGGAAGAAGATGATCATTCTCCTGAGACATCGTCTGCCATGGAAGGTGAGTGTGCACTCATGCGCTTGTGTGTCTATGCCTACGCGATCTCTAAATTAAACAAGCATTGGCAAAGCCAATAGGTCTCACCTATGCAAGAGCTATTGGCTTTGCCAATGTGTTTTAGCCATGTTGTACACCAGCCTGGCTGCGGTTCAGCATGGCTAAGAGTCAGTGGCGTGGAGGAGAGTGGTGTGGAGTGTCGTAGAGTGGAATGGCGAAGAGTGGAGCAGAGTGTTGTAGAGTGGAGTGGCAGAGAGTGTTGTGTATTGGAGTGGCATAGTGTGAGGTCGTGTAGAATGGCATACACTGGAGTGGCATAAAGTAGAGTGGAATGGTGTAGAGTGCATTGGCATAGAGTGCAGTAGCATTGAGTGCAGCGCCGTAGAATACAGCGTCATAGAATGCAGTGGTGTAGATTAGAGTAGTGCAGAGTGTAGGTTGCACAGAGTGGAGTGGTGCAGAGTAGAGTGGCATAGAGTGCAGTGGCATAGAGTGCAGTGGCATAGAGTAGAGTGGTATAGAGTGGTGTGGAGTGACATAGAGTGCTGTGGCATAGAGTAGAGTGGCGTAGAGTAGAGTGGAATAGAGTGGTGCAAAGTGGAGTGGCATAGAGTAGAGTGGCTTAGAGTTGGGAAAAGTGGAGTGACATAGGGTTGAGTGATGCAGAGGAGAGTGGCGCAGAGTAGAGTCAAGTGGCATAGAGTACAGTAGCTTAGAGTGGTGCAGAGAAGGGTAGCATAGAGTGGCGCAGAGTAGAGTATAGTGCCATACAGTGCAGTGGCATAGAGTGCAGTGGTGTAGAGCGGAGTAAAGTAGACTGGAGTAATGCATAGTAGAGTGGCGGGGAGTTCAGTGGAGGAGAGTGCAGTGTTGCAGAGTAGAGTGTCAGAGTGCAGTGGTATAGAGTGGAGTAGAGTGCCATAAAGATCAGTGACATAGAGTACAGTGATGCAGAGTGGAGTGGAGTGCAGTGGCATAGAGTGCAGTGACATAGATTGAAGAGCAGAATGCATTGGCGTAGAGTGCAGCGGTGAACAGTAGAGTGCCTCAGAGTGGAGTACAGTGCAGTGGCACAGAGTAGATTGTTTCAGAGTAGAGTGAAGCGGTGTAGAGCAGAGTGGTGCTGGGTTGACGGCAGTTGCGTAGAATGGCATAGAGTGTAATTGCATAGAGTAAAGTGATGTAGAGTGCAGTGGCATAGAGTGCAGTGATGCAGAGTAGATTAGAGTGGCATACAGTGGATTGGCACAGAGTTGAGTGTTACTGAGTAGAGTGTATTGGCGTAGAGTGTATTGCCACAGAGTGCAGTGTCGTACAGTGCAATGTTGCTGAGTGGCGTAGAGCGGAGTTGTGCAGAGTAGATTGGTGTGCCTGAGACTGGAGTGGTATAGAATCCAGAAGCAAAGGGTGCATTGGTGTAGAGTAGAGTGAGGAGGAGGGCATTGGCATAGAATAGAGTGGTACAGGTTAGAGTAGAGAAGTGTAGCGTGAAGTGTCAGAGTGCAGTGCCATAGAATGGAGTAATGCAGAGTGCAGTGGCATGGAGTGACGTAAAGTGGTGTGGTGCAGAGTAGAGTGCAGTGGTGTGGAGTGGTGCAGAGTAGAGTGGAGTGGCGTGGAGCGCAGTATTCATGGTATGGTAGCGCACTGCTATTACAGATAATATATTTTCACTTGAAATGACCATTACATTTGCACAGACATAGTAGTTTTACTTATAAAACTATAATGCGCACAAACAATAATGTGTGGAAATGGCATCACCTACTGTAATGATTTGTTTTAATCATATTAATATTACTTGTTTGCAACACACTTCAGAAATAACAAAAATGTGCTTTATTTACGTTCTGTATTCTGATATATTCTAAAATACTTACACAGTTCATTTAAATGCTGTTGTGTGCTAGAAAAAAACTATTTTCTACCATCAGTAGTCAGCAAGATTGTCACATAAATCCTCTCACTTTGAAATCAGAGAAAGAAAAGTAAACATGTGCCCTCTGAAGAAACCACCTGACATTTGACCTCAGTCTTTGAATGCACAGTAAATGTGTCAAGATAAGAACAAGATTTAAAAGCCTGTTTACAGAAAGTGTTTGTGGAAGAATACATTAAACATGATTTAGACAACAGGAGGGATGAACTGAACCTGGAGAGCCTAAGCAAATAAAGTCAGCAAATAGAAAGCCAGAAAATGTGAATTAGAAACCACAAAGCCAGTGGTAATCAACGGGCGGAATGCATTCCAAAGTCAGCTTTCTAGAAGGTCCCAACATGTCTCTAGCAAACCAGACAGCTGTGCTTTCTAGTAGGCTGCAACCTAAAAATAGATCCAAACAGTGCAAATTAATGCAATTTAAAAAATAAATATTAAGTAGGGACTTTCAGAACTGGATCATGACACCTCATCTAGCCCTTAAAACAGCCTCTTCCCTGCAGTCCACCGGGGAAATGCAAGAGTGCCCAGATGGCCAGTCCTAACTTGCTGTTAATGGTATTTTGGGCCATAGGTACAAAGCTTTTTTGAGGTAGGTCATTTGCGACCCCATTGGGAATCACGAACAGTGTGAAGTACACTGTTGTACATATGGTTTCAAATGAGTTGCAAATCACTGGGTCCTACATCTGGCCCTTAGTTGCTGCTGAGAAATGCACATTGCAACCAAAGGCATTGAAACATATGCAGTTCATGTATTTACTGACGGTGAAGTGCATGAGTCTCCAGCGTCAGTTCAGGAGGACCAGATCTGAGCCATATATTCAGAAGATGGACTCTAAATAATGTAATTCCCATAGTGGTTAAACATGAAAACCCTGCAAATATTCAGCCCTCCAGAACCAAACATGCACTCCTTTGTGTAAGGGTAGGGCTAGGCATGAAACCACCCCATATCCATTGTATTGTATGCAGATCCACAGGGCTAATACCATATGGAAACATGAAGGAAGCCCTAAAGTACAGCTCCTGATGTGTTATGCTCTCTCTAGAGTAGCAGGCTCCATTTTGACACAGCCAGGCCCTCATTACGAGTAGTGGTATCCCCTAAGTGTGTTAAATCTGCGAGAGGCACTGCCCCGGGCCCTTACAAGTAGGCAACTGGCTCGTGACCTGATAATTCTAGGACTGGTGACACCAAGTCTGGTTTCATTGGAAACTGAGCCACACCTGGTGATCCCGCAGGAGGGACAGGAACAATGACGGAGCTAAGACAGGAGCGCAGTGAGGCCCAGCTGGACCCCCGCAGCACCACGGGCAGACCCGGCCTACTCCTGCCCTGGCCCACAGTTATATCAGCAAGTGTGGAGCTGTGGGTCATTGCCTAGTTTCCCCTCTGAGCTACTGCTCTGACAGGGGGGGTAGTTTCCATTGGTGCAGCAGATGCAGTGGCACCAGGGTCCAGAGGCCTTAAGGCCCACAGAACTCTGATTTTTGCTGTATTTCACATTGTAAACAGTGGGTGGCCATGTGGCCCATTTCCTTCCTTGCATTAGGGCCCATGACACACTCCCTTCACCATGGTGCGCAGAGCCTTTTTACGTTTCTTATCAGCATCGTATGACTTGCTAGTTTCAGCTCTTCTGTACCGGGCAGTGTTCTCGGGCTTCAGACTTAGGGCCTGATTTATACTATTTTACCACTGCATTTGCGTCATTTTTTGATGCATAAGCGGCACAAACGTACAATATATTTATTATTAATAATATAATTGCATTTTGTAAGTTTGCGCTGGTTTTGCATCCAAAAATTACACATATGTGGCGCTAAAAAAGTATAAATCAGGCCCTTTATGCCTCAAGGTTTACTCCACTCATGTGGCTGATGTCTAGGAACAGGTTACGTCTATAACTAGAACTATGTAGATTAGCCCTCAGGAGGTGTGTTGTGCCTTTGGGGATTTTTTCCTTGTGGCACTGTTCCCCAAATGGCATCTGTATGAAACCCCCATCAATGGGACAGACACTGATGCTTCACCTTGGAAACCATGGAATTTTAGCAACTTCATGAAAGAGGGAAGGTTGGGTCACGTGTGCAGCTGGGTGAGTAGTGTGTTCCAGTTACTGCACCTAAATGGCTGATTCAAGGCCTGTGATGCTTTGGTTTTTCGCTGCAAAGGGAGTTTGTTCTCCTGAGTAGTTTTCCATGGTAGGCAAGTGAATGAGATATGTAGTGGTTAATGCAAAATTGTGTCCCCCTCACCGGTAGAATGTGATGAGGGGCCACTGACTATCCAATATCTCACAGATATTCATTGGCCTTGGGCTGAATGGGGGCTTCTTGGAAGTTTAGGTTTTGTCCTAGGCCGCAGGGATTGCGTCACGCTCATGAAGATATGTCAGACCCGCCACCTCACAAGGTGCCACCAACCAGCAATATGACTTCAAATACATTGAATTTTGCAGTTTGGATTTTTCTTCGATGTTTAGACCTTTTTTATGTTATTATTGAAATGCATTTTCTTACTGCAAATGTATAGTTTGTCAACTTTCGTGATTTTTCTTTTTTTTTTCTGCCTGTGTGCATAAGCATTTATTAAAATTAAGTTTTTTGTATTGTTTGGTATTACTGTTGTGCTCTCAGCAGCAACATGGGGCTTTAAAGTTATGCACATGCCATGGAGGTGGTGTTTATATGTTATTGTAATTGATTAATATTGGTTTTATATTATAATGGATTTTAATATCTATACAATAAACTATTTAAAAAAAAACAAGATGGCACTGTGTGTCATACGATAGTGGCTCCCTTCATACATTCGCCTGGTGAAGATCCATGATCCTATAGCCGCAGGGAAGATGGCCTGGGAACAACTGCACTGGGTGGGTTTCCAGCTCATCTTTGGAGTCTCTGAAGAACCAATGTCCATCAAGGAGTGTGAAAACACCTCAGGACATCCGAAGCAGCCTCACAAGTTTGTTTTTCTGAGGCGAAATGTTGGTGAGTGAGGGCACAAAAGTGCCAATTGGGTAGGTCTTGGCACAAGGCTGCCCCCTCTAGGGCACCGTCCCTCCTCACGGTGGTACTTCTCTTAAGCTGGCAGGTTTGATGTTCATTTGTTTATGTGAATAGTTCTATATTTAAGGCAGAAGATTTTAACCTTGATGCCAACTCAAGGGGAAGCCAATGTTGATATTTCAATGTTGGGAATACAGGAGCAAATGTTTCATGGGAGGGAGTAAACACCCCTGTGAAATGGAGCCCAGCTCCGAGAGGAGCAAGGGGGGGATTGAGGGCTGTGCATTTACAAAACTCAAACAAAAGATGTCATCTCCATGTGCTTGGTGGACATCAGGAACAGTTTGACTTTATTAAGTGAGTGAAGATGACAATGGAGGGAAACGCTAACACCTAGTGTAAAACCCATGGAATTTACTGTTAACACAGTTATGGGAGAATCCTTCTTTCTTGAGCATTAGTGGTTCAAACTTATTTTTGTGTCCATATGTGATATGGAGAAAACATGTTGTCTGTATTTTCAGCACTAAACAGTTGTCTTACGTCCATCTTTGGAGTTTGATTGGCAGGAGCGAAGGAGGAGGATGTTGTACAAAGTGGTGGTCCTCATTTTGCAATGGTCCTAGCTCCAAGAAGAGTTATTCTAAACGAGGCCACAAAATGTGCTTGTTGACTGCTTCAAAGAGGCCGAGTGAGGCTCAGACATCTGAGGCAGACATAAGGGCAGGCCTGGCCTAGAAACATCCTCACTTTGAACAACGGAAACTGTGCCCGCGACCCAACCTTTCACAACATGGCACTACACACGCTGAAGTACTAACCAGCTCTTTGGTAACAAGGTCCTCATTGAGTTTCTAGAGATAGTCCTGTCTCCGTCATCCCTCACTTCAGTGTCTCCACCTCCAGCCACAGAAATGCAGGCAGTACACCTCCGCTGTCCGGTGGAAGCTGTCTTCATCCTCCATTGTCAGCCGTACTAAAGCAGGGGCTTCCAGAATGGATCCAGTACTCAGAGTCATCTCTCACGCAGGGTCGTACTATCATGCGTGTGGTCCATACTTCACGCACCCACAGACACTCTACATGCATTTGGAATATCAGCATAAGGTTCTGGGTTTCACATAACAGCAGAAGTATGCTGGAGAGGAACTAGTAGGCCCCCTTCTCTTTAACACAGAGAAAAAAAGTCTGGTCACCCTATAGATTGAGAGAACACAGGACACTGGCACCACTGCTTTATGCACCCAGGGCATGGACAGTAGTCCACAGTCCACCGTGAGGGTGCACGTGGCGCATCCCCCAGGCTACAGAACAGGTTCTGGACATCGCATTACCAAGAGCACGCCAAGGTCTCAATACACACTTGATCAGTGTGACGCCAGAGCCAAGATAAAAGCCAGGATACCAATTTCACAGGCTGTCGGCGCTCAGTGCAGGAGTGCACACCTGTGCATCATTCAGGGGACAATCCCATTCCAACAACAGGTGAGTAATTCACAGTAGATGGCATTGTAAATGTGTTAGTAACCAAACATGGGCCTTTGGAGAAATCCTCCCAGTCCATCAATACCAGTATTGGATATTGGAAATGTTCCTGAGAAGAGCTGAATAGCCTACTCTAATACTGATAATAATACAAACACTATTTTTAATGCCAATACTAATACTAGTTCTTCTACAATCACTGCTACCTTCTACTACTAATAATAATAATAACAAGCACTTGTTTTGTATAGTGCCACACTACTGACATTTCTAAGCACTTTCAATAACTGGTGTTACTACTGTAAACTTCTCTCTGTCGCCCTGTCACATACACCCATCTCCTATTTGGAGAGGCTTCAGAGGATGCTGCCTGCTTTGATGCAAAGCTAAAATGATGGGGCTGCATAATCTCCACGTCAGAAACTTCTCCATGGTTAATGATGTGGATCCAGATCCTCTTCACTGATGCATCCATTATGCATAAATGTCTATTATATGTGTACATAACAAAACCCTGCTCATTCAACTGTGGTCTTTACTTTGAGGACCAGGTCCTGACAGTTGTGCATTAATTGCATCTCTCCTCCTAAGTAAGACTGCAGGCCTTATTAGCAGGTTCTCTTATGTGAAATATAGAGCCGATTGACATAAGGGCATTTAACTCATGCCTTCAGACCAGGGAAATCATAAATACGTTTTATTAGGGTAGATGCTGCAATTGTGCGATGACATTGAAGGGTAACAGAGCCTTTATAAATCCAATAGGAAGTTAATAAGTTAATCAAATGAGACACTAAGATACAAAGGACCTCCTCTAGGGTTTGGAAAAATGTTCTGGGCACCATCTCTGCCACCCCGTGGATGCCGGCAGCCAGATCTAGAGTTGTCTCCCATTGTGGTGGACAGAGAAAATCTGCAACATAAATGGAAGCTGCCTGGATAGCCCTCGGATGACAAGCCACGGTTTAAAAATCCCCATAACATAACATAACATAACAACACAACAGGAGAAAAAAATAGCTACCAAGCTTCAGTCATACCAAGGTGGCATCACTAATGTGAGTCCTGAAGATGGATCACCAAAGATGAGGGTGCATCTGTGAGCCCACTTAACAAATGTCCACCACACAATGCCCCCCTGGCCTCTCTGAAACACAGCAATAAACAGGGTTTAATGGGGCCCTCGGGCCTATGGGCCCTGGTGCCATCGCACCTCCCACACAAATGGCAGCTACGTCCCTTCCTGGGGGGCATGCATAGGTTTTTCTGCCCAGGACTGCTGGAGTTTTACTGGCAGTCACGAACAGATGGGCTGCCAGTATGAGTGATGCCAGAGGGTCTTCTTTTAATAAGGCAGTCCCTTAGGCACCAATCCCATCGGTGCAAGCCCTGCTGAACGGGTGTGCCCAGAGGCGGAGCCAACGACCACTCTGCCATCAGGAACACTGCATCCATCTGCACTGCACATGAGTCAGCAGAAGTAGACAGGTGCAACAGCACTACTTTTTGGCAGATATCTCTTTGCCTGAGTGTCCTCTTCTTGCCACAGAATGTTTATTCTCCTTTATGCACTGTATGGAGCGAGCCCCAAGTAGCTGAGATGAAAGTGCTCAAACCAAGGCTGAACTCGAGGGCAGATTAGGGTGACCACCTGGCATCGAGGCGAATTCTGGACAGGACTGTAAAAAATTCAGGACAAAGGGTCAAAATTCAGGACAAAGGGTCAAACGTCAGTTTTACAGACACGCCCAAGAGAGGCCGTGCATCACTATGTTGTCAGTGCATTTATTTACTCTTTTTTAACATAGCACTCTTTATTCACTGTGGTATTTTTGTGATTGCCACCTGGTATGCTACATTCAGGTGTCACATTACCTCCTTGTTCAGTAGTGAATGAATGCCCTTCAGCACTGTGTCAAGGCCATCACCCCTTCCCAAATCTACCCAATCTTTCTTGAAGAGAAAGTAATGGCAACATTTTGATTATGGTTCTGAACATTTTAAAACCCCTGGCAAACAGTTTAGGGAACATTAAAGTAATTAACCGTATGCTAGTTTAAACAAATTGAACAAAAACATTTGGCTTACCCCAACCGCTTATGGACATTCAACCTAATTTTTTTTTAAAGAGGCAGGGCAGATGGTGTGGCCGACAGTCTCACACCTAATGTCAGGATGTGAGGTACCCACAACTTGTCTGTAGTCTCACAGCACTAGGGTGTATGTCTGGGACTCTACATTTATCTCAGAAATGGGAGCCTGGACTACCAATCAAAGATAATAAAAGAGGAGGATGAAATTGAGATCAAATGGGAGATCCACGGCAAGTGATTCAAAGGGTTGTTGCCCAGAACTGGATAAATAAGGACGAGAAGAACACGGTGGGACAATTCCTAAAATCAGACAAGATGGGTCCACCAAGACTATAAGAAGGTATTGGGTACCTGGGGAGTTATCTCTGCACACAGGAGAGAAACAGAAGAGGCACTGTCAAGTGGTTGAACAAGCAACACCCATCCACCTTGGCAAACTCTTCTGGTGCAATGGTCCGCTGTTAGTGCTTTTGAAGGGTGAGCAGGGGCCAGACCCCTTGCAAGGTTGTGCAAGGCAATAGCCTGTTTTATCCATGTCTTTAAATGGTTTTGAAATTGAGCAAAAGCCAAACTAGTGATCTGGGTTATCCCTAAGTGTCAAGTACACACAGAATCTTCAAAATATTTGGGATGTAAATTGCACAAACAAACTGTAAAAAAATTAAAATGTAATTAGTGTTTCTTCAACATATGACACTGTTTTCCCCTTTATATACAATAAGATCGCAGATTGAACTGGGAACCAGTTACCTTTCGATACCTAGTGATTAATATTTACCATTCTCCCAGTGGTTTGCAGGATGGAAATCTCGACAGAGCGTCACAATCCCTCCAAGCCCAGTTTGCTTTTTGGTCTTCTTTTCTGCTTTCTGTAGTGGGCCATGTGGCACTAGTGAAGATGGTGTGCTACCTCGATGATAGCATTATTTTGCAAACCTTCCCCTGCTCGTCCTTCATTCCTTCTTCAGACATGCCACACATCTGATTTGGTCGCTGCGGCGCCGTCGTGTAGCTCTTTCCACTCTAAAGCTATCCATGACTGCGGGTGGATTAGGTCTTCTGGACTTAGAATGCTATTATTCAGGTGCACAGGTCCAATGAGTGGCTCACTGGCTTTCTGCCCACCTCCCTGATTGAGATGGGGTTTATCAGTAAAGACTTTTAAGGAAGGCATAATGCACTGCTCATTGTTTCCTACTGACCATTCTACGGATCACCATCTGGGGTTATCATGCACAGCTTTCTCTTGCCTTGCTAGAACCTGAAAACTCACTGACACAAAGAAACCCTGTGCTCCTGCACAACCTTTGCTAAGCCTTTCCACTCTCACAGGACGGCTGTGCTCAGAGCAACTCCATCAGTGGCATGCTGCAGGTATCTTTAAATTGGGGGATTTGTTTCTGGATGGCGAGCTACTAAATTTCCAAACTCTTGTGGCACACTACCATCTTCACCCAGGTCACTCAACTCCTTACTTACAACCACCTTAAATAATCATTAAATGCCCTATTTCATGTCTGCCCCCTAGCACTAACCCTACAAGAGGTGTGCCAGAAGCTCTACACCATAGGAACTGGTGGCAAACTGATAGGATGGGTGCACAGACCTTTCCTGCAACATGGAAACCACTCCAGATCTTCTCGTCATACTACGTGGGTGACTGATTTGGCCAAACCTCTGAAAGATACGGACTGGACTAAAATACTGGACTTTCCCCCCCAAGTATCCCACAGCTGTCACTTTAAGTATTCATAGTGCTTCCTTGGGAATGCATTCCGCCCGTTGCTTGCCATTGACCTTGTGGTTTGTAACTCACATTTTGTTGCTTTCAATTCGCTGGCTTTATTTGTTTTAGACTATGCAGCTTGAGTTAGTTCTTTCTCTTGCCCAAACCTTATTTACAGTATCCTCCTGAGTGCTCCCTTTCTGTAAACAGGCCGGTAAATCTTGTTCTTATCTCATCACCTTTGCTCTGCATTCAGAGAACAAAGTCAAATGTCAGGCTCTGTCTTCGGTGGGAACTTAGTGTTTACTTTTCTTTCTCTGACTTCAAAGTGAGAGGATTCATGCGACAATCTTGCTGGATACTGGGGTTAGGAAAGAGTTTTTTCTATCACATGACAACATTTGAATAAACTTCAGAATATATCAGAATTAGGAGTACAAATGAAGCACATTTTTGTTAATTCTGAACTGTGCTGGAAACAAATACCTTTATATGATTAAAACAAATCATTGTATTAGGTGATGCAATTTCCACACACCATCGTCCGTGCACAGTATAGTTTGATTTGATAAACTGTATCTCTGTGCAATGTAATGGTCATTTCAATCAAAAATGTGTTGTCTGTAATGGCAGTATGCTACCACACTATGCATACTCCACTCCATGCTGCTCTGCACCACTCCACACCACTGCATCCTACTCTGTATCACTCCACTTTACACCACTCCATGCCACTGCAGTGTGGGCCACTGCACTCTTCTCTGCTCTGAACCAGTCCACTCTATGCCACTGCACTCTATGCTACTTCACACCACGCCTCTCTACTCTGTACCACTCTGCTATATGCAAATGCACCTTACGCCTCTCTACACTACTGCGCTCTACGCCACTTCAGTCTAGGCAACACCAATCTAGTCCACACAACTCTACTCTATGCCACTCTGCAACACTGCACTGTACGCCACTGCACTCTAAGCTAATTCACTCTATGCTAGTGCACTTTATTCTGTAACACTCAACTCTATGCCCCTGCACTCTACATCAATACGCTGTATGCCACTCTAATCTACTCTATGCCATGGCACTCTACACCACTTTACTCTATGCCATTACACTCTATGCAACTCCATTCTACCCTGCACCTCTCCACTCTAAGCCACTTAACTCTACTGTGAAACAATCTACTGTATGCCACTGCACTCTGTGCCACTGCATTCCATGCCACTGCACTCTACCCTGCACCTCTCCACTCTATGCAACTGCACTCTACCTTGAAACAATCTATTCTACACTACTGACCTCTATGCCACTCTGACCACTGCACTCTAGTCCAATGCACTGTACACCACTGCACGCTGACACTCTACTCTGCAACACTGCACTGGCCGTCACTATACTCTACACCACTCTACTCTGTACTACTACATCCTGCACCAATACACTCTATTCCACTGCACTCTATGCCACTCTACTCTGCCCCATGCCACTCTACTCTGCCCCATGCCACTCTATGCCACTGCACTCTACACCAGTGCACTCTATACAACTCCACTGTATGCCACTGCCCTTTACTCTGCACCACTGCACTCTATACCACTGCCCTCTATGCCACTCTACTCCACTCTACATCACTGCACTGACACTCTACTCTGCAACATTGCACTCTCTGCCACTGTACTGTACACCAATCTACTCTGTACTACTGCATTCTACGCCACTGCACTCTATGCAACTGCACTCTACGCCACTCTACTCTGCATCACTCCACGCCACTGCACTCTACAGCAATATACTCTACTCTGCACTGCCCCACTCTACACTACTCCACTCTGCCCCACTCTACGCCACTACACTCTATGCCACGTGAGTCTACTCTGCACTCTATGCCACTGCACCACTCTACACTACTGCACTCTCTGCCACTCTATTGTATGCCTCTCTACTCCACTGCAATCTATGCCACTCTACTCTGTCCCACGCCACTTCATGCCCCTCACTCTAAACCACTGCACTCTATGGCAGTGCACTCTAAACAACTGCACTGTACCCCACTGCACTGTACTCTGCACCACTGGGCTCTACGCTACTGCTCCTTTGCCACTCTACTCCACTCCGCTTCACACCACTATGCCACTAACCTTTAGCCATGCTGAACAGCAGCCACCTTGGTGTATAACATGGCTATAACACATTGGCAAAGCCAATAACTCTTACGCAGACGAGACCTATTGACTTTGCCAATGTTTGTTAGTACTATGAGGTACCGAGGTCCCTGAAAGAACTGTGAATGTGTAATTTTAAACATGCATTTGACGCCTCGTCAGTTGTAGTAGGCGCTATATGAATACAATTACATCATAATATAGGCTGCTACAAAATGCGCAAATACAGTTCGGTTAAATAAAAAAAAGTTTTTCTCAAATACACATTTGAATAATATACCGTTTATACCTAGTACTAACCTTTTGTATAACACTCCATTAGAACCACACACTCAACAGCTCACCTTGGAACACCCTTACAGTACCTCTCTAAAAGAAAATATCTATGTCATCAGAAAGCTTCAAGTGACTCCTTTTATTAAAGTCAATGCAGGTTTTCAAGCCCCTTTACATTTGCAGATTTACCAATTGCACACATTTGCATTTCTTTAGGGAGGGAGACACCCCAGCAAGAAGGTCTGTTTCTTATCTGTCTGCCCCTCCCTACCTCAGAGCACAGGAGACTCCCTGCCTTTCAATCCAGCTGGGAAAACTGATCTGCCCATATTTTCGCCCTGCCTCTGTTGTCCTTTAGGCGAAAGGCTAAAATTGCGGACAAAAGTCTTTCATCACGGACAACGGATGGCAGGGCGAAATTAGGGGCAGTTCGTGAAATTTACGGACGGGTGGTCACCCTAGGGCAGATCCCTTCTGTCACATTATAGATTGCCAGCGTCTGGAACTGATGGTCCTCTGCTGAGAGGCCTGTCATTGCATGACTACCTCTTTGTCAAACACATTTGCCGCTTGCAGATAGTTGAATCTTCCTGCAATTAACTACCATTTGGCTCAAGAATCTTTGCCAGTTTGTTGTAAGAAATTGTTTTTCTAATTCATTGGCTAGTAGTTTCTCTGGTACCTTTGCCACGAATGGCAAGCTGGTGACTTGCCAGGTCCTCGGTTAGGGATTTCCCAAGGGAAGAGTGTTAGAGTTTCATCAAAGGGGGATGTAAGTGGGACCCTCAGGGATGCAGACTGGTGTTTATCCATGTAGCTGAATGTTGGGTGCTGGCAGAAGCAGATGAGTGGAGCTCCCATCCCTTGGCTTTACTGAGGGTGACTGGCCGGTGATCTACGGGATGCCCTCAGGGGTGGAGAAGTTAGCATCAGGGTTGAAAAGAAGCGTCTCCAAGGAAGACTGTCCAGGATTTAAAACTCTACATTCTGGAGGTAAAGCTTTAATTGACCAATTATCATTTTCAACAGACTGATGACAGGGTTGAGGAACCTTGGCTGAGTTTTTGTGCATGCCACATGTGCTTCATTGCTGGAATACACAGATATGTTTCTGCTCATTTGAAAGTTGGATTAACTGAGCTTTGGGCCCAATTGTACCCTTCTTTGTAGTTATATATCTGTATAATTATTACTTCACTCCAAATGTAAAAGAAAAAAAAAAAAACTTTGACTCCAATGCACTACTGTTATGTTATGTATCTATATAATTACTACTTTACTGCTACTGTAGAAGAAAAAAATCTTTGTCTCTAGTGCACTACTATGTGTCTCATCCTGTACCTCTCTCATATGTCCTCTACTCCAAGGACTCGTCCCAAATCTCATTCTACTATGATCTCCCAAATAACCCTTTCTAGACTCCTCCCTCCTCTATCCCTCCTTGGCTCACAAAAACTCCATTTTACTATTATGATCTCCCAAATAACCCTTTATAAATTCTTCCCTCATATATCCCTCCTTTGACTCATCCCAACCCTCATTTTACTATGATCTCTCTAATTGCTTTCTACAGGCGTTTCCCTCCTCCACCTCTCCTTTTACTCATCCTAAACCTCATCTTGCTACTATGATCTCCCTCATCCCTTTCTAGATTCTTCCTTTTTGTATCCCTCCCTTATCCTATTCAATCCAACTAACAGACTTGCATGTCCACCACTCAAACAAACTCATATTTCTCTATACTAATCCCCACCAATCCTTTTTGAATTCCGGAGTAGCGTGCTACTCGCCAAAAAGCGCTTCAACACGTTTTCAGGGGTAGTAAGCACTATATCATTACAATTACAATTTGTTGTTTTGGGTCAGTGATGAAAGAACAAGGGCAGTGAATGAATGCAGGTAATGGAGAGATGTACCTTGGGAGAGCTGTGTGTGACTCCTACATCAGGAGTGGCTGAGGAGGCTGCAGATTGGTTTAGAGGTGCATTGACAGAGCTGAATTTTTGAACTCCGCTACCGCAGGTCAGGAGCTAGGCACATTGTGCTCTGGTAAAGCAAGGATGCTGCAGGGGAGGATTTGGAGGCAGACTATATGTAAATACTAAACAATTTGTCTAAGGGGTGATTTTGTAGAAGATGTGCTTCTGTCAGTAAATCATCTAGCGCTGTGAGGGTGAAACACCACATGCCTGCAGTAGGCGGACATGGAGCATGGGTATTACCCTAGAGATGCAAGGAAAGCGTTACAAGCCATCCATAACTAAAGCAGGCACAACCCTGGACCTTGAGAGACAAAGGGGGTCATTGTGCATTCTCATTCCCCCCACTTCACTGCCAGTGCGGTGAAGCCCCGCCGGCCCTTTTATGATTTTCCCAATGGGCCAGCGGGCGGAAACAGTGTTTCTGCCAGCTGGCCCAGCAGGAAACAGGGCCTTTACATTGACGCCGGCTCCTAATGGAGCTGGCGCCAATGTGGCGGTGCGGCTGGTGCAGCAGCACCCGTCGCGCATTTCACTGCCCGTAATTCGAGCAGTGAAATGCACGATGTGGCTGTGCATGTGGGCCCCTGCACTGCCCATGCTAAGTGCATGGGCAGTGCATGGGCCCCCATGGGGGCCCTGAGTCACCCATTCCGCCAGCCTTTACCTGGCCGTGTAAACCGCCAAGAAAAGGCTGGCGGAATGGGTCTCATAATCCCCAGGGCAGCGCTGCCCTGTCAGATTTGAAACGCCGAGACTGTCAGGCTGCCTGGTGGTGGCAGCCTGGGGGTGGCAGCGTTTCCACCGTGGCGTCTCCGCCAGGTTCATAATATGGCAGGCAGACCGCCACTGCTGCAACGGTCCGCCCGCCATCCATGATTCTGGCAGTCCCTGGACCTCCAGACTCATAATGAGGGCCAAAGACTTGATTGGAACTACTGCAAACAGTGTCTTTCGTTCATCCCTTGCAAAACCATTCCATATCAGTAGCACCCATTGGATATCTAGAAACGAATCCAGACTATCCTGGTCATTACCAAGCTGTTCTTAGAGTGCTATGGGTGGCCAGCCCGCATTCACTCAGACCACGGAGCACACTTTGAATCCAAGCTCATGAAACAGACACTGCTGCTGGTACAGATCAATATACCTACCCTCTAGATCAGTGGTCCCCAAACTTTTTAATGCCGCGCCCCCCCAGTTGGAAAATAAAAATCCTTGGGCCCCCCTCAGAATTTTTCCCAATTATTTTATAAGGGTGGCACTGTTTAAATATGTCCAAGCCTATTTAAACATTGCAGTTAAGTACTGTTGCCTTTTTTTAAATGCAATAACATGCTTCTGCTCAAAACAAAGGCCTGTTATCTGTATAATGCTTCTTTTGGCCAGAGTCTGGCACCCCCCCCCCCAGGATCAGTTGGGGCCCCCCTAGGGGGGCCCATCCCCCAGTTTGAAGACCTCTGCTCTAGATGGTGTCGTCTAGGTGACAAAATACAACTGCTGGACGTATTGGAGACTCTACAATTAGAGAAAAATATGTTGTGAATTCAGTATGTGGCCCCACACGTCTATGCCTACAATTTCAACAAGAACTAGTTTGGTAGCCACTCTCCATAACTCTTAATATTAGGAGGAAAAGCCAGATTTCCAGACAAATTTTCTGGGTCAAGTTCTGATGTAAATAACCAGCCACCCACCTGCACCAGGAACAAACGTTAATTGGTTCAGGCCCATTAATTGGCCCAGGCCACCTGTGGAGAAATGCCAAAAGCAGCAAGGTCAGGCAGATCATCACATCAACCAGCAGTGCAAGCAACGAGGAGCCATCACCACAGCTCACTATGTGGGGAAAAAAGGTAAAGACAAGTTAGAAGTAGATGGAACTCTGAAACCTGCATTGTCCATTGCTAAGTGGCTAGGATACATGGGTACCAGGTCCATTCGGCGCAGAACTACATGTAATAATTGCGGTCCTCAAAAAGCAGTTGCTTCTCACTAAATAGAACATTCAGATGCTAAGTCAGCCACTTGTTTCTAAGCAAAGCAAAAACACTGCTTATGGGAATCCAAAACAAATTGCCAGGAATGGTATAATTACATACCTCGAGAAACCTGTTCTTATATTGAGGACCAAGAAAACATCCCAGGAGAGGCATGCTCCAACTTTCCAGAAGAAGCATGCTCTAACATCCCAGAAAAAATGTGCTAACAATCCAGAAGAGAGATGCTCTAACATTCCAGAAGAGAGATGCTCTAACATCCGAGAAGAGGCATACTCTAACATCCCAGAAGAGGCATGCTCTAACATCCCAGAAGAGGCATGCTCTAACATTCCAGAAGAGGGATGCTCTAACATGCCAGAATAGAGATGCTCCAACAACCCAGAAGAGGTATTCTAACATTCCAGAAGAGGCATGCTCTAACATCCCAGATGAAAGATGCTTTACCATCCCAGAAGAGGCATGCTCAAACATCCCAGAAGAGACATGCTCTAACATTGCAGAAGAGGGATCCTCTAACATCCCAGAAGAGAGACCCTTTAACATCCCAGAAGAGAGATACTCTAATATCCCAGAAGAGACATGCTCTAACATTCCAGAATAGAGATCCTCTAACATCCCATAAGAGAGATCCCAGAAGAGACATGCTCTGACATTCCAGAAGGGAAATCCTCTAACATCCTAGAAAAGGCATGCTTCAACATTCCAGGCGAGGAATGCTCTGACATCCCAGAAGAGACATGCCCTCACATACCAGAAGAGGGATGCTCTAACATTTCAGAAGAGGGATGCTCTAACATTTCAGAAGAGAGATCCTTTATTATCCCAGAAGAGGCATACTCTAACATTCCAGAAGAGGCATGCTCTAACATTCCAGAAGAGAGAGATCCTTTATTATCCCAGAAGAGGCATACTCTAACATTCCAGAAGAGGCATGCTCTAACATTCCAGAAGAGAGAGATCCTTTATTATCCCAGAAGAGGCATACTCTAACATCCCAGAAGAGTCATGCTCTAACATTCCAGAAGAGGGATGCTCTAACATGCCAGAATAGAGATGCTCCAACAACCCAGAAGAGGCATACTCTACCATTCCAGAAGAGACATGCTCTAACATTCCAGAAGAGAGAGATCCTTTATTATCCAAGAAGAGGCATACTCTAACATTCCAGAAGAGAGAGATCCTTTATTATCCCAGAAGAGGCATGCTCTAACATTGCAGAAGAGGAATGATCTAACATCCCAGAAGAGGCATGCTCTGTCATCTCAGAAGAGGCATGCTCTAACATCTCAGAAGAGGCATGCTCTAACATCTCAGAAGAGGCATGCTCTTCAGAAAGATTCTGAAGAATCAGACTCTATTGGTTCGGAAGTGGACTTTGACCCTGAATCACAGGTCCCTTTGCCGTCCCTTTCTTCTCCTAAACTAGTCTGTACAGAAACCCGTATTATGATTGAGCTTGAAGATGCTGTCCAAACCATTATGTGGCACTACAAATTGTCACAAGAAGACATAAAGATTTAGGGACATAGATACTTACATATCACCCAACGCCAGGGCAGCAAGCCAAGATGCTGCTCTGCGTTGCGTGAAAAGGAGACAGCAGAAATGTGCCATATCTAATAAGATATGGGACTTTTCTTCTGTCTCCTAGTGCTGGCACACTGTGTGCAGCCTAGCCCCAGCACAGGCACCCTTGTACAAAGTTTGGAATTGAGCCGAGGGCAGACTGGAATACAAGCAATATGGTGCTGTGAATAAGCCAGATTCACAAAGGTAAAGTTACACCTTTGTGTAAGGTTACTCTTATTTTGGTATTCATAAACTATGAGTTAATAGTAAGACTCTCCGCAGTTGTAAACTCACTATTAGCTTGTACTTTGTGAATACCACCTTTGTGAATCAAGCCCAATGTTACAAGGGGTGGGCACATTTTTCTTCAATCTGCTGTAAGCAGAAGTGAAACACAGGGTAAATCCACCCTTTTAGGCCAAAGCCTACCAGCTTATGACATCTTGGGGACATTCAGAGAGCTTCCCTGGGAATATATTCCGCCCATTGCTTACCATTGACTTTGTGGCTTGTAACTCACATTTACTTGCTTTCTATTTGCTGGCTTTATGTGTTTTAAGGCTGTTCAGCTTGAGTTGGTCTTATCCGTTGCCCATACTCTATTTACAGCATCCTTCCGCCAGTGTGCGAATTCTGTATACAGACCTCTAAATCTTGTTCTTATCTTGTCACATTTTCTGTGCATTCAAAGACAGAGGTCAGATGTCAGGCTCTCTCTTCCATGGACCTTGGGGCCATATGTACGAACACTTTTTCCCATAGACACAGAATGGGTAAAAGCCTTTGCTACATCTGGCCCTTGGTGTTTACTTTTCTTTTTCTGACTTCAAAGTGAGAGGATTTATGTGACAGTCATGCTGGCTTCCTGGGGGTTTGCTGGAGGAAGGCTGTATGAAGTAAAGAAATATTGTAATTTGATAAAAAAGACACTAGGTGATGACATTCCCACACATTGTTGTTTGTGCTCTGTAAGTCTTTACCAGTAAAACCGTATGTCTGTGCAAATGTAAAGGTAATTTCAATTGAAAATGTGTTGTCTGTAATGGCAGTGCACTACCACACCATACATTCACCATTCTACTCTGCACCACTCCACTCTATGTCACTGCACTTTACTCTGCACCACTCCACACTACGCAGACCCAATTTACGGCACTCCATGCTGCCTCACTGCACTCTACTCTGCACCACTCCACTCTATGCCACTTCACTCTAAGCCTCTCAACTCTACTCTGAACCAGCATACTCTACGCCAAAACACTCTAACCACTACACTATGCCCTGCACCAGTCCATGCTACTGTACTCTGCTCTGCACCACTCCACTCTATGTCACTTCTACTCTACTCTGCACCACTACACTCTGCCACTGCACTCTACACCAATGCACTCTACTCTGCACCACTACACTCTTTGCCTCTCTACTCTACTCTGCACCAGTCTACTCTACGCCAAAATACTGTAACCACTACACTATGCCCTGCACCAGTCCACGCTACTGTACTCTGCTCTACACCACTCCACTCTATGTCACCTCTACTCTACTCTGCACAACTACACTCTATGTCACTTCTACTCTACTATGCACCACTACACTCTATGTCACTGCACTCTACTCTGCACCACTCCACTCTATGTCACTTCTACTCTACTCTGCACCACTACACTCTATGTCACTGCACTTTACTCTGCACCACTCCATACTACGCAGACCCAATTTAGGGCACTCCATGCTGCCTCACTGCACTCTACTCTGCACCACTCCACTCTATGCCTCTCTACTCTACTCTGCACCAGTATACTCTACACCAAAACACTGTAACCACTACACTATGCCCTGCACCAGTCCACGCGACTGCACTCTGCTCTGCACCACTCCACTCTATGCCACTTCTACTCTACTCTGCACCACTACACTCTGTGCCACTGCACTCTACATCAATGCACTCTACTCTGCACCACTCCACTCTAAGCCACTTCTACTCTACTCTGCACCACTACACTCTATGCCACTGCACTCTACATCAGTGCACTCTACTCTCTACCACTCCACTCTATGCCAGTGCACTGTATGTCAGTCCACTCTACACCACTCTAATCTACTTTGCACCCTTGCACTCTATGTCACTCTGCTCTATGCCATTGCACTGTATGGCACTACACTCTCCCCGCATCACTGCACTCTACTCTGCAGCACTACACTCTGCGCCACTTCACTCTACTCTGAAACAATCTACTCAATACTACTCCACTCAGCGCCAATCCACTGCCCCACTCAACTCTATGCTGCACCACTCTACTCTGAGCCACTCTACTCTGAGCCACTCTACTCTGCACCCTTCTACTCTACACCACTGCACTCCACTCTATAACACTGCATGACATTCCACTCCACAACACTCTACTCCATTGTATGACACTCTATGCCACTCCACTCTATGACACTCAACTCTACGACACTCTATTACTTTCTACGCCCTTTCACTCTATGGCACTCTATTCCCTCACGACACTCCACAACACTTTACTCCAGGCCACTCTACTCTATGCCACTAACCTCTAGCCATGCTGAACAGCAGCCATGTTGGTGCTCAAAAGACATATTAGCAAAGCTAATAGCTCTTGCGTGGAAGCAACCTATTGGCTTTGCTAATGCTTGTTTTCACTGACATCACATTCACCCGCCCCAGATTAAAATTCAATGTGGAATGGAGGTCGTTATGCTCTGCAGCACAAGTATTCCTTGTTTCATACAGTGAGGAATGCAAAAAAACAAGTATTATTTTGCTGTCTAGTATTGCCGGGGCAATGTAATTACCTTAATGCTAACTGGATTAAGTTAATTACACCATCCACTCCTGATAGCCCTTTATGCTGCGTGAAAGCAAATCCTCTGCATCGGAGACTGTGCATGGTGCCTGCCTGCTTGAGTGCCAGGAGGACCCTGCAGGCAAGCGCCACACACAGGCCTCCCTGCTGGCGAAGCTGTTTTCCTGAGCACTGCCAGGGGTTCGGGCACCAGAGTTACCTTAATGTAAAGGATTAAGCTAGTTACAATGCTAGGCCCTCACAGTCTCCTACTCTGAGTTGGGCTGACTTTTTTTTTTAACGCCCACAGTGTAGCCCCAGTTCCCTTTTTTCTGGTAAACAAGCACTGGCAAGCCAATAGGTCTCGCCTTTAGTACCTTGGCCTTTTATCAGTAAAAAGCATTTTTGTGATTTATTTACAGCTTGATCAAAAGAAAAAAAGGCAGAATGATGAGGCCACTGCTGCCAGCTGTATCATTTTTTAGGGGTGTGCAAGTGTGGTGACATATGCACTTACATACGTCATCATGCAAGCGCTTTCGGTACCCATTTTTTTTATTTGCCGATTCAAGATGGATCCATAAATTTTAAAAAATTAGATTGGAGTAGCATGAAAGAGCTTTTGTAAAGTAGAGAGACCAGCAGACATTTGGTGCCTGGACCCCCCAAAAAAATATTAACAAAAAAGGACTGCAGATGTGAGGGGTGCAACGGAGGAGTGGGTAGGGGGATAAAACCAAAATAAAGCCAGGTGGGAGGAGAAAGGGAAAGCAGCACACAAGAGAGAAAGCAACATGGAGGGCAGGTGGAGAAGCACACGAGGAAGAGGGCAACACAGCGGGTGAGGGGAGAAGGGCACGAGGAGAGTAGTATGGCACAGCATAGAAGCACACGAGGAAGAGGGCAACACATCGGGTGAGGGGAGAAGGGCACGAGGAGAGTAGTATGGCACAGCATAGAAGCACATGAGAGTGAGAACAATTAGTACACCGGGGAGAGAGCAGCGTGGAGTATGGGAGGAGAAGAAGCACAAGACAGAGAGATATATATATATATATATATATATATATATATATAGAAAACACATGCACTCTCATGGGGAGCTTAACCAAAAATAAAAAAGTAGGTCCCTAATATTGAGCAGTGAAAGGACACCATCGAAAGGATGTTAAGGATAATGACAAGCAAAAACAGAAAGGCAAGGCAACCAATAAGAAGCAAGTAAATGATAGTTGCAATAAAGCCAACCAATGGTAAACAATCAGCACGCTCTAAGCCACCTCTAAGTTGTGGATAAGAGCTCATTTTTTGCGTTGCCTGGTGGACGACACATAAAAAACAAACACATTTATCTTTGATACATATCTTACAGATTCATCCTGTTTTTCGCCAATATTCTGTTTCTGGCAAGAGCCACTTTGAAGCTGCCTTCAAATGGCACGTGGTGCCTCAAAATTCACCAATTAATAAATTATATGACTATATGCAATATGTCACCAATGTTGTTTCTGTCTTGCTGCCTTCTGGCTACAGTCTTTAAAAGTACAAACAGTTAATAAATTGAAAAATTCGACAAGACAAACGATTTGTCTTCAGTGGGAAGTGCATTCATTTTTACATAACAGCAGAAATAATAGAAACTTAGGTCCTGATTTAGAGTTTGGCAGATGAGTTACCCTATCACAAACATGGCATATATCTCATCCACCTTATTACACGTGCTGTGATACATAAAGCACTTGTAATAAGGCAGACAGGATATCTGTCATGTAATACGGCGGACAGTTTGTGACATGGTAACCAGTCCATCAAACTCTGAACCAGGCCCATAGTTTAGACCACAGACATGGTTCCTCATTGGTGAGGTTTTGATACAAGATCTCCCTACAGTTTCATATTTTTCACCTACCCTTTATTAAGAGTTAGAATCATCCCAATTTTTTACTTATGGGAATTACTTGTAAAGTAATTGAATCATTAATTTATACAAATTCCATCACTTGGGCTAAATTCGGCCTTTCAATTTCATATTCAGAGCTTGTTATACCATTTTGTTTTCTATAAATTCTTTTGTTCAGGTAAACAAAAAACACATTATGATAACTTAATTCAATGGGCTTCTTGTCCTTAAGTCTAGTAACCACACATATATAAACATCAGAGGACAGTGTGAATGAAATATTATAAATACGATCCAGGTACCTATTTAAGAATCAGACTCCCCCCAGGAGTGTATTAGATAGCACCACGATTTATAAATGATTACAAATATTGGGGAAATATCCTTTACTTCATTGATGAAGTGCATGCATATAAAATTAAATATAGTCATCACCAAACCAACATTGCACTTCATACATAGATAGTTTACCAGGTTGCATGGGGTGCTTTCGACAGGGGCCTAGCGTGGTCAGTAAGATTGAGGGGGTGAGGTTCAGATTTTCCAACAATCACTCTGGCATATAATGTTAAAATACATTATACAATACATGAATATATAAAAAAAACAAGAGAGGAGCCTCAGGGGCAGTAGAAAGGGAGAGGAATGCGATTGGTAGGAATACTAAGAGAGAAAACACAATATTTTGTAATAAACAACATTTTTAAGGACTTTCAAAACAGAGAGGGAGAGAGAGTCTGTGCATTTTTTTCTGTGTGTATGGAAAAATTCCTGGTGAAATCCGACAGACATTTCACCAAGCCCAACTGAAAGCACCTGTACCCAAATATTTATAAGAAAATACATCTATTAGAGGGGGATAACACCCCAATCACCCCCCTGAAGCTACACCCCTGGGTTTATATAGAACCGGGAGCCATCTTGTATCAAGGTTGGACTGCATCAGTATAACTTGCGTGCATGATTTCTTGAATCATCAAGGACAATAGTTTGTGTAGCGTCTGTGGGCTGTTGAATAAGTCTTCTTGTGTAGAAAGGAAGCGGATTGGCACTTTGAACAAAGGGGCGGAGTCAGAGAGCAGGGTCACTCCCATTGCCCTCTTCTTGTCAATGACCCATCATAGTTCCTCCATGTTTGCCTTGGGACTCATAAACAGGAAGTGTGGGGTGGCTCAGCTGGCAGAGCCTTTAACCTTTCAGAGGTGGAGCACAGGCATCCAGGGCTGATTCAACACACAGTGTGGGGTCTATTCACATGGGCACTTTGAAAGACACAAGGTAGTCCTCCTGCAGTACCCCTGTAGTACTCCTTTATGTACTCCTACTTGTCTTTGTCAAGTGGCCAAAGCAGCTCAAGTGGGAATATAAATATGAATCTGCATGAAATATTCACATAAAATTATTACAAATAAAAACAAACAGTGGTAAAGCAAATAGGTCTCGCCTATACAAGAGCTATTGGCTTTGGCAATGCGTGTTTTACCATGTTGTACTCCAATGTGGCTGCTGTTCAGCATGGCTACAGCTTAGTCGTATCGAGTGTCAGGGTGGAGTGGGGGAGTAGTGTTATAGAGTGGATTTGTTTGAATGTCGTAGAGTGGAGTAGGGGAGAAGAGTAGAGTGGGGCTGAGTAGAAGGGAGTGGAGTTCAGTGGCAGAAAGTGTCATAGAGTGGAGTGCAGTGGGCTGGAACAGGTTGGAGTGGATTGAGGTAATGGGATGGTTGGATTGGAGTAGAGCGGGGTGGATTGAATTGTGGTAGAGTGGGGTGGATTGAGTGGAGTGGGGTGGATTGGCATGGGGGGATTGGAGTGGGGTGGATTGGAGTGGGGTGAGGTGGATTGGATTAGGGTGGACTTGAGTGTGGTGTGTTGGATTGGATTGAAGTGAGTGGTTTGAATTGGAGTGATAGGGCTGGGGTGGGATAAATTGGATTGGGGTGGGGTGGATTGGACTGGATTGGGGTGGATTGGAGTGTGGTGAACTGGAGTGCGGGGGGCTGGATGGATTTGATTGGAGTGGGGTGGACTGAACTGGGATGGTGTGGCGTAGTTTGGCTTCGTAGAGAGTGGGGTCGATTGGAGTAGAGTGTGGTAGATTTGAGTGAGTGTGGTGGACTGGATTGAGTGGGGTGGATTGGAGCAGCTGGGGTGGATTGGAATGGAGTGGGGTGAATTGGGGGGTTGATTGCAATGGGGTGGGTGGGTGTGGTAAGCTAAAGTGGGATGGATTGGGTTGGAGTGGGATGGATTGGAGTGGGGTGGATTGGAGTGGGGTGGATTGCATTGAGGTGGGATGGATTGGATGGGGTGGGGTGGATGTATTGGATTGGAGTGGGGTGGACTGAACTGGGATGGAGTGGGGCGGATGGGATTGATGTGGGGTGGATTGAGGTGGGGTGGACTGGAGTGGAGTGGATTGGATTGGTGTGGAGTGGATTGTGGTGGATTGAACTGTAATGTGGTAGGCTGAATGGATTGGATTTGAATGTGGTGGACTGAACTGAGATGGGGTAGAGTGGATTGGATTGGAGTAGAGTGGGGTGGATTGGGAGTGGGGTGGATTGGAGAGGATTGAAATGGGGTGGATTGGGGTGGGGTGGACTGGAGGCTGGATTGGTTGGAGTGGGTGGGGTAGATTGGGGTGGGGTGGTTTGTAAAGGTGTGTATTGTATTGAGGTGAGGTGGATTGGATTGGCGTGGGGTGAATTGGATTGGTGGGGGTGGATTGGAGTGGGGTGAAGTGGGGTGGGGTGGATCGATTTGGGTGGATACGATTGAGTAGGGTGGATTTGATTGAGTGGGGTGGATTTGATTGAGTGGAGTGGATTAGGGTGGGATGGATTGGATTGAGTGTTGCGGATTGGATTGGGGTGGATTGGATAGCAGTAGGATGGATTGGAATTGGGGTGAGGTGGATTGGAGTGGGGTTTGGTGGGGTGAGGTATGATGGGGTGGAGTGGGGGAGGGCGGGTGGATTGGAGTCAAGTGGATTATGGTGGATTGGGCTGGAGTGGGGTGGATTAGATTGTAGTGAATTGGATTGGAGTGGGGTGGATTGCTTTGGAGTGGTGTGGATTAGATTGGTGGGGGGATTGATTGGATAGGGGTGGACTGGATTGGTATGGGGTAGATTAAGGTGGTTTGGAGTGGGGTTGATTGGACTGGAGTATGGTGGATTAATGTGGACTGGATTGGACTGGAGTGGGGTGGGATGGATTAAAGCCCAATGTAGTGGGATGGATTTTGGTAGTGTGGGTGGACTGGATTGGAGTGAGGTGGATTGGGTGGCGGTGGACTTAATTGGAGTGGGGCGGATTGGAGGGGCTGGATTGGATTGGATTGGAGTGGGGTGGGTTGGATTGGAGTGGGGTGGGATGGATTGGAATGGGGTGTGTTAGATTGGAGTGGGGTGACTTGGACTGGAGTGGGGAGAAGTGGACTGGAATGGGGTGGATTAGACTGGAGTTGATTGGGGTGGGGTGGATTTGGGTGAGGTGGATTGGATTGGATTGAAGTGGGAAGATTGGACTAGGCTGGACTGGGGTGGATTTGATTGGTGTGGAGTGAATTGCATAGGTGTAGGCTGACTGGATTGTAGAGGGGTGGATTGTCGTGGAGTGGGGTGAATTGGGATGGAGTGGGGTGGATTGATTGGGGTGAGGTGAGGTGGATTGGATTGGAGAGTGGCAGATTGTTTTGGATTGGAGTGGGTTATTTGAGATTGGAATGGGGCAGGGTGGAGTTGGGCAGGTTGGAGTAAGGTAGATTGTTTTGGATGAAATTTGCAGAGTGGACATGGTTAGATTAGAGTTGATTGGAGTGAGGCAGATTGTTTTGGACTGGAGTGGGGCAGATTGTTTTGGATTGGAGTAAGGCAGATTGGAGTGAGGCTGATTGTTTTGGATTGGAGTGGGGCATATTGTTTTAGATTGGAATGGGGCAGATTGGAGTGGGACAGTGTTTTGGATTGAAGTGGGGCAGACTGGAGAGGGGAAGATTGTATTAGGGTGGATTGGAGTGGGGTGGAATGGATTTGAGGGGATTGGGTTCATGTGGGGTGGATTAGACGGGAGTGGGGTGGACTGGAGTGGAGTGAATTAGGATGGAGTGGGGTGGATTGTAGTGGGGTGAGGTGGATTGGAGTGGGGCAGATTGGAGTGGGACAGATTGTTTTGGATTGGAGTGGGGCAGACTGGAGAGAGGCGGATTTGAGTGGGACGGATTGTTTTGGATTGGAGTGGGATAGATTGGAGTGGGGCAGATTGTTTTTGGATTAAAGTGGGACAGATTGGAGTGAGGTGGATTGGAGTGGGACAGATTGTTTTGTATTGAAGTGGTGCAGATTGTTTCGGATTGGAGTAGTGCCGACTCGACTGTGGCATATTGTGTTGGATTGGAGTGGGGCATATTTTTTGGTTTGGAGTAGGGCAGATTGGAGTGGTCCAGATTGTTTTGGATTGGAGTGGGGTAGATTGTTTTGCATTGCAGTGGGGCAGATTGGAGTGGGGGAGATGGGAGTGGGACATATTGTGTTGGATTGGAGTGGAGTGGATTGGTGTGGGGTGAGGTGGGGTGGATTGTAGAGGGGCAGATTGTTTTGATTGGAATAGGGCAGATTGGAGTGGGGCAGATTGTTTTGAATCATAGTGCAGCAGATTGAAGTGGGGCAGACTGGAGTGGGCAGATTGCTTTGGATTGGAATGGGGCAGATTGTTTTGGATTGGAGTAGGGCAGATTGGACTGGAGTAGATGGGAGTGGGACATATTGTGTTGGATTGGAGTGGGGTGGATTGGTGTGGGGTGAGGTGGGGTGGATTGTGGAGGGGCAGATTGTAGTGGGATGGATTGGGGTGTACTGCACAATTATGTGTTAAAGGATCATTTCAGAAATTTCACAAAATAAAGAAACAATATCGTCTTGCAATATTTAGAACAAGATAATCGTTATGTTTTGAGAACAGTGCCTACGAGCAAAACCCAGAGAAAACATGAGTGCAAAGCAGTTGCGCCCGTAATTTTAGGAGGGAGAGGAGCAGACCGAATACACATGCACACTCCTTTACACTCATTAATTCACACACCATCGCACACACACACACACATCCATTCACAACACTCATTACCAAATATTCACACAAACTTACCTGCAGCTCGGCTTCGGCGTTCCAAGGGGCGTTGGGACTGCACTGTCTGACCTAAAGTGAGCCAGGGAGGGAAGGCAGCAGTCCCAAGGTCATCACAGAGTGGGATGGGGTCAGTGGGTCTGCTGATCCAACCCCACTCTGTGACGAAGTGTCACTGATTGACACTCTGCCCTGGGCACTTCAGGGCTTAAAATTGAAGCACCCAGGTCAGAGTCAATGAGTGACAGTACCCCTTGTCATCAGGGGGAAGGGCTTCGAGTACCTTTTCTGAGCTGAGGAGGTCACGTCCCCAGGAGCTGTGATCTCCTTAGCCCAGCAAAGTTCAGCTCAGGCAGCCTGGAGTCTGCGCAAATAGCTTGTCTAGCTCCTGGCTGCATGATCTGAAAATGAAGGGTGCCTGTCAGGCTGACCTTTGCTCAGTCTTATAGACACTCTTCTTGAGGTGCAAAAGGAAAAAGGATGTGGCCCCTTAGCCTCAAAGGACGGGCCGCGGCTGGTGCAAAGTGAGAAAAGACAACTTGGTAAAAGAAAACAAAACGTTAACTATAGAAAATACAACTTTGTAATTTTGTTTGTCTTGCTGGGCACGTTTTTGCCAGTGGCAACCCTACTGTTTGCAGGGAACTAGAAGTTAAAAAGAATAAAACAGTACCTTAATCACGTCGGGAGCAGCAGATGGGTACTGTTTAAGTTGAATCGATCAGTGCTTGGTCCCTGCTCCACACAGAGGAACTGAAATGATGTTTGGCCTGCTGTTAAGAATTACGAGACTCTAAAAAAGAGTGCCATGAAAACCAGCAAATGGTAAGCGACAGGCAGACTCCAAGCCCTTTCCTGCACACAACAGACTCTCGCAATCGAAATGCAAGCACTAGTGCAAGCACTTGCAGGCTTGGTCCCCGCCGCAGTGTATTTCCAGATTTCAGATGTGTTTCAGAGTGTACATTTTTCCTTACCTTACTCCATGTTAAATTTGGAAAGAGAGTCATTCCGTGATCTGAAGACTTCCAGGCTGATGGCAAGCCAGCCCTACAACAGAAAGCTGTCTGTAAATGAGTGAATTCATATATATTTAGGCAGCACAGACTTTATGCATGAAGAGGTTCCATGGCGTTAGAGCTGAAACTATCTTCAGAGGCAATTTAGCAAAAGAACTGGGTATAAAGTGCTTCCTGAATGGAATCATGGCATTCGATTTTTGCAAGCGAAATCGCAAAGTATTCCATCGCGAGGGCACGGCCACAGAGAAGGCCTGACCACCTCGTCGAGATGTACTAAAGCATAGTACAGTCCATAAAAGGAGGGATCCTGAACACGAGAGGATTGCTGGGAGACTGTGTAGGTAACAAGAAGAAAAAGAAACAGGGCCATCCTGTGACTGGCGCACATCTAGTCCCTGCCTGTCACTGTATTGCAGACAAAAGCTGTCCAGCAAGAGTCCACTGGCAGAGAGTGCCTCTTCTACTGAAATACTAAAAGGTTTGATAAAATAAGTTATAGGTGGTCACCCGAGGCCAACTACTATTATTTTGATTCAGAAAGTTTTTAGCACTCATAACACAATACGATCATGCAAAATCTTTTTTAGGGTGCTCCCAATAGTGTCCTAACACCCTACTACCAGTGAGGTGTCTAATTGATTGTAAGCTAACGAGAGATACAATCAAATCAAGGGGCATATTTACAAGGAAGTGGCGCATCGGTCCAGATGCTCAACTTTTCATGCGTCGCCCCTGCCCAATCTATCGACACATGGTTGCGTCGTATTTATAATGCGGCGCACCATGGCAGTCATTCGGACAATAGCGTCAACGGTTTTTATGCTATTGTGGAGCTTGGCTGCACTAGCGTTACAAATTTTGACACTAGTGCAGCAAAGCAGAGGGAGGCCCATTAATTAAAATGGGTGCGTCATTTTAACGGCTGCTCTGATTTGTGAATTTTACTGCATCATGTTTTCAAGCCTCCCTGTGTCGGAATGTCCCCCCTTACATACATTATGCCTTAGCGTAAAAAAATGACGCTAGGGTGCTGGAAGGTGGCGCTAAGGGCTTGTAAATATACCCCTTAGTGTGTTTAGTCCAAGCTTTCCTCTTTTCACTTTATTTTCCACACTTT
Source organism: Pleurodeles waltl (assembly GCF_031143425.1). Classification (NCBI taxonomy): domain Eukaryota; kingdom Metazoa; phylum Chordata; class Amphibia; order Caudata; family Salamandridae; genus Pleurodeles; species Pleurodeles waltl. The sequence goes on from NC_090448.1 coordinate 1,149,210,300, forward strand.
AAGTACTGTGGATACCCTTGATTGAGAAACCATAAGTTCACATACATCTCACAGCCGACACGTGTTTTGTCTTGGAAAGGCTTCTTCAGGGCTCAAAAAGTCCTGGAAGTTGCCTTCCAATGTAATTTACCTACCTCAGCTTATCATGGCACTGCCTCTACACCAGCCGAAACTGGGGGCTTTTCTGAGCCTGGTTACTACAGGAAACAGAACAGACAACTACATTACTTCTTAATTATTTGTTAGTTTCCTTGTTTTCGCGTGGGATCATCCTAAGAAGGGCAGAAATTGGATTTCATACATGAATCAGCTTTATTGGTAACCAGGACTTTTTGAGCCTTGAAAAAGTATTTTGGAGTCTCTCTGCAGGTGCATTAAAGATTCAAATGTCAGTACTATAAAGGCTCAGCTCATCAATGAATATGTTTTTTTGGTCCTACCCTTAGGTTCTTCATCATTAAAGACAGCTTCCTGTTGTACTATGCGGAGAACGAGAAAAGAAACTTCGAGAGTAACAGATACTTCAATATCCATCCCAAGGTGAGGCTTCTTATGGACAGATGGGCTTGGTCTTGTCTTGGTAGGATCAGCTCAAGTAACTGTCTGAAGGCATTGAAACAACACATTGCATTAGTACTCCACAAATTACTCTACACAACTTGCATTCAGGGGAAGAAATGGGAACTCTCTCTCGGCCTATCCACATATCCACTACTTCAGGGGAACATCTCCCCAGATACCACTGTGCTGCAACCAAACCAATGGAACATAAAGGTACCTCTAGAGTAATGTGGTAGCATGAGATATTAAAACACTTCTTACAGCTGAACTAATCATATAAAGCCATATGAAGAATTATGCTTCAACCTATATAATTGTACGACATTTTCACTTTAGGTCTGATACAGAAGTGTTACATACAACCACAAAATGTGGCATTTGAGTTCAGGATTACTAAATACCGATTCTAACTGGTGGACTTCGCCAAACATTAATTCCACTCACTGTTTTGAAATGCATGTTTAATATTTAGGGCCTGATTACAACTTTGGAGGACGGTGTTAATCCATCCCAAATGTGACGGATATACCACCTACCGTATTACAAGTCCATTATATCAAATGGAACTCGTAATACGGTGGGCAGGATATCCGTCACATTTGGGACGGAATAACACCGTCCTCCAAAGTTGTAATCAGGGCTTACTGTTTAACGTTGGGGGGGCTTCGGTGTTCCCGGGATGAGCAGTGATGCTAATTTTGGGGGTTGCACAACCATTCCCAGTGGTTGTTACACACTTGTACACACATAACTTAAGGAAGTGTACAAATTAAGTGTGAAAGAAAACTAAAATAGCCACATTCTCAAGGAGTAGAAAGGAAGTTTTTTCTTCTGACACAAAAAATATTTTTCATATGTAGGATCATGCATATTTCCTCAGAACTTGTAAGGATGGTTTAGATCCACAGTTGATGCCCAGCCAGGTCAGCGCAAGTTACGGCACGTGGGCCCGAGGCTAGCCCACCTGGTAGATTTAGACGCCCCTGCCTACCTGGTGTGGCCCTCTGTGCCTTCAGTGAGGCCTCTCTGTGACGGCTCCAATGAAGCCACTGGCCCTTTGATGAGCGGGTGCCTTGTTCGATGTGCCCCTTTAACAAAGTTTTTATTTTTCAATAGCATATTGAAAAAAAAAAAAAAACGACGAGCCCCAGGGAGTTTTCCACCAGCACATGGAGGGGAAATCTGTTGTCACCTATGGGATGTGCAGGATGTCCCCGGCCCTTACAAACAGGACAAATGTGTGTCGACAGAATCCCGGTGCAGGGACATCTTTAGGATATTGGGGGCCCTGGGCCAAACGTAGTTCTGGGGGTCCCTTTGAGTATATGATCCAATTTTATCTCTTTCATGCCCTCTTTGGCCAAGTCACTGACAGGGCGCTGGTAGACTCGTCCAATCTCTAAATGTGTTTACATCTAATATTCAGGGATAGTGACGTGTATTTTCAATACTGTAACATAGCAACAGCTCACTAATATTACTGCAAATAATCTCTGTGACACCCTGACGTTTCTCATATGTGACGCCCAGTTTCCATCTAAAAGAAACTTTTTTATGGATGTTGCCTGAAAACATAAACACAGCATTTCTTTGCTGAATGTATGCAATAGACTCACACATTACTCGCATTAAAGATAGAGTAAAGGAAAACAGTATTTAAAACAATCTGTTTAAGAACTATCCAAGGTCAGTGAGAAAAGATTGCAGAATAGAGCCGGCCTGAGGTGGACTGGCTGTCAGTCAAAGGCTTCCGACAACAGTGCCAGCTGAGGCTTTGCCTGCAGGCCCTGGCACTGTGCCCACCTCTAAAGGGGCGGGGACTGTGAGTTTTGCAGATGGGATGTCAATCATCCACTTATTGGCAGATGTCCCGCCTCCTCCAAACCCCAAGTGACTCCTTTAATCCCTAGATTGCTGCACAGTGAACAATCAGGTGAAAGACGTGTAGAGGAGAGGGGCTCCCCTCGAAATTCATGTCTTGTACAGATTTCTGGTGCCCTCTTAGGGAAATTTGTGAATCTCAGAAATGCATGCAAGATATTGGTGTAAATCTGTGCTGCATCGGATTTCACCATTGCTTTGTGAACAGAAAGGAGCACCATGGACCTGGAGGTGTGGAGAGGTGCAGACTGCGGTTGCATATCTTCAGGGGAGTGAGGGACATACTCAGGGAGTGGATGAGCACGTGAAGTGCAGGAATTAATGCAGGAAGTGCACAGTGGTGAGGGCAGACTGTGGCTGGGTTTGTGGAGAGTGGGTTACTATACACTAGGCGCAGAAGGCTTACTATTCCTACTGTGCGCAGTGTGGGAGTGAGGGAGCACACGTGTGGCCAAGTGTGTGCAGCGCTTTGTTGAGGGTCCAGATGTTGCGACAGAGAATGTCGAATGTAGCTGAGGGTTTGCACATGATGGAGTGATGCTCAGACGATAGCTGGCGATGCACATGACATGGCTCAGCATGCACAGAATGTAGCTGAGGTTGTGCACATGATGGAGTGATGCTCAGAGGATAGCTGGCGATGCACATGACACGGCTCAGGATGCACAGAATGTAGCTGAGGGTGTGCACATGATGGAGTGATGCTCAGAGCACAGCTGGCGATGCACATGACACGGCTCAGGATGCACAGAATATAGCTGAGGGTGTGCACATGATGGAGTGATGCTCAGAGCACAGCTGGTAATGCACATGACACGGCTCAGGATGCACAGAATATAGCTGAGGGTGTGCACATGATGGAGTGATGCTCAGAGGATAGCTGGCGATGCACAAGGGACGGCTCAGGATGCACAGAATGTAGCCTAGGGTGTGCACATGATGGAGTGATGCTCAGAACATAGCTGGCGATGCGCATGACACGGCTCAGGATGCACAGAATGTAGCTGAGGGTGTGCACATGATGGAGTGATGCTCAGAACATAGTTCGCGATGCACATGACATGGCTCAGGATGCACAGAATGTAGCTGAGGGTGTGCACATGATGGAGTGATGCTCAGAAGATAGCTGGTGATGCACATTACATCGCTCAGGATGCACAGAATGTAGCTGAGGGTGTGCACATGATGGAGTGATGCTCAGAGGATAGCTGGTGATGCACATTACATCGCTCAGGATGCACAGAATGTAGCTGAGGGTGTGCACATGATGGAGTGATGCTCAGAGCATAGCTGGTAATGCACATGACACGGCTCAGGATGCACAGAATGTAGCTGAGGGTGTGCACATGATGGAGTAATGCTCAGACCATAGTCGGCGATGCACCTGACACGGCTCAGGATGCACAGAATGTAGCTGAGGGTGTGCACATGATGGAGTGATGCTCAGAGGATAGCTGGTGATGCACATGACATGGCTCAGGATGCACAGAATGTAGCTGAGGGTGTGCACATGATGGAGTGATGCTCAGAGGATAGCTGGCAATGCACAAGGGATGGCTCAGGGTGCACAGAATGTAGCTGAGGGTATGCAGATGATGGAGTGATGCTCAGAGGATAGCTGGCGATGCGCATGACATGGCTCAGGATGCACAGAATGTAGCTGAGGGTGTGCACATGATGGAGTGATGCTCAGACCATAGTCTGCGATGCACATGACACGGCACAGGATGCACAGAATGTACCTGAGGGTTTGCACATGATGGAGTGATGCTGAAGACATAGCTGGTGATGCACATGACACGGCACAGGATGCACAGAATGTACCTGAGGGTTTGCACATGATGGAGTGATGCTGAAGACATAGCTGGTGATGCACATGACACGGCTCAGGATGCACAGAACGTACCTGAAGTGTGCACATGATGGAGTGATGCTCAGAGGATAGCTGGTGGTGCACAAGGGACGGCTCAGGATGCACAGAATGTAGCAGAGGGAGTGCACATGATGGAGTGATGCTCACAGGATAGCTGGCGATGGACAAGGGACGGCTCAGGATGCACAGAATGTAGCTGAGGGTGTGCACATGATGGAGTGATGCGCAGAGGATAGCTGGCGATGCACATGACATGGCTTAGGATGCACAGAATGTACCTGAGGGTGTGCACATGATGGAGTGATGCTGAAGACATAGCTGGTGATGCACATGACACGGCTCAGGATGCACAGAACGTACCTGAAGGTGTGCACATAATGGAGTGATGCTCAGAGGATAGCTGGTGATGCACAAGGGACGGCTCAGGATGCACAGAATGTAGCACAGGGAGTGCACATGATGGAGTGATGCTCAGAGGATAGCTGGCGATGGACAAGGGACGGCTCAGGATGCACAGAATGTAGCTGAGGGTGTGCACATGATGGAGTGATGCTCAGAACATAGTCCGCGATGCACATGACACAGCTCAGGATGCACAGAATGTAGCTGAGGGTGTGCACATGATGGAGTGATGCTCAGAGGATAGCTGGCGATGCACATGACATGGCTTAGGATGCACAGAATGTACCTGAGGGTGTGCACATGATGGAGTGATGCTGAAGACATAGTTGGTGATGCACATGACACAGCTCAGGATGCACAGAATGTAGCTGAGGGTGTGCACATGATGGAGTGATGCTCAGAGGATAGCTGGCGATGAACAAGGGACGGCTCAGGATGCACAGAATGTAGCTGAGGGTGTGCACATGATGGAGTGATGTTCAGAACATAGTTCGCGATGCACATGACTTGGCTCAGGATGCACAGAATGTAGCAGAGGGAGTGCACATGATGGAGAGATGCTCAGAGGATAGCTGGCGATGCACATGACATGGCTCAGGGTGCACAGAATGTAGCAGAGGGTGCGTACATGACAGAGTGATGCTGAGGACACAGCTGGTGATGCACGTGACTGCTGAAGATGCACAGAATGTAGCGGAAGGTGTACAGATTATGGCTGATGGGGTTTGCTAAATGTATGTAAGGCATGGTGGGTTTTGATGTTCTGCAGAGTGTGCAAAGTATGTGCAGAGTGACTGCCATTCTGTGCATGCAGGGCATTGGTCAGAAATATGTCAAAATGGTGGCAGGCTCTGGACTGGTGCTTCAGTGTGACATTACTGCACATTCGTTCATTTGTAGGGTCTATTGGGAACAAGATCTCCGGTTCTAATAGGCAATCCTAACCCTGCCTTGCTCTTCACTAGGGGGTGATACCACTGGGCGGCTGCATCGTTGATGCCAAAGAAGAACCCAACATGCCCTTTGCAATCAACATCTCCCATGAAGACTTTCACGTGAGTGAATTCAATCCAGGAGGTGGGAAGGTGATGAGAAGCTGGGATCATGTATCCTGAGTACTTGTTCATGCTTTTCGTAAATCATTAACTAGGCCATGTTGGGGTGTTGGAGTGTCGAAGGGAGAAAAGAGACAGATGTAGAAAATATTCTCTTTTTATATGTATATTGTCACGATCACTAGTGGCACACTGGATCAAGGAGTATGTAAGGTGATACACTGGATCAAGGGGTATGTAAGGTGATACACTGGATCAAGGAGTATGTAAGGTGATGCACTGGATCAAGGAGTATGTAAGGTGATACACTGGGTCAAGGCGTATGATACACTGGATCAAGGAGTATGTAAGGTGATGCACTGGATCAAGGAGTATGTAAGGTGATACACTGGGTCAAGGAGTATGTAAGGTGATGCACTGGATCAAGGGGCATGCAAGGTGACAAGCTGGTTCAAGGGGTACGTAAGGTGATACCTTGGATAAAGGGTATGTAAGGTGATATTCCGGATCAAGGGGTACGTAAGGTGATACGTTGGATAAAGGGTATGTAAGGTGATATTCCGGATCAAGGGGTACGTAAGGTGATACGTTGGATAAAGGGTATGTAAGGTGATATTCCGGATCAAGGGGTACGTAAGGTGAGACGCTGGATCAAGGTGTACGTAAGGTGATACAGTGGATCAAGGGGTATGTAAGGTGATACACTGGATCAAGGGGCACGTAAGGTGATACAGTGGATCAAGGGGTATGTAAGGTGATACACTGTATCAAGGGGTACATAAGGTGATACACTGGATCAAGGGGCACGTAAGGTGATACAGTGGATCAAGGGGTACGTAAGGTGATACTCTGGAACAAGGGGTACGTAAGGTGATACACTGGATCAACGGGCATGTAAGGTGATACACTGTATCAAGGGGTACGTAAGGTGATACACTGGATCAAGGGGTATTTAAGGTGATACTCTGGAGCAAGGGGTACGTAAGGTGATACTCTGGAACAAGGGATACGTAAGGTGATACACTGGATCAAGGGGTATGTAAGGTGATACACTGGATCAAGGGGTACTTAAGGTGATACACTGTATCAAGGGGTACGTAATGTGATAAACTGGATCAAGGGGTACTTAAGGTGATACTCTGGAATAAGGGGTACGTAAGGTGATACACTGGATCAAGGGGTACGTATGGTGATACTCTGGAACAAGGGGTACGTAAGGTGGTACACTGGATCAAGGGGTTCCCTAAGGTGATACGCAGCATCAAAGCGTACGTAAGATGATCCACTGGATCAAGGGGTATGTTAGGTGACACGCTGGATCAAGGGATATGTAAGGTGATAGGCTGGATGAAGGGATATGTAATGTGATGAACTGGATCCAGGGGAATGTAAAGTGATACACTGGATCCGGGGGTATGTAAGGTGATAAACTGGATGAAGCGGTATGTAAAGTGATACTCTGGGTCAAGGGGTACATATGGTGATGCACTGGATCTAGGGGTACATGAGGTGAAACATTGGATTAAGGGGTACGTAAGATGATACATTGGATCATGGGGTTCTTAAAGTGATGCTCTGGAGCAATGGCTACATAAGGTGATACACTGGATCAAGGAGTACGTAAGATGATACTCTGTAACAAGGGGTATGTAAGGTGATACACTGGATCAAGGGGTATGTAAGGTGATACTCTGGAACAAGGGGTTTGTAAGGTGATACACTGGATCAAGGGGTATGTAAGGTGATACTCTGGAACAAGGGGTTTGTAAGGTGATACTCTGGATCAAGGGGTATGTAGGTGACACACTGGATCAAGGAGCATGTAAGGTGATACGCTGGATCAAGGGGTATGTAAGAGATACACTGGATCAAGGGGTATGCAAGGTGATACGCTAGATCAAGGGGTATGTAAGGTGATACGCTGGATCAAGGGGTATGTAGGTGATATGCTGGATCAAGGGGATTGTAAGGTGATACTCTGGGTCAAGGGGAACGGTGATACGCTGGATCAAGGGGTATGTAAGTTGACACGCTGGATCAAGGGGTATGTAGGGTAATATGCTGGATCAAGCGGTATGTAAGGTGATATGCTGAATCAAGGAGAATGAAAGGTGATATGCTGGATCAAGGGATATGTAAGGTGATACACTGGATCAAGGGGCATGTAAGGTGATATGCTAGATCAAGGAGTATGTAAGGTGATACGCTAGATCAAGAGATATGTAAGGTGATACGCTGGATCATGGGGCATGTAAGGTGATATGCTAGATCAAGGGGTATGTAAGGTGATATGCTAGATCAAGGGGTATGTAAGGTGATACGCTGGATCAAGGGGTATGTAGGTGATATGCTGGATCAAGGGGATTGTAAGGTGATACTCTGGGTCAAGGGGTACGGTGATACGCTGGATCAAGGGGTATGTAAGTTGACACGATGGATCAAGGGGTATGTAGGGTAATATGCTGAATCAAGGGGTATGTAAAGTGATATGCTGAATCAAGGGGTATGTAAGGTGATACGATGGATGAAGGGATGTGTAAGGTGATACACTGGATCAAGGGGCATGTAAGGTGATACACTAGATCAAGGGGTATGTAAGGTGATACGCTAGATCAGGAGATATGTAAGGTGATACGCTGGATCAAGGGGCATGTAAGGTGATACGCTAGATCAAGGGATATGTAAGGTGATACGCTAGATCAAGGGATTTGTAAGGTGATACGCTGGTTCAAGGGGTATGTAGGTGATATGCTGGATCAAGGGGATTGTAAGGTGGTACGCTAGATCAGGGGGTATGTAAGGTGATACGCTAGATCAAGGGATTTGTAAGGTGATACGATGGATGAAGGGATATGTAAGGTGATATGCTGGATCAAGGGATATGTAAGGTGATACGCTGGAACAAGGGGTATGCAAGGTGATGCACTGGATCAAGGGGTATGTGAGGTGATACTCTGAAACAAGGGGTTTGTAAAGTGATACACTGGATCAAAGGGTATGTAAGGTGATACGCTGGATTAAGGGGTATGTAAGAGATACACTAGATCATGGGTACTCACAAACTTTTTCTCGGGGGCCAAAATTGCAGTATGGTTTGCGGCTGAGGGCTGCACTGAAGTGACAGCGGGGGGGGGCTTAGAGGGGGCGGGGCTTAGAGGGGGAACAACCACCCCGCCCCCTTTTCCAAAACTATCCCAGTAACACACACAGCGCCATCTGCTCTCACCCCTACCCCAGTAACACACACAGCGCCATCTGCTCTCACCCCTACCCCAGTAACACACACAGCGCCATCTGCTCTCACCCCTACCCCAGTAACACACACAGCGCCATCTGCACACAGCGCCATTTGCTCTCACCCCTACCCCAGTAACACACACACAGCGCACACACACAGCGCCATCTGCTCTCACCCCTACCCCAGTAACACACACACAGCGCGCACACACACAGCGCCATCTGCTCTCACCCCTACCCCAGTAACACACACAGCGCCATCTGCTCTCACCCCTACCCCAGTAACACACACACACAGCGCACACACACAGCGCAATCTGCTCTCACCCCTACCCCAGTAACACACACACAGCGCACACACACAGCACCATCTGCTCTCACCCCTACCCCAGTAACACACACACAGCGCGCACACACACAGCGCCATCTGCTCTCACCCCTACCCCAGTAACACACACAGCGCCATCTGCTCTCACCCCTACCCCAGTAACACACACACACAGCGCACACACACAGCGCAATCTGCTCTCACCCCTACCCCAGTAACACACACACAGCGCACACACACAGCGCCATCTGCTCTCACCCCTACCCCAGTAACACACACACAGCGCGCACACACACAGCGCCATCTGCTCTCACCCCTACCCCAGTAACACACACAGCGCCATCTGCTCTCACCCCTACCCCAGTAACACACACAGCGCCATCTGCACACAGCGCCATCTGCTCTCACCCCTACCCCAGTAACACACACACAGCGCACACACACAGCGCCATCTGCTCTCACCCCTACCCCAGTAACACACACACAGCGCGCACACACACAGCGCCATCTGCTCTCACCCCTACCCCAGTAACACACACAGCGCCATCTGCTCTCACCCCTACCCCAGTAACACACACAGTGCCATCTGCACACAGCGCCATCTGCTCTCACCCCTACCCCAGTAATGTAGGAATGTTGTTGAAACACTTGATGCCACATGCGAGATGTTCTGCTAGTGGTCAATGCTGGTACCTCCTAGCTGCTGCATTCTGAAGACTCTTCAGGTGGCTTGGCTTTGTGTGCACCAGCAGCAAATAAATGCCTTTTTTATTGGGGGATCCGCATTGTGCAGGTGGCAGAAATTTCAGCATATCGTGATAATGAACACAGAACTATGATGCCTTCAACAGATGCATTGACCCTGGCTCCAGTACAGAAGTGGTCACCAATCATACAAACACGTCTCTTGATTAACTAAATTGGACACTGGGCCTTTCCTGGCTCATCAAGGTAGATACCATGCACTTCCATGCAAAATAGGACTTCTATTTAATCAGAAGAATTGATGACATCATTTCTAAGAGAATGTGTTTGTTCTTTGCATATATAAAGATTAAAAAATCATGGATTTTAAAGAGTTCTGCTAAGGGACTGACAAATACATTGAATAAGGCCGGCTTAGAGATGAACCCAGGGGTGCACCGCTCTTTAGTGCGAACCATTGATGTTTAAATTACGCCAGTGAAATTCACGTAATTTCAGAAATTTCACGTTATGCTGTTACGCAAAATTCCCCAAATAACAGCACTTTGCATAATTACATGCCATTCGCAGGAAAATTTACTGCAAATGGCACCAATGAGAACAACAGAAGGGAAGCAGCTGTTTTTCGGGTGATTTTGCTGAAAAGCATCCTCACCCTAAAAATTGATGCAAAGATGCAGTTTGCACTAAAATATAGCACGAATGATGGATTCGCATTTCACATAATTACACATAATTTTGATTCATTTTGCCACAATTATGCTGTAACTTTGTGTACTTGCATAAAAGCAAATTGTAGAAGTTTCGCACACCACTAATTTAAGATGGATTGTTTCAGAAGAATAGTTCCCACTGCATTGATAAATTGGCTAAATATTGTTACAGCATTTGTTCTTTTTTTTTCTGTCTCAAGACTCACCTTCCATTTTCCAGACATAGCTTCCCCGGATAATAGACAGAAAGTCGCCTTTTACAGGGCCACTGGAATTATGCAGCAGGATAGACTATATTATGCGGCAAAAAAAGCGGGTTATGTGGTGTATTGTGCCACAGTTTGTGATAGTATTACTTCATTATTTTATCATTACTACACGCAGTAACCGTGCCTTAGCCAAGATGTCTCATTATTACTACCAGTTTAACACCCAAATACAGCAATAAGCAACTGAAAACAGACCCGCTAATCTTTGCAACTAGCTTTCCATTGTGCTGGGACACGTGTTGCCACATTTTTAGTAACTTTTTATCCATTTGCGCTAGATACGAAATTTGTTTTGTTAAAATCTGCAGATTATCCCGTAGATAATGGATTATGTGGCAAAAGGGGCAAATCCAAAATTATGTGGAAAAAGCTGCATTCGCAGATCACATAATTCCAGTGGCGCTGCCTATCACAGAGTCACAATATGCACGAGCATTGATTTGGCTATGAATAAACAAACAAGAGAAACTATTCACATCTGTAATCTCTCCAGGCACACCTTATAGACCAATTAAAAGGGGAGTGTCATTTGTAGTCATTGAGAGAACAATTTTTTTCAGTGACAGTGGTAATACAACTCTTAAGGAAAATAAGATTAAAATGTTACTTCTCTCCCCATGAAAGTCCATCACTAAACAATGCCACTAACCTGAGACCTCACTCAACATGTGGATCCCCCAATTCAGGAATTCTAGCATAGGTACTCACTTTTGAGAACATAGGGTATCATTCCGACCCTGGCGGTCCATGACCGCCAGGGCCGGGGACCGCGGAAGCACCGCCAACAGGCTGGCGGTGCTTCCTGGGCCATTCTGACCGCGGCGGTAAAGCCGCGGTCAGAAAAGGGCAACCGGCGGTTTCCCGACGGTTTACCCCTGGCCCAGGGAATCCTCCATGGCGGCGCTGCTTGCAGCGCCGCCATGGGGATTCCGACCCCCTTCCCGCCATCCTGTTCCTGGCGGTTTTTAGCGCCAGGAACAGGATGGCGGGAACGGGTGTCGTGGGGCCCCTGGGGGGCCCTGCACTGCCCATGCCACTGGCGTGTGTACAAGAAAAGAACACTTGCAGCCTTCAGAGAGAAACAAACGACCAATAATGAGATACAAGCGGCACCTGTCACCGAGGAGCCATTAAAGCGCCTCACAGCCGCGGTCAGAAAAGGGCAACCGGCGGTTTCCCGACGGTTTACCCCTGGCCCAGGGAATCCTCCATGGCGGCGCTGCTTGCAGCGCCGCCATGGGGATTCCGACCCCCTTCCCGCCATCCTGTTCCTGGCGGTTTTTACCGCCAGGAACAGGATGGCGGGAACGGGTGTCATGGGGCCCCTGGGGGGCCCTGCACTGCCCATGCCACTGGCATGGGCAGTGCAGGGGCCACCTAACAGGGCCCCATAATGATTTTCAGTGTCTGCTTTGCAGACACTGAAAATCGCGACGGGTGCCACTGCACCCGTCGCACCCCTACAACTCCACCGGCTCCATTCGGAGCCGGCTTCATTGTTGAGGGGGGTTTCCCGCTGGGCCGGCGGGCGGCCTTCTGGCGGTCGCCCGCCGGCCCAGCGGGAAAGCCAGAATGGCCGCCGCGGTCTTTTGACCACGGTGCGGTCATTCGGCGGTTCCCTCCAGGCGGGCGGCTCCCGCCGCCCGCCGGGGTTAGAATGACCCCCATAGTATTGAATGATCTGTCTACCACTGGGCATACCCAGGCCTTCACTCCCTATAAAGTGTGTCTCCTGGTACGGCAAGCCCTTAACACCCTTTAACACAATCAGATCCTCCAGCTTTTCACCATTTTTCATTTTGCTAAATAAACGGGAAATTAGCTGGGAAGCCCGATCCCCACACAGTAAAAGCAAATGACCCTTTGCAGTCTTTTGACGCAGTGACAGAGGGCAAAGAAGGGTGTTATAAAACCATCAGACATTGTGTTGTACAATCTTATGATTCTTCTTAAAAAAGACTTGCTACTTGACAGAAATCATGAAACTCCAATTGTTACCTACATTATTGACAACTGCAAAGGTTGGTATTTTTGGTAAATTACCTGTATCTTTCTGTATGTACGCATTTTAATGTGCTGCATTCAGTCCTATATATAACAAATTGTTGTTGCAAGAAAAGCTAGATATCTTTTTTAAGCTCATTGTAAGTCACATTTGTGTCATACAATGAAATTTGTTTATCACACTATTTTTTTGCATTTTTTATAATGCAAGCTTGACCAATTACTCTTTATGATAAACGCACATTCGTTATAACAATGTTCTCATACTTGCTGTGTAATTTCTACACTCTCCGGGCGAAATTCACAAAGAATTCTGCATCGCAGGGAAGCAAAACAAGATATAAATAATTGCTGCGCTGCCCTGTGTGAGGGCGAGAGAGCAGAACGACGCCAAGTCTATTAAGATATAAGGATGTCTATCTCTGGCCCTGCGCATTCGGCTGCTTTGCACCAATGCACACGCCCTTGGACCACGGTGCACGGGTGTGTGTAATGTCAAGCATAGATTTGTATTGCAGTGGGATCCTTCCAGTACAAAATAATACGCTTGGCATTTTTTTCACTCGGAGTCTCTTTATTGAAAGTTTTTTTTAAGTCACGCATAACAAGGTGAAACAGAGGCTCCGAGTCTGGTACCAGGTCCAACAGTACATTGCAAGCAAAGTTAGCTCATGGTCTATAAGCAGTAGATAGAACAATAAACAAACAGTTCTGCCCCCATTGAGGCCATTCACAGTGCGGTGCATAGGAGTACTAAACAGAGAAATGAACAATCATTTTCAATGCAACAGGTCTCGCATTTGTTCGAGTTAGAGCTATTAGCGTTGTAAAGCAAAAAAAAACGCAGCGCGATCGCGCTATGTAAAATGCAGCACGATCACGCTGGGTGGAAAATAAACAGATAAAGTAGTCCGGACTCCAGGCTGAAAACATCGAGCCTCGTATGTTTTTGGTACTTTACCGGTGCTGTGTAGGTGGGCTAAACACCGGAAAAGGCATGACGTATGCATGCCTTTCACAAATGAAAGCAAGCACATTTTTAAAAGGCAAGCCCACGAACCAATGTAAGTGACTGACGTGGCATGGGTGTGGTTTAAAGCCCAAAGAGAGATGACAGAATGCACGGAGTTGTGCTCGCCCATTAAAAGGAAAAACAGAAATGTAACAGGACACACAAATCACAGGTCAGCTAAGCAGTAAGCCTACCAGCTGTTCGGACATGGTTGTGGGCAGTGCAAAATGAGTGTTTGTTTACCATAGGGGGAGGGGGCAGAGGAGCCCCACTGGTGTAATCTCAGTGGAAGGGTCAGTCGAAAAGTTGTAGCGCCCTTAATCTCGACAGATTAAAGCAGGTAAATTCTATTCCCCTGAAGCAGCGATCAGTGGGTGCCACGTGGCCTGGAATTTGGCCTCTGGCTGATTTAGATTATGGGAAAACTGTTCCATCGGTGGCATGCCAGAGGCAAGTAAACCACTGAGCAATACAGGGAGTCATCCAGGTTTTACACAACGAGGCCACAAGCTGTCGTGCTGCGTGGAGCATTTAACTAATAAGTCTCCAATCAGCATGGGTCATTGCGTGTAAGTCAAGGGGGGGATGCCTAGGATAACTGTGAGATACCAAGCAGGCAGTGGGAATCCTACTGTGACTTTATTATGGCCCAGGATCTCCTTCCAGTAGGTTGTAATGAGGCTGCATGACCTCCACACATGGCAGAAGTCACCCACCGCAGGGCCACACCCCCAGCAGAGGGGTAGATAGCGGAGAGGCGGGCGGGCTAGAGTAAAATGCCATTGAAACATAAGCTTATATGCTGTTTCCCTGAATGACATGCTATGTTTTGGGTATGTCTTGCCATAAGGTCTCCCACTGTTTGTGTGAGATGCCCTCTGTAGTGGTGGTTTGCCAGGTGGTCTGATACGCGTGGACACAAACGGGTGTAGAGTGCTACAGTGTGTAGTACGTGTTGGATATGAGGCCCCTAGACCCAGTAAAGGCCCTTACCAGCTTTTCAAAAGGGGTATAGGGCCTAACAACCAGGGGATAAACAGTTGGGTGTTGTGCCCAATGTCACAGCTGGCAGAGTTGTAGCCTCACTGTGTCTGCGAGTTGGTAGTCAGCTTTACACTGGTCGAAGGACTTTGTTGAGGTCCAGACAAAAAGGTCTCCCAGTGTTCTGCATTCACCCGCCCTCCATTCGGGAAAAGATTGGGGTGATCGTGCTGGAGTAAAGTCAGGATTGCGAGCAATGGCGGTATTGTGGGAAGGGAGGGTGCTAAGACCCCTTTTGAGCACCAACTTGTCCCATGCATGGCATAGTTTGACACTTTCATAACTTTGTATGTGTGCTGTATAGTACAGGATGTATTCAAATTTAGAAAAGTTTTTAGAAAAGAAAACTTTTCTCTAACTTCACACCAGCCTCAAGCAGGCATATAGTTCTGGCGCAAATACAAGTTTAGCAGATAGGGATTTGTGTGAAACCCATGGGTAGCTGCATGGGGCTGGCATTGTGCCCCCTCGATGCAAAGTAGCGTTAAGTGGTGAAAAGTGCTACGTAGTGTTATTTTAGGGCTACTTTTCAGTGCAAAACATGTTTTTCTCTGGAAAATGAATTCCAAAATCAGCAGGGGTTTGCAACACAAAGGTGACGCAAACCCGGTTCAAAGTGTAGATAAATGTGGTCGTCTTCGTTTCCAGTTACGACCTCACCCTTTTCTTTCTTTAGATTGGGAAAGCAAGAGTGCTACTTTTCTCTTGTAGGGACGCGGTTGGTAATAGCCACTGAAACGTCGCAACTTTTCAACTTAAAGAACTGTTGGGTCACTCTGCGTTGGCGCTGTGTATGTCTTCTGTGGTGTACGTGGCAATTGATATGTGCAATTTATCTATTTAAATTTACTCTGCCCTATATTTTGTGCACAGTCATGGTAGGGAAGAGCTTCAGTGGGAGTATTATTTTGTGCATCATCTGTGGGTTTCACTGTGCGCAAAGTCGATGGGCCATGGCTTCAGCCTTTTACCTTCACTATCCATGCATTGGACTCCTACTGTACGCTTTATGGAGGGTAATTCCATATCGTGCACCTATAGCCAAATATATCTTAGTCAGCATCAGCTAGTTTCAATAAGCTATCCTGCTATGAGGGCTGGAGATTGTTCCCTATGTAGTGCCACGCTTTCAGCTTTGGCCCATTTTAGTACCCATCGCCTCCAGAAAATCATAACCAACATATTGCCAGACAGAAATATTGATTCCTAAGTATGGTTTACCAAATTTAGTCCCACTGGAGTTAATCATAGAAAATCTTCACCCAATGGCTTAATATTTTTGTAAACAATATTTTAGACGCAATATTTCTGTCTGAAGATATTTTTATAATGATATTCTGACAAACTACCTAATGCATAGCAAAAGGCTTTTGACCTACCACAATTCAGCAGGTAGAACAGGTTTTGGGAAAGTTGGCTCAGGAAGGAAAATTGTCAGGCCTGAAAAAGCCAGCCTTCCCAAAGAGTCCCCATCTTCTGCACACAGGGTCGAAATAGAACCACAATGTAATCTTTCCTGTGTAAACCACATGCACATCAACACACAAGTTCCATGCATGGTCACACATAGTTAATGGCAGAAACAAAGTGATAGATGGAATGCTTGAATTATTTTCAGCCACTAGCGATAGCATCTCAATCCATCATTTTTTTGCCCACCATGCAACCTCAATTTGGACCAATCCATATGCAAATCAGGCTTGATCCTGCCCTTCATGGGAACAATCCAGCCCAAACTGCCATTCCAGGTCCTCCCTGAACTCCCTGAACTGGAATACAAGCAACCTATGACCAGTTTCACCTTTATTATGGCTCATCAGCCCATGATTTGCATATATTTCCTGGTTGATAGTCAGTACTGCAAACAATGCAAAGGTGCCTCGATTGTCGTAATGTTTCACCAATGTTAGTTAATCTTTGTGGCTATTGCTTAGAGCGTTTACACATGTTCTCAGATGTCAGTTTCTCCCAGTCACATATTAAAGTATGCAAGGGGCACATTGACAATATTTTTATCATCTGGAATGGTTCCAATGAGAGTCTGCCTGGTCTTTACCTGGCACAGTGATAAGTGGCAGATACCTTTCCTAGACCTCATTATTATACATGACCCAAGAAGACTGATTACAAGTTTATATAGGACACCAACTGTTAAGAATACTTTGTTGAATTATCAGAGCTTCTAACCCAGGGTCCTAAGGGATGGGCTCCCTTTTGGCCAATTTTAGTTCTCTGGCTGAATTGCACGCACAAAATAGATTATTTCACAGGCTAATCAATGGAACGGCTAATTGGGAGAGGATACCCTAGAAAATTGGTAAAAGCAGATAGGTTTCAATACCTAATATGGCCTGGACCAAAGACTGTCATAAGCTGGTGTGTGTGTGACCGCATTTCGCTCACAGGCTAATCTGCCGGTGAGAATTATAAAGAGACACTGGCAAATTTTACAATCTGGAAACCTCACCTTCGATGTGACTTTGTATGTAAAGGACCCAAAATGTAAGATTTGCTAATGTTGTACATTCTGCAGGAACTCAGCAGCAAAAAATAAATTTGCTCCTTAACTCTTAGGGACTACCCCCTTTATTGGAAATGTATAAATGCTCCTCTTGTGAGGCTTGCAAGTTCACATCCAATACAAAAAACTTTGTACATGAGCAGGTAAGATATGATTTCAAATCTTTCACAAATTGTAACTCTACTAATGTGGTTTGCTGTATGTTTAGTCCCTGCATTATGATTTAGATAGGAGAAACAAGTAAAACCAGTACATAATCCGGTAAAAACAAGAATTTGCCAAAACAGGAGCTGTATATGCTGTAAAGTGACCACTGCCCCTTTGATCACATATTTCCTGAAAACGGATCACTCAGAGGACGACATACGATGGCAGTTCAGCAGCACCGTGAACGTACCAGAGAGAGATGGGGATGTGGGAGCCTTCGTACAGAGACTGGGACACAAGTGGATACAGCATCCAATCCATTGAACAAGGACTCAACACTTTGGTAGGACGCTGAGGCTTGATCAGGGGGGTAGCTTATGGGGGGTGTGTTTGAGGTGTTATACCCCCCTAAAAAATGTATTCTGTAGTAAAGTCAAAACTGATGAACTGCAGGAACACACATATGACATCATGGTCCACATACAATTCCACCAGACATACAGCATCACTAGTTGGACTTCACAACATGATGACACCACCATCACTCACACCATTCCTGACATGTAAATACCTGTGCCTAAGTCCTGACAACACACATGTAAGACAGAGAAGACACGTAAGCATTATGTACACATGGACCACCACGACTGCCATGGCACTGACAACAGATCACATTACTACATAGGGCAGCTTCATGAAAGAAGAAACAACAAATATTTCACATCAACATATCATAAATCATACAATACAGAATGTTGTCCAATTCACCCACTTCAGCTAGGCCAAGGGTATCAGTCATTGTTCCACTCCATCAGATGTGCCCCCAAGTAACCATTGAGACATGATGTAGGCAGCAACTAAGCTATGTTGCACTGTAACTGCTTGGGCATTGGCATTTTTGACATATACATTACATATTGGCAATGGTGAGGTCTGCCTAGGCACTTACCACCTCTAGAACTATCCCATTGGGTTCAAGGTTACATCCCCACAAGTCTAGCACATTGAAATGCATGATGATTGCAATCAGACCAAATCAAACACCCAATTCAATGTATCTTACTGTTGCAACCTTCACATACCCCATTGATAGAAGATGAACATCATATGGGGATACAAGTACCAAGCCATAAGTCCAGTCCCATATAGTCCCTATCAGTGGTGGAATTGTAATGGCTGCCTCACATGGAGTCAATACCAGTACCAGTACTTGATCTCTATAGTCCCTGTGAAAAAACAAGAGTCACCCAGTTGCTTATACAGGTAAGCAATACAGGTGGGATTGGACTGACACCTCAGAGCCACTAATGCTCAAATGCTGATGGATGGACCAGGTCATGAGCAATAGGTAGGGTAAAACACAGGCTCGCATCCATAGAAACGACAGGATGGAGTCACACAAGTGCCATTGACATTTGACCATCTCCACATGCAGACATGGAGATGTCTTGATATAGGAGATGTACATCCACTGACAGCAAACCATGAAAACACATTTACAGCTAATACTCAGGCCGGGTGGATATTACCCATGTCCACTACTCTACATAGATGTAGCACTGAATACATTGTCACATAAGCTACAGTGAGGCAGCTCACACCGTACAACCAGAACCAAGTCCCAGGATACAATCAGTATTCACCCCCTTGTGGTTGCTGTGTTGCCCTCAATCGCCCATCCACCTCAGGGTAGGCCACAGCCAAAGGGGGGTCAGGGTCCGACAGGCACCTCTCCCTCGTTTGGAGGACATCCCCAGCTGGGCCTCCCGCGGTCTTTCGGGCCCAGGGTCTCAGGTTCTCCCACCGTTTGCGACATGGGTGCTCTGCCCCCAGGGCCTGCACTTGTTTGGTGATGGCACACCAGATCCCTTTCTTCTAATGGGTGTTCACCTGCATGGATGACACAGAGAGAAGGAGAAAGTCACTGGCACCATACCAACAGCAGTGGCCAATACACATCTGACTCATCAAGTGCCTACACATACCCATCCTCTTTGCTCACACGCCTTCACTTTCTGCCCTCTGCACGCATATACTCCCTCACCGGTACACTTGCATGTGTCACCGTAACATGCAACCCCTATCACTCATGACCATGGAATTGGACTTACCTGCTCCTCTGGTGCCCCATATAGCTGTCCATACAGGGGTAGGACCTCCTCCACCAGCCTCTCCAGCTCTTCTGGGGTGAGGCTGGGGCCCTATCACCTGCAGGCCCTGGCATGTTGGCTCCCAGAGACAGCACACAGCAGTTCAGGTCGTGGAGGTCTTGCTGGCAACAGTGTCAGGAGTCAAGTGATCAAGGCTGCAGAAAATGGTGGTAACGGCCGCCACATACTGGACCGCCATCGCCAGCGGTCATCGCCATTGGCCTCAGTCTGCCACAGGCAGCAATGTTAACCAATGACAAGTAGCACGGCAGCCGCGACCCCCCACTGCCGTGAGGACATCCGCCGGCGGACTTAGGTCACTTCCAACTGTCCACTTCAGCAGGACAGGCGACTGCCATTTTGTACACAGATAATTCATTGATCTGCCAAAATAAGTGTGCCATACACATATTCGCCCAAATGGCGGAGTAAGCCTATGTTGTGCCATCATGGTAGAGATAAATATTGTGACAGTCATGACACAGTGACGTGATGAGGCAGTATATCTGATGATGGCCATGTAGAGATACTCGGAGGCACATAGGTGATGGCACTGTATTGGTATATTCAATTCCATTTCTTTGGATCAGTGCAGGATAGCTCAGTCAGCTACATAAGGTACATTACGCATGTGACATTTGTCCTATTTGACTTACATGTACGGCAAAGTACTGCAGAGATGGTGTAAAAAGCACTTCAGCATGGCTGTAATAGTATATGTCAGCGTTGCTACGCATGTCCTACAGTGTTAGGTGTGTGCTATTTTAACATGTTCTGCTTACATGTGTCAAATGCTTTACTCAATGTACATTCTCTCCTCTCAACCTGCATATCCTGCCATGAGGAGAATGAGACAACCACCCGTGCACCGTCCACTAGTTGACCTTGCAACCATGGTGGACAGGCATGTCATCCAGACCTATCGTCTAAATCGTCAGACCATCATGGATCTATGTACATTGTCGGAGCCAGATCTGTTGCCAACCATACACAATCCCTATTGCATCCCTCCCACAGTACAAGTCCTGTCAGTGCTACACTTTCTTGCCACAGGCTCCTTCCAGAATGCAATGGGCTTAATAGCATGGATGTCTCAGCCCATGTACAGTCTGGTGTTGAAGGATGTATTGTGTGCTTTGTTAAAGCACCTGGACAGCTACATCAGGTTCCCCCAACGTGCGAACTTGGCCTATGTGAAGGCAGACTTTTATGATATGGGGCACATTCCTCATGTGGTAAGGGCCATTGATGGCACCCATATAGCCCTGGTCCCTCTCAGTGCCAATGAACAGGTGTATAGGAACAGGAAGAACTACCACTCCATAAATGTTCAGGTGGTGTGCCTGACAGACCAATACATTGCACAAGTGACTGCCAAGTTTCCTGGATCTGTGCATGACTCCTACATTCTGAGGAACAGCAATGTCCCACACATGATGGCGCGGCTACACACAGAGAGGGCCTGGCTCCTTGGTATGCATACATATGAAGGTGTTTCACTGTTATGGTACCTGTCATCACAATCTTCCCTGTCGCTGTACCTATTATTTCACTGGTCCTACATTTGTGCACACAGGTGACTCTGGCTATCCTAACATTCCTTGGCTGTTGACACCATTGAGGTACCCTGCCACGGAAGGGGAACTCCGGTTCAATGAGACCCACGGAAGGATGAGGCGTGTAATTGAAAGAACATTTGGCCCCCTGAAGGCCAGATTCTGGTGCCAGGACCTATCTGGAGGTGCCCTCCTCTACTCGCCCCAAAAGGTATGCCAGATAATAGTTGCCTGCTGCGTACTCCACAATCTAGCCCTGAGACATCAGATACCATTGCTAGCTGATGAGGGTGAGGCAGCTGGACCAGTGGCTGGTAATGCTGAAATGGTAAGTGAGGAGGAGGCAGAGGAGGAAGGTGCAGCTGACTCTAGGACTGAGCTCATCAATCAGTACTTCCAGTGACATACAGGTATGTTGAGTGTGGTTTGCAAGTCTTGTATGTACAACCCTTGCTGACAATATTCCTCCTGACTTGAATCATCAGTGGGGATGTAATGTGGTCCTATCCCAATGTGTGAGTTGTGGGACCTGACTGATAGTCTTCAGTTCTAACAAGTGTTCTCACTGCACCTTCCTACATTCACATCTTAAATGGGCAGACCAATATTGAGCTCTGTTTGCTGCATACTTCTGTTCTCATGCCATTTCACCCACTGACTGTGGTATCTTACTCAGTGGCTCTCCTACCTATGGCTTGAGCCATTCATAGTCATTAGCCATTGGTAAGTGATAGCTGAAAAGTTTTTGAACATGACATTTGGCAGGTAAAGATATTTGTATGTATAATCTGTGACTGGTGATGTATAGGTAATATCAGGGGGGCCCTGCTTATGAGGTATCCTGGGGTGAACACGACATCTGTGACCTACATATTTTGTTTGTGTGGCATCATGCTATCCAACCTGATGGTACTCACTGTTATGGTCGTTTTGCAGGTTGAAATACTGACTATGGCGGTCATTATGAACACAGCGGTAAACACCGCTCCGCCGGCAGTGGCGGTAAAAACCACCAACAGAGGAGCGGTCCGGACCGCCAAATAATGAACCAACGGAAACACCGGCATCCTGAAAACCACCCACCGCCAGTAGAGGAGTGCCGACAACAACGGCAGAGTCCGCCCACAGGCGACGGAAAGGCCCAACCCGCCTATCAAATAATGAACCACTAGACCGCCGTCAGTTCCGGGGCGGGAACCACCGCCACGCAAAGCCAGGAGGAAACGATCCCAATATAAGGAAACACTCACCGGAGGCACTCACAACACGCCAAAGCAGACATTGATAGAGAGCTGCAGATCATGCCAGCCCTGCTCCTTGCCATATACCTCCACAACCGAGACCGCCGACGAAGATGACGGTAAGTACCGCAACCTACGAAACAAGGGAGGAAAGGGCATAGTTACATACCCACTCACTCCACCCACCCTTCAATGCTCCCACAACCCTTCACAACAGCACAACCCATAAATCCTACAGCAAGAGGTACTTACCCGACATAAAGCAAATCCAACCTGACCATAGTACATACAAATGGCCCACACACACAAACAATGAAACGAGAGATGTGGGCCTGTTAGTGGGCTTGTGGGCATGCAGGGTGACTGGATGTTGTCAATGTGGGCTGGGTGGGGTAGTGGGCTTGGTGAGTGTTGGAGGGGAGGGGTGGTGCATGCATTACAGGTGTGAGGGATATGGAGTAGTTGTAGACGACTTACCCGAGTCCATTCCTCCAGTGAGTCCAGTGAGGCCCTCAGGGTGCAGGATGGCCAGTACCTTTTCCTCCCAGTCAGTGTAGGCGGGTGTTGTCGGTGGAGGTCCTCCCCCAGTCTTCTGGGCTGCAATGTGGTGCCTGGAAGCCATGGCACTGACCTTCCCCCGCAGGTCGTTCCATCTCTTGCGGATGTCGTCCCTGGTGCGTGGATGGTGTCCCACTGCATTGACCCTATTGACAATGGTCTGCCATACCTCCATCTTCCTTGCGATGGGTGTGTGCTGCACCTGAGCACCGAATAGTTGTGGCTCCACCTTCAGGATCTCGTCCAACATGGTCCTTAGCTCCCTTTCTGTGAAGCGTGGATGTTTGGGGGGTGACATGGTGAGTGTGGTGAATGGTGTCGGGGGTGGAATCGCGGTGAGGGTGCTCTTGTGTGGTTGGGTGTGAGTCTCGTGTATAGTGGCGTTCGGGGTCTGCTTCTGGTGTTCTCTGTCTTCGTTGGCCTACTTTTGCTGCAAAGGATTGTGGGGTGTGTCTGTGAGTGTTTTATGGTGTTGTGGATGTGTGTCAGGTGTGTGGGTTTCTAGCTTATCCAATGTGTGCACTTCTTGCTGTTGGGTCCACTTGCCGCCCGTGGCGGTCTGCACCGCCAATGGTTGTTTGGCTTCCACTGACCGCCACGGTGATTTGTGCATCATTATTTGGAGGGCGGGATGTGGGTGTGCTTGGCGGTGGTGGGGTGGGGGGTGCAGCATTTCCGCCAACAGGGTCGTGGCGGTGACTGGTGGACTGGTGATTTTTGGCAGATTCGGATTTTTGGTTCATTATATGGTGGGTTTCTATTCACTGTCAATGGCGGTCTTCTGTTCACCATCGCCACGGCGGTCAGCGGTGTTTACCACCATGTTCATAATGACCGCCTATACTCTTGTGTGGCCCTGGATTTCTACCTCTCTGACATCTGTACTGTGACATATCTGTTGTACTGTGTCTCCTGCTGAGGGTGCCTCTCTCTGCTGTCCATTGCACTGCCTGTTCAATGTAGGGGGCATTACCAGACCACAGTTGGCAAGCATGACATTTGTTGATGTTTTATTAAAGACACATATACAGCAGTTGTGTTCCATGGTGTTTATTGTGCATATCATGAAATTGTGAGGCAAAACAAAGGTGCATACATTGTCCAACAGGTGATGAGTGAGGTCATGGTGGATGGAATCATCTGGTTAGAGGCTACAGCAGTTGTTTGCACAGGTCGGGTCCAGTGTCCATGTGCCTTTGGAAAATGGAGTAATGTCATTGAACAGTCAACAGGATGTCTCAGTGGCACACAAGGGAGACAAATCAGCAGAGGTTCACTTCCTGGCAGTGGTTTTGGTCTTGGCATCTGCTCTAGCCGGATGTCTAGCTGGATGTCCATGTTTCTGGGAGGGGGGAGGTGTTCTTCATCTACAGAGGGAGGGCTGTGGTTCCCCTGGCAGTGCCTCCATTTCATTAGCTGCCACTGATGCAGATGGCTCAGATGTTAGATTGCTAGCGGAAGGGGCCTGCTGGTGGGTGGGGGAAGCACGCAGTGTGGTGTTGATGTCCCTCAGGTCTCCTGCAATGGAGGCCATGGTGGCATTGTGGGCCTGCCACTCCTGCATGACCTCTTGGTGGTATTCCCTCTGCAGCCTTTGGTTTTCTCCCAACATGGTGATGATCTGGCCCATCTTGTCCTGGAAACTTAGACATGCTCCCAGGACTTGGGCGGTGATTTCCTGGTCAGTGGAGTCCCTTGGGGGCCCCCTTCTCTGGCCCACAGCTTCCCTCCAACACCCCACTGCAAACAGGTGCCTGTGCCCCTGGCAACGTGTGCCCACTCCCAGTGCCTGCGGGACCTTCATTGTCTGGGGTCTGAGGGGGGAACTCAGGTCCCTGTGCTGTGGGGCACACAGTAGTTTGAACAGTCCTTGGGACACAGGTTTGGAGACGAAGGGTTGGCTGTGATGTTGATGCCACAGGGTGGGGAGGGGGATTGATGTGGGCAGGGTGAGGCAGGGAGTCGTAGACTGATCAGGTGTCCCAGATGGGCCAGGTGGTCGTCAGTGTCCAGACATCCAGGCGTGTTTTCCTCACTGGGGCCTTCATCCTTAGGAGGGCTGGCAGTTTCTGGTATCCTCTCCATAGTGGCACTGGCAGGGAGTGAGACACAGAGTTAAATATTGAATGTGTGTTTGGGTATTTCTTTATCAGATGCATACAGTGGCTTAACATGATTCCCAGCAATGACAGATGTGGCACAGCATTCCATTGGTGGTAGATAGTGTTCTGTGACATGTGTACCATACCCCATTTTGGTTGGTGTCATTCAGGTTTGGTAAATTTAGCTCTGTGGATGAGTTCTGGTACTGTCTGATAGTTCACATGACTGTTCAGCACTGTTACCTAGTGATATTCAAGCTTGCTAGATGTGACACAAAATGGCTGGCCATTGCAGGATGGTGTCCCAGTGGGAGGAGGGTATGTGAGTAAGCAAGGTTAAATTTCCTGTCTGTACATGTTGTGCATGTGCATGGTATCTGCCATCTCACATTCTATACCATGGTGAGTACATTTCTGGGTTGTGGATACGGATTTGTGGCCATTTGGATTAGTCACAGAGCTGTTGCTGTGTTTAGTCTTGTTTGTGTTGTGTTGTGCATTGAATTGCTGTCATTGCCAGGTAGTGGTCCTCAGTCGTACCATCTAGTTGGGATAGCTAGTACAATAGCCATACATGCAAGAGATGTGATGTGATGTGTACATTGCAGGTGTGAACGTAGATGGGCTAGTGCATTGTGGGAGTCATTGTGATAGTACTATCCAATGCTATCCGTGCCTTTGGCAAAGGCTTTGTGGGCAGATGGGCTGGGTGGAGGTTAAGCATGCAGGAGAGGGGCATTAGGTGAATAGGTGGGAGGTGTAGTGAGATATACAGTGAATGGGCAGTATTTGGGTGATGAGGAAGCATGCAGGACACGACAATTGTGTGCCATGGGAGTTATGGGTACTTACCAGTGTCCAGTCCGCCAGGTATTCCTGTCAGGCCCTCGGGATGCCCAATGTCCAAGACCTTCTCCTCCCAAGATGTGAACTGTGGGGGAGGAGCTGTGGGCCCACCGCCAGTCTTGTGCACGGCAGTCTGGTGTTGTGATGCCATGGAATGCACCTTCTCCCGTAGGTCATTTCACCTGTTCCTGATGTCATCCCTTGTGCACCGAGTTGACCCTGTCGACTATTCTCTGCCACAACTCCATTTTCCTGGCAATCGACGTTTGCTGGACCTGTGCTCCAAACAGTTGTGGCTCTACCCTGATGATTTCATCCACCATGACCCTCAACTCTTCGTCTGTGAACTGTGGGTGCTTTTGTGGGGACATGGTAGTGGTTGTGTTGAGGGAGGGGGTGTTGTGTGCGTGCAGTGTAGGGTGATTGATGGGGTGTGAGTGGTGCGTTGTGAGTGATGGACGCTTGTGGTGTTTGTGTGTGCTCGTTATGTGTGTTTTGTGTTGGTTGTACAGTTGTGTGGTGAATGCTGAGTGAGATGTGTATATGTGCCTATAATGTAAACGTGCTATATTAGTGTATTTGCCTGCTCTGGGTGTATGTGAATGGCGTTTTTGTTGCAAAGGATTGTGGATTGTGTGGGGGTGTGTTATATAGTGCTGTGAGTAAGTGTGTCTGGTGTGTGTATGTATGTCAGTTGTGGGGTATTCAAACTGTCCAATGTGGTGTTCTGACAGTACTGGGTTCTGACCACAGCAGTTCGCACCGCCAATGGTTTTCCGCCATGGAAGAACCGCTGTGGTGATTTGTGGCTTGTAATCTGGTGGGTGGAATTTTGTCGGCCTGGCGGTGCTGGTGATGGAATGTCTCTTTCCTACCCTCCTGTGTCCTGGCACTGTTGGATTTTTGGCTGTTTTCTGGCGGACTTCAGAGTGTAACTCCTAATATGGCAGTTGGATTACCACCAACATGGCGGTCTTTTGACAACCGCCACCACAGCGGTCTTGCCAAAAGACTGCCAAAGTCGTAATGAGGCCCTATGTGTCCTCTAATATTTGAACATATCGTCATTCTTTAATAATAGCTCTCTCTTCCGGAATGACTGCATGCAGTTGGTTATTTTGTAATATATTGCACAAACTCAACCCGAAGTTAATGGAGCGCTTTACATGAGCACCAGTTACATCACATAAGGACACATTCATTTTTTGAGGCAGAGGAGATGAAGTGATTTGCCCAAAATCACAGGATGTTGAGCCAACTCGAACCTGGTTCCCCAGCTCCAATGTTGGCAGCTCTGGCTGTTAGGCCACATCCTGTTCCGGTTCCACTCGTACATTGCATTGAACCCAAATGCTTGATAACATGAATTTGAGCTAGTTTTCTCCTCTCCTTAATACACTGATAAATTTAATGAAAGATTGTACGATTCAGGCTATAAATAGTATGTTTATTTTACAATTTAACTTGCACCACACTCTGAAGTTATTTTAACCCGGCCTCCTCTATAAATGTGAATCTTTTTTCTATATCCTTCCGTCCTGAGTGAGTACACATATTTTTACCAATATGTTGGACAATTAACTGGTCGACTTTGGCACAATTTTTTTAAATCTGGGAGAGATTGAACCCCTCCCTCCCATGGACATCAATTCACTGAAATGCCAGGGGTACTGGAAGTGACATCACATGCCCTTTGACCTCCACTTTCACTCACACACACATACTTACACCTAAGCACAAATTCACACTTACACACACTCTCACACATAAGCACAATCTCACCCGCAAGCACGCACACAACATACAGTTAAAAACATTTTTTACTTACCTCAGGTGGCATGGAAAGGCATATTCCACCTAATTGTACTCCATTGTTATTACACTAATACTGAATAATACATTATTATTCACTATTAGTGTAATAAACAATTGACAGAAAACAAAGAGTGGAGCCCCAACTAACGAGCTGCCACTGTGTTCCTGGCACTGAATTTGCCACATCTGAGGCCAGGGGTCGCAAATTCAGTGCTAGTGGTAGCAAAGGGCAAGCCAGGGGTAGCAGCCACGACCCCTGACAACCCCTAACAGACTTCCATGCTTCCTCTGCAGCTGAATGGCGACTCATGTGTGGGGTACTCCTATGACCCTTAGTGGCCAGGTACATTTTTTGGATGAAGGTACATACACCAGGGGTGGCTCCTTTGCAATGGCGAAGGAGCGTCACCCCCCTGGCTAAGCCAGGAGATGAAAGATAAAAAGATATTTAATCATCATTATATCTTTCATCTGCTGGCTCAGCCAGCAGAGTGTTCAGGGTGGGGCCATGGGAGGTGGGACGGGGGAGGAGTAGAGTGCACTAAGTTCGCATGTGTGTTTGGCTGGCTGACTCAGGCCGGCCAAACACACGTGCACTCTTAGGTTTCTCCAGCCCGAGAAACTACACAGACCCCAGGCTTGTGTCTGAGCGGCAGTCCAAGCCGCTCAGACCAATCCTGGTGCTGCTTTCATGCTAGGTTTAGCATGAAAGCAGCGCAAGGATTGCTGAGGAGCCTGTGCTGGTGTCCCAGCAAATGCTGGGACACTACAAGAAGACCAGAGGAGCAACGCGGCAGGAGACGGCGGCGACGGGAAAAGGTCATTAAAAAAATATATATTATATTTTTTTATTTGCTCCTCTCCTTGAGACTTGCAGTGCCCGCCGCTGACATACACCCTTACAAAGTCTAGCCCTTGGCTAATCTTTACATTATACTATGAGCTCTTACCATCTTCTCATTTTATTTAGGTGTCCCTCACCTTGTCAGTCCTGATGAGACCTCCATACCTAGAGGTCCAAACCTCGTTGACAGCACAACAGAGACTTGAACTGATACATGCTAATCACTAGGTCTGGGTTAATGGCATTCATGAATAACTCATGATCATTCTATGAATAAATCTGAGCTGTGTGTCTTTTTGGTAATCCATAATTCATACACGTGCTACATTTTTCTTTTTCTTGTGTTCTGTGTGAGCACTGAGGGCATTCAGTACCCTTTTTCCTCTTTTTACATTTTCTCTCTAAATTTGCTCCAAACGTTGTTAAGTATTTTAGTGACAATATGAATAAATGTCTGTGCTTCTGAAAGCTCTAGGCTAGACGTTTATTACGTTCTCTTTTCTTTGTATGCAGTAATTGTTTGTAATTTATATGCTGAGTATTATTGTTATTACTTTTGTGTTTATTGAGTCCTTTGTGTATCAGTGTTTTTATGTATTAATGTATACTCAGGATCCCTTTGGCAAAATGGGTTGCTCGTGTCTACTATGCTATGCCAGTATCTGGCACCATTTGGTGGATTAAGGCACATTGGCTTCCATGAATAAACATGGCATGCTTGCCAAAAATATATAAATGGATTTTGCAGCACGAGCGCAGGCCCTAAAAAAAGCACAAGGGGTCTGGAGAACATTTTCAACCAATCAAGGATTTATAAAGCGAGGCGCTGAATAAGCGAGGAGAAGAAAGGAGCGAGAGCGATGCAGCAGCACGGGGAGAGCTGGGTTTGGGACCTGCTCGATGGGGTCACGCTGTGGCCTCCATTAAGTAGGTCCTGGGATGGGCGCTGGGCGGGGCTAGGCAGGAGGTAGGAAATAACAGGCAGCATGCGGGAGCGTTAATCGGAAAAACAAGGAGAAGGCACGCTAATAAACGGGGGGAAAGCAAGGAGAAAGCACACAAAAAAGGGGCAAAACTCAAGAAGAAAACAGTGAAAATGATGAAAAAGCAATGAGAAAGCGCACAAAAACCTGGGCAGAAAGCAGTGAGAACAAGGGAAAAGCAAGGAGAAGGCATGAAAGAAACGGAGGAAAAAGCAAGGAGAAGACTGGAGCAAGGGACAGCAGCAGCACAGGGAGAGCTGGGCCTGGGACCTTCTGACTTTCCTTTTTGTGGCCCTGGACTGCACTCTTTAAATCCCCATTCTGTTTCAGTGTTGCAGGTAGAAATGGACACGATGGGGCAGTGTCCTGCTTTGTATGTGTATCTCTGTGAACCATTACAGAATGAAGCAGTGCACTGTAGGTCCCCTTCTTTGTCCACACACTGAAACTGAAAGAAATAGCTTAGCACTTGTGTCCTCCAAAGTATGGACCTCCTTACTGTGATCTGCTGCGTACTACTCTTGATTGTTGATGTTTGCAAATGCTTGTCATTAATATTTATCATTAATGTAATTTGTCATTGTTGTTTCGTCATTAAGCTTTTAGTTAAAAAAGACGTGTAAAGGCAAGCCTGTCTGCACCCTTCGTGTCGGGACCATGCCCATTGCCAGGATCCCTGCCACTTCAACCCCACGAAGATACACCGTCGCTGATCTCTGAGCCCTTGGGCCCCGGATGCACCAACAACCACTGCTGCCGCTCAGCCAATCTCCTCCCTCACCCAGACATCATCTTCCTCACAGAAACCCAGCTCAACCCCTCCTCAGCACCAGGCATCATCACCGCCATCCCCAAAGGTTACAAGATAACACACCGGGACCGAACCAGCAAGCACGGAGGCGGAATCGCCATTATCTAAAGGGACACCATCCTCTGCACGACATCCCCTAATGACCTGACACTGGTAATGGAAAACACCAACTTCACACAGACGGTAAAAGCACCTTCAGAGGCACTCTTGCCTACAGACCACCAGGACCACACCCCAGCCTCTGCAACGCCATCCCGGAACTCATCACCCCACAAGCAATCAACTCTAAGCACTACATATTCCTAGGGGACCTCAACTTCCACTTTAACTTCCCCAGCGGGGCAACTTTTCCAACTTCCTGGAAAGCTTGAGCAACATCGGCCTTGAGCAGCTCGTCACCGACCCTACCCCAAAAGCAGGATATACGCTCGACCCCATCTTCACCTCCAGTGACAGAGTCAGGTACATCCACACCACACCACTCACCTGGTCCGACCACCACAGCATACACTTCACCATCTCCAGGCCCACATACCCCGGCACCGTGCCCCCCAGATCCACGTGAAGGAACTGGGAAAAGGTATCAGAAGACCAGTGGAACAACACTCCCCGCTTCCTCCTCCCGGACTCTACATATGACCCTGAACAAGCAGCAAAGAGCTTCTCCCAGTGGATCACAGAATGCGCTGATACCATCAACCCCGCCAAGACATCCAAGGTCAAAGAATAAAGCAAAAGAGCAAGCCTGTTCACCAAGGAACTGCACTCTTCCAAATGTAACGGCCGGCAACCTGAAAGGAAGTGGCGCATCAGCAAAAACACTGAAGACCGCACCATCTTCAGGACTGCCCTCAACCAGTACCACCACCTCCTGAAAGAAACGAAGAAGAATGCGCTAGCAAACCACATCAAAACCAGCACAAACCACAGCAAAGAACTCTTCGCCATCGTGAAGGAAATCACCAATCCTGCAGCCACTTCTTGGATAGATGGATAGGGGGTACAGCATTGGTTTGATCAAGTGCTATGTCATCTTTCAATTTGGTCTAAATGATAAATGACTTGAACACAATTTGTCATTTGATCAAACTCTTTTGAAAGATCAAGAATTTGAGATGAATCTTAAAGATTTTTATAACCTATACACCACCCACATCTTTGAGGTATGGGACTCACTAAAGAATTATTTGAAGGGGATTAAAATCCAGTACTGTAAGAGAATGGAAAAGCACGAACAACTTACATTAGATGGAATATTAAAATGTTCAGAAGACAGCACATTGTCATAGAGAAGGAAGTGGACCCAGAACTACAAAAACATTATCTGGCGAAGCTGCAGAAAGCACAAAAACTTTTAAAGGCTGGTTGTATCAAAAGGCTCTCTCTAAAATTATCTTGCAGCAAGAAGCATTACATGGGTTTATTGACAAGAGCGTGGGGATATTGGACCTGGTAGACCAAAGCAAATAGAGTAAAAATAAAGGGCCTGATTTAGAACTCGGCAGACAGGTTTTTCTGTCCGAAATCTAAATCCCATTCCATTCTGTGGGATTTAGATTTTGGCGGACGGGATATCCGTCACAGTTGTGATGGACTAACCTGGCCGCCGAGTTCTAAATCAGGCCGTAAGTAGATTGTATTTACAAGAAGAGGAGCGTATTATACTCTTCATCAGATAATGCAGATCTTTTAAAAATACTATGCATGACCATACTCTGAAACTGTCAAAACAGATAAACAGATAGCCATGGATCTTATTAATTAGATTCATACAGTGGCGGCCCGTCCTTTAGGGTGGAGGGGCCACGCCCCCCAACCTTTTGCCCCTCATGAAGAGTGTCTGTCAGACTGAAAAAAGTCCAGCCTGACAGACACTCTTCAGCTCAGACAGCCAGGAGTGAGCCATGCGCGATTTGCGCAGACTCCTGGCTGCCTGAGCTGAACTTTGCTGGGCTGAGGAGGTCACAGCTCCTATGGGCGTGACCTCCTCAGCTCAGCAAAGGTGCCTCGAGGCCCTCCCCTGGGTGACGAGGAAAGCGTCACCCATTGACACTCGCCCTGGGCGCTTCTGGTTTAAGCCCTGAAGCGCCGAGGGCGAGTGTCAATCAGTGACACTTCGTCACAGAGTGGGGTGGGGCCAGCAGTCTCCCATCCCACTCTGTGAAGAGGCTGGGACTGCTGCCTTCCCTCATTGTCTGACCTTAGGAAGGCAGCAGTCTCAACCCTCCTGGGACTTGGAGGCTGAAGGTAAGTGTGTGTGTGTGTGTGTATGTGTGTCATCTTTTAAAATGAATGTTTGGTACGTGCGTGCATGTTTGAATGGTATGAGTGTTGTTAATGGATGTGCGTGCGTGCGTGTCTGTGTGTGAAAGATTGAGTGTTTGTGTGTGTGCTTCCCGCCCGCCCCCTCCCTCCTAAAGCTGCTGGCCGCCACGGTATTCATATATAGGATATATCATCAATTAGTATTGTAAATATGTTAAAGCCAGTTGAACAAGCATGGTGACAGCTAGAATGGGTAAGTTTCAAAACAGCAGCTGGACCAAAGCACCTTCTGGGAGAAATCTCGAAGATCTAACTTCTGATACTTTATACCTTGAATGTCAAGAGTGTTTCAGATGAACATCTCTCCTGAATCCTTGCAAAATCCTTCACAGCACTTTTTTTGCAAAACTTGAAAATATCCAGCTAAGTTGTCTCCTACAACTCACTATCTGTGTAAATAGGGATCATTACATTTATTTTAAAGATCTAGTAAATCGCATACAAGACTGATGCATATTTGTATTTAAGGACAAAATATTAATAAGAATGTCTCTGAATGTTGGGCGTATACTAATTATGCAAATGCCAAGTCAACTTCTTTAAGAGCATTTCTACTATACTCAGACATTGGTTTTGACTATGTGCCCAGGTCATATTTGTGGTATACTGTGATGCATTATGGTTACCTGGGCCAGGTTGTAAAGCTATTAAAGCTTTACATCAGGCACCTTGTCTTCATAGAAGTGTAAGTGGATCCATTTACCAACCAACTTTGATTAAGCCTGGTCCTATCCAAGGATGTCCTTTGTCCCCACTACTTTTCGACCTCTTCAATGAAGCTTTGGCAACCATTCTCCTAATGATGTCTGTCATCAAAGTGCATTAGACACTACCGTATGGAAGGTTAAGTTACATGGAAATCATATTCTGGTGTTTTGTAGAGATTCTGACTCTGTATCATAACTGTTTGCTACTTTTGGGAAGATTAGTTTATTATTGGGCTATAAGTTAAATGTCCATAAAACTGATATCATATGATAGAGCATTAATCAGGCAGATTCCGGGGTTGCTTTTCAGATGGAATACATAAAATAATATATAGGAGTAATAATTCCAAACAATCTTGAAAGCTTGTTTCATTGGAATTACAACTCAAAATAGTCTGAGATTAAACAATTTCTGGATCATAACGAGAGCTCCATCATCACTGATTGATAATGTTAATTATATTTATATATTTCTGCTATTTACAAAGCGCACAGCCATCCTCGAGGGGCCATCCCAGTGCTGGACCAAGATCTGACACTAGAGAAAGGCAAAACAGGAGGAAGAAACAACACTCCAGAGCACAGATATAGAGCCTGCAGCCAGGTTTTCAATAATTTCTGTAATTTCACTAAATCAGCAGTTTTGCACAATTTAAGAGGGAGAAATTCCAATGGGTGGTCGCAGAGTAGGAGAAGGAGAGTTCCCCCCATACGACCCCTGGAAATATGCTTCCGAAAGACATTCGCCTGCATTGATGACCTAAAGGCAGGGCCGGCCTTCGGCATGGGCGAGCTGGGCCCAGGGCTCCAATATCCCGAGGGGCTCCGCAGTGAGCTGCCGGACTTAATATCATGCAAACAGCAGCTCGTCCATCCCACTTGGTCTCAATCAGATCCCGTTAAAAACTTTGTAATCAGCCCTTAATGTACCTCAGCTTAACTGTTAGCACCCCATTATCTCCCTCCCCTCATTCCATCTTCTTCACAAATCCTGCCGTCACACCACAACGACCTCCCAGCCCCTCAACAAACATCAAATTTTCTTTCCGCCCAGGGGTACTGTCCCAGTCAAACCGATTTAGGGCCGGTCCTGCCTAAAGGGCTTGTAGAAACAGATTGTTTCCCAGGGCCGGAGGAACTGGAGAATAAGCTTCCCAATGCACATGGCAGGGCAATTTAAAGACAGCTGTCTTGCTCACTGGCAGCCAATCAAGGCAATTCAGGTACATCTTTACATCTTTCAAATTAATTCATTAGTGGCAAGATTCCAAATGTCATCCACTTGAATCTTGAAGAGAATTTTACTTAAGAAAGAGTAAACAGCCAACACGTGTTTAAATGCTTTGTCAGGGCTGTAGGTAACATAAAGAAGAAACATAAAGACATCAGTCAATGAAAAATAACATAACATGATCAGTTACAAAATATACATTTATTCCCACACATGATTAAAGGACTAACCAGTGAAGAATCTTGTATCATGATCAGTAACTAGATACAGAATAAACATGAACACACAGATGTGAGAAGATGATATCCATGAAAAGTCCCCTGAAAATGTCTGCAGACTGGAGAAGACCTCTTAGACTTGAGGTCTTGAACCAGTAAGTCTGTGCTTTGAAACCACCATCCCAACCTCTAAAGGTTCTGATTTCTCTCTTTTACAGGGTAACATTGTGCTGGGCGCCGAGTCTGAGTACGAGCAGACCCAGTGGTTGGAGATGCTTCACGAATCCGGAAAAGTGTAAGGACTAATGGGATGTCTTGTCAAGCTCTTCTGTTCCACTTTCCAGGCAGTCCCTTTAAGCTCCCTGATACTAGTCTGAATGTGCCTGGAAACCATTGAAACAAGACTGCTCATGTAGCAAGGGTTTAGGAGTAAGGATTGAGAGGATAGAGCAAAGTGTTAGAGGTAAGACATTCGTGAATTGAGGTTAGATGTTAGACGTTAGGGTGTTTCAGTTACAGATTCTGAGTTTAATTGAGAGGGACTTTGGATGAGGAGGTGGAAGTTAGAGGAAAGCCATCAAGGGCAGGGATAAGGGTTCACAGCAAGGGGAATAGATCAGAGGTAACAAGTTAGGAAATAAGGAATATGAGTTAGCTCTCAGGGGTCTCAGGAATTAGAGGTAAGAGATAAGGAATCAGGATAAGACCGTAAGAGCAAAGGGTATATCGGCTTAGGAGCTAGAGGTATAGTGATAGCGGCCAAGATGTAGACTTAGGCGATATGAGGTATTTGTTAGAGGTGAGGAGTTTTGGTTAATGGATTAAAGTGAACATGAAGGTGAGTGTTGGGCTTGTGAGTTAGAGTTTTGTTTAGGGCTAAGTTAGAGAAAAAAATTCAATCCTAATGCATTTTAGGACCATATCATTCAAGCCGAAGCCCCTTTTACTGAAAATGCACAGTGTAAAACCAGTTGGTTTCAGACCATTTGCTTTAGACTAAGTTGACCTCACATGAATTATGGGCAACTATTCACTTGGTCTATATAATGTCAGAAGGACAACCCTATATGCTCATGGGGACCAGGATCAATTAGAGAAGATTGCTGATGCTATGTGGCCATACATATGCAATGATCTCATATGCCATCTTGGCCCTTTTCACACTAGGGGAGGGCATGAGGTGGCGCAACTTGGGTTGATGAACAGGAGTATACCAGCGGCCCTGAGTCTGGGTGTGTGCTGTGCAGGGTGTCCCACATATCTTGCACCATGTCACTTGGAAGCCCAGGACCATTGTATTTACACATGTATGTATGTATGCTTGTATGTGTATTCATATAGTGGGAAACAATCTAACTATAAACAGACTGATGCACAGTTGAAGGTGGGACATCAGGTGAGGGCAAGTGAGTTTTGCTCACAAAGGGGAGGTTCTTTTGCTTTGGCATCATGTGGAGTAGACAGTCTGAGTGGGTACTTTTGGATGTGGTATTCCTTGAAGATAAGGGTCTTTAGTTTCTTCCTGCTGTTGAAGAGTGAAGGTGCTTATTGGATCTTAGGTGGAACGGTGCTTGTGAGAGAAGGCCTATCATCTGGTCTTTTCCTTCCTCCATTTCTTTGTTTCAGGCTTCACGTGTTCTGGCTTTGTTGTTGTGTTCTCCACTGGGGCGCTAGATCTCTCTTTGAGGTAGGTGTTATGTAGGAGGGCCAGTGATGAGTGAGACAGAGCAGATCTTGAAAGTGATTCGGAGTTTAAAGGGGAGACAGTGTAGTTCCTGGAGGGTTGGTGAGATCTAGTCATACTTTTTCAGACCCTTGAACAGCCTTACTGCTGCATGGACGATGGTCTTTAGTGTTGTGAGGTCAATGGCTGGGATGCTGGCCAGTCCTAAAGGCATGTCCTGGAAGGTATGTATTGACTTTGTAGTATTTGTGTAAACTTTGTGCCAGGCTACCTGTTTCTCTTTAGTAGTGTGGGCCTTGAAGAAGTGGCTGGTGTCTGCGGGACATGACACTGATGTTCAACTGGGGGTTGAATTCGTCAACATTCATTGTCAAGTGCCAATTTTGAACTTTGGCTTGCCTGTTATTGTTGGCAATCAACACAAACTCTGTTTTCAAGGGGTTCAGCTTCACACATAGCCCTATAACATGTCGATGTTGGAGATGGCAGTCCAACGTATGTGCATTCCTGCTTTGCCCGCATGTCGACATGCAGCTGCCTGCATGTGGCAATAACATGTGCGGGCTCATGCTCCCAGTCTGTTGTACAAGTGTATGTCAGGGAAACAAAGCATTATCAGCCTCAAATTACATAGAGCCTGATTTACAGATTGGCGGATGGGTTTCTCCATCATAAACATGACGGATATCCCGTTCCCCGTATTACGATCTCTATGGGCTATAATCGGATCATAATATGGCAGATGGGATATCCGTCACTTTTAAGACGGGGTAACACCGTCTGCCAAACTTTAAATCAGGCCCTCAAGGCCTTTGCCTGGTTATCTGTGCCCAGGAAGTGCTGTTTAGAAAAGGCATTATTACAAGAGCAGTTATACTTATGTTAAGGAACTAACTTGTTGCCCAAAGTTACTTTCTGGCATGAGTTATAGTTTCTTGAGATAAGTATAACTATAACTGCTGCATTTCTATGGTTTTGTATGGGTGCTCCTCTACAATTCTATTCCAGAGATGCTACTGGCAGCACTCTACTATGTGCGTGGTTGCCACACTAAGATAGTATACTTGTACAGGGTCCATGAGCAAGGGCACATCTGCTCTGCTCTTCCTAGGGGCCCTCCTACATAACCATCCTACCCCTACTGTAGGGAGGTGGCATTGGAACATGTGAGCTGCTGTGTAGCCAAACCCTCTTTTGCTACCTAGGAAGGATAATCAAAATATAGATTTTTTCTAGAGTTCCTAGCTGGAAAACATGAGGCCATCTGGCATGACTGTTGGCCAATGTCTGGTGCAGGTCCTATCCCTCGGTGATGAACAGCAGGATCCACCCTGGGCTTGACTCTCACAAACCCACAGTGCACCTGCCACTTGCTGTCTGTGTATGTGTCATGCATTACTTGCCTCTTAGCACCTAAGTGTTCCTGACAACCTCCATGCCCGTACCAGGATAGCATGTTCCTAGAACACAATTGCCACACGGTGCCTCCTTGTCACAGAGGGGTTGAGCTGTGAGATGTGTCCCACCCAGTTGTGTGAGATTGTGGATGAAAGCGGAATTAGAAATACGTTTTGTGGTACTTCTGTTCCATAGTACTGGTTCTCCTTCCTGCACAAGACTGGGCCACCCACCATCACTCACACTTGCTCATGACATGTCCATCATACTCCAGCATGGCCAAACCCTGCTGAAACTGCATGGATGGAAGGGGCACACATGGGAGCAAACATGCAGAGTAAAATGTGGGGGGGATAGGAACCCCATGTTCAAATGTTGACGCTGCAGAATGATGTCATGCATCACAGTGAAGGAGGTAGAAAGAGAACTAAAGCACACCACATCTCCATGACGGTAACTGTTCATGCTGTCTTCTTTTCAGGACCTGGCAAAATGCCCAGCTGGGAGAAGCCATGATTGAAAGCTTGGAGGCCCAGGGACTGCAACTGGCGAAGGAAAAGCAGGAGTATCTAGGTGTTACACAGTTTTTTGCGTATTAATTTGTAGTTGGTGGCCCCATCACTTGGTTGTAAATTCTTCATGTACCCAAGATTGACAGAATACACACTCTTTAGCCTCTAAATGACCTGGTATCAACAGAACGTGTCATTGCCTACTGATCTTAGAAGTTCTTTCACAAAGGACAGTGAATTGAGACTACCAACACAATCTATGGGATTATCAAAGCGCTAGCCTGTTGTCTTCTGGCCTGTCAGTGAGCTACGAAAGTTGTCAACAATGATGATGTATATGAATTTCGTCTAGATTCACTGTATGTAAATATATGTCAATGTGGATATCATGAATATCTGCCATGGGGGTCTCTGTCCTGGATTTATGATGGTTCACATTGGTAGCATTTGGTTTACAAGAACAAGATATCAGCAAAAATATTGTTCACAACTAATAGTAAAAAGTAGAAGATATGGCCAACACTCCTTATAGTTGGAAATGTATACTTTATCAGTTTATGTAAGAGTTCTTACAAACATAAACACACACAGGGTGCAGTGTGACCCATATGAGCAACACGGAAACCACACCACAAAACAATACAGTGCTTGTTTACAACAAATAACTTTAAATATAAATGAGTCCATGTGCACAGTATGCCTGCGCCTGTACTAAAATCAGGCTTCCTGTAGTTTCTTCGTTGTCACTATGTTGACGACGTTTCGACCCTTACTGCTGATAATAGGGCCTCATCAGGGCTGGATGATGTAGGGACATTCTTGTCGGCCAGCGGTCAGGGTAAAGGAGTAGTGCTGACCCTATATAATCTCAAGCTGTTCGCATAGTGGTGTACACCAGGGGGGAATATAATAGAATAATTTGTAATACTCATTCAGGAGTAATTAGGCCCCCGAGGACATGTGTCAGGTTTAAACAGAGACCGCAGTTGCAGTCAGGGTCGGCTTTAGCGTTGGTGGCGCCCAGTGCGACAATAATTTTTGGCATCCCCCCCTCCATGACCCCCTCGGATTCCTTCACTACCACCAGGCAAAAATGCCCCTCATCTCTCCATTGCCTGTCTCTCACAGACATTTCATTTGTTTTAAAGGCTGGCTTTACCAATAGGAATGTATATCTATCCAAACTACTCATTTTCAGCAACATTACGAACAGACATTAAATGTCTGGGGGAGAAACATATTCTATGCAGTTTGCATGCAGCTCTTTGATGACAGTTCGCAACAGTCATTGTTCTATATTAGGGTTGTATCTTATGAACTGTGGCAACAAAAAACCTCTGTGACAAAAGCAGTAACTCACTGAGCTATCCACATAAAATACAGATCTGTGGTCTGCACTGTACACTTTCTTTGCAGCAGGGATGTTAACCCTCTGTGCCACTGTATGGCGAGTCGAAACTGCCACTAGACAAAACTGGATCTCAACAGGAACATTCACCACAAGAGTTATCTTGACATTTTTATTGCTGCCTGAAAGATGGACGTACAAGGAACTCTACAGGCGGTGTTTTTAAATCATACGTTATTACTAAACACAGCACCCCCCCCAGATCAGCGCCCAGTGCCCTGCCCTAAAGCCCCAGTGCGGCTGCACCAGTTGCCCTGCCCTAAAGCCCCAGCGCGGACGCACCAGTTGCCCTGCCCTAAGGCCCCAGTGCGGCTGCACCAGTTGCCCTGCCCTAAAGCCCTAGTGTGGATGCACCAGTTGCCCTGCACTAAAGCCGGCCATAGTTGCAGTGATAGCATGATGCGCTGAAAAAAGCAGGGTCTCAGGCTCATAGTCCCGGCTGCTCCCCTCGTGCATTGGCCCTGCTCATTGGTCAAACATTTCAGACCATGGTTGCCTTTGGACGTTTGTGAGCCTAGAACTGGGACAGTGGATCGCATAAAGCGCAGGTGGACCAGGAACATGGGCAGTGTTCCTGCTTGTGGCCAACCCAACACCTTCCTGAGTCCAGAAGTGGCCTAGAGGCTGGTAAAAGTGAATTAAATGTGAAACAAGAGAACCCATGAGGAGGCTGAGTGAGTGGTGTTCCATGTATGTTCACTGTCTGGTTGTGCCACAGTTTAGGACTTACCTCTAGCAGAAGCTCAGCTATCAAGAGTGCAGCTGGGGCAGTCGCGCCAGGGCCCAGAGCCTCAAGGGGCCCACTGAACCCCAAGTGTGGCTGTATTGTGTTAACCATTCAACAGAGAGACAGACATTTTCCTTTCTTGCACCGTGGCCCTTGGCACCCTTACTATGCCACTGGTCTCTGGCATGGGCCATCAGTCCCTTAGTAAACGCTAACGTGCATGACCACACGCTCGGGGTGGGCTCTGCATGCTGTCTGGGTTTTCACAGAATCTCAAATGACTTTCCTCTCTTCTCCTCTGGCCCGTGAACTGCAGACAAACTGATGGAGGAGACAGAGGAGCTGTGCCTGCAGCGGGAGCAGAAAGAGGTAAGCTTGGTGGCACCGCCCCCTCATGCGCCCTGCCCACCCCCTTACCTTACCGCCATCCTACATGCGCTTCAGGGGACCTTCCTGTGGCCAACACAATGTCTACCAAGGAAGCACATGGTCCAACATTTTATTTTATTTTATTTTCCAAAAGACATGTGTCGAAAGGTCAAAAGTCATCTCTGAGGACTGACTGTGTTATAGATGGTTTGCTTTTTAGGTGTTATATAGCGCTAACCTGCTGCTTTCTTGATATCACTGTTAGACGTTGTTTGCATCCTATTCATTCCACTTACAGGCTGAGTCAGCCACTCCAACAACCACAGAGGACAACCCTCTGAGGGGAAGAGAGCAGGAAGTTTCTACTAATGAACTTCACGTTATGCTGCATTCAGTTTAGTAAGAGGTCCCAGAATTCCTTCTGGATCCAAGCTAACTTCTTGGGGTGCAGAGGCTTTTCAGCACATGTTCCCTTGTCACTTACGCTTCAGTTCACGCTGTAAAACACAGCTAGCTCCAATCTTGCATACTTTGAACGTTGTTCGGCTGCAAATATAGCAAGTACACTGATCATAGCCACAGAACAAATATAGGCTCTTATTACGAGTTTTCTGGATAGTAGGTATCGAGAATCTCTGATTCTCACATCAAAGTCCACCTACTCTGAGTATTCTCTGTGCAATGGGGAATAACCGCAGGGACCTGATGATACTGGGCCCTGCCCCCTTTAACCACAGATAGGAATTCTGGTAGTTGTAGTCTCTTTGTTTGAAAAGTGAGTTGCATCATTATTGAAAAAATGTGCAGATACAAAAGGGGCCAGGGTCTGAACACCCTGACCCCTTAGCTCTGGTGGTGTGGTCCCAAAGGGACCCCCCAGGGTTCAAAAGCATTTTTTTATTTTACAGTCGGATCTGTGTTGGATCCACCTTAAAATGAAAAAAGAAAACGGAGCGCGGTTTTCCACTCTTCCTTATTCTAAAGCCCTTAGGTGGGCATTTTTAGAAATGCAGAGGGGCCTACTGGAACTCTCCCGCTGCCCCAGGGACCACCACCTCCCCAGGACATATATTGCTAATGCGGGGGCCACCTGCCCCCCGGCTGCCCTTGGGACCGCCACCTCCTCGGGACTTATATTGCTTATGCGGGGGCCGCATGCCCCCCGGCTGCCCTTGGGACCGCCACCTCCCCAGGGTTGTTATAATATGCCGGAGGGGTGCCTGGCCCCGTCCCGCTGCCCCGGGGACCACCACCTCCCCGAAGAGTTTAGGGAATGATATGCAGGGGGCCTGTGGACCCTCATTAGCCCCGGGGACCACCACCCCCCGGGGCTACACAGACTTTTAAGCGAGGGCCCCCCACCCGTGCCCCAGGGACCACCACCCTGGGGCACATCTTTAAAAAAAAAAAAGGGGGTCCGTATGGGGCCCTCAAGCCCCTGGGACCACCACCCTCGGGGCTTCTATATACATATGGGCAGGGAGTTCAGTGGCTCCCCCAATGCCCCAGGGACCACCTCCCCCGAGGCTAACAGAAAACAATTAAAAGGGGGTCTGTTTCGGACCCCCAGGCCCCGGGGACCACCACCCCCAGGGCTATCTTCACATTGGAGGGGGCGGTGCGGCCCCCTCTTGGAGCCTCTGATGGCCCTAAGGACCACCACTTCCCGGGGCCGGCTCCTGCTATGTCTCGGGGTGCCAACTCCCAGGACATATCTTTGTTGCTGTGGCTTGGCTTCAGTGCTGCAGCCAAGCCACAGCAAGCACTCTGCTGTTTGACAGCGAGATCTTTAAAGCAGGTCCTGCTTTCAAACTGCAGAGCTTTCATCTCTGTCCCCTGCATGCGTGCAGGGGACAGAGATGAAATGCTTCAGCAAGCAGGGGGCTGCTGTCAAACCAGCTCACTGCTTGTTGAAGCAATGTCACTGCAGGCCAGGGAGCCCACAAAGGGCATTTGAAAAAAATCTATTTATAAAAATAAATAAATAGGGACTGCCGGGGAGCCCTTCAGCTTCCCCCTGTCCTCCCCCCTCCCGCGCCGTCCCAGAAAGCCCATAAGGGTTTAAACAAACA
The DNA here is from genome assembly GCF_031143425.1 of Pleurodeles waltl. NCBI lineage: Eukaryota > Metazoa > Chordata > Amphibia > Caudata > Salamandridae > Pleurodeles > Pleurodeles waltl. The sequence continues at coordinate 1,149,253,606 of NC_090448.1, forward strand.
ACAACAAAAAACACAATCCCTATTGCTCATTGTGAAGGTCGCAGACCTTCGCACTGAGTTTTGGGGGTTCGAGTCCAGCTAGACTCATTTCCTTTATTTTCATTTTATTTTTTAAATGAAATACACTATTTTATTTAACATAATAAATACATTTTTCAATTTAAATTGAACACAAATATCTCAATCTCACTATGAGATATTAAAGCCTAAAAAAAATCTTTCTCTTTCCCTCTCAATTTCTTACTCTCTTGCTCTCCTTCAATCAATTTCTCCCACTCAGACACTTACGCACCCACTCACACTCACTCAGACACTCACTCACCCACTCACAGACCCACTCACACCCTCATGCACCAACTCACAGACCTGCGCACACACTGACGCACCCACTTAAACACTGATGTACGCACTCTCACACCCAGACAGACGATCTGACAGCCACTCTCACCCTCGATACACCCTCTCACATCTGATCTCTCACCCAGAAAGACCGTGGCCAACTCGCGCCACGCACGGCCAAAGGCCTGTGTACAGCATAGGGTTGAGTGGTTAGGGGAAGTTGGCTGCAGGGTCTGGCTGCAGGCCAGGTCTTGCGGGCAACCTCCCCTGCGCACGGGTGAAGGCTGTGCACGGTGCAAGTTTGGGTGTTTATAGGGGGTAGGCCCTTGTGGCCAACCGCTGTGTGCGGCGGTGATTGGATTAATGCATAGTAATGAAAATTACTATACATTTAAAAAAACATAGAAATTCACTGAATATAACTAAGATTACAGGGACGTTATAGTTAGGAAATAGATTTTTTTATTAAACATAGAAATTCTCTGAAAATACCAAAGGTTAGTGGGACGTTATAGTGAGGCTCATATTGCAAGCGCACAAAACCATACAAATTCAGCAGTTATAGTTACCATAGCTAACTATAACTTTCCCCCCCTCAATGCACTGCTTATGACCTCACAAATTACATAACTCATGATATGATCAGTGACATCACTGATGATATCACTGATTACATCTCAAATGACACCACTGATGACATCATCCATGCATTGACACACCCACTCACTCACACACAGAAATTCTTCTATGTCCATGCACACACAACTACTCACATATTTCTTCACACATAGATAAAGCTAGTGATATACAGATATGCATCCACTTAATAAGTGGCATTAACACATCCACTGATACACCCATACAAAGGATTAGAAAAAACAATTTTTACATCACTTATCTATCGACACATTCAGTGAATCAACTGCACAACCACTAGCACATCCACACACTCACCCATTCAGTCACTAACATACCCCGTCAGTCCTCAATACAATCACCAACACCCATAATCACTCAATTATAAAACCATTCACACACCCACTAACTGACATGCAAATGCACTGTTAACCCAATCACTCACCAATGTAGCCACAAACACGCCCACTCATTCAACAACACAAGTACCAACACATCCACTTATTCGCCAATATACAAAACTGACACATCCACCCAGTTAGACACATATTCACTCTCACATGCAGTCAGTGATAGAGGTAGTCAGTATAATTACAGCCATTAATAGACTCACAACTCACTCAGAAATAGAATGAGAGCAATTACTTTACAGACAAAACCACTCTCATGATCACTCACTCACCCAGTCACAGACACACCCATTCATTCAATCAAATACAGGTAGTCACACATTCATTTCATCACCCATTTAGAAACTCATGCATCCATGCACTGTCCTATACACCTAATAATTGAACCAGTCATTCGCCCATAGAGCCACTCATACACCCGCTCACACATCAATACCATTAGTTACAAACACTGGATGATGTTATCAGTGATGTCATTTGAGACATCATCTGTGATGTCATCAGTGATGTCACTGACCATGTCATGAGTTATGTAATCTGTGAGGTCATAAGCAGATGCCGGGAGTGCTGCTTGTCTCTTTTGTGTGAAGCATTTGGATGGAATGTATTGATGTGGCACCACTATCATGTAAGGAAGCAGCCATTCTAAAAAAGAGTTCAGCAGCTTATCAATGATATTGACACACACACACAAATATATTAATATGTTTATATTCCACCCACCTCACTGCTCTCTACTTCAGCACTTCAGCTCATGTCAGCTGGCCGTGAGTGGCGAGCACAGTCACAGCCTGTAAGGGAATTGATGAAGCAGCCAGGATTCATTACCCACCTCGGTGGGCGCTTTAAAATGGAGGCGCTACTAGCCTGAAGACAATTCATCTCAGAGAAATGTTCCCTTTGAGGATCCTTAGCTTGAGGTAAGTGTGTTTAATGAAAAGATGAACTTCAGGTCTTTGCCCAGTGAACCAATCACAGGACATTTTGGTGCCTGTCCCCGCCAGCCTTTGTTCTACTCTGCAAAGCACAAGTTGGAGCTGGAGAGCCGATCCTGTCTATGGAGTGAATCTACAGCACCACCGACACTAACCACACCGCTCACCTCGAATGCCTAGTTCTTTTAGCAGGGTTCTTAAGCATAGGATTAGCCCAATGCCATCCATGCAGAGCTAGAAAAGTGACAAAGGGGCATATTTATACTCCGTTTGCGCCCAAATTGCGTCGTTTTTTTCGACGCAAAACTAGCGCCATATTTATACTTTGGCGTTAGACGCGTCTAGCGCCAAAGTTCATGGAGTTAGCGTCATTTTTTGGCGTGAACACCTTCCTTGCGTTAATGATTTGCAAGGGAGGCGTTCCCGTCTAAAAAAATGACTCCCAGGCATGTGCGTGGTATTTATACTCCCGGGCAAAAATCACGCCCGGGAGTGGGCGGGGCAAAAAACCCTGCATTTGCGCCTGAATTTAACGCCTGGGTCAGGGCAGGCGTTAAGGGACCTGTGGGCTCAGAATGAGCCCAGAGGTGCCCTCCCCTGCCCCCAGGGACACCCCCTGCCACCCTTGCCCACCCCAGGAGGACACCCAAGGATGGAGGGACCCACCCCAGGGACATTAAGGTAAGTTCAGGTAAGTTTTTTTTTTTTTTTTTTTGTGGCATAGGGGGGCCTGATTTGTGCCCCCCTACATGCCACTATGCCCAATGACCATGCCCAGGGGACAGAAGTCTCCTGGGCATGGCCATTGGGCAAGGGGGCATGACTCCTGTCTTTGCTAAGACAGGAGTCATGTTAATGGGGGATGGGCGTCGTAAAAAAATGGCGCAAATCAGGTTAAGGCGATTTTTTTGACTCAACCTGACTTGCCCCATTTTGAGACACCCATATGCCATTTTCCCCAATGCCGGCGCTGCCTGGTGTACGTGGTTTTTTTCCACGCACACCAGGCAGCGCCGGTCGGCTAACGCCATTCTATAAATACGGCGCCCGCATGGCGCTTCAGAATGGCGTTAGACGGCGCTAATTTTTTTGACGCTAAACTGCATTAGCGCAGTTTAGCGTCAAAAAGTATAAATATGGCCCAAAGTCTTTTGACATTTTTCAGCAAAAGCCTTGAAGCACATGATTAGCAGGTCATAGCCAATCCATGCTAAAAACGTTACAGTGTTGTATTGGATAAATACCATCCAAGCCACCTGGAATGAGTAAATGCAGCTCGTGACACGTGTTTCGCCATTGTCTGAACTTATCAAAGAAGCAAAGCTTTGTTCTGACACAAGTGAGCACCCAAGGTAGGTGTGAACCATGCTCTTGAAGGCTTCTTTTACTGTGTGATGTGCAAGGAAGTGATCTACAGAAACAAAACAGACTGCATTGCAGACAAGGCCCCCATCTCTGATGAGCTCCACACCACGTGAAGCACATCCTTTACAAAGCTAAAAAACCAGCAATGCCCACAAGGGGTGGGCAAGAAAACAGGCCTTTTTCTACCTTTTCACCAAGACTCTGGAATAAACCGACCCTACTCCTCCCCCCGGACTCTGTCCGTCTCTGAAGCAGTCCATGAAGAGGAACAAACTCAAATCCCAACTTTTCACAATGTCCTGCCATCTAAAAACTAAATCTACCCTCTGCGCACCTGCCACCCTCAACTTCTCCAGCCTTGCCCTGCCTCATCCCACCTACAGATGTAACAAATTCTTACCATGGGTATCCGCTTGTGCTATGGGAATATTGCGTCATAACCACACACATCAGAAACATATGGGTATGGTGCTCCACCGCCCTGCGGAAGGAGCGCGCTATTATGTAAATACTACCATGAAAGCATGGCCTTCTGTACAAAGAAGATTGACACTGTGTAAGGTGCCCGGCCAGTCTGCTTAGCGTGTACCTCTGGAAGGGCTCACTTCTGACCACCTTGAACACCACTGCAGATAGCAATGTACTCACTAAACATGGGTGAAAATGTCACTAGGACTTCCCTTAGACTCAGGCATTTCCGGGAAGGCTGACCTCAGACTAGCGTGCACACTGCTGCAGAGAAACCAATGTACTCACTCAACATGGATGAACAAAGTCACTAAGACATCACTTAGGCTCAGGTCCATACAACAGCAGGGCTAAAACAAGGCTGCATCTTGGCCCCTTTGCTATTCAACCTTTACACATCAGATCTCACATCGGCGTTAGACCTTGTCAGTTCCTATCCACCAAAACTGGGAGGAAAACCGCTGTCCAACCTCTTGTACGCAGACGACCTCGCTATAATAAGTAAAACATGAGTGGGACTCCAGTGACTCATAAATAAGTTGGGTCCTGGCATTAGAGATATAAGAGCCTTGAAAAAGTGTTGGAGTACACATATTTAGGAGTCTGGATTCAACAAAAGAAGTCAATCAGAAACAAAGCCCAGGCCCTACACTGTGCTTTTATAACTGCTTCTAAACACGGCGCAGGAATTTCGGCCTTGTTGGGCCACATTAATGTAAAAAATAATTATTTAATGTGGTGCAAGGTGGCTCTAGGGGATTTTAAATATGCCCTATAGTTTGCTTGTGCCCAGCTCTCCTCCGAGAGCGCAGAGAGATCTTGCGAAGAGCCTTCAACACACTTCATGTGCAGTCTTGCAGACAGGCCATTAAGGCAGCGATGAACCCAGTCAATATCCCAATTGAACATCAGGCTGGTAAAGTTTTTATACAAGTTGAGTGAAATGCTCATACATAATGGACATTTGTCATGCATCACCTTTGTGGTCAAAATTCAATTATACATCAAATTTGAATGACACTCAGTTATTTTGCAACATACACTTCATGGCAAATTGTAACTTTACACTTTTATTCATTTTCATGGCAGCCGGTTATATAGCTCCTTATAACAACCTCTTTATGGCGCTGCCAGCTCTGATTTTATACTTTCAATGGGAGAACCTTTAATGTAATTTCCGATAAGCATGTTCTACAAGGATTTAGCACCCCTGGACGTACTGTGTTTTTAAGTGTGCAGTGGCACTAGAGAACTTTTTATGTATTGTGTTTTTGCAAAGACTTTAATTACTCATGTGAATAAAGATTCATTCTCTTAGGCTCAGGCATCTCTGGAAGGACTGACTTCAAACCACTGTGAGCTTTGTTGCATATAAACCAATGAACTCACTGTACATAGATGGGTAAAGTCACTGGGACATCGCTCAGGCATCTCTAGAAGAACTGACTTCAAACAATGCACTCACTGAAGAAGGGTAAAAAGTGACTGAGACAAGGCTTTTACTCAGGCATCTCTGGAAGGGCTGACTTCAGACCACTGTGCGCTTTGTTGCATATAAAGCAATGTACTCACTCTACATAGATGGGTAAAGTCACTGGGACATCTCTTAGACTCAGGCATCTCTAGAAGAACTGACTTCAAACAATGCACTCATCTAAGACAAGGCTTATACTCAGGCATCTCTGGAAGGGCTGACTTCAGACCAGCGTGTGCACTGTTGCAGATACAACAATGCACTCTCTGAACATGGATGGAAAAACGTCTCTAAGACATCCCTTGGATCCAGGCATCTTTTGTCTGCTTCATCACAGAACGCATGCATGTACATGGCTTCAAAGGTGGAATTGTGGCACCAAAGCACTGTGCAGAAAGGGGGCGAGAGAGCTGCATGGATAAAGGGGAGTACGGGCCACATGGCTGTTAGAGTGTCAGATGGAAGATGCAAGAGACGATGTCTCTCATGAAGGAAGGACCAATAAAGAGGGCAGTAACCCAGGGATGGGGCGCTGCTTGAGTAGAGAGGTCTTTAGGGAGAAAAGCGATAACACATTCTGGATTCCAGACTCTGGGAGAACAACGGAAGTCCCGGCATCCTGCCTCCACCTTCCTACACTTTCTACCCTCAAGCCTTTTATGATGGTGCTGCAGGTATATTGAGGATTTTAATGCTGCTTGACTGGTAGGTGGGGGTTTGGGACTGCCCCTTGTAGATGTCACTGCAGGGTTTGAAGGCGGTGCACAGCTCAGAGAGAGCCAGGGACTCCCCCAAGGGCTTGGCTGATCCTTTACTCAGACGGGTGCTGCATGGGAGATGCTCTTCAGGGAAGGCTTTGGCGTATCTAAGGCATGCTGGCCAGCAGGGTCTTGCCTCTGCCAGTGCATGGACAGCAGTTTTGAGGTTCATTCTGATGGTAAATCTTTCACTTTGTGGAGCGGGCAGGTGGGTGCCCAACAGTTGTGCTGTTGTGTGCTATGTTGGCTGCAAAGCCGAGGCTGGTTCTACCTGCAGGTATGAACTGTTTGTACCCTGCTCTCCTGGCACTAATAGGTTGGTTTTATGATGCTTGTTGCTTGTTAATCAGAACTTACTTCCTGCTCTCTTGTGAAGCACTCTAATGCCTTTGGGCCAAGTCTGTGCTATATAAAAGTGTAATAAATTAAAAAGAAAGGTGGCAAAACCCAAGCATTGGAGGTTGTTGATGATTTGTGCGATGAAGCCGCTGAGGTTCATTGCTGGGAGCCAGCCTTGCTCTTGCTTGCAAGAAGGAGGTGAAACTGAGGCATATTCAATAATAATTCTTTGAACAGATGTTCTGAAACTGGCCTCTGAGGAGCAACAGCAATGTCCGAAATGCATTCGGCCCACTTAGAAAGACTGATGTTATGAACTTGGCACCTTGAAGATGTGAATGTGCAAAACTTAACTCAACTAATATCTGATTTCCAAGAAATATGAGTAAAGCAATTTCCTATTTTATGAACGGTTGTATTCAGTGAATATCCTTCTGAATTCGAGTGAATACAGAAGGATAACTCTTGAGGTTATAGAAATAAAGGCCTCTGTATGGGATGCTCTAAGAACAAGTATACAAGGGACTGGTACTTTTAACATACAACAAATGAAGGGCACTGATTTCATAAGTAGGAGTGTGCGGAACTTGCGGAGTTTCATTCCACGGAACTTCTCTGAGTTACATGAAAACTCTGCGAAATTCCGCAGTTTCACGAACGGGTGGAAACTGGCACTTGTGTTGACTTTTAATACCAAGAACTTGTTCCACAGTGAAAAGCCAGCGTAAATGGTACCATGCAGAGCTCCAGAGGGCGCTGATACTCGAGTTGATTTTGCTGCCGTTTGGGTACATTTTCTATTCAAGCTGCAGCTTTCTCACCGCAAACGGACCCGACCACCATGAATGGTAATGGTCCCGACTCACCACAAATTGCAACCATTCGTGGTGAGAAAATCTCGCCGGGTGCCCTCCTAGTGCCTGAGAATCGTGCCACAGGATGCCTATTTCTTGCTCATGCTTGCCAACTTACCGCTGGCAAGCTGCACACAAACAAACCTCTGCCACGTGTCGGTTGGCAGATTTTGGCAGGAACTCCACATTGCAAGAACAACGTGGAGTGGCCAAAATTCTGCCAACTCCACCAGCGTAGCGGAGTTCATCACCCACTCCTAATCATAAGAGAATATTTGGAGGGGGAAATTAAGTCGCTAAAGGAAAAGGGGTAAATGGACATCACAACCAAAAAGCTAAAGTATGCACTATTTTGGCAGAAATATGTTGAAAGGTCCTTTGTCCCCCACCCTGCCCCTGAAGGAGCAAAATCTCAAACTTAGATGACCAGCCACTCCTGCCTTTGCAGAGTGGTGCCTGACTGTATCCTGTTAAGGGTGGATCCCTCGCCAGGCATCACTATTAAAGTGCGGGATCATGTGCTTGACTTAAAGGTTACCTGTGGGCAGGGAGAGAGGGGCTTCAGCCCAAGAGGGGTCCTGCGCAATGTAGCTTCAGCAGCACGTTCAGTATTGCGATGCAAATCCAGCCGCCTGCGAATAAACAGTCCTGAATGTGTGAATGAAAACCATGCTGGGGACCTGTCCTCGGAGTATGCACTTGGTGGTCATTTCTTCTATTCAGCCTGTTGCAAAGTGCTCAGATAATGTCAGATCAGTGGGTAGTGGCACACGCAGAGTATGATTGGCTCAGAATCAGTTTGTTACTGTAGGAGATCCGAGACTCAAGCACGCTGCTGTTTGCTGCAAAGAATATACATTTAGCACTACATACCATTTTTGGTGCACATACTTTGAGACTTACTAGCAGGTTTTACACTGATTCCAAATACCTCCAATCTTGACATAAAGTGACCAGAGGAATATGTTTAAAAACAAATTAAAAACGATGGGCCTGATTTATATCTCCGTCGTAACGGTGATGGATATCCCGTCCGCCGAAATCTAAATACCATTGCTTTCTATGGTGTTTAGATTTTGGTGGGCGGGATATCCGTCACTGTTGCGACAGAGTAACCCCTCCACTGAGATATAAATCAGGCACTTGGTCTACTGGTTCCACATTCACAACTAGTCCACTAGACAATCTTATGGCAAGACCAAGGAGCTGCACATGCCACTGTGTTCTGGGCCCTGCCCAGCTTTAGAATACAATGTTTCTTTCCAACATATTTAGGTGACAAGGTAAAGTTGAACTTAGATGTCAAATATTCTAGTTCCATTGCTAAAACACACCAACTGGACCATGTCCTGTGCCAGTAGCAGGTTACTGGGCAACAGCTAGCAGTAAAGGGTGGCTGCAGGGGGTGGTAAAGGGACTGAAACTCAAATACAGTATGAATATTGATAACACTCAATGAACTCAATCTCCAACTGAATGATATCTTTGAAGATGGTCTGATTTAGAGGACAGGGATTTAGAATGAAACCCCAAAAATCCGATTCACAACTCATTGTCCTACCACTCCCCAACAACGTCTTCTGATGCTTCCGTGCGCAGTGTGTTTCCACACACCCAAAGTGTCCTGTGTAGTGATAACAGAAAGTTGGTCATCCTAGCCTGGGACCGGGTAGGGCTCGGTACCAAATATATGAGAGGTTTTGCTTTTGGGATGCTCTTGGTTTCTGTTTTATTGCTTGTGATACCTTGAAGGACTAACAAAAAGTCCAAGAGGAACCTCTAAGGTTATCTCACAGACAGCGTAGAATCAGGAATCAAATTAGAACATTGGAATGTTGAGAGCTTCACTGAAGACAATGGAGTTTCTCCGGGCCATAATGGCTGGTATAAGCCCTGAGCGCCAACATTACAATGTTTGCCTTTCTGTTTCTCTCTTTTTAATTTAGAACATTCTACCCTCAGTGGGTGGAGTGTTCAAATAACCCTATAGCCCTTCTGACTCGGGCTGTACCTGTTGTTAAATGCCCTCACCCTTGTTATAGGTTATAGCTTGGGTTCAGGGCGTTTAACAACTGGTATAGCCCTCAGCAGCAGGCTATAAGGCTATATGAGAACTCACCTGTTTTAAGGGGCTGCCCAGTGAATGATGGCATAATAGGTTTCAAAATCCAAGCAGATGTCATCAAACAACGCAACACTCTTGAAGGTCTGCTGTTAGTGATTGATGGAGATGTGGGACTGGGTAAAGAGAACTGGGGGGGTTCTCTTTACTGGATGCCCCTTTAATGAATACTCACTGATGCTGAAGTAACATGCTGGACTTTCTCAGAGCTGAACCATTTGACATTACATCTAAATGGTCCAAGCTCCCCTGTGATTAGGCCACAAGGTATACATTGAAATGCATATTCCCCATGAATAAGGGGCGTGTGCATGGAACCCAGGCTGCTCCAGCACGTGCCTCATGTGTCCCATCTCTGGTGTGTTGCAGGAGCTGGAGCGGCTGAACCAGGTGCTGGAAGAGGAGAAGCTGAAGTTTGAGGCTGTGGTGCACGAGCTGCTGGTGGAGCAGGGGCAGATCAAGCGGTAGGAACACCCCTCAAGTGGAGGGGGGACTCACTGCAAACTGGGTTGGAGGGGTGGACCTCGGTGTAGGGGCCTGGTCGACAGGAGCCTCCAAACTGAATCCCACTGAGCTGGACCCCAGATCCACTGACCCAGCCTTCATAAGCATGCCCCAAAATACCTAGATCTGTAGTGCCTAACACACTGCTGCCTGCCAGCAACACTGAGGAAGGACAACCGGACGTTAGCATTCTGTTCTACACGTCATCCAGTCCTTTAAATCACTATGGCACAGTTAGGATTGCAGATCGATACACAGCTGATCTATCGGTATCAATAACAAAAAAAAACAAATAACTTTCCTCCAGACTAGAATTCACATGTATCTAATCAGTAAACCAGCTCTAATGATAAAACTAACTCACTTAAACACCTATAACTAGCACCAAAACTAACTCTGGGCTCCACGGGCAGCATGCTCGTCTGCTAGTGCCTCGATGAGTCTTCAAGCGTAGTAAGTGCTATACAAACACAGGTGTACTGGGGATAGGACACAAAAATAGCGGCTGGTTTAAGCCCTAAGTGCTCTGGACCACAAGCCAAGCATGAATGGATTTCATTTCCCCTTTCACTCATCCATCCATCCACTCTTTCACTCATTCGTCCATCCATCCACCATTTCACTCATCCAATGGTCCACCTTTTCATCCAGTTAGCCATCTGCCCAACCTTTCACTCATCCATCCATTCTTTCTCTCATCCATCTTTACATCCATCCTTTAGCTCATCCATCCATCTGCTCCTTCAATCTGTCCATCCGTCAATTCATCAATCCACCCATTTACCCTTCTCTCAATGATCCATCCTTTCACTCACTCATCAATCCATCCTTTCTCGAATCATGCATCCTCCCACCCTTTCACTCATCCATCCTTCTATTCACCCTTTCACTCATCCATCCATCCACTCATCCTTCCTCCCTTTAAGTCCTTCCTCCTTTTCAGTCATTCATCCTTACATCTATTGTTTTCACTCATTCATCCATGCACCTATCCATCCACCTTTTCACTCACCCCCACATCCACCATTTCACTTACACATTTATCCATCTTTTTACCCTTACAGTCATTCATGCATCCTTCCACTCATTCATCGATCCATTCACCCCTTCACTCACCCATCCATCATTTCATCCAGCTATCCATCCATCTTCCCTTTCACTCATTGATCCATTCTTACACTCATCCTTCCTTACATCCATCCTTTCACTCATCCATACATCCATGCACCCTTTCACTCATCATTCATCCTTTCACTCACTCATCCATCTATCCTCTCTCTTGTCATCCATCTACCCTTTCACACATCCATCCACTCACCCATCCACCCTTTCATACATCTATCCACTCATCCATCCATTCACCCTTCATCCCTTTAACTCATCCATCCTTACAGCCATCCTTTCACTCATTCATTTTGGCATCTATCCATCCACCCCTTAACTCACTCACTCATCCACCATTTCACTCACACATAAATCGAACAATCCATCCTTTCACTCACTCACTTTCCCACCCTTTGGAGTTAATTATGAGCCTTTGTCTGCCGGGCTGCAGACAGAACAGGTCCATCAAGAACCCCACCCCCTCTGTAGCTGCTGGAGCAGGGGGAGGAGGGGGTCGATGCCCCTGAGACAGCTGATTAGTGAACCACGGCTTTGCCTTCCAGACACCACTCATTCTGACACCTGCATATGTCAGCAGAGATGTGTTCAGTGAACTGCGCTGAGTTAGTGCTTCTGGTTATGACTGTTCATGGCCTCACGCAGACACTTTGTGTGGTCTTAGACAGCTCAGCCGTGTAACAGGAGCTGGGAACCTTGAACTTTAAGTCTGAAGTACTTGCATATTGAAAAGAGTAAACGAGCATCTCTGTGCACCCTAGGGAGCTGGAAATGACAGCCCGAGCGCTTAAAGGCGTGGAGGAAGAGAAGAAGGAGCTGTGCATCCTCACCGAATCCCTGCAGAGGACGATGGAGGTAAGGCACCCCAACAGAACCATGGGCAGGACCCTGAGCGCACTGATGACTCAGTCTCTCACTACATGAGCTAGAACTGTACCATGCATCTCATTACCACTGGACTACAGGGTATGACAATCCACAGTAGCATACCACCAGCAAAAAGTTACACAAGTGTGTATCACAAATGTAGAGTAAGAGATAGTTACACAAGTGTTTAACACAAGTGTAGAATAAGGGGTAGTTACACAAGCATGTAACACAAGCGTAGAATAAGGGATAGTTACACAAGTAATGCAAGTGTAGAGTAAGGGGTAGTTACACAAGCATGTAACACAAGTGTAGAATGAGGGGTAGTTGCACAAGTTATGCAAGTGTAGAGTAAGGGGTAGTTATACAAGCATGTAACACAATTGTAGACTAAGATGTAGTTACACAAGCATGTAACACAAGTGTAGAATAAGGGGTAGTTACACAAGTAATGCAAGTGTAGAGTAAGGGATAGTTACACAAGTGTTTAACACAAGTGTAGAATAAGGGGCAGTTACACAAGTGTGTATCACAAGTGTAGAATAAGGGATAGTTACACAAGTATGTAACACAAGTGTAGAACAAGGGGTAGTTAGACAAGTAATTCATGTGTACAGTAAGAGATAGTTACAGAAATATGTATCACAAGTGTAGAGCAAGGGGCAGTTACACATGTGTATGACACATGTGTAAAATAAGGGGCAATTACTCAAATGTGTAACAATTGTAGAGTAAGGAGTAGTTACACAAATGTGTATCACAACTGTAGAATAAAGGGTAGTTACACAAGTGTGTATCACAAGTGTAGAGTAAGGGGTAGTTACACAAGTATGTAGCACAAGTTTAGAGTAAGGGGTAGTTACACAAGTGTGTAACACAAGTGTAGAATAAGTGGTAGTTACACAAGTGTGTATCACAACTGTAGAGTAAGGGGTAGTTACACAAGTATGTAACACAAGTGTAGAGTAAGGTGTAGTTATACAAGTGTGTACCACAAATATTGATTAAAACTGATTTATTTATTGACAGCCAGTGCAACCATACACAGAGGCCAGTCAGTCACCCCAAATCTGGGTGGTTTCCACTCATTGGACAAAATCATGGGTGTCGCTCCGGGCGGGGGGGCTTTTTGGGGTGGGGTTGGGTGTATGGGGTGTTACACCCCTAATAAATGCATTTTCTGGTAATCATTTCACCACGACATTTTACATACACACTCTCAAAAACACGCTCTCTCCCTGTCTCGGTTTTGAAAGCCTTCAAAAATGTTGGTCATTGTACAAAATATTGTGTTTTCTCTCAGTACCCCTATAAATCCGCATTCCTCTCCCTTTTCACTGCCCCTTGAGCCCCTCTCATGCACCCTCTTATGATGTAATTTAACATTATATTGTTGGGAAATCTGAATCTCACACCCCCAATCTTACTGGCCAAGCTGCGCACCTGGTCAAAATGGTGTACATCTTCCACTTAGTGACCCAAACACTCTGTAACACCCCCTCCCAGTGTTCCCTAAGTCTGAGGTCTTTGATGGGGTGTTGAACACTCACTGGAACAAGACTGGTGATGATAGTGCAGCTGTGTGACAGCTGAGAGGCCAATGTTTGAATGGTCATAAGACGTCAGAGTTCTGAGTAAAAGTGGCTCTCTTGGTTAGCAGGCTGAGGGGAGTGTTGCCTCTGGTGGGGTTTACATCTCAGTGATATGTGGTCTAACCTTGACAGTTGCTCACATCCTAGTCCCACAATACTTTGCGATGGGGGCCACAGAGTACAGACTTCCGAGCGAGTGACTAGGGAGAAACTGCAGGGCAAACCCCTCTGAGTCCCCCCTGAAGGAGGAGCATTTGTGAGCAGTGGACCAGATATACCAAGACTGGATTTGCAAAAAGGGGGTGCAAATTGTGAACTGGGTCTTTGTGTTTCCAAGATACTTTTGCGAACCAACCTGGGTAGTGATAGGTGGTCGCAGAACAGTCTGCTTAATTAACAGTGATTAGGCAGGTTGCAATTTGTGACCCCCTGCGATTGGCTACACTCACCAGGAACGGTGGCCTGGAAGGGACACTGAATCACCATCCCTGTGACTGCATTTCAAAATGGAAAACCTTTTTTTTTTTATTATCTGGATTTCCTTAAAGGAATTGGGATGATTAAAAAAAAGTTTTCCATTTTGAATGGCTTCAGTGAGAGTTGGCAGTGGTCACCTGAACAACTCCTCCTCCATCTGAAGTTGTCACTTTGATTCCCAGTGGGAAAAGGGTCCAAAATGCACCCTTTTCGAATCACAGCATCGGAGTCAGTAAGTTGCCAGTGGTCTGGGACCACAATTGAGATCGCAAACTATTGATATAGACTTTACCGACTTGCAGTGTGGAATAAATGCCCAAAACACGCCCTTTCCAAACTGTGATTCTTTAGTGGGCAAAAACTCTATCATGTGGCTCGGAAAACCTTTTTCATATTACAAAATGGAGTTGATAAATTGGCATTGGGGATTTTTCAGTTGCAAATTCTGTCATTTTGCAAATTTCAGGGTTTGCAAAAGAACAATCTCTTAGTGGATCTGGCCCGAGAATTACTTGTCTGTTGCTGGTTCAGCGGCAGTCATGGTGTGTAGGGGCGAACCAGCAGTGAAGAAACAGGCACCCTCAGGGTTCTGGTCGCTGAGAAGTCCCAGGCACGTCAAAGTGTGCCACAGAGTAGGCTCTTCACGCAGATGCAGTCTCGGGAAGTAAAGCAATGGTGTAGGAGAGACCCTCGAACTCGATTTAAAAAAATAGAGCATTCTTATTGGCCCAGGGAGCTTTTTTTCCCTTGGTCCAATTCGCTCCTGTGGGACTCTGACTCCCACTGGAATGAGCGCTCTGATTTGCTGCCTGCAACATAAGAAACATTTTGCTGGCAGCCAGTTCAGGACTTGGGGAGTTAGGGGGTCATTCCAAGTTTGGCGGGCGGCAGTTGCCGCCCGCCAAACTTCCCCCGTCAAATGACCGCTCCGCGGTCAGAAGACTGCGGGGGCCATTTCGACTTTCCCGCTGGGCCGGCGGGCAGGCGCCCGCCAAGGGAGCACCAGCCGGACCAGCGGGAAAGGCCCTGCAACACAGGAGCCGGCTCCGAATGGAGCCGGCGGTATTGCTGGGGTGCGACGGGTGCAGTTGCACCGTCGCGATTTTCACTGTCTGCTAAGCAGACAGTGAAAATCATGCTGGGGCCCTGTTAGGGGGCCCCTGCACTGCCCATGCCAGTGGCATGGGCAGTGCAGGGGCCCCCAGGGGCCCCACGACACCCGTTCCCGCCATCCTGTTCCTGGCGGTAAAAACCGCCAGAAACAGGATGGCGGGAAGGGGGTCAGAATCTCCATGGCGGCGCTGCAAGCAGCGCCGCCATGGAGATTCAGCCCAGCCAGGGGTAATCCGGTGGGAAACCGCCGGATCCCTTTTCTGACCGCAGCTTTACCGCTGCGGTCAGAATGGGCAGGAAAGCACCGCCAGCCTGTTGGCGGTGCTTTCCGTCGGTCACGGCCCTGGCGGTTTTTACGGCCAGGGTCGGAATGACCCCCTTAATCCCCTATCCTGAAGGTAAAAAAAAAAACATACGGGGCCTAAATTATAAAAATGTTCAGCAATCTTTGCCATGATCCCGTGGGACGCCCATGGGAGTGTGGCAGAATAAAAAAAATGTCACCCCGACATTTTATAATAAATATATGGGAAGAGGGCGTCAGTAAGGTCCCCCTCTCTGAGCCATTTAGGGCCTTGATAGCCCCATTCCCTGGGGCTGAATTTGTAAAAAAAAAAAGGTGGGGTCGGGCAGCCCATCCCCCAAGCTTGTGAAGGCCAATGGGACCCCACCCACCGGGGCCTGGTTTTATTTTTTTAAAAGGGAGGGGCTCTGCAGCCCCCCCCTCCCTGAGCCTACTTAGTCCCTAAGGACTCCATCCTCTGGGGCCGAACTGTAAATAAAGGGGAGGTGGGCCACGCAGCCCCCCTTCCCCGAGCCTTAAAAGGCCTTGGGTACACCATTCCCTGGGACTGTAACATTAATTAAAAGGGAGAGGGGTTCATGCCCCCCCCTCCCTGAGCTTTTAAAGGCCCTGGGGACCCTATCCTCCGGGGCCGGCTCACTTACTGTGTCCCAGGGACTGACCTCTTTGAGTAAATATCATGGTGGGATTCAAGTAGTGCAAAAAGGGTCTGGTTTTGGCTATGACCTTAACAAAATCGGTGTTGTGGATTGCCCTACTATTTCAAATTGTGTTGATCTTACCTTTTTGTTTAATCTGCTTCTTCCTTGATAAAGGATATTTTAGCTCTGAGGATTGGGTTTTTATTTATTTTCAGAGAGAGTTGGTGAGATTCTTTATAGATCAGTTTTAGCACCAAGTTCATTCTGAGTGTTTTTTTTCTTTTTTTTCTTTCTTTCTTGAGTTCCTTTGGGGGCACCATGCCTAGGATTATGAGTAGAATAGCCCCTATGTCCGTCAGGGTGGCAAACGTATTGTCCTCCACCATCCTGATGGATGACTGGCCGCCCACCAATCTTTAAATAAGGCTCATTGTCTCAAGGTATAGGTTAGTGAATTCATTAACCTCTAGTGTTGGGGAATGCATCGCTGTATGTTGGTTACTTCAGCTGAGAGTTTTAGCTTGACTACCGGTAGTGTTTTCGACAGAGTTTATAAGAAGTGGAAGAGGGAGTGATCTGATCAGTCAACCTGTAGTGTGGAGCTGATTGCCAAGGTCCCATCTTTTGAAAATCAGTATTTGTGAGCAATAATTGCAGTAAGACACATCTCCCTCTTAGTTAAAAACCATGCAGTGGGCTTCCACAGGACAGAATCACCTTTTTCCAAGCATGACTGAATTGGTACGCACACTAGGCCTGGGTGGAACTCGCGAAGTTTCACTCCACAGAATTCTGTGGAGTTACCTAAAAACTCTGCAAGATTTTATGGAGTTCTTGTGCTGATTTTGAGTGCCAGGGGCTTGTTCCGTGCTTTAAAATCAGTGGAAACTGCACCATGCAGCATGCCAGAGGGCGCTGCTTCTTTCAGCTGCTTGAATAGATTTTCTGCCTGAGCGGCAGCTTTCTCAACACGAACAGTCGTGACCTGCCTCAATCGCTCACATTGAGAAATTTCACTGGGAGGCTGTCTATCACCCCAAAATCACGCAAAGGATGCAAATTCTCAGTCATCCTTGCCAACATAGCGTTGGCAAGTCACGCACAAGAAAAAACTCTGTCATGCAGCGGTTGGTGGAGTTTTGCCGGAACTCCGCACTCCAAGTGGAGCGTGGACTGAGCAAAACTTGGTGAACTCTGACGGCGGAGCAGAATTTTCTGCCCACCCCTTATCCACACGTGTTTTGTCTTATCTGTATTTAACTTTGCTCTGAGTACTGTATTATTATTGATTCTATGTGTATTCGTCATCCGCTGATAATCATCTACATCATCTCTAAATGTACCCACCCACACCAAATCAATGTAGATCCACATATTTTCTTTATACTTATATGGCATCTCTGCTACAAAAGCATCTCCCTATATTTAGATAAATAATAAACAATTAACCTGGTGGAGTGTGCAGATTAGCTCAAACACTGGGGTGATGGAGGCTCAATGACTGTTCGAATGAGCACCTCTCCACTTTCAAAACAGTGGTAGAACTAAACCCTCAGTCTAGGATCTGGTCTCCGGAGAGAGGCAGTAAGGTTTCCTGTTAAATGTATTCGTAACCACGATTGTCTCCCTCTGAGCCGCAGGAGCTCTCCGTAGAGAAGCAGAAGACCATTGAGATGCTGCAGGACTATGAGAACCAGCAGGAGCCACTCAGCAAGCAGAGCAAGCCCCCCGGCCCAAGCGAGGGGCTACACAGCAACCTGCGGCAGATCGAGATGAAGATGCAGCAGCTCCTGGAGGAGAAGCTCCTGGCTGACAAGAGGCGAGTGCACACTTTGAAGGTCCTATAACTAATTAATGCATCAACCAGAGAGTGGATATGTTCAATTCATATACTTCCTCTTCTCAAGATATTCACTTGTCAAATAGACTTGGTAGCAAAGGTGTGCACCCTGAATATTGAACCCACAATATCAACTGGACAGAATATCTAGGACAAAATATCAACAGGTAACTTTGGGCCTGATTTAGAGTTTGACGGACAGGTTACTCAGTCACAATGGTGATGGATATCCCATCGGCCGAAATATAAATCTCATACGATATAACAGGATTTATATTTCAGTGCACGGGATATCCGTCAAAGTAGTGACGGAGTAACTCGTCCACCAAGATCTAAATCAGGCCCTAAGTGTAGATTTTCTATAGCTAACTCCACATGTATGTAAGTAGGCAGTCCATATATCTTCAAGGTACATAAATGTGGAGCAAGGAAGAGTAAATCAGTACTTCTCTATGTGCACTTAAGTTTAGATATTTTGTCCCTCGATATTCTGTTTTCGATATTCTTGTATAGTTGGTGTCAATATTCACTAGTACAGCTAGGCCAACTAGACACTTTTTCATTAATAAAAGTTTTATCTCTGCAAGGATCGTTTTGGATTGTAAGTAGTACTTCACCTATTTGTGGACATTGTTTAGTGTTATTTATGCTCTTGTGCATCACAAGGTTCACCATCATGTGACTGATCTCAATCGCATCCCACGCAATCCTTGCACTCACTCTCCGCACACTAACACCCCACATGTAGCACTTGGTGGGCATGATTTACTCAGCAACAGTATGTCCCCTGAGAATTTAGAAACACCTGACTTATTCATTCACAAGGTGCATAGGCCCCCTTATGTAGAACCCGCACCTTGACCAAGAACAATGAAAGTGCTCTATGAACTCCTTGACACACTCAACATCGCACAGAGATTCAGGCAACCTACACACTTCCTGGGCAACAATCCCAACCAAACACCTCCTCGATGCCATCCCACCCTACAAACCTCTTTGCTGCCATCCCTCAAATGGAATCTACTGGCACAAATAGACTGGACTAACCACCTGACATCTTCAAAAGCAGAATCAGTCACCCAAGAATATCGCCTCTTTGGGGACTTCCTCCCTAATTGACACACTTAAGTGGTCCTACTGACCCCATCTGCTGCCAATAACCCAACGGCAAATCATTCACACGCCTGGATTCTTTCAGCAACACCACAAATGCTACATCAATCCCCAAAACTGCAAGCCATAAAGACAAAACTCCCTACTTCCTGGTAAACCCAGGAGCCTTCCTAGACAAAACATTGCATCTGCAATAGGAAAATAGATGCTGCAAATTTCAATTCTAGCTTACTGTGAGAGAAGTGAAAAGGTCACCACAAGAGGGGAAATCACCTACTGAACATTCACCATCACAGAATTATTCAACAGATGCATTGCTCTTTTTAAATCCTCCCTCAATCCCATTCAATGAACACATGCAACAGCACTGACAAATTCTCCAAAGAAAGAATCACCAAGAGGGAACAACACATCAACACCACGCACTCAGTGCAGCCACTTACAAAGACAACATCTTCTCCTTGACCACCATAAAATATCTCAAGAGAGAAGAACTCACTAACTCCACAACACCACCCTCCCACCTCCTTCACACTGGTATGGTGGCTCCGTGTGCCAAATGCTCACTACCGGCATCTGCTGTGACTTTCTGGTCACACATTCAAATCCTGGAAAGGCCAATTCAGCTGTTCATTCTTCCTTGATTAAGTCATTACCATTAATTAGGTAGCAGTTACCCCCTTTATGTCCAGCACTCCGAATAGCAGGCTGCATTGTATGAAGAGATGTTTAAAAAGAAGATATTATCATTACACAAGCCACTTTCCTAGACATTCTTAAAATAGGAGACATTCCCTCCTTGGTAACCAAAGTCAGCCTATACACAGAGAACATAGCCAACTACTGATCCATCACGCACTCCCCATTCATCAAAAAGTTATAGAAAAGTTGGTGGTGGATAATACCAGAGCAGATAAACACAAACAAACTTTCATATGACTATCGGGATCCAGGCCATGTTGTAGAACAAAGATGATGACTATTTCCTCATCTTCGTTTCTAAGAAGTCTTCATCACCATTTACCATTACACCCCACAACATCCTCTCTGTGTACACTGGATTCGCTGGCACCCTTCTTGGTGCCCCCTTTGTGAGTGTGTCAGTGGGATGCCACCCTGGGCGATTCAGAGTGACCAGATGTTCTTGGGATTACTCGGTGCAGGAGCACTGGGCTCAGTTTTACGAGCTACAGATTTGCACCCAGTAAAACCACCACCAAGGAAGAGGCAGGGTTTGCGGTCACAAGCACAGTCCTGCCCCTGCTTACCTGTGCAACTCCACTAGGTAGCATACAGTGCTCCTCCTGGGCAGAAGAGAGCCTGTCCTGTCCTCTGTTATCCCTCAACTGGTATTGGCCTACTTGCTTAGATTTACCACTTGTTCCCTGCGGGTGGTAAGTCTAAGCGGTAAAGTTTTCAGAATCCAGGAAAGCATGTAGACGTGGACCCTGTAATTCAAGATCTTCGTTGTTCTTCTCCATTCCAAGATCCTCAACTCATGATGCCCAGAGTTTGGGTAGAAATACAAGATGAAATCAGTAATTCTGGCCCTGGTTTCTGCCTCTCCACATTCTGGGTTTCTTGTAATGGGTTATTGTCCTCTCTAAATCAACCCCCAACCCAAGTGTCGCAGTTGTCCAGGTGGCAGAGCCAGAAACCATAATTTGCCAGTGAATTGCATCCTCTCGCCATTGATTCATCTCTACCCGAAGCCACTCTTAATAGTCCTTCTAGACCCAGAGTAAAAGCTCACCAAAGCACTGATGGCACCCGAAAGTACCTGAAAGTCTCCACAAAGATATGGACTATGTCTTTAACATCAAAGCACAGATGTCAAAAGCCCACTGGAAGTCAAATCTAGCCAGGATGTAATTGGTATTCATAGGTATTGTGTTACAAAATAAGAAACAGATTCCAAGCACAACTAACAATGAACTCAAAGACATTAGACTTCATCATTAAGTCCAACGTCTCCTTCACCAAGAGAGTACAGGCTGCTTGGTATCACCTCTCATTCCTGCACAAGGCTAAGCCAAACTTCCTCAAGGTAGCCAAACCCTCACCATGGATGCCTTCCTAAGACCTGCTTGGACTGGTGCTGGGCACAGGAGTCAGGGTGACTCCACCCTAACTCCAGTGAAAAACTCTTCCATGCTTCTCACGCAGCAGCACATCTGCCAGGATAAGGGGTTTCCTAGCTCCCACTGCCTTGCTGGGACGACTCTGGAGAGTGTGTTTCCACTCTAAGCATGACAACCACACATACTTGCTGAGGTCATCTGCCATGACAAGAGATGCCAGACCTCGGCTCACAGGTCACTGAGGGACAACCAAAGTGTGCCACTCCTCTTGAAGCGACTATTACCTTTTCGACAGGCTGTAGGAGACAGGCGTTGGTGGCAGTGTTTATAGTCAGGGGGACTGGGTAGTACCTATGGGCCCTTCCTCTTAAACGTTTTGTCTACCACAACAAGGTCTTTCCCTCCTTTCATATGTGACATGGATGGCAAATGCATGTTTGTCCTGAATGTCTGTGGCAGGGTAAGCATGATGTGTGTGTGTGCACTGTGCTTGACTGTGTGGACAGGAATTCACCTTGAAGCTCCTGGGTATGGATGAATCACAAAATGGAGACTGAAGGTAAACCTGTCCAGTTTCCTGGTTGATTGAGACTTGATCTGGAATTTCATAGCCTCCCTTTGAAGATAGCCAGGGCTATCTAGCTGGACTCTGCATGTGACTGATCTTTGTAGTAAATGTCAGGCCTTGGTATCTTCCTGCTTCCCCTCCCTGGGAGGGTCTCTGCAGGTAGAAATGTGTAGAGCCTATCCAAGGTCACTTCTCCTTCTTTTGTTCTTTTGCACTCATCCCCTGTCCGCACACAAACAAATCCACTTCTGACGAGTCGGAGAGATGGATTCCATTAGTAGAATTTTCTTTTTCTCACCAATCCGGCAGAGAATGTTTTTCTGCATCTATCAGTAGAGCTGAGATAATCAGTGTGAGATTTTCAAAGAGTGGCCAGAACAGTTGTCAAGCGCTGGGTGTCATCCGTATTCATGTTATATTATAGGTTTTAGGAGTCGAGGATCCTGGTGAGAAGGGTCCTTAATCTTGAGCAGCATGGGTGATAGAGCTGAGTCTTGTAGACCCCGCAGGTGAATGCTGCAGATCTGGATATAAAAGTTTCTCAAACTGACCTTATAAGTGCAGTTTAGGAGGAAGGAATAGAACCAAGTTAGTGCTGTTTTCTTGATCCTGTTTTCAGATCATCAAGGGCTACCTGGTGGTCAGTAGTATTGAACAATGCAGAGAGGTCTTGGAGGATTATTAAGACACACCATCAGGTGATTTATGCGTGCAATCTTACAGAAGAGATCAACGCTATCTCATTGAGAACCTCGTGTACCCGATTTCAGATCATATTCTTTTGAGAGCGAGAGAGAGAAAATGTGTGTGTGTGTGTGTGTGTGCTTGTATAACCCACACGTTGAGGACCAGATTGGTCCTCATATCATGAGAAAACTCTGATAGGCCAGACAAACACTATCCTTCAGGACCAGTGCACTATGAGGAATGGTCCCCATTGTGTGTCTAGGTAGTTTGGAGCGAGTATATCAATAAACTAAAAGTGCAGTTATATTTGCCTCAGTCCACTTTACAACCTACCCTACTATTAAAGCACGCGTGGAGTTAGAAAAGTAAATACACACTTCATTACAGACAATGGCCGGTCCTCACAATGGTAGGTATGAGTTCAACATTGACATTATTCCCTACTCATATCCTGCACTAAGTTTCAAGTCTCTGAAACCCATATCCCGCCCCAAACTTATTAATGAGTCTTGGGCTGTTCTGCCTAGTTACAGTGAGGGTCAAGCCCTAAGGGGTGTACCTTGTGTTATGTTTTTAGGTCCAGTAGTGAGGTGACCCCAGGACAACAAAGGTAAAAGGCTTCAGTGGTTACTAATGGAGCCCAGAAACCCTTGCAAGGACCCTCAAATCAGTTCTGACACACATGATTTTGAATCAACTCCTTTCCCCTCCATGTAGAACCCTAATCACCAACCAGTTTGGTTTACACTACATAAGTACCAGACATACATGCACACCCAGAGAGGCATGTTAGACATGGAAGAATGTGACAGCCATGCAGAATAGGCTTTCAAGTGTGGAATTAAAAGCCCAGATTAGAGTGCCCTCTTTCCAAACTTCACAAGTTTGAGTTTAGATTTTATAATTCACACCTTGAACATTGTGTCTCTTGCAAGGACATCAACCAGAGTCAGTAGCCAAGGGTCCACTCCTTGCTTGTTGTTTGGTTACCTGGCCCTCTCCTTGCTACGCCTGTTATTGTAGGCAGTGACAGCACTCCTAGGCCCTCATTAGGACTGACCCCTTAATTCAAATTGGGCTGGTACCGTCAGTTACCGGTCCCATCAGAATTATAAATTCTTTATGTTTCACATAGAGATGTTGGCTACTGAAAGCAAACAAGCACTGGCAAAATAATATGTGGGATTTGGTAAAGAAACACCAATTCCAACGTTATTTCCCAAAAAACACCCAATCCCCATTATTTCCTCACTCCTGGAATCAGCGGGACCCCCGGTAATGGTCACTTTGGTAGAGGGGAAATAAATGGGATTACTCATAATGAGGGTCTCAAAGTCCTGTTCACTTTCTGTAGTTTCCACACCTGGCCCATTCCCCAGCCCCTCAACGAGAAACGAGAGACTTTTGAAGGCAACAATGTGATGTCATCAGAGGTCAAATGGTGTGTGATGTCACTTAATCTACACCTGGCATTTTGATGAATTGGAGGCCATGGCCATTTTCGGGACTTCCATGTGCAGCATTCAGGCTTGGAAGGGCAGGGGCACAAAAAGCAGGAGAGTAATTGATAGAGTCACCTCAGTACTGTTACATCAGTGAAAGGCGCAGGTCACATGAGAGAGGCATTGACAGGAGGACTGTCCGAGTCCACTGTCCCTGGCTGGTGGCCCGCTGAGATTAATGGGACAAACACAGCTTGTAGCAACATCACAAAATAAAAGGATGGATGGACTGTTGAAACTTTTCAAACACTCACCCACAGTCACAGATCTGGGTTTAATCCATTGTTAGTTTGCTCGCCACATCACCCCACTTTGGACCCAGCGAAATGCAAATCACTCTTGACCCTGCTCCCCATGGGAACAGTCCATCCCAAACTGCCAAGCCAGGTCATCTCTGGACCGGAAACAAGCATCCTGGGACCGGTTTGTGGGTATCACTCCTCATCAGCCAGGCTAGCTTTACTCTTGTGGCACAGCGAGCAAGGGACGCACGTCTGGGCATACCCTTCCCACTTAGGGTGCGCATGGCAACATCACAAAATAAAATGCATGCCTGGGTCCGACCTGAAGTGGCATGGTGAGCAAAAGAACGATGGATTTAACCCAGATCTATGGGGGTGAGTGTTTGAAAAGTTTCAGCACTCTGTCCATCATCTTTTTGTGTGTTGCTACAGACACAGCGTATCTCACAGACAAAAAAAACAACTTGCTCCCTTAATGAATGCAGGTACAAAAAACAAACATAAACCCCAACTTGCTCCCTTAATGAACGCAGATACAATAACGTGCGATTTCTTCTCAGTGTTTTGAGTTATTTTTCCAGATGGAGGCCAAGGACTTAAAATAATTTGAACACAGGGGGTGAGCCCTGCACTGCTGGGCACTCGCACCTCACGTCACCTTCATGACTAACATTCTGAATCAGGGTGAGAAGTGTCAGGTGATGACAATGAGGAATGAAAATCAAAGCCAGAGGTGCACAGATGATGGTGGCTCCCCTGTGCACCAGGTATCCAGCTATGGATGTGACTCAGCGAAGGGAGTCTGGATCAAAAGCAGATGAGGGGCAGTACATGCCAGTCCATGCATAATCAGCAGCTTCCCCTCCTAAATCCTTGCCACCCCCACCCCAACCCCCATGCACTGACATCCAGCTGTGCAAAAAGGTCACATGTGTCAGAGATGGCATCCCTGTGTCACAGTCAGAACCTAGTGCCCTCTGTGGCACACAGGCTGCCACTGCAGGAGTGCCCTAATTAATGCCCCACACACACACAAGCACACACAAATGAACAGACGGGAGCAGCAGTGTTCTGGGCCTGCTGGCACAAGGAATATCTTCCACTTTGGAAGGTTTGAAAGTCTTATGACATAACCACCCTCACAGGTACTCTGCCAGGGAGCAGAACTTATATGGTGATAGTAAAATGTCCCTTTTTCTCATTGGGCACAGGATGAGGGAGAACGAGGACAAGGCCCAGGCCCTGGAGGAGGAGCGCGAGTTCTACTCTTCGCAGTCACAGGCCCTGCAGAACTCCCTCACTGAGCTGACTGCAGAGAAACAGCAGACAGAGTCTGACCTCAAGGTAAGCAGCAGAACTCCCTCTCTGAGCTGACTGCAGAGAAACAGCAGAGTCCAACCTCAAGGTGAGCAACAGAACTCCCTCTCTGAGCTGACTGCAGAGAAACAGCAGTGTCCAACCTCAAGGTGAGCAACAGAACTCCCTCCTTGAGCTGTCTGCAGAGAAACAGCAGACAGAGTCCTACCTCAGGGTGAGCAAGAGAACTCCTTCTCTGAGCTGACTGACGAGAAATATCAGACAAAGCCCGACCTCAGGGTGAGCAACAGAACTCCCTCACTGAGCTGACTGCTAAGAAACATCTGACAGAGTCCGACCTTAAGGTGAGCAACAGGGCTTAGAGTGAAAGTATGCAACGTTCCTAGCACTTTCTGGTAGGAGAGCCTGGCCTCAAGGCACGTACTAGTGCTTACAGTGAACGCATGTCACGCTCCTAGCGCTTTCCACACTCCTAGTGTTTTCTGATAGGAGAGCCTGGCCTCAAGGCACACACTAGTGCTTACTGTGAATGTAGGCCACGCTCCTAGCGCTTTCTAATAGGAGAGCCTGGCCTCAAGGCACGCACTAGTATTTACAGTGAATGTATGCCACGCTCCTAGCGCTTTCTGATAGGCGAGTCTGTCCTCAATTCAGGTTCAGCCTAGCTGATATCTATTTTGTCATCTTTTGACTAAAAATATAGACTTACGCTTCTCTGCATCACTAGAAGTTGGAATTTTAGCTTTTTGGGTGACCTTAACAAGGCAAGAATGGATGACAGGATGATGTGCACTGAGATTACACAAAGGAACTTAGACCTAAAAATGCTTTTCTTCTGGTTGCTGTTATTTTTGCTACATCTTGAGAGATGACAACATTATGACATGTTCTAGATTACTGTTCAATACTAGAATCTACCCATATCAGGTAAATATATCGTAGAGAAAAAACGATTATGCCTTTATTAAAAGTTCCACTGAGTTGAGGCACTCTCAATTTTAACTCTAGCCAGATAACTTAAATATATACACACTAGACAAAACATTTTCAGACAAACATTATTACATTTTCTCTTTCAACTCCATCCTGAACACCATATATTCTTACATTTCTGTGCTTCTTTCCATTCTCAAGAGTTTCCAGCTAGTTTTGAAGCTCAGCAGCTTCTGCTTCCAATTTGGAAACCCTGCAAATCACATCCTCAACTTGACTGATTCTTTACTTAACTTGGACCTCTTTTTTCAATGACATACCATTATCTTCTGTTCTCTCTAGTATTTTATTTGTTTCCTCCATGAAAAGTCTCAGTGATCTTGTTTCTTCCCCTAACAGAGCCATTATAAGAGTAGGGGCAGCTTTAATCAAAGAAGGTGGGTCTTTTTCTGTCCTTTGTTATCAGATGAAGAATGTAGGCGAGAACCTTTTATTTAGCATTCCAGAACCAGCTGTAGATGTAGTTGCCATCTCCTGTTTTCTATTTTGTGAAGACTTGGCTTTCACATTACAAGTTAGCAACCTACATCATTAAGATTTTAAAAAAGGCTTATAAATTCACACATTAGACTTAGTTTTCAAGTTGTTCTTCTTTACTCTGCCCGTAGTGATTCTCCGTGATATTTCTGAGAGTGCTCCTCGGTTTTCTGTGAAGAAAAATGCATAACCCTGTAGTCAGGACTTTGATACTAAAGCAGATGGCCTAGAAATCACAAAATAATGTTACCCAGCAATATCCTAAAGGGTAAATTGTCAAAATTAGTGCAGAGCTAATTTATTAGAGCAGGTGCAGATTGAATGTTTATTCTTTAATGTCACATTCACATCTATAAATAAGGTGCTACAATAAGCTCACTGATTGAATAATTTGAGCCAGTGGTTCAAAGCAAGGCCCACCAGCATGCATTTTGGGAGACCAGACACATTTTTTATTCATGAGATTTTGACACAGAACAAGAGAGAAAAAAGAAGAAAAAATGGTAAAGAAGGAGAAACAGAATGACTCCAAATAGCGAGAAAGGGAGAAAGCACAGATAAGAAAGAACCTGCAGGAGTGGCACATAGAAGTAGGCAGCAGAGGGTGGTGGGAGAAGATGCATTAGGTGGAACCAAGACTAGACAGCCTTAGTATTGACCAACCTCAACATTCAACAGAACCAGTCGCCGATTTCTGAGAAAAACTACCAGCACTTATTATTTTAGAAATTAGGCTCTGCACCGGGGAGTGCAGTGCTGAATCCTGAAGAACACTGCATTGGAATGCACTGAGGCCCAAATTTATTGGATTTGGTGTAGGACAGTGCAGCAAGTCACCTTGCTGCACTGTCCTGCGTCAACCTAAAAGGGAAGGAATGCACCGTATCTATGGCATGCAGCGTATTCCTGTACTTTCCCCCTGCGCTGGCGCTGCTTTGGCAGCCTAGCCCCAACGCAGGCACCCGTGCACCATGCTGCAAGGGTGTTTGCGTTGTAGGCAGGATTGCTTTTGTGCAGGAATGGGCACCTTCCTGCACAAAAACAATCCAGGGAGGCTTTTTTTCTGTTTATGTGTGCTGCAGAATGCAGCATACATGGAAAGAGGAAAAAATGAGGAGAAATAAAGATATTTCTCCTCAATACCCCTCACCTGGGGAGGCGTAAGGTTTTGGTGCATCCCCAGGTTCACAGGTTCTTGTAAATGTGGGGATGCGTCTAAATCTATGAGTGTTGTGTGAGAAAACCCACCACAGCCCACATGGGACGCCTCATTGGTGCCGAGTAAGGGAACGCAGTGATTTGCGCTGCCTTTCCTTACTCCATATCTATGAGGTCATTTAAAGCCACGCAAAGTGGCTTTTCGTGGCTTCATGCATATGGCTGAGAGTTTTGTGCCGCCGCTGCATCACTAAAAGTGGCGCAACAGTGGCGCAAGCCTCTCTTAAATATGCTCTCAAGTATTCAAAGGAGAACAAAATAAGACAAAGAGACTCCATAGCATTCAGAGTATAAAAAATTAAGAGTCCAGAGTAATTTCTGGAAAAGTGGAGTGGCTGTGAAAAAACAAAATAAAAATAGGAGGACCTCTAATCCAAATATGTCTATTAATAGTCCAATTTAAGGGCAATAATTACTGAGTAATAATTAATGTGGTGTTGTAACGCATGCCTGCTAATACCTGGGAGAGGCCCTCAAACACAGAAACTAATTGTGAAGATTGGTGTGTGGGATGCTAACACTACAGGAAACACAAAATGGCCACAGCAACCCCATCTGAATTCTTCAGAAATAAAAGAAGAAAGTCTTACAGCTGCGGGAGGGCACATTCCGCAAAAATCTCTGCGCATCTTGCACCATCTGTATTTTTGTTCTGGATGCTGCTCACATGAAATAAAATGCTATAGGTCAGAGAGCACTGATTCAGAACGCCAACATCTCACTCAGAGATCCAGCCACACCCCAGCAGCTCAGTGTTTTGAGGTGATCTATCATGGAAGTAAGCAAGCCATTAACTTCCGATGCATCGAGCCATAGGAAGCAGTGCTATGAAAAGCCTTCCAGGCCACCCACTGGGGGCCTGATTCACAAAGGTAAACTTAAACCAAAAGTCTAAGTTTAGACCAAATGTCCAAGTTTAGTCCTAAAGTCTAAGTTTACTATAAATAAAGTTAGACTTTTGGTCTAAGTTTAGACTTTTGGAAAAAATTTAGAACAAAAGTCAAATTTTATTGCAAGTAAAGTTACACTATTGGTCTAAACTTAGACTTTTGGTCTAAGTTTACCTTTGTGAATAAGGCCCAGAGTACGCGGCTAAAATACTGAAGTTGACAAATCACGGTATAATTTATTGTTTGTGAAGAAGAAATTGGTATTCCGAGATTGGATTTTACTTCAAAATCTTGGAACCAGTAACATATACAAACATCATACAGTAACATATACAATCAATGGGAGGCAAACCCAAATCTCCTTGAATGCAAGTTACTGAGTCTAAGGGAATATCAAACAGATGGAGATTTGTGGTTTATCCAGAATTGATTGTTGCCACTGCACAGTTAGCTAACTTCCCTGTAAGTATTGCTTCAACAAAACAGGCCTCATAAATCTGGTGTGATGTCCAAGCAGAACTCCTAGGAGTTGAGAAATCATATCCCCATGGTTGCATTTTAGATCATGTCATACAATAGAGCATTCTGAAATTCACCATATCTTTTGTCGGATCACTGATCAATTCACTGTAAATAAGACCCCCATTCAACCCAAAAAAAACAAATTTAGATGAAAAAAACATGGATGAGTAATTTTTTAGAACTTTATTCTTGTCAAAGACACTTAGGACTAGATGTATTAAGCCAATTTGCATTCGCAAATGGCCTGATTCACAGACTTGGGCTGATTGAGAATGCAAAAAGGCATTTTGGTATGTATTAATCCCAAATTGCAATTTGGTAACATGTTACTGAACCGCAATTTGGGATTGCAAATACATACAAATTTAGGATTTGGAAGGGGTGTGTTTAGGGCGTCCCTTCCAAATGCTGAATCGCAGTAGTACATATTAATGGTTTGCGACTGAATTACAGTCACAAAAAAATAAATACTCTACCACCAATTCCAAAGTGATGGTAACCCATTCACAAATGAGAAGGGGTCCCCGTGGGACCCTTGCCCCTTTGAAAATGTTTTAAAAAATAATTGTTAAGAGCCGCACGGTCCCAATGACCACTGCCTACTCTTAAAAAATTAACTTAAAATTTTAATTTTAATTTTTTTAAATGCATCCCATTTCATGTAAGGAAAATGGGATGGATATATAGAAATAAGATGGCTTTATTAAAAAGCAAACATAGACATGATGGTCTGCTGACCCAAGCAGGCCAGCATTCCTGTGATGACAGCTATTCGGAATGGGTTGCAAATGCAATCAACCTCATTGACATTCATGAGATAGGTCAATTTGCAACTAGGAATTGCTGTTTGGAAATATAAAGATTCACACATTAGGAATACTGATTTCCTAATTGTGGTTCAGGGATAATAACAGTTAGGAAATTGGTATTCCTAATGTGGATACACTTGGCCCTTAGTTGTTCATCTAGGCTACAAGAGTGGAGCTGAGTTTTCTAACAACTTTCTCTCCTGAGTTACAGATCAGTTTTCTCTGAAAGCATTTGGTAACTAGGATAGGAGTATGGAGCACCCTCTAGTGGAAGTGGCAAAATGTGAAACAATAGAAAAAAACCAAATTAGCAATTGATTACAACAATAATTGAATGTATTCTTTTGAAGACTCCTCAACATTTTGAACATATTTAAATAACTGAAAAAGCCTAACCATGCATGGCAGTTAGCAACACTCACAGTGCAACGGTTTGCCCTATTGTTGTGTGGTAAAAAAAAAAAATTATGAAAGGCAATATGTGAGTCAATCTGCTTCTTCAGATACGATTGCCATCAAAAAGTTGCCCAAGAAAGCTGTTCGTATCAATAATGTGCCTTTCTGACAAATTCAGGTCAATTTCTGATTCTATTCTCATCAAAGAATGCACAGAGTTAGACATTACTCAGAGATCGGTCATTGCAGTTCCCTTCTTGTGGGTGTTGCCAAGAAAGTTGTTCAGATGTTGTAGTTTTTGGAGGCTGGTGCTACAACCAAAACTCCCAGAAGGAATCTTATCACAACCACCCATCAGGTTCATTGCCACCTTCCGTGGACTTAGCATGGCCGTAAGGCAATGTTTGGAAGGCTTGGTCTACTTCAAGCACAGGTTCAAGATCTGCAAGCCTGTCCCACCAATTTTGCGGTAACACAAAGAAGGTTTGAGTCAAAAGGAGCTCCTTCCAGAGTTATGTAAGAAAATGTGAATCTCCTTACCAGCCAGAGCAATGCCAGAAGTAATATGGGATGTCCAGGATTATCTACTGGAAGACTATGGTGGTCATTCCGACCTAGGCGGGCGGCGGTTGCCGCCCGCCCGTCGGAAGCCGCCTGAATACCGCCCCGCGGTCAATAGACCGCGAGGGGTATTCTGACTTTCCCGCTGGGCCGGCGGGCGATGCGATTCAGATCGCCCGCCGGCCCAGCGGGAAAGCGCCTTCCACAAGGAAGCCGGCTCGGAATCGAGCCGGCGGAGTGGAAGGCGTGCGACGGGTGCAGCAGCACCCGTCGCGCTTTTCAGTGTCTGCATCGCAGACACTGAAAAGCCTAGTTGGGCCCTGTTAGGGGGCCCCTGCAGTGCCCATGCCATGGGCATGGGCACTGCAGGGGCCCCCAGGGGCCCCAAGACGCCCGTTCCCGCCGGCCAGGTTCTGGCGGTATGAACCGCCAGAGCCAGGCCGGCGGGAAGGGGGTCGGAATCCCCATGGCGGCGCAGCATGCTGCGCCGCCATGGAGGATTCCCCAGGGCAGCGGGAAACTGGCGGGAGACCGCCAGTTTTCCCTGTCTGACCGCGGCGTTAGCGCCGCGGTCAGAATGCCCTTAGGGGCACCGCCGGCCTGTCGGCGGTGCTCCCGCGCCCGTTGGTCCTGGCGGATTGTATCCGCCAGGGTCAGAATGAGGGCCTATGTGTCAAGACACATGGACCCTGGCTCCAAGCAGCCACCAACCTGAAGCCAACTGCATTATTTACTTTCTAAACAGGGACAAGGGCCTTAAGAGAAATCCCGAACCACACTGATACCTTGTTGTCCTTGACAGTGTTATAGGTGCCTGGCGTCTTCCAGCCCGGCTTGACAACTGCAAATTAAGAGGCAAAGCTGCTACGGAAACTGTAATTTAAAGACAGACAGATCGCTGGTTGGACAGGCAGTCTCTGACCTCTGGTGGAGGCGTTGAAGCCACGGCGTGTCATTTCGCCACGAAGGCTACACTCTAAAGACAAATAGATCACAGTCTCAGACTGCTGAAAACGACTAATAGTGTTGGCAACTACTACCAAGAAACAGTTCTGAGGAATAATGTAGGTAATCTTTGAACAAATAGGTGCTACCAATATAGAGAAATTTCCAGTCCTGATGATGACCCGTTATTGATTTATGTCTTTATAAGGGGTCGAAACGCCGACCAAATTTTTTGATGTGGATTGATGTAAAAATAATATAGTGACTTCAAGACTCCTGGATTGAAGGAGTCCTACGGAAGTTCACTGCTTGTTTTTAACCACATTCTTGTATATATTGTATATAACACTGGCACTTTCTGCACCACAATATTCACTTACACTGCGCCTTTATTTTAGGAGCACCTAGTATCTAAAAAGTATTTGTTTTTTAACAAAAAAGTCATATCAGATGTTTTTTTACAAATAAATAAAATATGAATTAACTCAAGGACACCATATTGAGTGAATAGGTTCCTTTTACTTGATAATTTAACTGTGGAAGTCAAGGCATATACTTCCCCCTTCTTGAAACAAATTGTGTTTATTATGGCATGCGTGGTGGGCAGAGGAGAGTAGCAGATACTTACCCTCCCCAGAGTCCCAGCACATTACCTTCTCATCTGCTGAGGAGGCTTGATACACACAAAAGTCTACATTGGCTGCTGGAGCTGCTGAGAAGTGCAGCCTTCACCTCCTCCAGGTCGGGGCATCGCTCTATGAATGCATCCGACAGTCACCTCTGAAGAGGAAAGCCAGAGAGGTGGAGCTCTGGAGCTGAAAGAGCTCAGCAGTCAGGGCAAGCACCTGGCACTGTGTGCAGGGTTGTCACCTGCGCAGTACTGGCATGGGCTCTGGCACAGGTGTAGCTGGTAATACCACTTGTGGCAGCCATTTCTGCCTGTGGAGATCTGGGCCCAGTCATTTGGGTATACCTGTTTGTGGCTCCAGTATAAAAGGCTGCCTGGGGCATTTCAGGGAATAGCAGGGAGATGTGCGTTGTTCCTGGACTAGCTCTCCGTATTACCACGGCCCTGTGTGGTGTTTTTATGCCTCGACTAACAAAAGAAAATGGATAAATCATCAAAGCTAGTATTTTGTTTTCGTTGTAATTTAACCTTGCACAGTAAACACAAGAAGGCGTCAAATGTACTTTAGAGCCGTCTAGAGGAATCCTAGATGACCATTCAAGCCAACAGGCAGAATAGCAATACAGGACTTTACACAGAGGGTTTTGTAACTTTTATTTACTAAGGTTGTGTGCGAGTGCACAGCATGGGCTCGATTTACTCACCATTATGAAAGCCTGCAGCGCAAAATTGCTCCACACAAGCACCCTCACAGCTCTTAGTAAATACCCCCCCTAAATCTTTTACAAGCCCTTTGCCCTTCTAGAAACTCCGAATACGAAGAGTGGACCTGTATTTTTCTCTGAAAAGGGTGGCAAACCTACAGTGAAGGGTGGGGAGAATGAGCAAACTGGTACAGCACGCGTTCAATAGTAAAATCACTTTTAAGTCTCCATGAAGCCAACAAACCCACTCAATCCATTAGCTTTTGAGGCCCCTTGAGATCATTCTAGACTTATCGAATGCCAAAAATGATAACTTGTCTAAATCTGGGCCTTCCTTGCTTTTAAGTTGATGCTCGTCTCAAGCGACTGCCCCTTGCCTCCCTATGGACGGACCTGTCTGCAGCCCCTGTCCTACTTCTGGAGGCACCAGTGTGGTGTTCCTGCCCTCCCTCTAGAGCCACCTGCGTGATGTTCCTGTTTACATGGAGGCACCTCTCTAGCCCAGCCTTCCTAATTCAAATTCTGCCCAGGCCTAAATGGCAGCCCCCATGGCAGCAGATTCACCATGTCTGGGGGGGCTGAGGGAGGGTGACAGACTCCATGCCCTCCAGTGGCAACCACCCTTGTTCGTCTCAGGCTCAGGGGTGGGGAAGCCGGATTGGCGTACTGGTCCTGGTGCAACTGTCAACTAAAGCGGGCTGTGTGAAGTGTGCACCGGGCATCAATTGTGAGTTTTTCAGGTTTGGGGCAGACATGGAACCCACCCACTACAGTGGTGTGTATGGAGGGGGAGTCCTGCGATGGGCGAACAGAGTTCTGACCTTGGGAGGGCGAAGGGAGAAGAGTCCTTTGCGACAGCCCCAAACGCACCTGGGGAGACTCCCAGAATGACTGACATTCAAGCGACCTTTAGACAAGCATAGTCCCTGAAGGTACCCTGGGCTGCAAGTTGCGATCAAAGTGTTGATGATCAATGTGTCCTGCAATTCACACTAATTTTTGCAGCTAGCTGCGTTCTTCATCAATGTGCGAACCGAGTGATCGCTGCCAAGAGTCATATGCAACTTTCACCATGTTCGCCCACCTGCAGGTACAAGAGATGTGGTGGGAAGTAAGCACCAGCCATCAACCGCCACGAAGTGAGACAGCCCAGCTCCACATCACACAAGGTACCTGGCAAAGAGGGAGCATTGCCCCGTCTGCACATCAGCAATCCGCCACTCACGGGGCAAGTGGGAGCCAGGACACAGCCTCTGCATGTCAAGAGTCCCCAGCTCGGTTGGCAAACCTGACCCATGCCAATGGGCTGGGGTCCCCCTTGCTCTGGTGAGAGGCACCAATGGAGAAGAGCCAGGTTCCCCCAAACCATCAAGAGGGTCACCCTCTTACTGTACACCTGCGGAAGCTCGCGCTGTCGGGGGTAGTGTGTCCTCTGACCTCTCAAAATAGGTCACTTTGGCTTTGAGGATGATAGCATATCCACTAAGAGGAGCCAGGGTTCAATTGTGGCCCAAGCTCCTTCTCATCCAGGCTCCCTACCACCCATGACAGACCACCCCTCAGCACTCAAAATCTGGAGCAGGTTGCAATCAGGTTTGAGAGGGCCCAGTGGAAGGGCCATTAGAGGGTCAAGGCTCGGGAAGGCACTGCAGTTCGGTTACCCCCAGGTGTGAGCTTAATGAGCATGGCTTCCCTCTTGGGAGGGCTGTCTCTTGCAGTATTCCCTCCCAAAGAACCCGGGCATCACCCTCCCTGGTCCCTCACATGTCATTTGGGTCCTCCTGAGTGGAGGAGCATTGGCTCCTGCTAAGTCCTCACCCAAATGCCCAGCAACCGCAGACCACTCTACTGGCCAGGGTGCAGGAGGGGAGAGCTGTACCTAATGCCTTGGCTTCCGTCTGGGAAGCAGTTGAGGCTTCAGGCTATCACTGCCAGTCGCTCAGGCCACTCCGCTGTTAATGATCCTTCCACAGGTTCAGCTATGGAAGCCTTGTTACGACTTTTACTTCCTCTAAATAGTCAAGTTGGATTATCTTGTAGCACTCCACCTGATCCATTGCCAACCCCAATGGGGTAAATCCAAGGACCTCACAAAACCATCTAGCCAGTGGTAGCACCAGACTGTGGGGGTGATTCTAACTTTGGCGGGCGGCGGAGGCCGCCCGCCAAAGTTCCGCCGGCAGAATACTGCTACGCGGTCAGAAGACCGCCGCGGTAATTCTGAGTTTCCCGCAGGGCTGGCGGGCGACCGCCAGAAGGCCGCCCGCCAGCCCAGCGGGAAACCCCTTCCCACGAGGATGCCGGCTCCGAATGGAGCCGGCGGAGTGGGAAGGGTGCGACGGGTGCAGTTGCACCCGTCGCGATTTTCAGTGTCTGCTATGCAGACACTGAAAATCTTGGTGGGGCCCTGTTAGGGGGCCCCTGCAGTGCCCATGCCATTGGCATGGGCACTGCAGGGACCCCCAGGGGCCCCACGACACCCGTTACCGCCAGCCAGGTTCTGGCGGTCAAAACCGCCAGAACCAGGCTGGCAGTAAGGGGGTCGGAATCCCCATGGCGGCGCTGCCTGCACCGCCGCGGTCAGAATGCCCTGGGATGCACCGCCAGCCTGTTGGCGGTGCATCCGCGGTCCCCGGCCCTGGCGGTCCATGACCGCCAGGGTTGGAATGACCGCCTGTGTGTACAAAGGGAAGGGACTTCATCAATGTGAGCTTGTGACTCATACTTATTGGGAATTCCTTGTTCATGGGGAATGATTGCAATGCCCAATTCCTATCACGAACAGGGTTCAGCAGGATACCCTCACTTTTCAGCAAAGGGTAGACACATACTAATCCGTTCTTTGTAGCACGCGTGCAGCCCAGTCCATCGAAGGACATCACAGACCTGTTATTGCTCAACCTTGTGTGGCTGTACACCACTTGTCCGTCTAAGAAGCTGAACTCCAACCACTAGGGGATCACACCCCTCAGGAGCCTGCTTTGGAAGCCACTGTGTGCCTGCAGGGCTCTGGGCTTACAGGGCACTTACATGGGCACTGGCAGGCCCAACCTGCTCCGTAACAACCAGTGGCACAACAAAGGCCCCCTGCAGCCCCCACGGTGCAGGAGCGGGCCTCGAGCTCCATAGGGCCCCCTCTTTATAGCTCCTGACATATTCTTTGCAGAGCCCCCCCTCCAGTTTCGTTACACCACTGGTAACAACAGAAGGAAGTGGCAGGCCAACATGCAGCTTGAACAAGAAACAGGGTTGTTGTGTCCTAGCCTAAGCAACCAGAGCAATCCTTTGGAACAGTAGTTCTGAGCTGCTGCAGAAATGCGCTGGCCGGAGAAGGGCAAAACACAGGTGTGAGGAGAAAATACCACCAGGTGGCATCCAGGATTATCACCATTTAATCTCCATCCACTCTGGTCAGACCACTTCACAAGCTGCCTGGTTGCTTGTCTTTCACTCTGCTGAGTGGCCTCCACAAATGGCAGATCCTTGAGTTGGAAAGTAGAGGTGCAA
Source organism: Pleurodeles waltl (assembly GCF_031143425.1). Classification (NCBI taxonomy): domain Eukaryota; kingdom Metazoa; phylum Chordata; class Amphibia; order Caudata; family Salamandridae; genus Pleurodeles; species Pleurodeles waltl. The sequence continues at coordinate 1,149,290,926 of NC_090448.1, forward strand.
TGGAAGCTTTTCATTTGAAACGACAGCCAAGGCTAGCCAAGCAGTCCATCCCTAACAGAACAAGTGTACCCAAACAATCAGTGTACAGTGCTGGCTAAACCGCCCCAAGCAGGCTGCCCTGTATGTCAGTTTTGCATCCATGTCTGCTCTCTGGGAAGCAAGACCCAGAGGAAAGTCCCCATGGACAGGGCTGGAAGGCAGCCACAGAATCAGGCACCTGGGACCGAGGTATGGGCTGGCCTAGGCCCTCGCGGCACCTTGGGAAAAAAATCAGAGGACAAGTGGTTCCTTCACACCTTACACCTATTAATGTGGAGGATGGCCACATGCCTTGCTTGTAATCTATGCAAACCGAGTGAAAGGGGGCCATCGGAGCAAATACATCTGACCTCCTAGAGACATGGCTAGCATGGGCGAGTCAGACGTGCCTTCGTTGGGACTTCCATGTCAGCCCAGCCATTGTAATCAGGGTGCAGAGATGGCTAAAGTGCTCCTAAAGTAGGCACCCCTGAATGGAGAATCATCTTCGAATCCCCGCCAACTCTCCACGAAGCAAGGCTCATGGGAAAGGCACATCAGACAGGGATGGAAGGTAGTCACAGACTCAGGTCCTGGGACCCCAGTGCAGGCTGGCCCAGGCCCTCCCAAAACCCGGGGAGAAAGATCTAAGGACAAGGGGTCCCTAACACCTTGCCCTTAATAATCCAGAGGAAGCCTACCTGCCTTTCTTGTAATCGGCGCACATTGAGTGAAAGGGGGCAATTGGAGTGGACAAATCCAACCTCCTGGAACCCTGGCAGGGCTTGGAGAATCAAATGAGCTTTAATCGGGACTTCCAGGTCAGCCCAGCCGTCGTGATCAGGTTACAGTGCTGGATAAACCATACCTGACCAGGTCACCCTGCATGGGAATGTCAGATTCAAATCTCTGCCTGCTCTCTGGGAAGCAAGGCTTGGAGAAAAGGTGTATCGGACAGGGCTGGAAGGCAGCTGCAGACTAAGGTCCCCTGGTGGGCCCCATGGGCCCTACCTGGGCCTTGGTGGCACCCAGATGAGAATGACCAGAAGACAAGAGGGTCCTGAGTACCCCCTCCCTACTAATCTGGAACAAGGCTACCCCCCTGGTAATCATGCACACTGAGTGGTCCTTTGGAAAAAACTCACCCGACTTCCTGGAACCCTGGCTGGTTTGAAGAGTTAAATTAACTCTCTTTGGGACTTCCAGGGCAGCCCTGCCATCTGGGTGTGCCATAGGAACGCAAAACATGTGACCAGATGGCTAGGGCTCGGAGAGACCAGGGGGGTGATTCTGATTCTGGCGGGCGGCGGAGGCCGCCCGCCAGAATTCCGCCCCCATTATACCGCTCCGCGGTCAGAAGACCGCGGAGGGTATTATGAGTTTTTCCCTGGGCTGGCGGGCGGTCTCCAAAAGACCGCCCGCCAGCCCAGGGAAAAACTCCCTTCCCACGAGGATGCCGGCTCGTAATCGAGCCGGCGGAGTGGGAAGGTGCGACGGGTGCAGTGGCACCCGTCGCGTATTTCAGTGTCTGCAAGGCAGACACTGAAATACTTTGCGGGGCCCTCTTACGGGGGCCCCTGCCGTGCCCATGCCATTAGCATGGGCACGGCAGGGGCCCCCAGGGGCCCCGCGACCCCCCCTACCGCCATCCTGTTCATGGCGGCTTTCCCGCCATGAACAGGATGGCGGTAGGGGGGGTCAGAATCCTCATGGCTGCGGAGCGCGCTCCGCAGCCATGGAGGATTCAAACGAGCAGCGGAAAGTCAGCGGGAGACCGCTGACTTTCCGCTTCTGACCGCGGCTGAACCGCCGCGGTCAGAATGCTCGTTGGAGCACCGCCAGCCTGTTGGCGGTGCTCCCGTGGTCGGTGGCCCTGGCGGCCACCGGCCGCCAGGGTCAGAATGACCCCCCAGATGCCTGGCGTTAAAGGACAGTCATCTGGTCGCACAGTGTCTTATGAAAAAGGATTCTGCTCAGCCTTGGAGGGGACAGTGAACCTGAGGCTCAGGTTTTCGATGCCCAAGCTGAATATCTGGCAAGGGGCTATAAAGGGGCCTCACGGAGCTCTGACTTAGGGCCCGGTTAGAGCTTCCCAACCCAGATAAACAGGAGAGATCTCCTCAGACCTATGGGAACCTGCTCCTGGGACTTTTAAACATTGCAGACCAAAGAAGGAAGCCCAGACTGGGGGCATCCACCCCATGGCCAGCCAGAGCTCTGACTCAGGCACGCTGAGAACTTCTAAACCTGGACAAGCTGGGGAGACCTTTTGGTGCCTGTGGAACCCCATCCCGGGCACTTTGCAACTTGCCGGGGTGGTGAAGGGAGCATAGCCCAGTGCCCGGGGCTTTCACCCCATGGCCAGCCGGAGCTCTGACTCTGGGCTTGGTCTGAGCTTCTTATCCCAGGCAAACAGAGGAGGCCTATTTGAGCCTCTGGGTCCCCATCCCAGACAGTTTAGACATGGCAGACTGGAGAACAGAGTCTAGGTAAGGGGGCTTTTGCCCCAAGCCATCCTGATCCCAAACTCACGGCCCGGTCAGAGTTTCTGCACCCACACATGCAGGGGAGACTTCCTGTGGCCAGCAGGATGATGTCCTAGGCACTTTGCAACACAGCAGGACCGAGAAGGGGGCCCAGGATGGGGGGCTTTGACCTCAAGGACAGCCGGAGCTCTGACCTTGGGCCCAGTTGAGCTTCTTATCCTGGGCAAGCAGGGAAGGTTCCCCTGGGCCTGCGGGTCCCTGTCCTGTGCTCCAAGTTTCATGATGGGCCATCAAACAGAGCACAGGGCTAGGGGATATTCAAGGAGGGGTGGAGGGTTACGAGTGCCCTGTCCCAGGTGCTTTGAGTGGATTTTTTTTAAAAATATATCTTTATTAACTTTCACTGCATGACATCCGCAAAATTATTGGTGACATCAACAGGTTTCCATTCAGTGCATATAATTGATCTTTGAACATACAACATATTCCTGCATTCTCTAATGCTCCCACCGCATTTCTTTTTATCCTAGACGTGTTCAGTATCCTTAAGGATGCAATGTGCCTAGGTTATTTCAGTGACTTAGGGGTATACCCCTGTCCTGTGGTCGCATTTAACCTGGAGTACCCGCGTGTCCGTATCGCAGACTTCTCTAAAACTACTTATTATTTTAACTTGATGGCGCTATTTCAAACAGGCTACATTCACAGACGTGGTGGGTGTTACTCATTGTTTCCTTGTTCTTCTATTTTATTTTTTTCCCCTCTTTCATTCAACTGAGGCCGAGCCAGTACCATCCTATGATTATTGTCCCTGTCTCCTCAAACTGAGATGGAGGTGCTTTGGGGTTGAGAACATCCATGTCCTGTCTCATGGGGTTCTGCCTTCCTGTCACCCTCACCGCCCGCTCAAGATGGTCCTGGTCACCCTCTCTCCGCTCCTTCTCTCATGGTTTCTCCATCCTGCCCCAGTGCCTCGTGCCCTTCCCTATTAGCCACTCTGGGTTTCTACTGCCACCCCCCCTTCCTTAGTCTGACTATCCCATCTCAGGAGTATTTCTTCCCACGCCAGGGCAATGGGGGTTTGGCCCATGCCCCTTGCCTCCTCACTTTTCAGCACTTGCAGTTCTGCTCGGGCCCATCTTGACACGTCCAGCCTCCATTCGCTCGCTGATGGGCAGCTGGGGGATTTCCAGCCCATCGTGATTCGTCTCCTATATAGAACAAGTGCCAGGTCCAGAAAGCGTCCCCTCACTTTCCCTAGAGGTGTACCCGCCCTCAAACCCAGTAGGCATGCCGCCGGGGACAGCCCAATCTCTACCTCCATCACTCGTGCTAGGTTGGCCAGCGCCGCAGCCCAGCCCCTCTGGAGCACTGGGCAGTTCCACACCATATGATCGAAGTCTGCGATTACGTTTCCACACCTAGGGCATGTCTTGGGGGTTCCCCCATAAATTCTTGTCAATCTGTGTGGGGTGAGGTATGTTCTATGCATATAGTTGTACTGTATATACCTCAGCCGGGTGTTTCTGGATACCGTCTGAGGATATGCTAGTGCCCTGCCCCACTCCACGTCTGTTAATTCCCTGCTCACTGTCTTTTCCCACTGTTCTCTTCGGGGCTGTAGTGCGTCCAGTGATTCCTCATTTTGGGACCTGTAGATCCGAGCAATTAAGTGAGATTCCCCACCAGACGTTAGTAGTAAGTGTAGTACTCTGTGGGTGGGAGGCTCTGCATTAATCGTTCCCCAGTGTTCTCTAAGGGTATGCGTTAGTTTCCTATACTGGAGAAACTGACCCCTTGGGACTCCCATTTGTGTTAAGTCCGAAAAAGACCTCAGCACCCCCTCACGGAACAGCGCCCCGACTGTCCCCACTCCCGCTTTCCTCCAGGGTCCGAGACCAAATCCCACCTGATTCCTCTCATCTGTTCCTTCCCCTAGTACTGAGAGTGGGAGCTCCGGGGAGTAAGGCTGTCCCACCCCTACTCTTCGCGTACTTTTGTTCCAGCATGCTGCCGCTACTCTCGTCATCATACTGTCCGCCTGCTTGGTCCCTTTCATATTTACCATCCGCGCAATGATTCGATCTATTCCAATCTCTCCTTGAGCAGTGCATCTATCCAATTGTCCCTTTCCTCCCATCCACGCCGCAATCCACTGCAATTGTGATGCTAAATAATAAAACTCAAAGTCTGGGACTCCCAGGCCCCCCAGATGTGTCGGCCTACAAAGAGTCGAAAGTGCCGTACGTCTACGGCCCTTGTCCCATATAAGCTCTCTGATCAGCATTTTAAGTTCGCGGAACCACGCCAAAGTGACCAGCAGCAGCAGATTCGCGAAATAGTAAAGTAACCGGGGCAGGACTATCATTTTGGACAGTGCAACTCTGGCCATTATGTTTAGCCTCAGGGAGCGCCAAAACTTTACTGAGGCACGTAGGGAGCGGAGTGCCCTCCCAAGATTGCCATCACGGAGGTCCCCCACCTCATGGAACACCTGTATCCCCAGGTACTTAAATGTCCTCGGCGCCCAGCCTACATCCTCGGGGCACGAAACGGGCCGGTCGCATCCCGCTAGCATGGGAAAAACATATGTTTTGCCTCTATTGAGACGCAGTCCCGATAAGGACCCAAAATGCTCCAGGGCATCCAGAGCCCAGGGGAGTCCCGTCTCTCCGTCCCTGTGGTAGATAAGTATATCATCTGCATAAAGGGAAACAATGTGCTCCGATTGTCCCCATTGTATCCCTCTACCCTTGCCATCCCTTCGTAGTTGGGCTGCCAGTGGTTCGATGGCCAGTGCGAATAATAGTGGCGATAGAGGGCAACCCTGCCTAGTGCCCCTGTGAATTGGGTAGGTGTCGGATACCGTCTTGCCTGTCCTCACTCTAGCCAGGGGGGACGCATATAGCAAGTCCACCCATTTTACCCAACCCTCTCCCAACCCCATCTTTCTCATCACTGTCCTCAGGTAGTCCCACCTAACCGAATCAAAGGCTTTTTCGAAGTCCACAGCGAGTAGTACCCCAGTCAAAGGTTTCGCTTCCCTGGGCATATGTAGGATGGCCAATAGCCGTCTCAAGTTAAGGGATGTGCTCCGGTGCGGGACAAACCCGTTCTGATCCTCGTGTATCAGCTTGGGCATGTGGCCGAGCAGCCGGTTAGCCAAGATTTTGCTAAGTATTTTAAAATCATTGTTCAACATTGACAAGGGGCGAAAGTTAGCAACAGATGTCTCTCTAGCTTTAGATTTGGGCAGTGGGACCACCAATGCTTCCCTCAGTGTGGCCGGCAGCACACCCCGGCTCAATGCCTCAGAGTACACTTCCGCCAGTCTGGGGGCCAGTAAGGTTTCGTATTTCTTATAGGATTCCATAGGCAAGCCGTCCGTCCCCGGTGTCTTCCCGGGCGCTAATTGCGATATGGCATTCCTTATCTCATCTGCTGTCACTGCTGCCCCTAGCTCCTCCTGTTCCTCATTTGTCAGCGTTGACAATGGGAGTTGCTGCAGATACGCCCCAAGAGCAGGGTCGTCGAGCTCCCCGGGTTTCCTATATAAATGAGCATAGTATTCCTTGAAAGCGTCATTTATAGCGTTCGGACTGTGTCTTCCCTCTCCCTCCATGGTTATCACCTTGGTGATAGGCTCTCCTTCCCCTCCAGGTCTTACCAGCCACGCCAGCATTCTGCCTGATCTCCCCTCCTCAGAGTGTAATGAGGCCATATAGTTTTGCACACTATGGCATCTAAGTTGTTCCTCAACCTGGGAGTGGTCTCTCCGTGCCCGGGCATACTCTTCCCTTTCCTGCTCACCTGTTCCCTACCTCCGTTCCCCCTCATATATTTCCTTCTCGAGTCTGGTCAGCTCCCGTTCTAGCGTTCGTCTCACCCCCGTCGTCTGTCCCATGCAGTATCCCCTGGTTGTCACTTTAAGGGTCTCCCACTCAATGGATCTAGAGTCAGTGGATCCCTCATTAATTTTAATATGGTCAGCCAAGAAGAGACGAAGGTCATCCCTGTACACCTGGTCCTCTAAGGCTCCAGGGGCCAATCGCCACATCGGGATGGGGGGCCTAACCTCCTTCACTCTCCAAGTCAGCAGTAGAGGATTATGGTCAGAGAGCGTGCGTCCCAGGTATTCAGAGTGGACCATCCCCTGCATCAGTGTTGCTGTACAAACCACCCTGTCAATTCTGGTGTGCACCCTGTGGAGTCCTGAGTAGTATGAATAATCTTTTTCGGCAGGGTGTTGCTCACGCCATATGTCTAATAATTCCCATGCATCTAGCCATTCTCTAAGCTTTTGGGCTACTCTGCTTGTCATTGCCCCAGATAGTGGCGGGGTGGAGCGGTCTAGTTCTATATCTAACACGCTGTTAAAGTCTCCCCCTATCAAGAGGCCTCCCCCCGCTGACTCGTGAGTTGACCTGACAGCCGTGTCATAAAGGGGATCTGGTCCTGGTTAGGGGCATAAATGCAACTCAGGGTAATCGGCACACCGTGTAACCTTCCTTCTAAAACCACATATCTGCCTTCTTGGTCAATATTGGTGGATTCTACTGCAAAGGGTACCCCAGCACGTATCCATATCAGCGCCGCCCTAGCATATGCAGAATACTCCGTGGCATACACCTGACCCCTCCATCTTCGCCTTATCTTTTCTGCTTCCCCTTTTGCTAAGTGGGTCTCTTGTAGTAACGCCACTTGGATACCCCTCCTTTTTAGGTAGGACAGAATTTTGTGTCTTTTGTTTGGTGTTCCCATCCCCCGCACATTCCATGTTAGCAGATTATACTCTGCCATATCGGAAAGACATTCGTAACATTTCCTTCTTGGCCCGCCCTATTGGCCTGAGACCTTCTGCGTCTGACTGTATGTCTAATCCTAACAACCCACCTACTGCTGAGCGCCATCAAAACTAACAATCTTGAACCCCAACTCCCCTTCCCCAGGGCGCCCCCTAAACAGAAGGCTGCCCAAAACATTGTGCAACTGTGCAACTCAGTCAAACTGTCAACTCTAGTTCTCGCCATACTGTCGGAATGGACGAGACTCTGGTGGGGGAGGACCATGCCCGGAGGGGCCACCAGCTCGCTGTCCACCTCCACCTCAGGGCTGCGCTGCTTTTTTGATTACCCAAGCTCATCCGCTGTCTGGGGGGTCACCCTTGGTGCCTGCACCGAGCAGCTCGACCCGTCCACCGAGGACATCACCGTGCCGTCCGACTCTCCACCTGAGTCCCTGGGTGGCGACTCCTCTCTGCCCATGGAGGCAGCAGCCTCTAGTGCCGCCTTTTTCCCCATTTCCTTTTGCGACTGGGTTGGTGCCAAGCGGGGTCGGTTCCTGGCTCGCCGTCTTCCCGAGCCCCGGCGCACTCCCCCATTTGCGTGTCGCACCATTTGGGTCCCTCGGGCCTCCAGCCAGTCCCACGCCTCCTCAGGAGTCAGAAAAAATGTGGTCTTACCGTCCATGGTCACCTTTAGTTTTGCCGGGAAGAGGAGCGAGTATTGGATTCCTTCCTCTCTCAAGGCCCTCTTGACTGTCAGGAATGAGGCTCGCTTGGTTTGAACGTCCAGTGTGAAGTCGGGGAATAGTGTCACCTCCCCGTTCGCGACTTTAAAAGGGCCCGCTTCTCTGGCTCTTTGTAGAAGAATATCCCTGTCTCTATAGTGCAGGAGTCTTGCGATCACCACACGTGGAGGACGACCCGGCGCCAAAGGCCTCGAAGGCACCCGGTGCGCCCGCTCCAGGGTGTAGAAAGGGGTCAGGCACTCCGGGGCCACGACCGTATGCAACCATTCGTCTAGAAGCTTCAACATGTTTGCTCCTTCGGCCCCCTCCGGCAGCCCCACCACTCTCACGTTGTTTCTTCGGCTTCTGTCTTCCGCGTCCTCTGCTCTTTGCTCTAGGCGCGCAACCCTATCTGTTAGGCACGTCACCTCGGCTTTTAGGTCTTTTTATTGCGGTGCAATTTCAGCCAAGACATTCTCTGTGTCTTTTACTCTATCCACTAACTTGTGGTGGTCCTCCCTCAGCAGGCCGACTTCAACTGCGACCTGGTTGATATCACGTTGTAGAGTAGTTTTAGTGTCCTCAATTGCACCTAGGATCTTATCTAAGGTGTCCTGCACTCTAAGTTGGGGAGGGTCCAGCGGCTCTCCCTCCTTGCGTTCAGCGGGTGTCATATTGTCCATTATTTTACCTTTATGGCGATTCTTGGGGGACATCTGGCACCCGGGGAGGACCACCTCCCAGATCTGGGCGATAGGCCGACTTTACTTCGGTCTCCTACACGATTCCTCCCTTCCAGCTCAATTCAGGCTGGGCCGAGCCCTACGTTCTGGGATCTCGCTGGTTTCCGTTTGGTCTCCCCCTTCGCTCTCCGCCTCCGACCCCCGTGGCAACTTATCGTACCAGGCCTGCCGGGATCCCACAGGCGGTCGATGCCTCCCCACTAGTCACCATTCGAGCCCGGAACGCCCCACGGCCCAGGTTCCGACGCCTGGGTTTCTCTCTCTATGTTTATTATATATTTATTTATTTATTTAAGGGCCCCCTTCAGGGAGCTGATCTTTGGGGGCGCAGGTGTATTCCAGTGGGGTCCTCCAGTGCCAGGAGAATCACTTGCAGCACTCACCCTACTCCGGGGCGCCGATTTTGGGCCTCCGCCATCTCCTTCTGTTCCTCTGTGCAGCCCCGTGAGGTTCTTATGTGTCCAGAGGGTCAGACCCCGTGTCCTCTCTGCCCCAACTCCGGGCGCAGGTGCCGATCGTCTGGCAATCGGGGCCTACTGGCTCCGCCCGCCTCCTTGCTGCTGTGTTTCTTTGGGGCTCGCTCCTCGAGTCCAGGCCGGGTCTCGCTTCGCGTCTCCGCAGCACGCCCTCGGCACTCCTTCGACCCAGTGAGCGCCCTCCGGCCCCGGCGCCGTCACCCGCTAAGCCGCTCCGCTCCCGGTCTCTCCTGTTCCTCGTGTGCCGCCGGGCCTCTCTTCGCCGGCCGCGTGCTCATACTCGGGTCCCCGGCTGCACAGGGCCCGCCGAGCAGACAGCTCCGAAGTTCCCCAACCTTCACCGGAGCCTCTCAGCCTCGCTCCTATCGGGCTCCACGGTTTGCAGTGTCCTCCACAGCTGTCCCGCTCCGCGATTGCGGTTTGCCCCCAGGGCTGGGTGTAGATTTAACAGGATTATTTGCAGGCCCCTCCGGAGCTCCTAACTTATGCGTGTGCCATCTTCGATCGCGCGGCCACGCTCCCATTGTGCTTTGAGTGGATCATGGAACAGAGCCCAGAGATGGGTGACTTTCACCACCAGGTGCCTAATGTATTAGCTTGGAAAGGACAAAAAGCTGGGATGGCTCTGCCAGAATTCAAACTTGTAAATTGCAGGTCACACACACACACTCACACAAACTCTTAACTCACTGAGCCATCTCATGTTGTAACAATGACATTAGTTATGGAGTGGTGGAGTGCATTTATATAGATGCATAAAGTTGTTTCTTTCTTTGCCTAAGGCGGAGATGAAGGCCCGCATGGACCTTGAGCGGCGCCTGAGGGAGGCTGAAGAGGCACTGCGGAGGTTGGAGCAAGGTCTGAACTCCAAGGACCGCAACCGGGAGAAGGAGGAGAAGATGAAAGCAGATGTCACCCACTTGAAGAGTATGTCACCTACCTGCCGATGAATGAATGAATGAATGAGACTGGGTACCCTAGACACAGTTGTTCATTGTGGTATACCCAACTTAAAATGATGGGATGATGAGTGACTGTGTGTGTAGGGGGGGGGTGCTGGAAAGGTTTAGGGGTGTCATTGGGAGGGTAGACATTATTGTGGAATGCACATTGCATTGTTAAAGTCCTTCAGACCTTTTGCAAGCATTGAGGTTTCTGACTGTTGTGTAGAAAAAGCTTTAGAAAAAGTGTCACTTAGATTGATGAATAAAAACTAGGCAGGGAAACCCTTCTCATCTGCTGGTTAAAAACTCTAATCTGAGTCTGACACCCCATGATCTCTGCGGTCTGCTGCAGAGTGTAGCCTTCAATACTGAGATCCAATTAAAGCCAGTGAACGTAGGAAAATACCACTCCCAATATTTGTGAAGTGATTAAAATGTGGTCTTAAACATTGGTGAAGTAAAGGGACTTTAATAAAAGGATAGAAGAAAAGAAAAAAAGATAAAGGATAAAAGAGGTGAGCAATGATGCTGAGCTGAAGACTCTTCGATAGGGAAATCAGGCGACCATGACACGTTGTTGGCTTCACCTCCACTCAACTGGGTAAAAAGTTGTTGCTATTTCCACTTGTTGCCTTTTTTGTGACCCAGTGGCTAAGGGGTTTTGGACAGATGCCACCCAGTGGCATGTAGGTGTGAGACAAGATGGAGGTCTGCCTCTTTAGATCACACTTACACAAGTGAAAATGTTCAAAGAGATGGACAGCAGAGGCTAGGAACAGTCTTAAAGCTTCTTCTGCTGGGGATTAAATAGGATACAAAGATAGGTTTGTTTCTTGTTCTCCACTGAGATGTGCTGTGCATCCAGCAGAATTCTTTGAAGAATGCATCCGGAATGCTGAGCTTGATGCCAAGAAGCCCATTATCATGAAGAATGCAGTATACATGCAGAAGGATGTCACACGCCGCATCAAGAGCTGCCGCTTCCACCGCCGAAAGGCCAGCTTCTCATGGAAACAGTGTAAGTGTGACTCTTTTCTTTTCCAGCCATCAACTCTGATTTAAATCTTAGTCATGCCTACTTCAAGCCAGGCCATTACCCCATGTGATCTCTTCCACCATCATAGACTACGGCCCATATTTATACTTTTATAGCGCTGCATTTGCATCATTTTTTGACGCAAAAGTGGCGTAAACTTCGAAAATATAATTGTATTTTGTAAGTTTGCACTGCTTTTGCGTCAACAAATGACTCAAATGTGGTGCTAAAAAAGTATAAATATGGGCCTACATATCCAAAAATTGTGACCAATAACATGTACTCAGCTTTCATGTACCTTCTATTGATTCACAAACCATCAGGTTAATCTATATCTGCTGGGTTCTTAAATTTACCAAAATTAATGCAGGATTTAAAATCCCAGATTATGTGACTCATCATGGATGCTGAAGGACCAAGTTCAAATTTATCCTCTTTAGAAAGTTTCAGTCGAGATTTGAGCTAGTATGTCAGTGAGCATTTTGGTTGAGAACATTTGAAGTTTGACATCTGCAGTAACTTTGAGGTTTCAGGACCGCACTGATGTTCCTGTAGTTAAAGGCCTCTGAACCATAACTATTGTATGGTCACACATTGTACTCCATTCAGATAATAATACCAGTAGTTTGAAACATTTCTGGCATCTGCATTATTTGAGTGTTCCAGTTCAATCTAATCTGAAAAAGGTAGCTTTTTTGCCAATGAAGCATATCTTGTTGCCACTTGTGTACAACATTTTGATTCAGCAAGTTTCATCCAAACTTTCTGTCCCACATGTTCGTTAGGTGGCTTCTTAATGTTAAGGTTAAGTCATCTTATGACCATTCATGTAGCTAATTGGTAAATGTCAGATTAAGTTAGATAACACTAGAACACTACTGTGCAGTATGAAAGCCTCAAACGCTCTTTTCTTCTACGCATTTCACCTATGACCAGGATCAATGCTCCATATAAACCTCTCATAAGCTCTTCTTTGTCTTTCTGGGTTATGCTATCGATTCAATTGTTCTGGAAATGATCTTATTGCTGGTCTTCAGTGAAGAGGCAAAACCTTCCTCTTCAAATGAGGACCCACTTTTGCTCCTCATGGTTCACTGGTGGTGTGGGCATCTAGCTGCTACCATAGTCCCCGTCTTCAGTGCTGCATTTACAACCAGTTTTTGCTACCAGTAAGGTGGCTGTTTAATGCCCATGCAACTCTATAGGATTCTAAGCTTCTCTTCAGAAACTATGCCTGTGCCTGCATAAGCTTGTATCACTTTCCTGTGCAACTTCTGCTAACCAAGTTTTAAAAGCATTATGTAACTTTTGATGATGACAGTACCAGGGTAGCCTCTAAAAATAGCCTTTTTGAGATCTAATATTATTTCTGCTGTTTATGAGTGTACCAGGCTATGGTTTTCAGCATCACTTTTGTCTCAAGATTACAGATTGAAAGTCCCAAGCACCAGCTTCTTGTGATGTAATTGGCGTTATTTTTTTATGTGCAGTTCTATATAGAGCTGACCAGACCCAATAGGATACCAGAGAGCTTTACCTAATTTAGTTAAAGGTATGCAGATAATTAAGAGATGATTAGATATAAAATGCACAAGTTGTAGACATTTAATAGTAGGTAGGGGGTAAATGTCCATCTATAGTGTGGATGCAATTGATTACAAATGGGATGAATAAATGGAACATCACCTCATCTTAAGAACTTAAGTCGCAACTATAAGAATTATTTATATATTCCATGCACTTGTGTATTATGTCTACAATATGTATTCTTTAATCTTGTAAATGTTCTGACCTTCAAAGAATATTTTGTCACAATGTACAGTCAGGGACATCTTAAGGATTTTGGGGGTCCTGGGCCAAACTTATTTTGACCTCCCCCCTTCAGAACAGCTTTGAACTTGTGAACCAGTTTCAGAACTTTCATGCCATCTTTGGCCAGGTCACTGACAGTGCACTGGTAAACTTATCCAAATTCTAAATGTGTTTACATGTAAAATTCAGGGATAGTGAATTGTGTTTTCAATGCTGTTACACAGCAGTAGCTCACTAATATTACTGCAAATAATCTTTGTGACACCTTCCATATCTCTCATATGTGAGGTCCTGGTTGATCTAAAAGAAACTTTCTTATGGATGTTGCATGAAACATAATCACATCATTTCTCTGCAAAATGTCTGTAGTAGACTCTCACACATCACCCACATTAAAAATAAATTAAAGGGGGACAGTATTTAAGAAATCTGTTTAAAAATGATTCAATGTCATTAGTGCAAGACTCTTTGAGGAACACAGCTAGCTTTATCAGGGGGCCCACTAAGGCTGGGATCCTGGGCCAGAGCCCACTTTGCTCATACCTTAAAATGCCTCTGTGTGTATTGGTATGATTTCACGCAAATGTGTATTCTTTGGAGCACAAACAGCTGTAAAGATTGATTGAAGCTTTCCTGACATTCTGTGGTCCAGTATAGACACTTATGTCATAGAGTTGTGAACTTTGTGGTTATGTGGCTGAGGACAGTTATGGTTTTCCCCTATCATGGGTCTTTAGAGGTTTGTGAGTAATTGAGCTTTGAGTGAAATGTCTCCACTTACTGAGCACTCTTATGGTTTCTCCCCAGTATGGATACTCTGATGTCTCTAAAGGTTTGTGCGCCAGAAAAACAATCACACACATAGAGCACTTGTAGTACCCAGGGACACCCCCTCTGAGTCGTTACTGGAAGCTGGGGACCCCGTCCAAAACAATGTCGATGATTTGAATCGCAAAACAATACACAAAACAAAAAAATACAGGAAGAAGAGTTCATCAAAAACATAAACAAATGATAACACATTTTATTTAATCTGCGAACAAATAAAAAAATAACAATTTTAATATTAAGGTTGGAACTTTTCTAAATTCAATTTAAGCCACACAGCATCCATACTATATTTTGTTTGATGCACCTGCACTGCTCCCATGAATCAATCGGAGGATGCTAATTTAATTTTTAGCCTCCATTTTCAAATTCCTTGACATTTACAGCACATTTCAAAATTCTCAATTGGACATTTAGCCACTTTATTTATATACCCTTTATTAATCTGTTAATATTAGTTAATTTTCAATGCAGTCATGGACCTTCCCGAGGAAGCTTTGCGGACCCCATAGGGGTCCCCCGACAACAGGTTTGGAACCATTGCCATGGAACATATTTCACAATTGATAATGTTACGCACCCAGGATCGCAAACGACATCCGTATATCTACAAGGAGCTTCCAACCCAGCTCAAGTTTAGGAAAGAACTGAAGACACACCTCTTTAAAGAACACAGCTGCGTGCTAAAGCATCAGTCCACGTCCACTTCCAGAACCCAGATACTGTTCCAGTCACTGATTCCCTGTTCCTTTGTATTTGACCATGTACCACACTTTTGTGGTTTTTGGCTAGCTTTGCTCTCTATAAATAGCACGTGCATACATCTACACATACATGGCTACTTACACGGTGTGCTTTGCCATTAAATAAATTTTGTTATTTGCAAACCAGTGTTCTAAACAAATGTCACCCATTCTTCATGTATTTGTCAATGTTTCTTAAACAAATTACTGAACGTCTATATTGGTTGAATGTTTAACTCTCAGTGTCATTCCTGTATCTGACCCCCACGTGGGCACAAACATGCATGCCATCTTTCTTTGCTAATCCACCTAGTACTTCTAATTTTAGTCTAATTTTCGTTAATGTCTGTATTTGAATGTCTTTCCCCCTTCAATTTAGGAACACGAGATGCAGGTTCATCGTCCTAAAATCACACATTACATCAAAATGCTTTTGTCTAGCCGACGAAAGCTCAGCAGCCCGTGCAGTTCATGCTATCTCTGTAGTTTTCATTCAGTGAATGACCCATTCCTCTCCCTCTCCACTGCCCCTTAGGTCCCTCTCACGTGCCCTGCTTGTTGTATAATGTATTTGTACATTGTGTCAGCCTGATGGTTGGAAAATATGAAGCTCACCCCCCGAATCTTACTGACCAAGCTACGCCCCTGGGGAAAACATTTCGGTGCTGTCAGAGGCCAGCGGTGGATTGCATATCTTGGAAGCCTTGAAACAGCTTGCATTTACTTGGGACATTTGTTGGGGGAATTGTGCATGTTAGAGTTCACTGCGCATGCCATAATGGAGGTTTGCACAATATGAACAATACTGCAAAGCACGTCAACTCTGCAGCTGAACGGAATCTATACCAAGGAATAGGGGAGGATTAGAGAAACAGAGCCACAGTAATGGGGACTGATAGGAGGACGGAGAAAAAGGGTATTATTTTGTGAAATAACCAACATTTTTTAAGCCTTTCCAAACAGAGAGAGGAGAGAGTGTGTGCTTTTTTGTTTGGGTGTTAAAATTCCTGGTGAAATCCGACAGACACTTGGCCATACCCAACTGAAAGCATCGTCACCCAACTGAATACCACAAAAGACATTTGTTAGGCGGGTGTAACACCACGAACACCCCCCCCCTGATGACACCCCTGGTTGTCTCTCCACAAGCTATCCCCCCTTGGAGAGGCACCTTCAGTTCTCAGCATGTTCAGTGCCTGTCTCTGGTACCTCCTTTCCATGCTCAGTTCACTCCAGACACCCTCTGCTTTTCCTCAAGCCCAGGGATAGATCCGTGTAAGCATCAGTGCTTAATTTGTGCTTGTTGTTTCCGGTACTGAACATCAGCACTTATTTGTGAGGGCCGGGGCTTATTCTTATGCCTCAAGCATTTGCTGCGAGCAAAAGACACGTATGGGAAAGACAGAAGAAGGAAAAACTAAAAAGCGTCATAGAGGGAGAAAGTAGAAAGTTGCAGGATGAGCTGAAGGGGCAGGGGTGGCCGTAAATGGATTGAAGAGGCCCGAGATGGCTTCAGGATTACGCTGCCTCAGTATTCAGTGCTGGCAGATTTAATTACAGCAGCCTCGTGTTTAAGAGAAGGGCTTTGAGCACCGGCACATCTTTATTTACAAATTAAGCACTGGTAGGCATGCAGGTACTCTGTCTTATCTGTGCTTGTTTCTTGCAGTGCGGCACTCTCAGTCTTTCATCGCCTCACCGAGCGAGACCACCACTGTGGAAGACATGAAGCAAACCACCAAGAGGCTGAGCCGGGACCAGCACTTCCGGGAGAGGTTTAACCAACTCATGAAGCAAAGAGACCCGTCCTTGGACAGTGAGAAGTGAAACCGGAAGTCTTGGCGCCTTCACCCTCTTTTCCTGAGGAGCAAATGGACACCATAGTTTATCCCTACTCCTTGCTGAAAGGAGGCACACTGCCAAGCACCCTGGACCACACTGTGTACCCTGCACTAGAGAGGAGAGAAACCTATTGGGAAGGGATGTTTGTCTTCCATCACAAACAGTGCGGCGAGCCACAACACAAGAAACAACATGGCTGCTGAAATCACGTGACCGGAACAATCACGCATGTTGAGCATCATAAAATTACACTACAATGACCGCAATATTGTTGGTAACCTTAATAATTTTGGAAAAGGGGCCAAGGATGCCTGCAAAGTCGGTACTGAGAAGAGTCAGGCCGAATGTTTGTAAAAAAAAAGGACTGCTAATAAAAAAGGCACTTAATATGAAACTGACACTGGTTCTTACAAAGGGGGGAGTGTCTCCTATGTTTGAGGAGTGACTTAGGGCAGGGTTAGGCAAAGACTGCCACAGGTCGCTCCTCCTTTCACCCATGTGGATGACAGCTCTTCATCATGCAGACCTAGGCCGTATCATCACTTGGGGACAGAAGTGGGGCTGTGTTTGCTGAAAACACTGATGGTTAATGTGTGATGTGGGAAAGGTGGACATTGTGGTTTTGCTTCGTTCTATGTAAATTTGGAGAATAATGGTCTCAGGACTAAAATTTAAATGTATCTTCTCATGTTGTGCAGTTTATAGGAGGAAATGTGGTGTGGTGGAGACCTGTGCCCTAATTCCAGGTTCACTGCTCGGCCACATTTTGTATACATTCACAGGTTGCTTTACCTCACCGGCCTCCGAGCCCTGATCCACAATAGCCTGGACCACATCTCCTCTATGGAGTTCAGTACGAATGAGTCCCTAGTGAATATAACTGTCAGTACCTGGTGCCCCCTTGTTAATCAAGGAGGTCTTTGGTCACCCATACGCTGCGGTGGAATTGCCGCAAAACAAGCTTATTACATAGTCATTTAAAGAAGCCACATTATATAAGGACAATACTTCCTACTGAGCTGAACTGTTAGCAAATAAAGGAAACCATGGGAAGATACTGTAAACAGACCATAATGCACAGATTCTAACATAATGTGTTACTGTTTGTTGTTACTTTCTCCCACCTGCCTTTAAATGTCAGTATACAACGTGCAGTGAGGATGGGTAATTTGGAGTAGGCTCAGTGCATGTGCTAGACTAACGTATAAAGGGTATTTGTGTCAAACCCTAATAGAACCCCTATGTTTGGATATCTAGAAAGAGAACTTGAGCCCATATAGCTCGTATTCTGTGATTTTTTATTTGCATTTCTGGCAGTCATTTAAACGATTCCTAACAAAACGAAACTTGTTGTGCCTATCTATTCAAATCATATTTTCTTGAGCATAATTTTGCACATTCTGAGGAGTGCAGCTCCTGAAATACAAACATGAGATTATTTCTGAAATGAGTCTCATTGAGCCTGGTTAGAAGTGAAAATGCGACACAGGAGATCTGGAAATTCACAGTCACATGTGCCATGTGGTGTCCTTAAGAACACAGGTATGATCATTCTTAGGCCTTGCCTGTTTTTTCACCCCCTGGGTCAGGGTCACTAACGTTAGCCCATCCTGTAAAGCTCCTCATTGGCCAGTGCTTCAGTGTTGGTCAACAAAACAATGGATGGAAGCACTGCATGGCCATGTGACCCATTCTGACCAATCGCACGATTCACTTTCATTCTGACATCTTGTAAAACTTTTCAGGCTCTGCTTTTCAGACCTTTCGTTGTTCTTCATCAGTCTTGCCTTTAGGTTTTAATGGATGTACATTTCTACTCTCCGTAACCAAATGAGTAATAAATAAATGTGTTTCTGCCACCGTGCCACTAATAAATGATTTCCAACTGCTGTTGTCTGTCACTTCTTCAGTGTTATAAATTATGGTCTGTGAGGGTCCCAGGGCTGCTGGGGGTAGGCCACCGGTGCTGCATGTCCTAGACCATGTGTACGCGCAAACATTTTCCCCAGGGCCAAAAGTTTGGTCTGTGATGTGACCGATGGCCACATTGATGAGAGCAGGGTGGCAATCAAGGGGGCAGGGGCAGTACGGCGAGTGTAAGGGACGTGAACCATGTACATCTAGTGGCTGAATTGCATAATGTGAAACCAGAAAGCTTGGAACGATCTTGGCTTCCCCACTTTACCAAATTGTGTGATCCTAGGCAGTTGTTTTATTCTATTTTCTCTCCTTTTTCTTCATTATCACATATAAGAGGACAGGATGTGCGCTGTACAAAGCCTTCTCCTGTCTGATTAAATACGCAATAATGTTATTTGTGTATAGTAGTATGCCAGGCCACCCAAACGGTGCACAAAACAACTGACTTGCCTCTTAGTCGGCTATTGGCATTGTTGTCAGGGCTGGGGGGGAGCATGAATGTATCTATAATCATGTTTGAAAACTATCACTTAAAAAATACTTCTCAATGCAATGATATAATCTGATGTACTAAGGTGGGAAGGTCCTTCATATTACTGAAGTACACTTTGAATTTTGAAGAGACCTTATTTTTAATACTTTTGCTGTAAGATGTCTTCCAAATAAATTTAAGTGGTGCAGGACACCTTCTTTTCTTATTTTCTTTTGCATCCGTTAACCTATAAATACTTGCTTGCTCAGTGCCAGTCATGACTGCATACCATATAAAAATAATTCTGTTTTTTTCCTCCCACCTGAAAAAAATGCTAGAAAATTAGGCAGGAAGTCTTAACTCCTAGCACACACACAAGACTGCAAGTAAATAAACTTTTGCTTAGGATTTATGCTGGAGTACCAGTCTTCACAAAAACATCAATACTACGTTTTGGCTGCAACAAAGAATGGAGCATCCTTCTTCAGGACAAGCCCTTATTTCATACTAAACCACAACGACTGTCCCCAGTCCTCTTTCGGTGCAAGCGAGAAACCCAATCTAATATAAAGATTTTTTTTTACCAAAAACGTATGCATATCGTTTTATGTTGATCTTTAGATTACATAGTGATACCCATGTCCTAAATACCAAAAATGTGCCGGAAATTAACAACTTAATGAAGAACAATTACAACACTTCAAACAATACCAGAAACGTATTTGATTTTTTTTTAATTTGTAAGTTTATTGCTCACGGCTACGGCCTTCTGACAGCCCTTCCACATACTCAGCATCCCCTGTGGTCGGGCGCACAACACATGATTTGGTCTGCCCACGAGGGGCATGGGAGGGTTAGCCCCTCACTCCAACTTAGGGCCAGCCTAGAGTCTTGGCTGCCCTAGGTGAGTCTACCCAAGACTGCCTCTCACACCCCGTAGCCTCAACACGTGCCTCCACACTCACGCAGAAGCAGACCGAGGGCCTGATGGCGTAAAGGCGGAGCTAACTTTTCATAAATCAGACCCCTAATGCCCTTTCCACCTGTTGTAACCCACGAGCATCTCATTCTCACTTTAATGAGCTCTTGAGCAAAGTCTTCAAAGTGGAAACATTTTAAAACAAATAAGTTACTTTCTTCGCATATTTAATACAACCACCTATCACTGCCACTGATTGCATAAACTGTGATGTTTTTAAGTTTTTTAAAAGGTAACTGTAATGTGTGTTAGAAATGAGAGATACCACATAAAGCATTCACTTAAAAAAAAACACAATGACATGTTTTATTCATTCTGTAGCTCACTGATCATTGCTCTAGTCTATATTGATTAAAAATCAAACTCCCTGCCAATAAAGTGATGAAGATGGGAGGAAGTGGTGTCAGGTCACAGAGCCTGGCCTGCCATGACTCACGCTCCTCATCTGTGCCTCAGTCACTTGATGCCCGCATCCCTGGAGAAGATGAGAGAGCTGCACCGCCAACCCCGTAGTCACATTTTACTCAGTAGCAGAAGCAAGGAAGAAATGGGCAGACTGGTCAGGGGAAGCTGGGTAGCAAAGGTCTCAGGTGCAGCTGAACCTCTAGAACACTAGGGGGCATATTTACAAGCCCCTTGCTTCGCCCTAGCTTCATTTTTGTTTACCCTAAGGCACGTTAAGGAGGCCTTTCTCCTGCGCGATATTTACAAACTGGTGCAATGCTTTCCTTGCTTAAACCCTTGCCCCACATTATGCCTGCACCAGGTATGATGTATGCAAGGGGGCGTTCCGATTCAGGGAGGCCCGAAAAAATGGCGCAGTGAAATTCACATTTCACTATGCCATTTTTCCCATCATTTTTAACGGCTGCTCAGAGCAGGTGTTAAAATGACACACTTGTTTTAATCGATGGTTTGATGCTATTGTCCTAATGATCACCATGGTGCGCCGTATTGTAAATATGGCGCAATCATGGTGTCGTTAGGTGGGGCAGGGGCAACGCAAGAAAAGTGACACATCAAGACTGATGCCCTACTTTCTTGTAAATATACCTCTGAGTTTTGAGTTATTGTTTCCCAAACATCAAACATCTCACATCTTTCTGGTCACTGACTGCTGACAAATATGAAACGGATGTGCCACTCGCTTAGTGGTACTTTGTTCAGTTCTACCGCTTCCCTTTGGATTCTACCATTGCAGATTTGTTACTCCTCACTGTAATGACAGGACTTCAAGTACCAGGATGCAAAGAAAAAACACACATTTGCTAAATTAAATGAGATTATGGTTTGCTCTTTGTATATCTCAAGATACAGGCTACAACTAGGATGAAAAGCGGGGGATTAAAGGTGCCAAATTTGGTTGTGCCCAGGGCGCCATCTGAGCACAGGCCGGCTCTGCCTGGACCCCAAAGCCAGGTGGAGAAACTAAGGTGCACGCACAGGTAATATGTTTACTCCTTGGCTCAGGAAACGTTTTTTCAAGCCCTGGACTTTTCTTTTAGAAATAATTTTCGTTTTCAGGGTTAGTTGCCCAATTAAAATGAATTGAACAGATCCAAGACTACAGCTCCCAGAATGCACTGGTTCTTTTAGGGAAGTGGAGTTCTGAAACCAAGTCACATGAAGTGATCCTTATGTACCCAACCCTGAACTGTTATGTCCACAGGTACCACTTTAGGGGATGGCAGGGAGTAAGGCAGAGGCGAAAAAGGCGCTACAAATTTTTTGAAATTTACTTGACGGATGTAAATTACTCTCTCACCTAAACTGTAGTTTATGTAGAACAGTTATCTCAGGTCTGAAACGACTTTTTGGTTTTATAAGCAATCAGGGCACTATGTTAATGACATAGTTTCCACACTATTGTTGAGCACATGTAAGTAACTTGTTTCAACAGCGCATTTATGAGACTGTGTCAAAGGCCCGGGCT
The DNA here is from genome assembly GCF_031143425.1 of Pleurodeles waltl. Classification (NCBI taxonomy): domain Eukaryota; kingdom Metazoa; phylum Chordata; class Amphibia; order Caudata; family Salamandridae; genus Pleurodeles; species Pleurodeles waltl. Next base: position 1,149,312,666 of record NC_090448.1, read on the forward strand.
GTTTATTGATGTCAGAAAGGATAAAAGGCCGACTCAGGAGGGGGAGGCTGTTTGGGGTGGTACACCCCCGTCATAAACACATTTTCTGATAAATAGTTTGGTACAGGTTGGGTATGGTGAGCTGTCAGTCGGATTTCACCAGGAATGTGTACAGACACACAGACAAAAACGCGCACACACTCCTTCCTTCTGCTTTGAAAGTCCTAAAAAATATTGGTTATTTTACAAAATATTGTGTTTGCTCTCACTTAGTGCCCCCCACCAATTCTCATTCCTCTCCCTTTCCACTGACCCTTAGGCCCCTCTCCTGCACCCCGCTTGTCCTATAATGCAGTGCTTGAAATGGAAAAAATAAAGTGCAGGTACTCTGTGCCAGAGTACCTACTTGTTTCTGAGAAGTGCCCTTACTCTCCAATTAAAAGTATTACGGTTTTCTCGAGATGTGCCGGTACTTCCCCTCTCAAAATAAAAAAGCGCCGGTACTCAGTACCGGACAGTACCAGCCCATTTAAAGCACTGCTATAATGTTTTTAAACATGATATACCAGCCTGATAGTTGGGAAATCTGAGGCCCCCAATCTAACTGACCAAGCTACGCCCCTGCAGATATTTCTGTAACAGGCCCGTTAACCCACCAGGTTATCTAACTGACGTCACGGCAGCGTCCCGTCTGACATCTGTCCACTCCGCATTATGTAAATGTCAACTTAATCTGACGCTGATGGCTGCGCTCAATGCCCTGCCCTGGGTGCCTTTCTGCTGAGCTCAGAGCTTTAGCAAGGGCGCTGCAGATGGTTGGGGGGGGGGGGGGGGGGGACATGCGGAGGAGAGAGGACCACCTCACGAGTATTGTGCTGAACACAACCAAATCTGCTTTCGCTCATATGAGGCCCCGTTCGAATGACGTCAGCTGTAAAATAGCTCCGGAGGTTACTGCGTCTGCTTAGGAATTCTGCGTGCATCCTTCAGGGTACAGGTTCTAAAGTACCCAGGGGTAGTTTAATCTTTGCATTTTTAAACATTAATAAGTTATATACCATTGAGATGGTTGATACCGGAAATGGTACTGACCCTTTCCCAGCCCCGCCAGCCTCAGATGTGACTGACTCTTCCCGTAGGCTACTAATAACGTAGAACTTCCAGAACCGTAACACGGCAAGTCCGACAGCAAATAAACAGGCCCTGTATGGAGATGGTGAGTACTGGACATGATGGGGCTGGCTAGTACTGGACATGGTGCAGAGCTGGTGAGTACTGGACATGGTGCAGAGCTGGTGAGTACTGGACATGGAGGGGCTGGTGAGTACTGGACATGGCGGAGCTGGTGAATACTGGACATGGAGGGGCTGGTGAGTACTGGACATGGTGGGGCTGGTGAGTACTGGACATGGTGCAGAGCTGGTGAGTACTGGACATGGCGGAGCTGGTGAATACTGGACATGGAGGGGCTGGTGAGTACTGGACATGGAGGGGCTGGTGAGTACTGGACATGGCGGAGCTGGTGAATACTGGACATGGAGGGGCTGGTGAGTACGGGACATGGTGGGGCTGGTGAGTACTGGACATGGTGCAGAGCTGGTGAGTACTGGACATGGTGCAGAGCTGGTGAGTACTGGACATGGAGGGGCTGGTGAGTACTGGACATGGCGGAGCTGGTGAATACTGGACATGGAGGGGCTGGTGAGTACTGGACAAGGCGGAGCTGGTGAATACTGGACATGGCAGGGCTGGTGAGTACTGGGCATGGTGGAGACGGTGAGTACTTTAGGAATGTATGTCGGAACGACGCCTGCCGGAACAACGAATGCCTGAACAACGAGGTCAGAACAACGACCTCGTTGTTACCACTATTGCCTTTACCACGAATGCCTTAACAACGATTTTTCGTTGTAAAGGCATTCCTGGTAAAGGCATTAGTGATAGGCATCCATTGTTCCTGCATGCGTCCCCCCTGGCCCCCCACCCCCACCCCTAAAAATTACCACGACCTCCCACACCCCCTAAAACCACACCAACCCCCCCACCTTTGCCCCTAAAACTACCCCAACCCCCCACCTCCTCCCTAAAATTACCGCGACCCCCACCCTACCCCCAAAACCTAAAACAACCCCAACCCCCACCCCATCCCTGAAACCTAAAGTACCCCAACCCTCACCCCTAAAACTACTCCGAGCCCCCCACCCTCCCCATAAACCTAAACCCTCCAACCCCCCACCCCGCCCCTAACATTACCCGACCCCCCAACCTACCCCTAAAACCTAAAACCCCAAACCCCCACCCCGCCCCTAAAACTGAAAATACCCCGAACACCCACCCCGCCCCTAAAACTAAAACCCGACCCACCTACCCCGCCCCTAAAACTAAAACCCCGACCCCCGCCCCTAAAACAGAAAATACCCCGACACCCCACCCCCACCCCTAAAACTAAAACCCCGACCCCCACCCCGCCCCTTAAACTAAAACTCCGACCCCCCACCCCGCCCCTAAAACAAAATACCCCGACCCCCACCCCACCCCACTTACCTGAGTCGTCGCCTCGTCGTCCTCCTCAGCCGACTCCCTTGTTTGTGCCTTAACAACGCATGTGCGTTGTTCAGTACATGCGTGGTTAAGGCACAAAACAACGAAGTCGTGGTTAAGGAAAGCGTTCTTCCGCTTTCGTTAACCAGGACTTCGTTGTTCCGGAGTCGGCCTAAAGGGCGTTTCCCGTACTGGAGATGATGGAGCTGGTGAGTGCTGGACATGGTGGGGCTGGAGAATACTGGACATGGTGCTGCTGGTGAGTACTGGACATGGTGGAGCTGGGGAGTACTGGACATGGTTCAGAGCTGGAGAGTACTGGACATGGTGAAGAGCTGGCGAGTACTGGACATAGTGCAGAGCTGCTGAGTACTGGACAAGGCAGACCTGGTGAGTACTGGACATGGTGGAGCTGGTGAGTACTTGACTTGGTGCAGAGCTGGTGAGTACTGGACATGGTGCAGAGCTGGGGAGTACTGGACATGGTGGAGCTGGTGTATACTGGACATGGTGCAGAGCTGGTGAGTACTGGACATGGTGGAGCTGGTGCGTACTGGACATTGTGGGGCTGGTGAGTACGAGACATGGTGGGGCTGGTTAGTACTGGACATGGTGCAGAGCTGGTGAGTACTGGACATGGTGCAGCTGGTGAGTACTGGACATGGCAGGGCTGGTGAGTACTGGACATGGTGCAGAGCTGGTGAGTACTGGACATTGTGGGGCTGGTGAGTACGAGACATGGTGGGGCTGGTTAGTACTTCACATTGTGCAGAGCTGGGGAGTACTGGACATGGTGGAGCTGGTGACTACTGGACACTGTGCAGAGCTGGTGAGTACTGGACATGGTGGAGCTGGTGCATACTGGACATGGTGGAGCTGGTGAGTACTGGACATGGTGCAGAGCTGGTGAGTACTGGACATGGTGCAGCTGGTGAGTACTGGACATGGCAGGGCTGGTGAGTACTGGACATGGCAGGGCTGATGAGTACCGGACATGGTACAGAGCTGATGAGTACTGGACATAGTGGGGCTGGTGAGTACGAGACATGGTGGGGCTGGTTAGTACTGGACATGGTGCAGAGCCGGTGAGTACTGGACATGGTGGGGCTGGTGAGTACTGGAAATGGTGGGGCTGGTGCGTACTGGACATGGTGCAGAGCAGGCGAGTACTGGACATTGTGCAGAGCTGGTAAGTACTGGACATGGTTGGGCTGGTGAGTACTGGACATGGTGGAGCTGGTGAGTACTGGGCACAGTGCAGAGCTGGTGAGTACTGGACATGGAGGAGCTGGTGCGAACTGGACATGGTGGAGCTGGTGAGTACTGGACATGGTACAGAGCTGGTGAGTACTGGACATGGTGCAGCTGGTGAGTACTGGACATGGCAGGGCTGGTGAGTACTGGACATGGTGCAGAGCTGGTGCGAACTGGACATGGTGGAGCTGGTGAGTACTGGACATGGTACAGAGCTGGTGAGTACTGGACATGGTGCAGCTGGTGAGTACTGGACATGGCAGGGCTGGTGAGTACTGGACATGGTGCAGAGCTGGTGAGTACTGGACATTGTGGGGCTGGTGAGTACGAGACATGGTGGGGCTGGTTAGTACTGGACATGGTGCAGAGCTGGTGAGTACTGGACATGGTGCAGCTGGTGAGTACTGGACATGGCAGGGCTGGTGAGTACTGGACATGGTGCAGAGCTGGTGAGTACTGGACATTGTGGGGCTGGTGAGTACGAGACATGGTGGGGCTGGTTAGTACTTCACATTGTGCAGAGCTGGGGAGTACTGGACATGGTGGAGCTGGTGAGTACTGGACACTGTGCAGAGCTGGTGAGTACTGGACATGGTGGAGCTGGTGCATACTGGACATGGTGGAGCTGGTGAGTACTGGACATGGTGCAGAGCTGGTGAGTACTGGACATGGTGCAGCTGGTGAGTACTGGACATGGCAGGGCTGGTGAGTACTGGACATGGCAGGGCTGGTGAGTACCGGACATGGTACAGAGCTGATGAGTACTGGACATAGTGGGGCTGGTGAGTACGAGACATGGTGGGGCTGGTTAGTACTGGACATGGTGCAGAGCCGGTGAGTACTGGACATGGTGGGGCTGGTGAGTACTGGAAATGGTGGGGCTGGTGCGTACTGGACATGGTGCAGAGCAGGCGAGTACTGGACATTGTGCAGAGCTGGTAAGTACTGGACATGGTGGGGCTGGTGAGTACTGGACATGGTGGAGCTGGTGAGTACTGGGCACAGTGCAGAGCTGGTGAGTACTGGACATGGAGGAGCTGGTGCGAACTGGACATGGTGGAGCTGGCGAGTACTGGACATGGTACAGAGCTGGTGAGTACTGGACATGGTGCAGCTGGTGAGTACTGGACATGGCAGGGCTGGTGAGTACTGGACATGGTGCAGAGCTGGTGCGATCTGGACATGGTGGAGCTGGTGAGTACTGGACATGGTACAGAGCTGGTGAGTACTGGACATGGTGCAGCTGGTGAGTACTGGACATGGCAGGGCTGGTGAGTACTGGACATGGTGCAGAGCTGGTGAGTACTGGACATTGTGGGGCTGGTGAGTACTGGACATGGTGGGGCTGGTGAGTACTAGACATGGTGGGGCTGGTGAGTACTAGACATGGTGGGGCTGGTGAGTACTGGACATGGCGGACCTGGTGAGTACTGGACATGGCAGGCCTGGTGAGTACTGGACATGGTGAAGAGCTGGTGAGTACTGGACATGGTACAGTGCTGGTGAGTACTGGACATGGTGGAGATGGTGAGTACTGAAGATGATGGAGCTGGTGAGTGGTGGACATGGTGGGGCTGGAGAGTACTGTACATGGTGCTGCTGGTGAGTACTGGACATGGTGGAGCTGGTAAATACTGGACATGGTGCAGAGCTGGTGAGTACTGGACATGGTGAAGAGCTGGCGAGTACTGGACATAGTGCAGAGCTGGCGAGTACTGGACATGGCGGACCTGGTGCGTACTGGACAGGGTGGAGCTGGTGAGTACTTGACATGGTGCAGAGCTGGTGGGTACTAGACCTGGTGCAGAGCTGGTGAGTACTGGACATGGTGGAGCTGGTGTATACTGGACATGATGCAGAGTTGGTGAGTACTGGACATGGTGGAGCTGTTGCGGACTGGACATGGTGGAGCTGGTGAGTACTGGACATGGTGCAGAGCTGGTGTATACTGGACATGTGCAGAGCTGGTGAGTACTAGACATGGCAGGCCTGGTGCGTACTGGACATGGTGGAGCTGGTGAGTACTGGAGATGTTGCAGAGCTGGTGAGTACTGGACATGGTGGGGCTGGTGAGTTCTGGGCACGGCGGGGCCGGTGAGTACTGGACATGGTGCAGAACTGGTGAGCACTGGACATAGTGGAGTTGGTAAGTACTGGACATGGTGCAGAGCTGGTGAGTACTGGACATGGTGTAGAGCTGGTGAGTACTGGGCATGGTGCTGCTGGTGAGTACTGGACATGGTGGGGCTGGTGAGTACTGGACATGGTGCAGAGCTGGTGAGTACTGGACATGGTGCAGAGCTGGTGAGTACTGGACATGGTGGGGCTGGTGAGTACTGGACATGGCAGAGCTGGTGAGTACTGGACATGGTGGGGCTGGTGAGTACTGGACACAGCAGGGCTGGTAAGTACTGGACATGGTGGGGCTGGTGAGTACTGGACATGGTGCAGAGCTGGTGAGTACTGGACATGCTGGGGCTGGTGAGTACTGGACATGGTGCAGAGCTGGTGAGTACTGGACATGGTGCAGAGCTGGTGAGTACTGGACATGGTGGGGCTGGTGAGTACTGGACATGGCGGAGCTGGTGAATACTGGACATGGCAGGGCTGGTGAGTACTGGGCATGGTGGAGACGGTGAGTACTGGAGGAATGTATGTCGGAACGACGCCTGCCGGAACAACGAATGCCTGAACAACGAGGTCGGAACAACGACCTTGTTGTTACCACTATTGCCTTTACCACGAATGCCTTAACAACGATTTTTCGTTGTAAAGGCATTCCTGGTAAAGGCATTAGTGATAGGCATCCATTGTTCCTGCATGTGTCCCCCCTGGCCCCCCACCCCTAAAAATTACTGCGACCCCCCCAGCCCCCCAAAACCACACCAACCCCCTCACCCTTGCCCCTAAAACTACCTCAACCCCCCACCTCCTCCCTAAAATTACCGCGACCCCCACCCTACCCCAAAAACCTAAAACAACCCAAACCCCCACCCCTAAAACAACTCCGAGCCCCCCACCCTGCCTCTAAACCTAAACCCCCCACCCGCCCCTAAAATTACCCGACCCCCCAACCCACCCCTAAAACCTAAAACCCCAACCCACCACCTGCCCCTAAAACTGAAAATACCCCGACCCCCCACCCCGCCCCTAACGCTAAAACCCCAACCCCCAACCCCCGCCCCTAAAACTAAAACCCCGACCCCCACCCCGCCCCGAAAACAGAAAATACCCCGACCCCCCACCCGCCCCTAAAACTAAAACCCCGACTCCCCACCCCCACCCCTAAAACAAAATACCCCGACCCCCCACCCCCACCCCACTTACCTGAGATGTCGCCTCGTCGTCCTCCTCAGCCGACTCCCTTGTTTGTGCCTTAACAACCCATGTGCGTTGTTCAGTACATGCGTGGTTAAGGCACAAAACAATGAAGTTGTGGTTAAGGAAAGCGTTGTTCCACTTTCGTTAACCAGGACTTCGTTGTTCCGGAGTCGGCCTTAAGGGCGTTTCCCGTACTGGAGATGATGAAGCTGGTGAGTGCTGGACATGGTGGGGCTGGAGAATACTGGACATGGTGCTGCTGGTGAGTACTGGACATGGTGGAGCTGGGGAGTACTGGACATGGTGCAGAGCTGGAGAGTACTGGACATGGTGAAGAGCTGGTGAGTACTGGACATAGTGCAGAGCTGGCGAGTACTGGACAAGGCAGACCTGGTGAGTACTGGACATGGTGGAGCTGGTGAGTACTTGACTTGGTGCAGAGCTGGTGAGTACTGGACATGGTGAAGAGCTGGTGAGTACTGGACATGGTGGAGCTGGTGTATACTGGACATGGTGCAGAGCTGGTGAGTACTGGACATGGTGGAGCTGGTGCGTACTGGACATGGTGCAGAGCTGGTGAGTACTGGACATTGTGCAGGGCTGGTGAGTACTGGACATAGTGCAGAGCTGGTGAGTACTGGACATGGTGGAGCTGGTGTATACTGGACATGGTGCAGAGCTGGTGAGTACTGGACATGGTGGAGCTGGTGCGTACTGGACATGGTGCAGAGCTGGTGAGCACTGGACATTGTGCAGAGCTGGTAAGGACTGGACATTGTGCAGAGCTGGTGAGTACTGGACATGGTGGAGCTGGTGAGTACTGGACACGGTGCAGAGCTGGTGAGTACTGGACATGGTGGAGCTGGTGCCTACTGGACATGGTGGAGCTGGTGCCTACTGGACGTGGTGGAGCTGGTGAGTACTGGGCATGGTGCAGAGCTGGTGAGTACTGGACATGGTGCAGCTGGTGAGTGCTGGACATGGCAGGGCTGGTGAGTACTGGACATGGTGCAGAGCTGATGAGTATTGGACATGGTGGGGCTGGTGAGTACTGGACATGGTGGGGCTCGTGAGTACTGGACATGGTGCAGAGCTGGTGAGTACTGGACATGGTGGGGCTGGTGAGTACTGGACATGGTGGGGCTGGTGCGTACTGGACATGGTGCAGAGCTGGCGAGTACTGGACATTGTGCAGAGCTGGTAAGTACTGGACATGGTGGGGCTGGTGAGTACCGGACATGGTGGAGCTGGTGAGTACTGGACACGGTGCAGAGCTGGTGAGTACTGGACATGGTGGAGCTGGTGCGTACTGGACATGGTGGAGCTGGTGAGTACTGGACATGGTGCAGCTGGTGTGTACTGGAGATGGCAGGGCTGGTGAGTACTGGACATGGGCAGAGCTGGTGAGTACTGGACATTGTGGGGCTGGTGAGTACTGGACATGGTGGGGCTGGTGAGTACTAGACATGGTGGGGCTGGTGAGTACTGGACATGGTGGACCTGGTGAGTACTGGACATGGCAGGCCTGGTGAGTACTGGACTTGGTGCAGAGCTGGTGAGTACTGGACATGGTACGGTGCTGGTGAGTACTGGGCATGGTGGAGATGGTGAGTACTGAAGGTGAGGGAGCTGGTGAGTGGTGGACATGTTGGGGCTGGAGAGTACTGGACATGGTGCTGCTGGTGAGTACTGGACATGGTGGAGCTGGTAAATACTGGACATGGTGCAGAGCTGGCGAGTACTGGACATGGTGAAGAGCTGGCGAGTACTGGACATAGTGCAGAGCTGGCAAGTACTGGACATGGCGGACCTTGTGCGTACTGGACAGGGTGGAGCTGGTGAGTACTTGCCATGGTGCAGAGCTGGTGAGTACTGGACCTGGTGCAGAGCTGGTGAGTACTGGACATGGTGGAGCTGGTGTATACTGGACATGGTGGAGCTGGTGTATACTGTACATGGTGCAGAGTTGGTGAGTACTGGACATGGTGGAGCTGTTGCGGTCTGGACATGGTGGAGCTGGTGAGTACTGGACATGTTGCAGAGCTGGTGTATACTGGACATGTGCATAGCTGGTGAGTACTGGACATGGCAGGCCTGGTGCGTACTGGACATGGTGAAGCTGGTGAGTACTGGACATGGTGCAGAGCTGGTGAGTACTGGACATGGTGGGGCTGGTGAGTTCTGGACACAGCGGGCCGGTGAGTACTGGACATGGTGCAGAGCTGGTGAGTACTGGACATGGCGGAGTTGGTGAGTACTGGACATGGTGCAGAGTTGGTGAGTACTGGGCATGGTGCAGAGCTGGTGAGTACTGGGCATGGTGCTGCTGGTGAGTACTGGACATTGTGGGGCTGGTGAGTACTGGACATGGTGCAGAGCTGGTGAGTACTGGACATGGTGCAGAGCTGGTGAGTACTGGACATGGTGGGGCTGGTGAGTACTGGACATGGCGGAGCTGGTGAGTACTGGACATGGTGGGGCTGGTGAGTACTGGACACAGCAGGGCCAGTAAGTACTGGACATGGTATGGCTGGTGAGTACTGAACATGGTGCAGAGCTGGTGAGTACTGGACATGGTGCAGAGCTGGTGGGTACTGGACATGGTGGGGTTGGTGAGTACTGGACATGGTGGGGCTGGTGAGTACTGGATATGGTGCAGAGCTGCCGAGTACTGGACATGGTACGGTGCTGGTGAATACTGGGCATGGTGGAGATGGTGAGTCCTGGAGATGAGGGAGCTGGTGAGTGCTGGACTTGGTGGGGCTGGAGAGTACTGGACATGGTGCTGCTGGTGAGTACTGGACATGGTGGAGCTGGTAAGTACTGGACACGGTGCAGAGCTGGCGAGTACTGGACATGGTGCAGAGCTGGTGACTACTGGAGACGATGCAGAGCTGGTGAGTACTGGACATGGTACACAGCTAGTGAGTACTGGACATGGTGAAGAGCTGGTGAGTACTGAACATGGTGGGGCTGGCGAGTACTGGACATGGTGCAGAACTAGTGAGTACTGGAAATGGTACAGACCTGGTGACTACTGGACATGATGCAGAGCTGGTGAGTACTGGACATGGTATAGAGCTGGCGAGTACTGGATGGTGAAGAGCTGGCGAGTACTGGACATAGTGTAGAACTGGCGAGTACTGGACATGGCAGACCTGGTGAGTACTGGACATGGTGGGAAGTTGCGAGTACTGGACATGGTGCAGAGCTGGTGAGTACTGGACATGGCGCAGACCTGGTGACTACTGGAGACGATGCAGAGCTGGTGAGTACTGGACATGGTGAAGAGCTGGCGAGTACTGGACATAGTGCAGAACTGGTGAGTGATGGACATGGCAGACCTGGTGAGTTCTGGACATGGTGGGGCTGGAGAGTACTGGACATGGTGCAGACCTGGTGAATACTGGACATGGAGGAGGCGGTGAGTACTTGGCATGGTGCAGAGCTAGTGAGTACTGGAAATGGTACAGACCTGGTGACTACTGGACATGATGCAGAGCTGGTGAGTACTGGACATGGTATAGAGCTAGTGAGTACTGGACATGGTGAAGAGCTGGCGAGTATTGAACATGGTGGGGCTGGCGAGTACTGGACATGGTGAAGAGCTGGCGAGTACTGGACATAGTGCAGAACTGGCGAATACTGGACATGGTGGAGCTGGTGAGTACTTGACATGGTGCAGAGCTGGTGAGTACTGGACATGGTGCAGAGATGGCGAGTACTGGACATTCTGGACCTGGTGAGTACTGGACATGGTGGGAAGTTGCGAGTTCTGGACGTGGTGCAGAGCTGGTGAGTACTGGACATGGCGCAGACCTCGTGACTACTGGAGATGATGCAGAGCTGGTGAGTGCTGGACATGGTACAGAGCTGGCGAGTATTGAACATGGTGGGGCTGGTGAGTACTGGACATGGTGAAGAGCTGGCGAGTACTGGACATAGTGCAGAACTGGTAAGTACTGGACATGGCAGACCTGGTGAGTTCTGGACATAGTGGAGCTGGTGAGTACTTGACATGGTGCAGAGCTGGTGAGTACTGGACATGGTGCAGAGCTGTTGAGTACTGGACATTCTGGAACTGGTGAGTAATGGACATGGTGAGGAGCTGCGAGTACTGGATGTGGTGCAGAGCTGGTGACTACTGGAGATGATGCAGAGCTGGTGAGTGCTGGACATGGTACAGAGCTAGTGGGTACTGGACATGGTGAAAAGCTGGCGAGTACTGAACATGGTGGGGCTGGTGAGTACTGGACATGGTGCAGAGCTGGTGAGTACTGGGCCTGGTGCTGCTGGTGAGTACTGGACATGGTGGGGCTGGTGAGGACTTGACATGGTGCAGAGCTGGCGAGTACAGGACATGGTGCAGACCTGGTGAATACTGGACATGGTGGAGGCGGTGAGCACTGGACATGGTGCAGAGCTAGTGAGTACTGGAAATGGTAGAGACCTGGTGACTACTGGACATGATGCCGAGCTGGTGAGTACTGGACATGGTATAGAGCTGGCGAGTACTGGACATGGTGAAGAGCTGGCGAGTACTGGACATAGTGTAGAACTGGCGAGTACTGGACATGGCAGACCTGGTGAGTACTGGACATGGTGGGAAGTTGCGAGTACTGGACGTGGTGCAGAGCTGGTGAGTACTGGACATGGCGCAGACCTGGTGACTACTGGAGACGATGCAGAGCTGGTGAGTGCTGGGCATGGTACAGAGCTGGTGAGTACTGGACATGGTGAAGAGCTGGCGAGTACTGGACATAGTGCAGAACTGGTGAGTGATGGACATGGCAGACCTGGTGAGTTCTGGACATGGTGGAGCTGGTGAGTACTGGACATGATGCAGAGCTGGTGAGTACTGGACATGGTGCAGAGCTGGTGAGTACTGGACATGGTACACAGCTAGTGAGTACTGGACATGGTGAAGAGCTAGTGAGCACTGGACATGGTGAAGAGCTGGCGAGTACTGGACATGATGCAGAGCTAGTGAGTACTGAACCTGGCAGGGCTGGAGAGTACTGGATATGTTGGAGCTGGTGAGTACTGGACATGGCGGAGCTGGTGAGTACTGGACATGGCGGAGCTGGTGAGTACTGGACATGGCGGAGCTGGTGAGTACTGGACATCGTGCTGTTAGTGAGTATTGAACATGATGGAGCTGGGGAGTACTGGACATGGCGGAGCTGGTGAGTACTGGACATCGTGCTGTTAGTGAGTATTGAACATGATGGAGCTGGGGAGTACTGGACATGGTGGAGCTGGTGAGACCTGGTGACTACTGGACATGATGCCGAGCTGGTGAGTACTGGACATGGTATAGAGCTGGCGAGTACTGGACATGGTGAAGAGCTGGCGAGTACTGGACATAGTGTAGAACTGGCGAGTACTGGACATGGCAGACCTGGTGAGTACTGGACATGGTGGGAAGTTGCGAGTACTGGACGTGGTGCAGAGCTGGTGACTACTGGAGACGATGCAGAGCTGGTGAGTGCTGGGCATGGTACAGAGCTGGTGAGTACTGGACATGGTGAAGAGCTGGCGAGTACTGGACATAGTGCAGAACTGGTGAGTGATGGACATGGCAGACCTGGTGAGTTCTGGACATGGTGGAGCTGGTGAGTACTGGACATGATGCAGAGCTGGTGAGTACTGGACATGGTGCAGAGCTGGTGAGTACTGGACATGGTACACAGCTAGTGAGTACTGGACATGGTGAAGAGCTAGTGAGCACTGGACATGGTGAAGAGCTGGCGAGTACTGGACATGATGCAGAGCTAGTGAGTACTGAACCTGGCAGGGCTGGAGAGTACTGGATATGTTGGAGCTGGTGAGTACTGGACATGGCGGAGCTGGTGAGTACTGGACATGGCGGAGCTGGTGAGTACTGGACATGGCGGAGCTGGTGAGTACTGGACATCGTGCTGTTAGTGAGTATTGAACATGATGGAGCTGGGGAGTACTGGACATGGTGGAGCTGGTGAGTTCTGGACATGGTGGGGCTGGTGAGTACTGGACGTGGTGGGGCTGGTGAGTACTGAACCTGGCAGGGCTGGAGAGTACTGGACACGGCAGGGCTGGAGAGTACTGGATATGTTGGAGCTGGTGAGTTCTGGACATGGTGGGGCTGGGGAGTACTGGACATGGTGGAGCTGGTGAGTTCTGGACATGGTGGGGCTGGTGAGTACTGGACGTGGTGGAGCTGGGGAGTACTGAACCTGGCAGGGCTGGAGAGTACTGGACACGGCAGGGCTGGTGAGTACTGGACGTGGTGGAGCTGGGGAGTTCTGGACATGGTGGGGCTGGTGAGTTCTGGACATGGCGGAGCTGGTGAGTACTGGACATGGCGGAGCTGGTGAGTTCTGGACATGGTGGGGCTGGTGAGTACTGGACGTGGTGGAGCTGGGGAGTACTGAACCTGGCAGAGCTGGTGAGTTCTGGACATGGTGGAGCTGGCGAGTACTGGACGTGGTGGAGCTGGTGAGTACTGGACACGGCAGGGCTGGAGAGTACTGGATATGTTGGAGCTGGTGAGTACTGGACATGGCGGAGATAGTGAGTACTGGACATGGTGGGGCTGGTGAGTACTGGACGTGGTGGAGCTGGGGAGTACTGAACCTGGCAGGGCTGGAGAGTACTGGATATGTTGGAGCTGGTGAGTACTGGACATGGTGGGGCTGGTGAGTACTGAACCTGGCAGGGCTGGAGAGTACTGGACACGGCAGGGCTGGAGAGTACTGGACATGGTGGAGCTGGTGAGTACTGGACATCGTGCTGTTAGTGAGTATTGAACATGATGGAGCTGGTGAGTACTGGACATGGCGGAGCTGGTGAGTTCTGGACATGGTGGGGCTGGTGAGTACTGGACGTGGTGGAGCTGGGGAGTACTGAACCTGGCAGGGCTGGAGAGTACTGGACACGGCAGGGCTGGAGAGTACTGGATATGTTGGAGCTGGTGAGTTCTGGACATGGTGGGGCTGGGGAGTACTGGACATGGTGGAGCTGGTGAGTTCTGGACATGGTGGGGCTGGTGAGTACTGGACGTGGTGGAGCTGGTGAGTTCTGGACATGGTGCAGAGCTGGTGTATACTGGACATCGTGCTGTTAGTGAGTATTGAACATGGTGGGGCTGGTGAGTACTGGACGTGGTGGAGCTGGGGAGTACTGAACCTGGCAGGGCTGGAGAGTACTGGACACGGCAGGGCTGGAGAGTACTGGATATGTTGGAGCTGGTGAGTACTGGACATGGCGGAGATAGTGAGTACTGGACACGGCGGGCTGTATCAGTAGGGGAGGAGCAGGCTGTGATGCCCACACGCTTTAGTTGCACCCTCAGGGCAGCTGGCGCTGAAGACTGGGTTATTATTCTAACTGCAATCGTAGAATATTTTCAGAGAAGTTTCCCCAAATATTAAAAAATCGCGATAAAAAAGTTGAAAACTTCATCTCAGTACAATCCTGTGGACACAGCGGAAGGTAACATCCAAGGACTCCCACACCTGCACCACCAGCAGCGCAGGGTTCCTTCTTGGGGAGGGTGGGTAGTGGACAGGGGTGCATCATGAATGTGCACCTTCACACAGGGTGCAGTTGTTACCCAGTTTATGCCACTGCACTTTCTAATCTAAAGTGAGGGTGATAGTTTTAACTCTGAATTTCTCTGAGTTCCTGCGCGCACCGCAGACAGCACAGCTCGGAAACAGCGAGCAGTGATTGCTTCTCTGTGCTGTGCCAGTCAGTACTGGCCTGGCCTTTAGGGCACCCTGGCCCTGCCAGATGGGCCACTTGAGATGGCAAGTGTGTGCGCTGCTTTTTGTAGACCCGTGGGTCTGAATGGGACTAAAAGGACACAAAATGGATCTTTTAGCTGGACCACCTGGTAATGCCATTCTGCCAGATGGTCTGAAATGCAAGTCCGAGACAGCCTGCGGGAATACAGACACTCACTGTGCGACCTCTGGAGTTCAATAAGTCTGATCAATAGTGCTTTGTCTGCATCTGGGCGCTAGCTGAAAAACCTCTGCGCACTCTTGCAATCGTGTGCCTCATTCTTGGATGGGTAGGGAGGAAGGCTGAGCACACATTGTATCAGAGCCCCTGGGGTACAGGTGCCCCCACTTTTCCAGTGCCCCACACTCGGAGCAAGGCCTATATGCACCTGTGAGATACTGGATTTTTAGGGACCCTCGATGTATTTTGCAGGTTGGGTGTGTGAGGGTCATTTTGCCTTGTGTTATAGCGAGTCATCCCGTGTAAAGATTTTTTACTGTAAGAAAGCTGACTTCAGGGGACCAGTGAAAGTCATAATACAGATGGGCCATGGTTGCCTGGCACGTAGCGAATCAGCGACTGCGTAAAGTCCGACCATCACTGATGGTCAGTTCAGGGGTGTAATGGAGGCTCCCGTAGTCCCCCCGGTGCGAGGGCCCACAGGGTCCCTTGTTTTGGAGGGGGGGCCCCTCAGCCCCACCATGCCATTGCATGCGAGGCAGAATGTGTTCCAATGGCATGCAACAAGAAACATGTAAACACTTGGCAAAGCCACTCTGCTTCCAGAGCAAAAAGAAACAGAAAAGCAACACTGTTAGTTTTCAGTCAGACAGAGGCAAGCATACCCCATGCCCCTGAAAGTCCTTGGCAGAGCTCAGTATGATGCGGTGGGGGCCGGTGTGTGGCACCGGCATTTATTTTTGGGGACCAGCACTTAGTTTTCCACATCATTTATTTTACGAAGCTCAAGACATGGAAATTACACAGACCAGAAAGATGGCAAACCCGTCACAAAACGAGAAAGCAGGAACTTGCTGGAGAGAGATGAAGGAGGAGGGAGTGTCTGGTAGTGGATTTGAAGAATGTTGAAGTGGTTTTAAAACTACTAACCTTGGTACCCCGCACCCTAATTTTTAATTGCAATGGACATGGGTTCTGAGCCGACCCTCTTCAAATTAGGCACTGACTGCGGCAAAAGGGGCCCCAACCCTTGAGGGGACCCCCTACTGAGCCCAAGACCAATGAATATCTGTGTGATCTGGGAGACACCGGGGTCCCTCGTCACTTTCTGCAGGGGGCCATCAGAGACTCTCAGTGCTCCGGCCTTTTTGGAAAGCCATTGGCCGATTGTACCAATAAGGGAACGGGAAGTGGGAAAAGTCACCCATATTATTAGGATGGCAGGGTGGGAAAGAATGGGGGGGCGGTTTGAGCCCTGTCTAAGGCATCATCTCGGAACACACAGGCACAATGCCAGAAGCATTACCTCCTGCCCCCCCCCCCCCCCCCTTGTGGTCCCCTGTGAAGATGTATAAGACCAATACCAGTGCTGGTAACGTGTCATGCATGGCCTGGCAACATGGTCCCTCTACTCTTCCTGCTCGCCTTACTCTTCCTTCACCCTTGCCATTGGTGCCAGACCGCTCCCCCCTCTTCACTGCAGCACTTTACAATGGCCTCAAAGTGCCATCCAATACTGTACTCAGGACCACGGGAATCATGCGATTGTCTGGCTGTGGCGCTTTTCATATAATTATAGATTTGCTGCACTTGCCACGTAATCCATTAACTGCTGCATAATATGCAAATTTGAACAAAAAAAAGTTTCTAACCAAACGGTTCCAAAGTTACTAAAAAGTGCAGTGTTGGGGTGCAGAAAAAGGCCCTTTGCAAAAGTTGACTGGTCACCTTTTTGTTGCTTATTGCTGTATTCTGTTGCTTATTGCTATATTCAAGTGTTAAATTGTTATTGCTGGGGTGCAGCCAATGCCCAGACAGTGTAAACATGACAAAATAATGAATACTATCACAAAATGTGCCGCGTTACGCTGCATAATTTGCCTTTTCTTTCCGCATAATTTAGCTCTCTGCTGCAAATTATTCAGTGGTCCTAACTGCACTGGAAACCTGTGTACAAAAAGCCTCCATATACAGCTCCCCAGGGACCTTGGGCGATGCTTTGCCACAACAGCTTGGAGTGGCAACACCAGGTTTCGGCTATCAGAGACCGGGGTCCCCTCCTTCAGAGAGCCCATGCTGGCCCCACTGGACAAGGTGAGAGCTGGGGCCAGCCCTTTGGCACCCCGTGTAGGGCTCCTCTCTGAACCCTGAGGCCTCTGTGTTCCTTCCCTAGATGCTCAGACACTTGGGGGATGAGTAACCCCTGCTCTCCCTCTCAGCTGTGACCCAGAGGGCAAGGTATCTCCTAACCATCCATCCATTCTCTGGTGTCAGCTGCAGACCAGGCTGCAGCATCTCTTCCTTTGATGAGATGCTGGATGTTTGGTAAAAAGCACTCCATCCATAGGGATTCGCCCTAGTTCCCTCCCTGACCCAATGTCCCTCTCTTTGGGGGGCTTTTTCACGCTGTCTTGCACTCTAGTGCATTGATGCACCCTTGGGGATCCTAGAGCCCTACACAAACAATTAGCATAGCATAACATAACAATATAACTAAACTAAACAAACATTATAGCAACGTGTGCTAGGACGTGCTTGTTTAAAGAGTTGTAGGCACAACATGGTATTGATTCTTTTGCAAAACTACTACCCGGGACATGTCCGTTTCGCCTCTTACCGTGGCCTTCTTACCATCTATACCCCCTCCATTTGCAGCCCTTGTTAAAAAACTCACTGTTTAGTGCTTATTTTTGGTTGATAATGTTTGTTCTTTATTGAATGCACTCAATGTGTCTCCACTTCACATTTTGACCCTTCGCTGCCCCAGCACCACCGGCCTTCCACCCCTTGGACTCATGCCCATTTCTTCCAGCTTTTTGGACCCCTGCCTCCTTTGGAAAATCCCAGTCAACACCCCGGCCAAGTAAACTAGTTCTCCTCTGCAGAGTTGGACTGGTCTGAAGGGCAACCTGGCAGTGCCAGAAGGGCTGGTTTGAGAGTTTAGTTTGGGGGGGTCTCTTTTATGGTCTGGTGGGCCACATTTTACTGGGAGCATCTCTGATTTCACTACAAACATTCCCTGCTGCAAGCACAAACACATGTTGTCTCCCATACCTTGCAAAACACTTATACAGTGTGCCTTTACAAGTTGAAAACTGCTCTGATTTTCAAATGTGGGAAGCTTCTGTAGCTATCTGATTTGCTATTGGGGAGCCACTTTTTTAGCTTTCTGATTCGGCGTACTATTTTCTGTCCCAGTTCAACCCTGCTCCTCTGTAGCCCATGGCATCTGAGTGAAACATATGCACAGAAATCTGCTCCTGTTTCCCGGATTATGGTGCCATGCTGGGCAATGTCCCTGGTGTCCTCCATGACCCACTTTACTGGCTTCTCTTCATTAATATTTGATTTGTTTTCAATTAAATGAAATCGCCTGCTTGTTTTCTCGCTGCCTGAGGGTTATTGTTTGAGGTGTTCATTTGTGAATCTCACAGTGGTGACTGGTGAAGCTCAAACCTGGTGCAGCACGGATGCCAGCCCACATCTGCACAGTGTGAGCCAGGACATTCACGCCTTATAACTAAGAATCTACTTGGAAGGGGCAGAGTGGGAACATGAAAGGATTCTCAGATCTCCAACTGTCTGAGAGTAAAGAGCAGAGCCAGAAAGATCTGACAGGCCCAGGTACCAAGGACCCTAATGTTCTGACAACAGGGTACACCAATATTGGGGTCTCAGGCCTCATCAGGCAGCAGTGATAATGTCATACAAAGCTTTATCAGTGATGAATGCCAACCTGGAAGTCATGAAACACCAGCCACAGAACCGAGTGCCCTCCACACTATGGTTCTGCAATATGTCTTCAAGCACAGCATAAACTATCACTCAAACGTCAGCTTTGAATATACCTAAAAAATCTGTACTTTGACCTCAAACATCAGCTTATTTGGTTTCTGACTATTCATATACTTTGTTATCAAGTACAAGCTTTTCATGTTGAATAAAGCAAGTAAATCCACTCCACCAACAACAGAAGAATACTTCAGCTATGTGGTACAATATGTTCACCATGTGGCTTTGGTAAATCTGACTTCTTCAGGGCCTCTTTGACCTGATTAGTTCATCAATGCTGCAGTCTGTGTGTACTTCACTCGTTTGGGCCCTTGTAGGGTGAACTTGCATCCCACAGAAAAGGTCTGATTCTCAGTGGATTTCATCGGTCAATCCTCAAGTGCCAAAATGGAAATTTCTGGAAAGGGCCCACAATGGCTACTGATGAACTATAGCCACTAACAGGCCCCGAGACACATGGGTATGGGTCACATTTTAGATGATCTAGTGGAACAGGTGCAGGGCATGCGCATGTTTGTCAAACCCCAGAGCAAGAAAGCTCTCCCAAGTCCCTGACAAAACTACAGCCACAAATCGGGGAAGATATCGACATCAACCTCTTCGGTTCCATAACCAAAGATCAACATCATCTTGTTGTGATGGATGGACTATCCAGATCTCCTGAAGTTATGGCTCTTCCTAGCATCTCAGCAAACGTAGTTATTCAATCTTTGAACAAGACATTTTCGACCTTTGGCATTGCTGTGGTTGTCAAATCTGATGATGGGCCACCATTCAGATTGTCAGGGTTATCAATTCCCACATATCAAAGGTTCTGTGTCAGACTCTGAGAAAATACTGAGACTCTCCACAAGTCTCTAGCTGAACTTCTGTTTGGTCACAAATTAAGGATCATACTTCCTCGAGGCAGATTTGCACCGCACTCCGACTCGATGATAGTGAAGCAGGATGAGAGAAAAACAAGAAATGATGCTGACCACAGAAGACATGCAAGACATTTGAGACAGTGTCAAGCTGATCAAGTCTAGGCCCACTTTAGACATTCAAACAAGGATGAATCTCAACATGACCCATAGTCATTTGTGTAACAGACTTCTAAGGACTCTGCTGATCTGTGTTCATAGTCTAGAGAGATAGGCACAACCTCTCCTACAGCTCGTCATATTTGCGTCCATTGAAACGAGATCCATACAAGCTCTTGTCAACTTAAGTTTCATGAGCCACGCCAAGACGTGGAACACTCTTCCCACCCACCTGCATCAGACCAAAGACCTTCTTTCCTTCAGGAGACTACTCAAGACCTGGCTGTTCGAGCAGTAGCAGCACCTCCCCACCATTATCCCCCCCAACCTCAGCGCCTTTAGACCCTTACGGGTGAGTAGTGCGCTTTACAAATTCCTGATTGATTGATTGATTGATACTTAGCAAAGTTGCTGAAGAAAGAGGTCCATCAATAACTTTCTTTCTGAACCCTGTCAAGAAGCTCAAACCTCCCCTCTTGGTTCCAGATCCAAGCTGAGTCACTAACCAAGGATGGGGGTACTTTGAAGAGTCCATGAACAGCTGCTGAGATTCAGGGCATATACTGCTGACAACCAGTCTCCCAGAAGCAAGGGAACATCACCTGAAACTGCACATCTTGCTGAGGAAGATGTGGGTCTACCTGAGACGTGAGAGCTTGTCTTCCACCTGAGAAGGCAAAAGGAGAGTGCCGGGTCCAGCAGGAGTTGCCTCCTTGAAGAGGTGAATCTGTGCTGCTGAGTCAGGAGAGGAGCAGCTGAAAAGAAACTGTTTGGCCATCCAAGGTAGTGTGCCTGGATCCGACCTGCATGAACTCAAGGGGCTTCACTTTCCCATTCAACCAAAGACACATTTGTCAATGAAGGTGTACCTGAGTGCCTGCTGTTGCACTCACCATAGAGGAAGAACCTTCCATTTCCTACATCAGCATCTCAGCAGCCGAACTGGAGAAAAATAACTTCCTCCCACAAGGGCAAGAGCCTTGCATCCTTTGCTGAATTGCTGCACTCATCACTGGTTGATGTGGAGAGAAGGAGGCAGGACTACTGAGACGAACTTTGGTAAAAGCCATAAGTGCATCTACTCGCCCCTTGCACAAAAGCAAGTGGACGCCCGCGTTTGGGATGATCCAAGTTCACACTAGGGATGAAGTAACACAAATGTGTGAAAACATTGACTATGAACCTTGAACTGGCTAAACAGAACTGCATGACCCCTGCATACCAGAACTGCATAGTCAAGTTCGGACTGACCCACTTGACACAGACTATAGGAAAGCTGCTTTAGTTTGGACATAGTGAGGCTGCACCTACACTCAAGAACTCTCTTTGACACATCTGTGTGGTGAACCCCACAGAGCACCATAGTTGTCAGTAGCGCTAGCTCTTCGATGTGTACCCTGCTATGCTTTGGTGTGATTAAAGTACTTCTCTTTTCTAAAAAGAAAAGCCGTGGGCTGGACACCCACTTATTTTGTGTGTTGTGTGACTTGCGAGTTCTGAGTCTCTGCACCCGCACACTACCTCCCTGAGACCACTGACAGCTCGGCCTTGCTGCACTGAAAGTTAACTGCAATAGATTTGTACTTGCCAGTTTTCAGCTCCATAGTAGGACAGGAGACAGGACACAGGACATTAGTGCTAAATGACCCAGCCACCAGGCCTGGGACATTAGTGCCAAATGACCCTAGTTACCAGGCCTGGGACATTATTGCTAAATGACCCCAGTCACTAGGCCTGGGACAAAAGTAAATGACCCCAGGCACCAGACCTGGGACATTAGTGCCAAATGACCCTAGTTACCAGGCCTGGGACATTAGTGCCAAATGACCCTAGTTACCAGGCCTGGGACATTAGTGCTAAATGACCCCAGTCACCAGGCCTGGGACAAAAGTAAATGACCCCAGTCACCAGACCTGGGACATTAGTGCTAAATGACCCTAGTCACCAGGTCTGGGACATTAGTGCTAAATGACCCTAGTTACCAGGCCTGGGACATTAGTGCTAAATGACCCCAGTCACCAGGCCTGGGACAAAAGTAAATGACCCCAGTCACCAGACCTGGGACATTAGTGCTAAATGACCCTAGTCACCAGGTCTGGGACATTAGTGCTAAATGACTCCAGTCACAAGGACTGGGACATTAGTACTAAATGAGCCACCCACCAGGCCTGGGACATTAGTGCTAAATGACCCCAGTCACCAGGCCTGGGACATTAGTGCTAAATGATCCCAGCCATCAGGCCTGCGATATTAGTAAATGGCGCAGCCAAAGGCCTGGGACATTAGTGCTAAATGACCCCAGTCACCAGGTCTGGAACATTAGTGCTAAATGAGCCCAGCCATCAGGCCTGGGACATTAGTAAATGACCCCAGTCGCCAGGCCTGGGACATTAGTGCTAAATGGGTCCAGCCACCAGGCCTGGAACATTAGTGCTAAATGATCCCAGCCACCAGGCCTGGGACATTAGTGCTAAATGAGCCCAGCCACCAGGTCTGGGACATTAGTGCTAAATGATCCCAGCCACCAGGCCTTGGACATTAGTAAATGACCCCAGTCACCAGCCCTGGGACATTAGTGCTGAATGACCCCAGGCCTAGGACATTAGTGCTAAATGACCCCAGTCACCAGGCCTGGGACATTGGTGCTGAATAACCCCAGGCCTGGGACATTAGTAAATGACCCCAGTCACCAGGCCTGGGACATTAGTGCTAAATGACCCCAGCCACCAGGCCTGGGACATTAGTGCTAAATGACCCCAGTCACCAGACCTGGGACATTAGTAAACGATCCCAGTCACCAGCCCTGGGACATTAGTGCTGAATGACCCCAGCCCCAGGCCTGTGACATTAGTAAATGACCCAGCCACCTGGGTCGAGGCCCTGTAACCCCCGTCTCCCCCAAGTGGGTTCTGACAGCATCATCAGCACGGAGAAGGCACAGTTGATGCTAATTCTTGGCTACACTGAGGCAGGTCTTTGAACTGGTTTGTGGAGGATGTCCCTCCCGGGGGCATAGTTTCAGGGGAGTATTTAGGGTGTTACACCCCGTAATAATTTATTTTCAGAAAAATAGTTTGGTACAGGTGCTTTCATTCTGGCACGGTGAAGTGTCTATAGGATTTCACAAGGATTGTTTAAAAAAAACACTGACAAAAACACACACACACTCCCTCTGTCTCTGCTTTGAAAGTCTTCAAAAAAGTTGTTTTTTTAAATAAAATATTGTGTTTGCTCTCACTTAGCACCCCTACCAATTTGTTTGTCATATAATGAATTTTGACCATATATGCCAGTGTGATTGTTGGAAAATCTGAAGCTCCCCCCCCTCAGTCTTACTGACCAAGCTACCCCCCTGGTCCCTCCCTGTGGGACAGATGGCTTGCATGTCGTCTCTGCAGGATCGCCTCAGACACTCCTGTGTGGTAGGTGCCATATGCGGGTACATATGGTGACAGCACCACCTGTGGTTTCACTGGCTCACTTCCACCTCAAAGCTTTAGTGAAGATTGTTCCTGCCCATTAGACCACAGTCTCTCAGCTATAGAACAGGAGGATTGCAGGACCCCCCTGGAGTTCGAGGGACTTTTCAGTGGTGCCAGAGATTGTAATCTGCTCAAGGAGCAGTGCTAAATGTAAAAGAAAAAATAAATATATATATATATATATATATATATGTGTGTGTGTGTGTGTGTGTGTGTGTGTGTGTATGTATATATATATATATATATATATATATATATATATATATATATATATATATATATAAATATATGCAGACAGCCAAAGTTTGCTTGGAGCCCACTGGCAGAACTGATGAATGCCGAGTTAGCAGAATACCAAGGCTGCCTAGTTCTGAGTCCACCTCTTGTCTCTTTCTACACTGCCCTGCATTTCTTGTCTCTCAATCTCAGTCTTGCAGGTTTGTTCTCTTCCCTGCTTCCTTCCTTTGTCATGGCTTTCTTTTCCTTACTCTATCATACATCATTTTCTACCTTTCTTGTCCTAGCTCAAACTCTGATGATGAAAAATAAGCACCAGTTCCCAAAAAATAAGGGCAGGTGCCCACCACCTCCACCCACTGGCACAAGTTAAGCATGGTCAATGGGGGTCCTAACCCTTCCCAATGTTCTGATCCTTACTAATGATGGCAATCAGGTGGAGTCTAAAGCCTGAATCCCAAACAGTTGAGACCTCTAGGGTCAGCTACCCAAGATCGTCATTCGCTGATCTGGAGAAGACAGAATTGCCACTCAGTAAGTCCTCTTGGTTTTTGCTTCCTGAGAGGACAATCTAGTAACCCAGAGCCTATATCAACGGACAAGATCAGGTGAGATCACCAGCGCAAGAGCAGGTAGGTCATGTTTGCTCAGAATGAAACCAAACCTTGTGATTCTAGCATCCTTTTATCTGCAGCCGCTGCAAATCTCAAGGGGGGGAGCGGGACAATAAATGTAAAAAAAGAACAATAATAAGAAAAAATAAACTTACCTATCCTGACATCACACACCTCTTCTGATGGTGTCCCAGCAGTCCCTAGGACACCAGCACAGGCTCCCCATGCAATCCTGGTGCTGCTCTCATGCTATACCTAGCATGAGAGAAGCATCAGGATTGGTCTTAGCAGCTTGGTCTGCCACTCAGACACTGCGTTGGAGTCTGTGCAGTTTCCCCAACCCGGCTGTGTTGCACAGCCGGGTTGGAGAAACCTGAGTGTGCATGTCAGTTTGACTGGCCTAAGACGGACGGCCAAACTGACATGCGCACTTAGTGCACTCATTCCATTCCTTCTCCCCCCTCCCATGGCCCAGCCCCACCCTTCCGTTCACATGCTGGCTCAGCTGAGCCAGCAGCTGAAAAATAAAACTTCATATCATTATATTTTTCATCTGCTGGCTATTTTCTAGTGGGGCGACACTCCTCTGCCATTGTGAAGGAGCCGACCCTGCATGCTTTTGTCTTTCATGAAGGGAGTGGGACTTGCTTTCAACATTTTCAGAGCTTTCCCTCATAGGTACAGTTCAACCTGTATCCCTGGACTTGCCAGACAAGCCTGATTGGCATGTGCACCCTATACAATCCGTGTCAGACCAACCTGATACATAATTTCAACGTCTTCATTCATTTCTGGATAAGTAGGCCAGCTTCATTAGCACAAAGAAACACAGTACTAATGGAATATACAACATAATAGAGCCATACATTAAGCCTACTTAATCAATTGCTGACCTAGTTATATATTGTGTTCCGCGGTAACAGGACAGAACGTACCAAAGAAACAAAAAGTGACTTTAATTTGGCATAGCATTAAAGAATTTTAAATTCAAACAATGTCTTAAAAAGCCTTAGGGCTAACAAACCAAGAGTGAAACACATGTCAGCTAAAATAATACCTGAACTTGTGATTACTCGGTCAACCTAATTTGTAGATCAACAAACAATATATTTAAACATCCTCCAGACCATTGGACCAAATATGTGCCCATTATTTGGAAAAGAGGGCGGCGGTGGTAACTCTAACTTCAATATTACATAAGTTACTATTCAAAATTCTAAGGTACCTCCAGATACACACCCAACAGAAAAATCAAGCCCAGCTACACTTTTATTCATGCTGTTGTTGGTAGATAGCATCTGCTTTCTGATCAGACCAAATTCTGATCTCTCGGGTGCAGGAACCCTTGGTCATGAACATTTTTAACTCTCCATTGAAAGCCAAAATAAACATTCAACTGATCTGGATGGGCTGAAAACCTCTCATCAGACAAGCCTTTAGAATCTAGATTGCTGCATCAGAATCCTGCCTTTTTCCAACATCCAAAATATCTCCTCCATCCAACTGACCCCGACGAAATAGGACATCAGGCCATTGTACCCAAAACAACAGTCGATAGAAGATCTGATGGTGAAAACCAAACCTTTCGTCAGCATCATCTGATTAACAACTCTTAAGTGAAAAGTGCCTTGAAGTGGTAGTGACAGAACACATTGGTTTATAGTAAAACAACTAAATAAGTATAAAGCATCACACTTAGACTCCTGACTCTAATCTTGCCATTGCTCCTCAAGTCAATGCGTTGGTCAAAATAATCAATTGCTGAATAAGTCCTTCCACTTCCAAACAGACCAAGTGGTGGAGTTGACAAGAGCCCTTGACCTTGCGTGCCTGGACTGCTTCCACATCATCTACGCTGGTCTCTGTAAGCAATGCTTTGCTAGGAACATTACAGGTGCATGCAGGCAAACTGTGCCCAACTCTCTGCAAACATGACCACATAAAGCCAGCCCTGAAAGTGCTACATTGGCTTTCAGAGGAGGCTGGGATCAAAGTCAATGTTCTCATCGCTGCCCACGAAGTCTATGTGGGACAAAATTCCCAGGATACTTGAAAAACTTGTCCTCAAACTACACCTCTGCCCGAAAAGTTCACTCATTGTCTTCCCACTTGCTCCATCAGTGGTCATTCAAGAGGATGAAACCTGGAGGCTGGTCTTGGGAGTATTGGGCTGACCCGACCCCAATCACTAACGACTCAGGAAACTCCTAAAACTGAACCATTCAACAAGCCCTATAAATGATCTCCTCACAGATCAGTGGATGGAACTGGGGAACATCAAACACGGGGTTCATTCCTCTGATGGAGTATAACCTCAGCTTTCTCGCCATCAAACGGAAACCAAAAGATAATAGGTGTCACTTCACACATTGCAAACACAAGTAAATCATTGGCTAATTATGGCTAAGGTTACAGATTTCAAATTGTCACTTGATTTATATAACTAAGTTATAAACATCCATGGTATATGTCCAGGAATAAATATACCACGAGAGGAGAAGAGAGCTCGCGCGGCCATCTTAGTGCGCATGGATACAAAGGACTGAGACAGAGGCCATCAGGTGCCTCTTTCATGAGAACGTACAGGCTGCAAAAAAAGACTAAAGTAACTTTGCTCTATATACATGCTTATCAACTAAGGGATCAAGAAATTAGTTTATGCCCCAAAATTAAGAAGAGTGAATCAAAATCGGTTAGTTCCATACGCTAATCCATAAGTGCCAAGACGTTGTGTAGGTGTAGTCAAACAGTATAAAACCTCTTTGGAGTTGGAGGTATCTTTTCACTTTCGCCCTCCACACAATCGATTTTTCAAAATTAAAGACTTTTTCCTTCTCTGAGAGAAGTTTGAATTACATTTCAACCCAGGTAGAACAAGTCTACCTCAGTATATGGGACAGGGTCCTGTGTGATCCTGTTGCCTCACACTTACATCTGCTGGTTCCTAGGAGGTTCTGAAGGCTCACTGAGATAGACTAGACAGAATTCTGTGAGTTCATGCATATGGTTGCAATATTAATATAATACACTAACCACCATGAGGTTCTGTAAGCTCATTCCTATTCCCGCAATAGCAATATATCACACTTAGCGGTGGCGGCTCTTGAAAGCTCATTCCTACACCTGTAAGGTCCATCACCCCTACACCTGTAAGGTTAATCACACCTGCATCCCCACATCTGTATGGTCCATCACCCCTACACCTGTAAGGTTAATTACACCTGCATCCCCACATCTGTAAGGTCCATCACCCCTACACCTGTAAGGTTAATCACACCTGCATCCCCACATCTGTATGGTCCATCACCCCTACACCTGTAAGGTTAATTACACCTGCATCCCCACATCTGTATGGTCCATCACCCCTTCACCTGTAAGGTTAATTACACCTGCATCCCCACATCTGTAAGGTCCATCACACCTACACCTGTAAGGTTAATCATACCTACATCCCTACATCTGTAAGGTCCATCACCCCTACACCTGTAAGGTTCATCACACCTACATCTGTAAGGTCCATATATTGCATGTGCTTGGCAAGTATGAGATATCTCACCTCCAGTGAGTCTGTAAACAGCAGACATGAGGCAATGCCAATTTGTTATACTAATTTCCTGGTTCCAAACTTTTTGAAGAAGTTCTGACCTGGATTCAGCTGTATAGCTTTATTCACAGACTTCATCTGGATATTATGCTCCAATGCAAAGTTGCAAAAAACACATCCTACTGAAGTTAGGGTCGTCTTAATGTGGGTATAAATTAGTGGATCAAGGTGGGCACTAGGTAACATGAATATTTGTGGTTGGCGACAATCTGACTGATGGACCTCTGGCTGCACTCCCTGCATACATCTAACAAGGCTGACATGCAGCTTCATGTAAGCCCACAAACACGTATGGTAAAGAACTTAGCCCTAGAAATACCAATCAGAAAGATGCTTGCAATGCCCAGGCCTGGCCAGAAAATGGCATTCAACTCTGCCAATATTGTTGGACTATTCAGCATGGGTAGAACAAGCAAACGCCTGGTTTATCAAGTTGTAACCTTGAAGCTTACTGGACGAATACCCTGGCAGCCTTCTCTGGTACATCCACCACATCTGATTTCCTAATGTGGCTTTAACATCCTCACATAAAAGGAACTTCCTACGACAGTGACCACCTCATTCCTTTTCTCACTGTTTTCAATCTTAGACATTTGTTTGGCATCCTGGTGTATTCTGTGTGTTGTTGTCTTTTTTACCTCAATTAACCTAATCAGAATAAACACGTAAACATGATTTGTAGGAGAAAAGTTCAGGATTGGCGACAATGTCTGTAATGACCTGTAGCGAGATAGTCACTCTCTTTCCTTCTCAAATAGGGGATTACGCATTCATTCAATAGATTGCATCCTTGTTCCATTTTTATTAATTCTGAAAATAGTGGTCTACAATGATTCGAGGAATTAGCTCTCATGGCAGGTGGGCCTGCTACTCATGGCTCTTAACATCGTCTGCGCACACCCTGTTAGCTCTACTGTGTCTCTGGCCAAAAAAGGATCACAGGATGGGTTCAAGGCTGGTCTACTTGGGGAAAAAAGCAGAGGTTTGCTGGGCAGTAGAGTTGCTGAGGAAATGGAGAGAGTTTATTTTTGGCTGTTGCTTCTGAGAGACCATCAAGCCTAGGTCAAGGGCAGTCACGTGTCAAGAAAGCCAGAGATGTGTTGATTTCTTCTGAGACCTAATCAAGTACTGTAAATTCCACAAACACCCTCATTGTCCTAGTCCAACATCTGCCTTGTGATCACTCCAGCCTAACTGACAGAGGTTGTTTTGATTTTAGGTCGACCTGTCTTAGTCTCCAAGGGCCAAACCCTGTCCATTTGTGTGTCCAGAAATCTGGAACTATGCCTCACTAGACAACATGCTTGCCTCTTCCCTCCTGCAGTCCAGGAAAGAGATGAAGGCGATTGTCTTCAAGGGGATCCTTCTCCACCTTCTATAGGCAACTGCACAGGTTTCATCACACATCCGAGCACCCCAAAGAAGAGAATCCTTCATCCCCTTCCCCAAATCATACACATGTACTAGGATCTTCACCCAAACCTCTCATTTCACAGAGCTCTGTTTCTTGCCAGCTAGGGTTGCCCTATATAAAGACCATCACATACATACATGTATATGCAGAGCATTCCTTACATGGGCTCTCACATAAAGAAATACATCAAAGCCAAAAAATAGTTTCCATCTTATTCCAAAGTGCAATTAAACTGTAAAATGTACCAGCTGTGTAGTAATAGCTGCCATAGATTAGTAACTTAATACCAACTCAAACAGTTACATTAAAAAGTTTCCAGGTAATACAGTTTTCCTTTTTTTTCCATTCACCAATTTACGTCTGACTTTATTTAGGTTGCGGTTCAGTTATGACATTGCATTCACCAGAAGTGCTGTGGTGGGATGGAGCTTTGCATCAAAAGCCCACCAATGTGTGCCCACAACCAAAAGTGTTTATTTGGTGTAAGAGAACTCCTACTTCTTGTCAATACTAGCGCGTAGTTGGGCCTCGAGGGCCATTTTGTCAAAAGTGCGTGTGTTTGTTTCCTCTCGCACCTTCTCGCGGATGTGGAAGGAGGCCCGGGCAATGGACCGCGCATTGTCCAGGTAGGTCTTCTTCTCCTTGAAGATGTGCTCGCTGCGCTCCAGCTTGCGCTCGATGGACTGGAGCAGCTCCTGACGCCGCATCTGCTCATAGTGCTCCACCTTCTCTTTGTTGGCTTTCTGTGCCTTCTCCTTCTCCAGCCGGCTTTTCACCGCCCGGCGTGCCTTCTGCTGCGCCACCTCCTCGGCAACCTGAGCCGCAAGCTGTATCTTCTCCTCCCCAGCTTTGGCCAAGGCTTCCAAGTGCTCCCGCTGCTCCCGCTCCTTCCTCTCAGCCAGCAGCCGTGCCCTGTGTATCTGGAGTTCCTCCTTCAGGGCCCTCTCCCTCAGCTCCTGGTTCCTTCTCTCCATCATCCGCTCGAAGTTCTCCTGTGCTTTTCCCAGGCTGCCATCCAGAGATCTCTTCAGGAACTCACTCTCAGCCTCCTCCTGCTTGGTCAGCTCCTGAAACAAAGCTTCTTGCTTCAGCTTCACCACTTTGTTCAGGAGCTTCTTCTCGCTTTGCTTCTGCAGCTCTTTCTCCATTTTCTTCTGCTCGGCTATAGTCAGTTTGTGTTGCACCGTATGTTCCACATCCTCCAAGCTCTCCTTTTGATGGTCTTCCTTGGTCTTCAGGTTGTGCTGCTGATGGACTTTCTTGTGCTTCTCTTCCAGTCTGGTCCTTTCCAGCCTCTCCCTCCTTTCCCGTTCCTGTCTCTCTGCCTGCTCTCGCCACCGCTCCTCGAGCACCAGGCACTGGCTTTTCTTCAAAGCCGCGGCCTCTCTCTGCTCCTGGGTCAGCTTGGTCTTCCGCTTTTCCACCTGGGACTCCCACATCCTGTGGCACTGGAGAAGAGCCCGCTGCTTCTCCTTTTCCTCCTGCTCCCTCCTCAGCTCTGCTTTTCGCCTCTGATGGTCCCACTGGAGATGCGCCATGTACCTCTGCTCATTGAGGAGGTTCTCCTCCTGGTGCTTGGCTATCATCAGGGCTGCTATCTTCTTGTCCCTTTCAGGGACCTCACTGACCCCCCTCTTCTTGAACTCTTTCACTATCGTCTCCACCTTCTTGGTGGTCTGGGGTGAGTGGCTCAGGTCCCCTAGGCTAAAGCTTCGACCGACCAGAGTATTCATGGTGGCCACTGTGTGAGTTATGGGGTTTGCTATAGGCCATTTGTCTTTTAAGCTTCCCCCGCTGAGTGTTGAGGATGCCCCTGAGTCAGAAGATGCCTTGGAGGAGGACCCACTCTTTCTTTTGGGCAGAGAGTCCAGGGAATGACTCTTGGTCTTCGCCCGACCCTCCTTGTTGCTGGAAGTGGACTTAAAGGAGATCTTGGGTGCTGGCGATGTGGGCACACTGCTTGCCACTGGAGTCAGGATCCTCCGCTTCTCCTCCCGGATAATGCGCTCCCTCTCATCCCGGCACATCTGGAGCTTCTTCTGCCGGTCAATTTCATACACCTCGTAGAGTCCTGTGGCCACTCTCATGGAACGTCCAGGGGCTTCTCGTACCAGGTCGTTAAGGCACCTGGGCAGTAACTCAACTGGTTTCACCATGCACCTGGCACAGGCCTCCAGCGACCGTGGACTGGTGAGGACATAGCGGCTCCCTTCTGCTTCCGCACACTCGAAATTGAAGAGGTCAAGGTGTAGCAGCGGTGACTGGTCCCTGGGCCTATCCATTGTGGAGGCTGGGCCATTGCCTTTGGGATCTAGGCCATTCACTGATACTGCTGATGCATCAGCGGTAATTCCCTCTGCTCCGCCTGGCTCGAGGCTCGGTCCATCCTCTTCTGGCGTCACCATGCTTGGCCTGGTGTCCACAATCCTGTGGCAAAATGAAAAAAAAAGAGGAAAATTGTTTTTAAAAAAAGAGCACTCAGTTCAGCTGTGATTTCAACTGCTTGGATTAATGCAATCTTAGGACACTCTCTACAATGTTTAGGGGTTGGGGGATGGTAGGGTGACTTTCAGTCCTCTCCAAAGTGTCTTCAACATCCACTCCTCTCTTCTAGGAGGAGGAGCATAGGGTGCCTTCCAAGCCTGTCTGCTGGGTGAAAGAAAGTAGGATGGAAGATGGCAGGGTGCCATCCAAGGCTCTCTCCCAGGTGGAGAAGAGGATGGTTTCCACTAGTCTCTCCTTAAGATAGGAGAGCACCATCCAAGTCTCTTTCTCTTAGGTGGAGGAGAACAGGGTGGTTTCCACTGTTCCCTCCTACGAGGAGAGAACATGGAGGCTCCGATTGTTTCTTCCTAGTAGGAAGGGAGTAGGACACCTTCTACGCCTCTCTCCTAGCTGGAGAATAGGGTGGCCTCCAGTGCTTTCTGATAACAGTATACAAGAAAGGCTTCCCTTGTTCTCCGCTAGGGTGGGAGGAAGGGTGGCTTCCACCCCTCTCCATTTGGTGCATGAGAATAGGGCGGCTTCTTCTGCTCTTTCCAAGAGGGAGGAAAGTAGGGTAATTTACTACTCCCTTCTCTATGGAGGAGAGTAGGGTGGCTTCCAGTGCTCTGTCCTAGGAGGAGGCGAGTGGGTTAGTTTCCACCTCCTTCTCTATGGAGGAGAGTAGGGTGGCTTTCACTGTTCTGTCTTAGAAGGAGGAGGGCAGGGTAGTTTCCATCTCCTTCTCTATGGAGGAGAGTGGGGTGACTTCCTCCGTTCTTCCCTAGGAGGGGGAGAGGAGCGCGGCTTCCACTGTTCTTCCAAGAAGGAGGAGAGTCGTGTAGCTTTCACCTCCTTCTCATAAGCGGAGAGTAGGGTGGATTCCATTGATCTCTCTTAGGTGGAAGCGAGGCAAGTGGCTTCCACCCCATCACCATGTCAGAATCCCAATGTTCTTCTCTTTCGTCCATCTGATGGGGCTTCAGGCAGTGGAAAGCTAGTGTGAAGAGCTTCAGGCACATGGACCAGCTTTGTGAGGGCTGTGAGTATGCAGGCCAAGAGGGAAGAGTTTGAGGTAGATGGACAAAGAGAGAGAGAGAGGGCGAGAGGACAGGAGGGAGAGAGAATTAGAGAGGGACAAAGAGATTGGGAGAGGAGCAGAAAGGAAAAGAGGGAATGTAAGAGAGTGATGCAAAGAGTGATGTCCATATATATTCAGAGTAAAGAACCTGGGACAATGAGGAGACAGCAAGCAAATCTTCAGATAGTGGGGGGGGGGGTCAGGGATACAGGAGTTTGAGGCACATGGACAGAGAGGAAGGGGTGTTTTGAGGCTTACAGTGAGTCCTGAGGCACCTGGACGGAGAACGAAAGAGGGGATGGTAAGGTGTATGGCCAGACAGACTGTGTGAGGAGTTTGAGGAAAATGGACAAATATGGAGAGGAGGAGAGTGAGAGAGGGAAGCAGCAGGAAGATGGACAGACGGTGTGGGAGCCGGGTGCACATGGACAATGTGAGGAGTTTGAGGCACATGGAGAGAGAAAAGCTAGAGGCCCTTGGATAGAATGTGAGGCTCTTGAGTCACACTGACAGAGGTGAGCTGAAGGGGCATTGTAGTCATTTTGACAGTGGGGGGATTGTGTGTACATGGACAAGGTGTGAGGAGTTTAAGGCACATGGACAGAGTGTGAGGCTCTTGAGTCTCATGGGCAGACAGTATCAAGAGCTTTATCAGGTGGACAGATGGAGAACTGATGAAGGTGGACAGTGTTAGGGGCTTGGGGCACGTGGAGAGACAGTGCAAAGAATCTGAGGGGCATGGCGGGCTGGGAGAAGCTTAAGCGTAACGAGATGGGGTACATTAACAGACTTGAAAGAGCACATGGCGCATTGGCACAGCGTAAGGAGCAGGAGGCACATGGGCAGAGCGAGAGTTGTTGATGCGCATGGATGGAACAAGAGGAGCTTCAGGCACATGGAGGAATGAGAAGAGCTCAGATTGTGAGGCGTTGCACACAAACGGGCATTATGAGTGGCATACGTCACACACAGTGCTTCATTTGAGTTGGTGTGTCCCGGTGCTCGGCACCAGCACTTAATTGTCAAAACCGCCACTAATGATAGTCTGCCACATAGTGGCACTGTTTGTTCAATTTAGAGATGAGTACAATTGTTTATTAATTTAATACACATTAAAAATGACAAATACTTTCTGCCTCTACCATTCTTCAAGCGTTGGGGACCTGGCATAGTCGGAATTGTCACACTTGCTATGATGGTTAGTAGCTGCATTGGTGCTATCTGACAGCGCTGTCAGTGGCAATGGGTGTTGCAAGCTGCAGTGGCCTCCAGACGAGGGTCCTGGCACTTATTTTATTACAAATTAAGCACTGGTCACATATACACAGTGTGGGGAGCTTCTGGCATAGACAAAGACAGTTTGCGGTAACTAGAGCAGTAGGCCACTGCGAGAAAGCTTGAGGTGCGCAAGCATACAGAAGGACATGCAGGATCTCATCACAAGCGGACCTGGTGATTCTGGACAACTGGGCTATCATTACCGGCCAGGACTGTATCTCAGAGGTTGGAAAAATCAACCCTGAGGGTCTAGTTAGGAATGGGGATTAGCAGGCAGATTTACTGCATCCAGTTCCTCTGGTTATTCCTCATTCTTGCCCAGATTTTCACCTGGAGATTTTGGCGGCGCAGACCTGTGGCATTTCAGCATTACTCATAACTTCTGCTACTGGGCCCATCAGAGATCATGAGCAACTGGCAAGGAGAGTCCTAGGGCAAGCAGCTTGTACTAGAATGAGCACTTGGCGGTCTCTGTTTATTGCCCAAACACAATGTGAGATATAGGGAAAGAGTAACTGTCATCTTTGATTGTGTCTTTTGTGTTGTGCGCAAAAAAGACACCAGCAGATGGTAACGCCATCAACCCAGCTACACCTGGGTGCATAGTTCCACCCAGAAACAAAGGGATGCACGCCTTGGAATAACACTTTTGTAAGAAATTGGATTTTGAGTTTCAAAGCATGTGAGTTCTGCATAAGTAATACGTTTGCAAGTGTCTTTTTAGTTGGGACCAAGTAGCCCATTGTAGCAGTTGACTCTTTCAGGGTGGAGCAACAGAGCAGTCTAAGGCCTACTCAAGGGAGGTGATGTGGGTTAGTGATCCCACACAACAACAAAACATTATTGACCAATCAATGCAGTTTCTTTTAAAACATAAAAGCACTTTCATCACACACACATTACTAAGTACTAGTCATTTATTTATAAATATATACATCAAGTAAATGGAATTGCCTTTGGTGACACCCTCATATCACATTTCACCCCTAGTGGGTCCTGGATCACATAATCACAACCCCCCATCTATGCTAGATGTAATATTACAATATAAAGGAAGTTATTTTAAATAAGGCAGGTCTACTGGCTTTGGAAAGGGGTCACCACATTGATATAAATGCCACATGTTATGCTTTGTCGAGGTAACCCATTAGAAGGGGTATCAAATCAGGCTAGGTGGCTTTGACGGGGTGTCACCACATGAATAAAATCAGACACACGGCATAACTCAATATTGTATCGCTGTTGAAATCAGTGGAACTAGAACACAGTCATAAACATATTGCCATTAAAGCATTTTAATTCAAAATACCAACTGTGTCTGAGTCTTTGTTTCACACTTTACTGATCACATAATGTTGTCATATAATGTACCCATAACATCAGCTACAAGGGGTTTTCACATGCTTGAGTGCCAAACTTTCAGCTCAGAGCGCTTAAAACATGACATCCTTTCCTGGGGGTTATGGTTTCAATGGGCCCTGAGACTTAGGGCAAGTTTTTTTTTTATTTAAGATCCACTTTCCTGAATGGCACTGCATTCCTTGCAGCCCTCACATTTTCACTATGGGATGTTGGTGCTACCTTGCCCCACTCTGGGACCGCCACAAGGAAGAACATATCCAGATCTAAGGCCACGCCGCCAATCACAGAGTGCTCCAGCTGGGGGAAAAATGAATATTTAATGAGCAGATGGGCCCGCTCACTTCTTGTTACCTCACAGCTTTCTGTCCTGCTTGTTTTGTGGTAGGTGTGCCCTAGACTCTCCCGGGGCACCCAGAAGCAATGATACCCTTGTTGCGGGGTGCGGTGGGAGCAATCTACTGCCGTTATTATGTGACATGGCAGCTGACACCGAGGCCTCAGGTGAATGGTAGTTACACTTCTTTATTCTTTAGATGTAAGAGACAGTAAAACACCTTCCACCTGGGACAACAAGCCTTTGCAACTCAGCTTCCCCTCCAGCTGGATCCAACACCAGGGCCTGGCTTTGAAAACTACAAAGAGCTGCACAGGTGACCACCCATTCCAAAACAACCCTTGCAGCAGGAAACTAACTGAGAGACCCATGACACTGGCATTCTACCCCTGCCCCCTTTACAGCTCAGAACCACACAGGATACAACACCACACCTCCTCGGTTCACAAAACACAGCACCAGTGACACAACAAGCCAGGCATTATTCACAGACACCACCTAAAGACACAGCACATATCTCAACACACATCGTCTTCCTTCAATAGACCAGCAACATAGTACAACCATGTCAAAACACACATTCAGTGGTGCCATGAGCTAAAAA
This sequence comes from Pleurodeles waltl, assembly GCF_031143425.1. NCBI lineage: Eukaryota > Metazoa > Chordata > Amphibia > Caudata > Salamandridae > Pleurodeles > Pleurodeles waltl. The sequence goes on from NC_090448.1 coordinate 1,149,349,013, forward strand.
CACCCATGAGGCACCCTAACACTAGTGCCAACCTTACACTGGATCGTACTGAAACCCTTGTATGTAAAGTGCCATTTTGTTCTGCAGGGCTCTCGATGGCAGGGAGCGACGTTCAAAAACACAGCTGACTATACCCACTAAAAGAGGCACGCCTTTTTTTTCACAAGAAGTGTGCTCATAGTTGGCACATAGTTTTTATGAGTGCAGCATTGATTGTAAATGGTTAACGAACTGTGTTATACTTGGTCCTTGGTGGGTCAGTGTTAATATAAAGGAATTCTGCTGCTTCCAATTACAACAGTCATTATTTGTTGGTGAATAACATTTTAGGTCTCAGCCTACCAGACAGCGCAGCTGTCTAGTTTGTTAAAGATCTCTAGGGGACTTTCAGAAAGTTGACCAAGAAATGCATTCCGACTGTTGAATACCATTGGCTTTGTGGTTTGTAACTCACATTTCCTGGCTTTCAATTTGCTGGCTTTATTTGCTTTAGGCTCTCCATGTTCCGTTTCTCCCTCCTGTTGTGTAAACCGTGTTTACTGTATTCTTCCATGAACTCCCTTTCTGTAAACAGGCCTTTAAATCTTGCTATCACCTTGTCACATTTGCTGTGCATTCAAAGACAGAGGTCAAATGCCAGAAGCTGTCTTCCGAGGGTGCTTGTTTACTTTTCTTTCTCTTACTTCAAGCGGGAGAATTTATGTGACAATCTTGCTAGACACAGGAGGTAGGAAAGAGATTTTTTATAGCACATGACAACATTTAAATGAACTGTGTAATTGCTCCAGAATATATCTGAATTAGGAACACAAATGAAGCACGTTTTCTTATTTCTTGAGTGTGTTGGAAATAAATACTTTACTATGATTTAAAAAATCATTACACTAGATGATACAGTTTTCACACATTTCCGTCTGTGCACTGTATAGTTTTATTTGCAAAAATGTATGTGTGTGCAAATGTAATGGCCATTTCAATTGAAAATGTGTTGTCTGTAATGGTGTGTGCTACCATACCGTGCATACTCCACTCACGCTACTCCACTCTACTCTGCACCACTTCACACCACTGCACTCTAGTTTGCACCACTCCACTTTACACCACTCCTCCCACTGCACTCTGCAGTGCTCCACTCTACACCACTGCACTCTATGCTACTTCATGCTATGTCTCTCTATTCTAAACTGTCCCACTCTACTCTATGCCAATGCACCCTTCGCCACTCTACTTGACACCACTGCACTCTTCGCCACTCAACTCTACATCACTCCAGTCTAGGACACACCAGTCTACTCTGCACAACTCCACTCTATGCCACTCTGCAACACTACACTCTATGCCACTGAACTGTAAGCTAATGCACTCTACGCCAATGCACTTTACTCTTAACACTCAACTCTATGCCCCTGCACTCGACACCAATCCAGTGTACCCCACTCTAACCTACTCCTCACCACTGCCACTCTATGCCCCTGCACTCTGCCCCACTTTACTCTACACATCACATTCTATGCCACTCTACACATCTGCACTCTACCCTGCCCCACTCCACTCAACGCCACTGCACTCTACTCTGAAACAATCTACTCTACGCCACTGTACTCTAAACCGCTCTACTCCACTCTGCACATATTCATTCTCCACTCTTTGACACTCTACTCTTAACAACTCCACTTGACACCAATTCACTCTACACAACTGCACTCTGTGTCACTGCACTCTACTCTGATTCACCGTACTCTATGTCACTGCCCTCTACACCACTCTACTCCACTCTCACCACTGCACTGTGACACTCTACTCTATAACACTGCACTCTCTGGCACTGAACTCTACCGCCACTCTACTCTGCACTACTCCACTCTACGCTACTGCACTCTATGGCACTATACTCTGCTCTGCACCACTCTATGCTACTTTACTCTGCAGCACTCTACACCACTCCACTGTGTGCCATTCGACTCTGCTCTGCACTCTACACTGCACGCTATGCCGCTTGCCTCCATTCTGCTTCACTGCCCTCTGCATTACTCAACTCAATGCCTCTACACTCAGCAGCACTGTACGCCACTGCACTCTATGCCACTGCACTCTACACCACTCTGCTCTGTACTCTACGACACTGCACGCTATGCTGCTCGCCTCCACTCTGCTCCACTGCCCTCTGATTCACTCAACTCAATGCCTCTACACTCTGCACCACTGTACGCCACTGCACTCTGTGTCACTGCACTCTACTCTGATTCACCGTACTCTATGCCACTGCACTCTACACCACTCTGCCTTGTGCCACTCCACTCTGCACCACTGCACTCTACTATGCACCACTCTAATCTACGCCACTGCATTCTACGACGCTTCATTGCATGCCTCTAAATTCAATGCCAGTGCCCTCTATGCCTCTATATTCTACAACACTCTATGCCAGTGCAGTGTACACCAGTCCACTCTACTCTGTGCCTCTCCAGTGTATGCCACCCTACGCGACTCCAAACTGTGCCACTGCAATACACAACACTCTCTGCCACTCCACTCTACGACACTCCACGCCACTCTCCTCTACGCCACTAACTTTTAGCCATGCTGAACAGCATCCACGCTGGTGAACAACATGGCTAAAACGCATTGGCAAAGCCAATTCCTCTTGCCTAAGCGAGACCCATTGGCTTTGCCAATGCTTGTTCAACAGGAGCTGAAGAATGTGAACGTCTTCTACGTTAAGAAACCTTTGGATTTTGCTGGCAGTGTGTGTGCTGCGCAATTCCAGTGGTCCTGGGTGTAAGTCACAGGTAAGCACGGCCCTTAGGAAGCATCATTCACTGACGGAAACAGACACAGCACCGGCACGCAGCACTTCCGCTGACTGCAACAAGCGCTTATGTTCATTAGCACATTCCTACAAACCGCGCTGTGTGACCTGTCGTCTCAGCCAATCACCAGCTCCACTGCCAGGTCACTGCCAAGGACTGGCCAATATGAAAATCCATAAAGTTTACCCAGACACCCCGGTGCCCTGTAAGCCGGCGGGACTGGGGCAGAGTCACTCACACGTCCGAGTGGGCCCCACATCTACCCGAGGGCGGGGCAATATGACTGCACTTGAAAAATGCCCACTCGCCTCTCCGAGCACCGCCGTGCCCAGAACCCCTTGCTTCTGCCTCGGACCCCTCGGCTCTTTGAAAAACGTGAGATTTCAGGCCCCTTTCTCGTCCTTTCGATACTATGGATAGATGAGAGCATTTCCCAGTGAACATGGTTGCCCCGTAGATAACAGAGACTCATTCTACAGGGAAACGTTCGCTGGGGTCTCAGCACATGGAGGGAATACACCGACACACACGAGTGCCACGAGTCCTTCAGAAACCTCAAGCTCTTCCCCGTCCGGCGTGAAGGGCTCACCCAGTCCTGTTTTACTTATTTTTATTTTGAAACTCGAACAATAAAATATCCACCTAATTTACACATTCTCTCGTGATAGCTGTATAGGATCAATGCCCTTCAGGTGCAACTCCACCTTTAATCCTCCAAAGGTCGATAAAATGAGAACCAGCATCCATGCGCTAATAACAATGGCATATTAACAGCAAGTATGTAAAGTACTTTCCATAAAACGCCACATCAATACAACTTCTTATTATTACCATTATATAGTGCGATCCGTAATAGTTCTGTCTTAAAGCGATACATGGACCATAATTCTGGTTCAGCATCTACCGAACCTCGAGGGAGAGAAGGCGGTGTCTGAATGCAGCGCTGCGGATAACACGTTCATCCAGCGCCGCACCAGCACAAGGGGAGCTTCAGCTGCTCTCTCTGATGGAGGGGCTCCACATCAGGACACCAGTGAAGCAGATGCTGCTGGGGGCTCAGCGCAGGACCAGCAGATGCCCCTCCCCCACACTCATCCCTCATCCAACCAAAATAATGAAACCAAACATTCATCCCCCTGGGGTAAGCCAACAAAATATGCGATACCTGTGCAGGGCAGGGCGGCAGCAACTCTCCTATGGCGCTGGGTGTTGCAAGCAGCTCGGGCTGTGCCAGGCGCCTGCGCGCCACAGGCACGGCCCTCTGGGTACCACTGCCGGCTGTCATCAGGGATGCTGCGCTCGCAGCTTCCCAGCATCTGCGAGCAGCAGCTTCTGCTTGTTCAGGGGCTGCCAGAAGCCCCACATGAAGCGGAGTAAGTCACACACACAATCACAAGGCCTTTTCTGATCCTTACCCTGGAGATGTCCCCTGGCCGCATCCAGCGCACGCCCAGGCTGCAGGGATGCAAGCTTCCGGTTACCGTGGCTACGGCTGGACCACTTCCGTAGGTGGGATGGAGACGGCCTGTGGAAGGTGACCGAGTACCGGGGAACTGAAGACAAGGACCGCTCACCTCGGCAGCGGCTGCCCGCCTCGGCCTGCCGTGGGGGTGGCGGTGTGCAGCGCCGCCCCCGAGTCTGGAGAACGCCGCCTCCGAAGCCAGCATCAAAGCCACGGAGGGAAGCGGCGGCGCCTTAATCCTGAGATTGCAGCAGGAAGTAAAGTGCACTGATTACTGTGCCCGGCACCAGCTGTGCCAGGTGAGCGAATTTACCAAAACCCTCGGCCTGTTCATCAAGCGATGGAGCCGCGGTCCTGCCGCAAACATCCTAGTCTGAAATTTACAGAGCAGACGGATTGACACAGTGCGTTTTATAATTCTGTATTTTGAGTACATTGACGTGACGAACACGAATGTGATATAATGCATAAACATGTAAAAACACATTTTAGAAATGGCCCATACATAGGGCTCCAGGTTTCATGGCATTTCTTTTTTAAAATTTCCATCTGTATTTATCATTATTGATTTCTTGGCCATCCTTTTGGTATTTATTCATACTTATTTTGTGTTTTGAGAATAAATGGAGTCATAAAATGCTACATTTTCATTTTTATTTAACTGGTGAACATGCACTCGTACTTTGATACCTGTGGAGTTTTACCAAATTAAGCAGTCAAATATAGCAAACAATTACACCACTAGGTAAATAATATATATATATATATATATATATATATATATATATATATAAATATATATATATATATATATATATATATATATATAATACACAATTCTCAGTATTTTTCCACTTTTAAAGATAAATACAAACAGAAGACATTGTTTTCTGTCTGTATTTATCTGCAAAAATCTGTAAAAACAGAAAACTGGGAGCCTTATCTATAAACGCTACATTACCTCCCTGTGAGGCAGTCATGCCTCATTTTGTAGGGAATTAAAGTGTAGGATACCTTACTGTAATGCAGTTACCAGTAAGTAAGTGAAGCATCCCTTCACCACAGATAAAGCGAGCACACACAACGAACAAGTGAATTTACGACCAGCGTGAAAGCTTGGAGCTATTACTATTGTGGAAAGAATTATCTCAGTAATATTGATGCAAACCCCAAAGATGATGAGATGACCTCTGCATTTTACAGGGAGTCCAGGATTAGAGGCTTGCATGTTTATTGGTCCAATTGAAATACAACCCAATGTGGGGGCCTTTTTAAGCGACAGCAAAGATTCTGTCTGAAAAGCTTTCACATTGCTTTCTACGTTTCCTTGTGGGTGAAGTGATGGTGCTCTCATTATATTGGTCTGTGCAGTGTGTTTCGGTCTGAGGGACTGTATTCTTGGGACTTCATCAGGGCAGAGTTTACAGTGTTCTTGGTGCCAGCACTAGAAGGTTCGGACTTTCTATTAACTGCACAACAGGGAGAAATACTTAAGCAACTCCTTTCATAGTTGAATCCAGTTATTTCAGAGTGCTCCATGTCATGTAGTAATCCTGGGCACCTTTTTTTTTAAAATACAGACTCAGAATGTGGCGGTCTCATTTTTTCAATAAGGGAGAAGTCACCCTTAACTGGGCAAAATCAAGCCCATTCCCCCTTGCATCCGACTTCCCGAACCCAGATCTTATTTTCACGGACACACAAATACCATGGAGTCCAGAATGTTCAGGTATCTGGGCATGCAGATATATCAATTCCCTAGTGGACTTGTTTGAAGACAACCTTGCACATGCAGTTACCTCTATTAGATCCCAAGTGATCTTTTGGGGGACGCTACCATTCTCGGTGGCGGGTCGTGTAGCCCTACTGAAAATGGTGGTCCTACCCCACTTCTTACATTACTTTGCCAACCTACCACTGTATGTCCCAACTAAAAAATGTTGCGCTCTTGACAAATACAGAAGAGATTTCTTCTGAAACAAATCGCTTTGCTGGGTGGCACTAACAAAACTCTACTCACCACTGGATAAGGGCGGACTCGCGGTGCCAAACTTAGAACTGTATTACCTTACGTCCCAACGTCAGTGGGTGGCTAAGTGGGTATCAGGCGTACAACTGACTACCACTGCCACAACATTGCCAGCCCGGACTCTGTCCAAGATCCTACACCTGTTTCACCCATGCACCTGAGCGAAGATACCTGATACTCTGTTGCTAGGAATGGCGTATTGCTGCTATGGCCGGAACCTTTATCTCACATGATTGGTAACCCCTTATTTGCCAGGACTAGCCCTATTGGATACACCAAGAAACCTCACCTTCATCTCATCAGCAGACCTCGCCACTTGGCATGAAGCTGGCCTACATACCTTAGGAGATCTTTATAAGGACTGTGTCCTCATCCCATATGAGACACTAATGGAAACTATAAACCTGCCACCCGGTCAATTTTTAATATATAAATCACTACTCACATCACTGAGTGGGGTGACTTAACTCGCAAGCATCCAACCCATCAAACAGTTCAGTATCTTCATGTAATGGGACAGGGGGGGGCACCTAATACACTGGTTTGTGGAGTCACTACAAATTCACACCATGCCATCACTCCCGGCTCTGCGCTGCTGCTGGGAGGGTGTTTTGGCCCATCCCTGCATGGATAAAGAATGGGCCTCTGTGTTGGAAAGTCCCATGTGTATTCCACACAACGCTAGATTTCGCCTTATAAAGTTTTTAATTGTGCACAGAGCTTAACGCATGCCTGGCAAAATCAGCCACTATTTCCATTGTGTAGGCTGCGTGCCCTCGATGCCACCTGGTAGACGCAGATCTACTTCATATGCTATGGGCTTGTCCTTCTCTCTAACACACAATCAAAAGAAGTACACAGTTCCTAAACAAAGACAACAATGATAAAATTAAGGCACAGGTGTTCGAGACACTTCTATCTTTAGAAGCAAGAGCCCTCACACACCCATTGGATGTCATGCTTCATCATAGGGCTAGCTCCTCGTCAGACTGGCACTGCAATGTCTGACGGGCCCCACGAGGGGGCTCTTGCCGGAGATCTTTTTGAAAAAAGTATGTGCCGTGATAAAATCCAGTAGGGATAAAGTAAGTCTGCTGAGAAAAAGAGCAGGAACAAAAAGTGGGATAAAATTGGCTCAAGAACCTCAACATGAATTCAGTTTTAATTAGAACTACAGGGATCTTGGTCAAGATTAAAAACACACAAGAGTGGATAGGGGACAATGTACCACCACTCTAAAAAACACACACAGCTAGACTGGGAAACTCTCCCTCCAGCTATAGTAGGTCAACATGTTTCACGCCTGAAACAGTCCATCCGGATCTAATGGTGCTTCATCAGGACCAAACCAAGTTCCTAAGCTACAAAAAGAGTCCTCCCCAGAAGGAAAAGGACAGAAAGCAACTTACATCACATGCTACAAAAATGGGAACCTGAAACGGTGAACAACCTGTGAACAGAAAAATAATGTCAAAAATGTAAAACGTCACATAAACCATTACGGTAACATGCCCACCTACCAATGTTGTGGCAAACAGTGAGATAGTGCTGACATGCTGACTCCATACAAACCCCAATAAAAGTTTTACCTTACCCACCCCACTAGGAGAACAGGTTCCTTGGGAATGTGCGAGCCATTTGCTGGACGTCACTCATTGGAAGGTCGTAAGTAGATCAAAAAATCAAAAATATATACTAAGCTGAGACCAAAGAGTCACATACATATCCATCTATATAGTCAGGGATAATTATATCAGAGTGACCCTATCAGGACAATGACTCAGAAAAACACATGAGAAAATAGGACACATATTCAAAGATATCTGCAAAAGAAAAAGACATCTGCAAAAGAAAAAGTACCCTTTTGGACCATTAGTAATCCATACTCGGAGAACTTGAAGCAGGGTCTTGCAAAAATCGCATTTGGAAAGAGAACATATACTTCATGTAGCTGCTATCATAAACAATCAACAACATACGATGCAACATATGAACATATGCTGACCACGGACATCAAATCTGGGCAAAATGCCTAAAGAGGCAGTCGTCAACATCGAAACACTCCGTGTATATGGATCGACCAAGTATGCGTCCGTTCATACGTTGCACAGAACGGTAACCTCCTGCTCCACAAATTATGGCACGGCAAAGACCGTTCTGACAGACATTACAGGTAAGAAAATAATGTGTGAAGCAGCCCGTGCAAATATTGTCAAAATAAGGCGTACTCACATTGTGGTGATATGTCCGCTGTCTGGAACCTACCCAAACAGCCGCAATCCCGGAAGTAACAGGATAGCGAGCGGTGTCAGGTAGAAAAGGGCACTGTTTCTGGCGTGGACCAATCAGAAGCGTGGACGTAACCGCGGACGAAAATGTTACAGAGATAACAACGTGGACCGAAAACAAAAGACCCTCCTGAAAAAATATATACGGCACTCTAAGGTAAACACGCTCGTAAATAATCCCAGTTCAGATTGCCCCATCAAGGAAGGAAGAGCTACACGAGGGGCAATAGTTGCGCCACGAGTGCTGCAACCTCAGCACTATGTGGTGATCATACAAAAAATGGACATGTGCAGAAGGGAAAGGGAAATAGTCACAGGCCAAAGCAAGTAAAAACCTACCGCCTCTCATAGTGTGGGAGGGCAAAACAAGGGGAAGTCCACGGCACAGGTGACCCAAACTTAAAGAAATGGACTGACGAGAATAAGAGGAAAAAGACCATAGATTTTTTTTAAAGAAATATATGTGTCAAACATATTGAGGTCATACATAGGTTTATAAAAAAATCTCTCAGTTTCACACATTGAAAAAGCTCATCCATGGAATCTCGTCATTTAGCCCCTTCATATGAGTTCCTAGTTTGAACACCCATTGTTGTTCTTTGGGAAAAAGGCTTTTGGACCCGTTGGGTAAATTGTTAGGAGCCTCCAAAACCACCCACCAAAAGTCATTCAGACTATGTCTCGCTTCCAAAAAATGAACGCTCAATTTAGTTTTCGTGCTGCAGCATCTGATGTTACTACGATGTTCATTTAATCTAAGTTTAACCGGTCGTGTAGTCATGCCAACATAACGTAGCTGACACGGACATGTGATCAAGTAAATACAATTGCGGGTATTGCAATTAGTGTGTTTGCGAAGGTACCATTTACCTAGCGAATCTAAGTCTAAAGATTCTAAGTGTAAGGTCAGACCACACACATTACAGTTGCCACAGGGATGGTGGCCTTGTACTGGAGGCAATTGACACAGAGTTGATTGCCTTGATACTGGTAATGCAGTCCTAGGCTGAGTCTGAACTACTAGGTCTCTGATATTTTTAGTTTGTTTAAAGGCAAACAGGGGTTTTGGAATGTCCTCACCACCGCTACATAGTATGGACCATCGTTTGTTGATCATTTTTTTATACTATTAGACAGGGGGTGTATGTAGACACACGTTAGATGGGATTCCGAAAGGTTAGGTGTGGTTGCCAGTAAAGCTTCCCTGTTGTTGTTGCAAGCCCGTTTCCGTGCCGAGTTGATGACTTGGTAAGGATAATGTTTATCTCGTAGTTTGGCAGTTAAATCTTCTGCTTGAGATAAAAAAGAAGAATTGTTACTACAATTACGTCGAAGATGAAGGAACTGCCCATAAGGTAAATTGTCCCGTAGGGCTTTGGGGTGATGGCTTTCATACAAAAGAAGGTTGTTACGATCAGTTAACTTGTGATAAGTACTGGTCTCTAGTTTGCCATGCTTGATGGATATCAAAAAGTCAAGGAAAGGAAGTTGAGTAGTAGAAACAGTGGAGGAGAACCTTAAAAAAGGATCAAGCCCATTGATCCAAGTCGTAAATGCCTCAACTTTGGATGTAGGTCCCTGCCATGCAATCAAGATGTCATCAATATACCTGCGCCACAGCTTGATGTTGATCGTAAAAGGATTGGTATAATTGAGTATGTATTGTTCTTCAAAATGATACATATAGAGACAGGCCAAACTCGGTGCAAAGGTACTACCCATTGTCGTACCTCGTATTTGGTGGTAAAGTTGTTCCTCAAATTTGAAATAATTCTCAGTTAGGGCCAGGGATGCACACTGCATGATGAAAGAGGTAGAAGTCGGGGAATTCCCAATGTTATGGGCTAGTATGTCCTCAACAACCCCAGGGTGGCTTCCTGGGGTATGTTAGTATATAAAGATTCCACATCTAGAGAAATCAATGCATGTACTTCTCTCTAACACTGCTGGTATCACAGCCAGGTTGCAGGAGGCAGTAGAGAGGTCCACAGTTGAGGTTTCCTTTTGCTCACTGTTGTTCTATTTTATCATAACAGAATCTTTTCCTAAAATTTTAGCAACGTATGCAGCTGGTCCCCGAATGGGCCCATAATGATTATCCAATGTCTGTTCCCCTGTGACATAGGAGGTCATTACGAGTTTGGCAGACGTTTTTCACTGTCCGTCGAACTTCCGACAGGGAGGATGCCACCACACAGGCTTCCTCCCCGCCGGCTCTATTAAGAGTTTCCCACTAGCTCAGCGGGCAGAAACCTGAGTTTCTGCCCGCTGGCCTAGCGGGAAACAGGCTACAGCATTGTCTCCGGCTTATAATTGCTGTCGCCTGCAGGGTGCAAGGGATAACTATAACTTTCGCCCTTGCCATGCACTGCTAATTACCCCACAAATTACGGCACTCATGACATCTTTGATAACATCATTGATAATATTAACGTAATATTTGCAGTAAAAATTTTGATGAAAAAACTGTGCATGGCACGGGCACGAGTTATAGTTACCTTAGGACACGAGTTATAGTTACTTGAGATAACTCTAATGTGAATTTCTATGGTTTGGTACGTTTAAAATGTGAGCCTACCTATAACGTCCCTGTAACCTTTGTTTTTTTTGAGTGAATATGTGTGTGTGTGTGTGTGTGTGTGTGTATATATATATATATATATATATATATATATATATATATATATATATATATATATATTTGCTCACGAGATGGGCTGGTGGGAGAAGCAAGTGACCTGGGTGGAAATAAATCAGGAATACATGCAGCATTTCCTTATCTGGACTAGATATCATGATTAATTATCTTTACTTTGGAAAGGCCCCCAAGAGATAGCACAGTGCTTAGTGGACAAATTGAATGACAATCCATATAATTTCAAATGTACCGCCAGAGTGAGTAAAACTGAAATCGTTTTTTTTTTGTTAACAGCAGATCCGCAGATCCACTGCAAAGCCATCTGTAAAAACAAACAATAATGCCTTTATAATGCCTGGTATATTTGGCTGCATTGTTGAAGCCTTTAACAAGTCTCAGAAGAAGTCATCTACATGATTATGGTACACGTTGATGCCTAAAGAATCCTCAGACCTGTTGTAGGTGACGTTGAACACGACTGGACCACCTATTACTCGAGTGCCTCCCTGTGCCACGCCCATACTGTGATATGGCCGAACATTGCCAGTCACGGGGTACAGGCCTGCGAGAGGATGCTTACCGGCTCTCCATTGTAAATCTGTGCAGTTTGTCACGAGCCGCCAGGCCCTCATTCTCCAGGGGTATTTGAGGAATGAGTGTGGGGTGAGTACATGAAGGGTTCCCAAGCTCCTCATATTAGCGAGTACTGTCCTTTATGCAGCTGCCTCTATTTTACCTCACATGTCCCTGTGCTGTGCCCCCCTCCCGCCGCATGGGCCTCTGTAGCCAAATTATCCTGTTTTTGGTTCAGGTCAACAGATCCACCAATGGATCACTGAAGAACTCTCGGACACGCCAATGCGAGAAACCGGATTGGTCAGTCCAGTCTGTGACGTAGAAAGAGAAGCAGCTTAGAGAGACTATTGACCAAAGTCAGGGGCACATGACCAAAGGACGGAAACCCCAACAGCGCCCTGTTTGAGGGACTGTGTGGGAGACATACGCATCCTCTGGGCATGTGCAGTTCCTCTGTGCCCATGCAATAACCAAGGGCACAGAGATACTGTAACCATTGTTTCATTACAGTGGAACTAGGCAAAACCTGAAAGAAAACTTGCTTGGTCTTGACTGCACCTCTCCACATGTTCAAGGGCTGCACGTGTTCCGAGTGACTGGTTGGCCGAACACTACCTTCCACTGTTTTGGACGACACATTGGCCCTCTGAGCCTGGGGAAATGGCCACAGTTTGGCTTCAACAAAGTTCTGTGCAACAGTTCAACACAGGATGGCACCAAGGGTGCCCACACTGAGAGTCCAGACCAGGCAGGAGAACCAAGGACAACGACCTGTTGTGTCCTGCAAGAGAAGAGCCATATGTAATTAGAGGCGGCCTTCTTCACTTCAAGCACCAGAGACCCAGGTGCTTCGAAGCCTGCGGAGTGGAAGTTTGCCTGGAAGAGCCTGTGTTAGGCTGGGGCATGGCTTCAGCCCAGGACCACCAGCGGTGAACCCAGAACAGATGGCACGTCTTTCTAAAGAACAAGGAAACCCTTTTTTTGCCAGGTGCACGAGGGACAAGGTGGTGGAGCCTGCACGACAGACCGCTACCGAAACGTGGCTGGACTCAGAAGCTCCTACACTGTGGCCTGCAGGTTTGGCCATCTCACGTCCACCTGGGGTACAGCAGCGATGCTCCCCAGACTCCTGAGGTCGCATCACCCCTAGGAGAAGGCACACTTCCTTTGTTGTTTATGACCTACAGAGTGTTCTACGTGTGTGCAAAAACTGGAAGGGCATGCGCCCTACAAGGACAGCTCTGTGCCAGCTGGATCCTGTCCCATGCCACTCAGCAACTGTCTCAAACTTCTTTTAGGTTTGTTTGTGTTGTTTGGGGAAATTTTCTCCTGTTGCCTAGTCGGTATCTTTTGGCCTCTCGTAAAAAACCTGAGGGAGCATTTTGATCTATATCGGAGGGTAAACTAGAACTATCACTTTGTGTTTTCCTTTCCTGTTTACCAGATGTGATAGAGACCTCAGATTCGCTTTCCGACACTTGTCCATTAGCAGTGGTGTCATTTACTATAGACTTGATTGAAATGCCATCCAATCTCTTAGCAAAGGTATAAATACGTCCTTCCTTGTAATCTCTCTCATCTCTATTTATCTTAGTCATTTTTTTATCTTTAATGTATGATTGGTGTTTATCTAGAACCTCCTTAAGTATCTTATCATTTTTTTCCTTCACTTCCGGTAAGTTCAAATTGCATATCTCTAATTCTAGATCTTGTATTTCTCTAAGTAGATTTTCTGTTTTTTTGTTCGGCATGTTGTATTAGTATCGTCATCATTCCCTTTGATGCTTCAAAGAGCAATTGCTCCCATTCCTGTAAATGTTTAGGTGATAGATCATCAAAAGAGGGGAAGATTACTATTCTGAGCCCCCGTGGAACTTTTTTGTCCGTAATATACTGCTTTAGTACTGTGGCATCACACCAACGGGATAGCTCTTGTTTGCGTAGTTTTTCCAGTCTAATATATTTCTTCTTCATTCCCTCTGATTGATTATTCCTTATTGCTGTACTGACCGGTTCTATTTGTTGTGTAAACATGGTTGAAAAGATTTGTTCTCTATCATCATTGAATTGATCCATTTAGAAAAATGTACTATTTTAGTGAAACTATCCTAAGTTTATTAGATTATTGACCTCTTTTAAGAAGTGCTGGCCGGTTTATGAAATCTATTTCATTAGAAGAGCTGGTTGACAACAGAAAACCTAACATAAGGGCGCACTTTCCTACAATATAAGGTACTGTACTGGTGCTCAATACATTCTAAACATACCTGTTGTCCAGTATGTATAATGGAACAAGAAAACTTGTACCAACAATTTTTTTAAATCTGAGATGAGAATGGAGCACACACGAGCAAAGGTTCAAACTTAAAAATAAATAAGGTACATATAGTTCTAACAAATCTTTTTTGTCAGTGTGGTAACTTGGGTTTTTGTACATGCATGATAACCATTGACTATCTTTAACTCTGGTCTCTTGTGGCACCATTCACAACTTTCCCATTCTGAAAAATTACTACTATCAATCTGCATGAGGGTATGGTGTCTATCGGTTCACTGTCGTGTCACCTCCGGTCTTGTACTTGGTTTTCAATAGTACCGACACTGATTGCGGTCCCCTAGAAGGACGGTTGTTGTCTGTCTTAAATTTTATTTATAATTTGGTGATTGTTGTGGCATCATGGTATATTTTAATCAATGATATATTTTTATTCTGTGGAATGACACTCGTAGTGTCACTATTATGTTGTTGTATTGTGGTATTTGCGTAATACTGTGGTGATAATAAGTCGAACAACCAGTGGTAAAACGGGATGTAACAAGTGATTATATCATTTGTCTTGTCAGCCTTGATAAAGTCCTTCATAGGACGAAACACGTGTCGGTTGAATTTCAAGATCAATTCTTTCATTTGGATGGAAAGGAAAAAGATGAAGTATCTTACCGACTGAATTTGGTTGAATTTCAAGATCAATTATTTCGTTTGGATGGAAAGGAAAAAGATGAAATGTTTTACCATTGACTCAAATATGCAATGTGTGAGATAACATTGTCTAGTTTATGTGTAACACCAGCTTTGTATAGTATTAGCTTTGTCACAACTATTTGTATATTATTTCATGGAATTGTGTTATATTTGCATTATGTGTATTAAATTTGTTAATGAAACGATATATTCTCTGTAATTATCACTTGTCATATTGATGCCACATTTGCTTTACATTACGTGTGTTGCTTAAAGTCTCTAAATTTAAGGATCCATGAATAGAATTGATAATCTATGAACCTTTGCTCGTGTGTGCTCCATTCTCATCTCAGCTAAGATTCTACATTACAGGTGTTTCCATAGAGTGTATATACAGTGCTTAACTTGTAACAGAATGAGTTCCGGTGCCCAGAAGCAGGCGGCCGGCGCTATTAAATGTCAGAGGATCGATTACCAAGGCTGGACAGTCTTCAGTCCATCTCATGCCTCTCTCATCCACTGCCAGGCACTCCCTGCCCCTTTATGTCACTCTTGGAAGTTCCTGTTTTCCCCTTACGAGACGTTTTTTTCCATCTTTTTCTTCCTCCTTTGTATGCTTTGCCTGTTTTTTTTTGCGCTTAGGAGATCTTTAATGAGGAATAATAATTACAGCCTCAAAAATGAGTGCTGGTCGCCCCCTCACCGGCAACCACCGGCTCAAATTAAGCACTGTGTATATGACTACATAGACCCAGCCTGGCACCAGAGGGCATGAGCCCCAGATGTGGAGCTGCATCTGTGGTTGGACAGTGCGTTGTAAGTTATCTCTTATATATTGAAGCTTTTGGTGGCTCCTTCCTCAACTTGCTCTTTCTTGGTCTGGTGCCACTTAAAAGGCGGAGTAAACGTGCCACTACGTTTCTACCACTAGAGATTTGACTGGAAAGCAACGCATCGCAATGGAGTTGAAACAACAGGCGCTTCCAACTAAGGGCCTGATTTAAATATTGGTGGACAAGTTACTCCATTGCAAAGGTGACGGATATCCCGTCAGCCGAAATCTAAATCCCTTAGGATATAATATGATTTATATTTCGGCGGACGGGATATCCATCACCATTGTGACTGAGTAACCCGTCCACAGAAATCTAACTCAGGCCCTAAGACTCAAAGGTTGCAGGATCCAGGTAGGTGGTTCTCAAGGTGACTTTGAAATGCAGAAGCTGGGAGCGAGAAAGAAGATGGTGGGGTATGGATTGTGTGTGTGGGGTGCTCTTAGCCCTCCCCACCCCCAACAAATCAGGTAGATTCACACTTTAGCTGCCACAGTAATCATGACATGACAATGTATGATGAATTATGTGCGCTGGATTAAGAAACATAGCCTGCTCTGTCACTGTTGGCAAACCCAACGTGAGACAGTTTCTAGGGATTGTGGAATGCACCATGAAACGTACACCTGGATTTATCTCCCACAGGGAGCATGGATCTACAAGACAACTGGAGCGGAAGTGACCACTGTTTCACACTGCATCACAACTTGTACACAGGCGAATGGGCTTGTAGGGTGTACTTTGTATTTTTTTGGCAATCAATGAAGTTTTTTAAAAAACGTTAAATTGTAAGCATTATTTTCTGACTGTGCCCAGGCCAAATGTCACAAACATCTGGATACTGCACTGTTCCTTGAGACACTGGCACACATAATTCAGTCTACACAAGGCACGGGAGACCCTAATTGTCCCTGAATGTTATTTTGGGAAAAGTACATCATGTTAGAAGCTGATTACAACCTAGAATAAACAGAAGATAGTATTGAGACATGTGCCTCTCTCCAAGGTAGACTCAATCACTTAGGTGCATTGTTTGTCTCAGTCATAAAGTGCTAGGGCGCTTCTTCAAATCTTTACAAAAAACCCAGCGAGTTCTGTCCATCGTGCATAGGCAAAGCTGAGCTACAGGTGGAATTGAAGGCCAATGGATAAAGCTGGTCGCCACAGACTTACATCGTAGTGAGTTGGGGACTGTTATTTTATGGACCTGCTAAATGCAAAGGCCAAGGGGAACCGTCCCTAAACCAAGCAAATGAGCTTTCAGAGTTCATATGGGAATCCAAAACAGTCTCTAAAGAAAATCCAAATAACCACTGCCCTATCTTCCTGATTGATACGCCATGTAAAATGTACGGGTCAACACACCTCAAGAGTATCGATAGTGCTTATACAGATTCATTCGCTCGTTGATGGGGTGAGAGCTGATTTCTCTGTTAATAAAAAGCCCATTGTGTTTTGGGCTTGTGCTAAGATTAGCCTCTGTTAACAAGGTCTTCCATCTTGTCTCAGCCAGTGTCACAATGCAGCACGTGATGGCTGTTGTTGTTTCCGGTTCTCAATGAAACTCAGGTAGCCTAGCTTGCATCAGCAGAAAGTGCTCTCAGAACACTTTCCCTCGTTTTACTAAATCACGGACAGTTCTTACTGTCTAAGGATATGTAAAAAAAATGTATCAGCTTAAATGTACAGAAAAAAACACGAGAATAGTTGAATCCGAGCCAAAACCCTGAGAATAGTTGTATCCCAATGTTTTCCAATTGTGAGGGAATCTTCAAATGTATTCTACAGCAAAAAAATTATTTTAGGATGTTTCTCATTGGTCCAAACCCTGTGAATCATGTATTTGCACCAAATGTATGAGCCTTATTGTCTAAATTTCTATATTGGAGTGTGAATTTTGGTAGCGAGAGACCCCTCTTTTCCATCTTAGAAGGCAAATCTATGATGGATGTCATTTAGCACTGTACTGAGTTCTTAATATTTTGACATATTCTTTGCTGCTCATTTTCTAATTGCAGTTTTCTGTATTTGCCAATGTATTCTTATATAAAGCACTGAAACAAGAATCTTTTGTCATTTTTATGGGAATATTTCAGCGCCATGGTGTGAATATTTCCAATTAAAGAAACGACTCCAGTCGTGGAGTATCAAAGACCATATAGGGCCTCCACCGCTCCTGGTCCTAGATGTTACTGCGCCTCATGAGATAAAATTGGTATGGATTTTCGCACCTACAATGCAGAGGCAGTGTTCCAGAGGGGATAAAGATGGTCGAACAACTACAGCCTCGGTGAAAGGGGATTGTTATAATCACTATATTGTGACAGGCCGAGTTTAGCCAGTGATTAATGATTTAAAATTCAATTTTGATGCGGTGGAATGAACCCACCTAAGGACATGTGTGTGAGTGTTGATTCTAACATGCCTAATTTTTTATCTTGTTCTATGAGATGAAACAGGAGGTCATGAGAGATACAGAATGAATGGGGATAAGTGAGGGAACTTTATTATAAAGCATGAGTTCAGGCAGCGTTACGTCCAGGACCCAACCTTGTTAGGTTTGTGCATGAAACCTCCAAGCCCCAGAAGATACACAGCACATGGGAGTACACAGAAGTCCCCTTTCCCCCCTCTCATCTTCAACCTTTACATGGAGCCTCATACAGCAAAATCTACCATTACATCAAAGACACACAACTCTACTTAAGGGTTCCTCCACTCCAGATATCCAAAGCCTCAAAAACTGCCTGAGTCTCATACAGACCGAGACAGGATTCCCGTTAGTGAGCAAGAACAACAAGCAACAACTGGTTGAATGTGGCACAATGACATGAGCCAGGGCAGATTCAAACCTGAACTTTCACCCAATGCCAAGTCACTTGAATTCACCCCAGACATCCTACCTCACCACCAAGAAACGCATCACTAAGAAAAACAAGACAGGCTGGTAAGAGCACCGTCTACTTAAAAAAAAGTTACAAATTATTTCCAGAGAGAAACTTTAGAAATGTTGTTTAAACTCTCATAAACTTGTATTCAGAGTGTGGCCTTGGCATGCTTCACTGCCCACAAGGCTCCAACCTGTCACCAAGGGCCTGATGAGGTATGATCACATAGGCTCAATGGGATGAAACTCCGTTCGCTCCCATTGCAGTCCTGCACCGTCCTCAAAACTAGGTGCATCATCTACAAGGCCATCATGATCGATACCGCTGAATACCTGGCGGACACGTTCACCCCTTCTTGTGGTTCTCAGCACACCCACACATAAAGACATCAGATCGGAGTTAAAAAGTGTAACAAAAACCTGTAACAGGCCTTCTCCATCTGTGCACCTATGGTCTGGAATGGCACACACATATCCATTAGAACTGCCCAAACCATGCTCGAACTTAGGAAAAAACTGAAAATGTCCTTCTTTAAAGAACACATCACCACAAGGGAGTAACAGTCAACTTCTACTCACAGAACCCAGGCATAGCCCTCGGCAGTTGTCTTTGCCTTCTACCCTGTACAACACTGTTTTGACTTCCTACTAAGCCTATTCTATAAAATACCACATACATATGCATATTAATCAAATGGAAGGTCATTTACTGAACGCACAGTACAACACCCCCATGATTAGTGGTTCTCCGGTAACAATTGCACTTTTTGTTGATGGTTTTGTTTTACTTCCAACCTTCCCTCAAAGGCTCCAAGCCTTACCTAAAGCTTCTTTCACTGTATTTAAAGCTAAGACTACATTTATGACGATTAAAACCTCATCACATTACAATTAATGGGACTCCTTCTGATTGAGTTGCTGTGTTTATCTGGACACCTACTTGCCACTGGAAAGGTGAAATAATCACTCATCAATGTCCAATGCACAGGATCAATTCTTTGAGGCAATTGCACACTACCTCTGATTAAGGCGCTCGCCCCATTTGGCTAATCCTTGGGACATTGTTAGCGATGTTCTGGGAATGCCAGGGAGGGTCTACTATACCATGATATGCCAAACATAGTCAGGTTTTGCACTAATCTTGTGCTCATGAGTCATCTCTCACAATCCCCACCAGTGTCCACATACACAAGGGCATGAGACACGAGAAACAGTAGTAGAAACGGAGAAGGAGGAATGGGATAAGGGAGAATACAGAGAACCAGGACCGCAGACTCTGCCTCGTCACTTCTGGGGTCAAGGACAGCTGAAGGCTGTGATGGATCTTTAAAGAGTCAGAGACATTGAAACAGCGAACATAACTTTAACTACGAATTTATATTCCTTAGTAATGTCTCTGTTTATCCAACTCCCTTCCTAATATTTTGATATATTCTTCGCTGCTAATTTTCTCATTGCACTTTTCTGTATTTGCCAATGTATTCTTATATAAAGCACTGAAACAAGAATCTTTTGTCATTTTTATGGGAATATTTCAGCGCCATGGTATGAATATTTCCAATTAAAGAAACGGCTCCAGTCGTGGAGCATCAAAGACCATATGGGGCCTACACCGCTCCTGGTCCTAGATGTTACTGCGCCTCATGAGATAAAATTGATATGGATTTTCGCACCTACAATAACGAGGCAGTGTTCCAGAGGGGATGAAGATGGTCGAACAACTACAGCCTCGGTGAAAGGGGATTGTTATAATCACTTTAGATGAGGTGGAATGAACCCAGCGAAGGACGTGAACATAACTTTAACTATGAATTGATATTCCTTAGTAATGTCTCTGTTTATCCAACTCCCTATGCTTTGACAGGATACTGGAATTCGCAAAACCTCAACATAAAGAGATCCAGGTAACTAGATAATTAATTTATATACACAAATATATTATACTTCTCCCTATGTTAGAACAACTACCTCAAGTGGTGTCACTATATGATCTTTTCTGGAAGATAAATGTAGTTTCTACTTGCCTATTGTAAACTGAAAACATTAGACCATCATAAACATCCTGTGATTCCCTATACATATACACACAACCTGGAATTCTAATACCATATACACTTGTGCATTAAACATTTGCATGCATATGAAATGTCTTTTAAGACTCAGTCCTATTCCGTCACAGGGACTTTAGCAGATCATATGATCCCAGTCTTTACAGTTAAAAAGAAATGGCCACAAATAGATCAAAATTGTTTTCAAATCACAAACAACTTCAAGATACTTCATTAAGAACCAAAATGTCTATAACCAATCCTTAGGGAAACAGGCCTTGAAGCTTGAATACCAGCATCCATCTCGTGGGGGTCCAGCTGCAGTGACATTGTAGCACAAATTGCCTACCAATGACAAAAATCACCTCGAGAATAGTTATACCTGAGGATGTAAGATGGCTGCCATCTCTCTAAACGTGCAAAGTCCCTCGCCCACCAGGCAACGTTGTTCAGTGCTGATGCTCTACAATACAACAAGGTATCAACAAGCATGAGTGAAGCATGAATCCAGTCAGCATCTACACTCTTTACTAACCGCAAAGGCTTTCCTCTGCTTGGAGGTCCTCAGGCTAGATGATCTCAAGGTACTGCTTCTTAGCACTCGAACCAGACATGAGGGTCAGCGCAATTCTTACTCCGCATTATGGCACTTTGCTCAGTGGTGGACCCCAGCATCAAGGTGATGGTTAAGTGATTCACTGAGAGTATGCAGAATGGCGGTGGGCAGAGAAGATTGTGGTTAGTTAGCTAGTTCTAAGGCCTGTGCCTAGTTATAGCACAAGGAAGCCCCACAGAGCATGCTACATTTTGACACGGTTGAGGCATCCCATTCAAAACCTTTGCACTTGGAGTGTAGACTTGGGGTTCTCCCAGTCGCCAAGTACGATACAGCCTGTGATCCCAGGAGTGCTGCCTGCTCAAATAGAGAAGAACCAATTGACCAGTTGCTTATGTATTGCCACCCAAGAGCACAGCAACAGAAGGCATTGGTGAAATCAGAAAAATGATAGATAAAGTTTCAGCTGAGCAAATCTTCTGCTCTTCCTGAAGTTATCTTTGAAGTAGTTAAATAGAAGCCACTAACTACTCATAACTTTGAGCAGATCTAGACCTGTTATGAAATTGACGATGGTTCTGTATTCCCACACTATCGCCACAATGACTTTCCTCCAGTCCCGCAGAATCAACACGCTAACAGTATATTTTATGTAACTATTCGATTAGCACGCTTCTTAAATCCGTTACTATGAGGTTTCATTATGCTCGAATTTAGTATTCTAGACCAGCGGTTCTTAGACTTTTGACTTCTGTGGACACACAGTGAATCAGTAGTGGAAGCCAGGGCCTCAGCAGATTCGACAATCCGAATCTCAAAACAGTACACAAAAATACAAAAACAACTATACTTCAAACAAATACCCAAATTATGAAATATATGATTTAATTCATAAATAATAACATACTAAAAAACAACGCTTTTAATGGGAAGGCTGGAGCTTTTCAAAATTTGTTTTATTTCTAAAAGATGAAGCAGCATGTTTGTCACTTTGTCTTTTTCCACCTAATCATTGCTCTGTTTTTGTCGGCACACAATGGGGCTTAAACTGGGACCAACAAATGCCTATAATACATTCCAATTGCCGTGCTTGCGCTGCTCACACCAATCAAACTAAGGACATCAACCTTATTTTCAGCCTTCAATTTCAATTTCCTTCACATCACGTTTAAAGATTGTTTTCAAAATTATCAGTTTCACATTTTGCTTTTTTTATGTACATTAACTTTATTAATTGGCTAATATTTTGTTTTCTGAATGAGCACGGAAACCCCTGAGTAGCCACTGCAGACCGGCAGGCGCCCTCAGACCCTAGATTAATATCCGCTGTTCTAGACCATGCATGCTCAAATTCGCATCACCCAACAATTCATTAAAAAAATAATTTAAAAAAAACACTAATGCAATTGAGCTAAATTTGCCATGAAGGTGGAACTTTGCTCAGAGTAAGCTCTTTTTGTAGTCCGGTGTGCATATTTTAAGTTCTTTTTGGGACATGCAATACAAAACAGTGTCACAAGGGCTTCAAATGGTTAATGTTTTGCATATTTCAAATATTAATTCACAAAATATTCACAAATCTTCATCTGAGCAAGGTCAAAGAGAAAACATTTTTTTTAAATCAGACGGCGATCACAGCAACCGGGACAGCAGGATTTGCAGGGCATGAGTAGGAAATTATCTAGAAGCCACCCGTATGTGATTTGAGGGATTTGCAACTATTTGCAGATCCCATAATACAAAATAAACATTTAGGATGCCAGCAGGGACCCCAAGGGTGGCTGGCCTTTGGAGCGTAGATTGGTGGTGCTTTCTATGAAAGCTGAAGGGTTGAGTAGTGAAGAAATGAGTCGTCCGATGATAAACTGAATAAGGTAAGTTTAATTGTTCACAGGACCAATCCCTCTGCCGATCTCTCCAGTCGCCAACCGTCTCTACCCACACCTCGCTCTCCCAGCCCTCCGAGACTCCATCCCCTCGTCATCCACCTCGCACCCCTACATTCTATCACCACGTCATACCTATCCATCATAAAACACAACAGGTACCACCCCAAGCACTTTCATAAAGGCCCAGTGCTCCCGCCACCCAAAAAGTCGAAATAGCATGTTATGGGGCACGCACCCAATCTAACACGAAGAGTTAATTGGGCGTTAGGAGCAGAAGGTGTGTCTTCTTGCTTCCCTCTCCTCGCCTTAGGAACCTCCGCTTTCATCAGATTGATGCTGCTAGTGTTGCAGGAGTGGCTGATGGAGTCTCTTACCACGCCAGTCCAGTTCACTGTTACACATCGCCTTGTGCACCTTTCATGGAGATTTGAACTTGATAGAAGATAGGAGAAACCAGTAAAAAGTCTCCATAGTTGGGGTGGAAGTGCTCAAAACAAACGGGGTCAGCCAGAGGTGAGACATGTAACTGCAAGAAGGAGAGCTCAGGGGCATAAAAGGGTGTTTTGGCGGGGCCCAGTTATGGTAAACTAGGACATCCATGATCTCGTGATGTTCAGGGACCACCCTATGCAGTGTTTGTCAGCAATCAACAACTCCCTAAAATATAACTGTGTTTTGCTGTCATACTGGTGTAACGTGATGTCTGTCTTGGCCAGTGGATTCCATGTACTGACTGAAAATCACTGAGCCAAGAATATAACCTTGTAGAGATCTGTATTTTTTAAGGCCTTAGGGAGGGATGGGGAAGTGCATCTAGACTTAATGTGGCATGTGAGTGGATTTAGGAAAACAGCTCTGGGCAGGGAGAGGTGTGCCCTCGTGGGCAGAGGCCGTGTCGATCAGGACCTGGTGGTCAACTGTGTTGAAGGCCAACAAGGAGTCACATGTGAGGCAAGTCATACTTAGCAGTGATCTCAGGTTACCATAGACAGTTTGTGCAGCTGTGGTTTCATTGGTAGGCCTGCAGCACATTGCAATTGTTAATGTGTGCTTGGAGTTACAATGCCAGCGTTCTTCCCAGGGCCTGACTGAGGGAGTTAGGTGGTGTGCCAGTATACGACGAGGTCATCAGGGTCCAGGTTAGGTTTTGAGAGCAGGGAGTGTCTGGCTAGTTTTTGGGGAGGATTGAATGTGCCAACCCTGAGTAATGTGTTTATGCCGTCCAGGTAGGAGGTCAGTGGCTGGCGTGGGCTTTGATCACGAGCAAGGGAGTGGAGTGCCATCATGTAAGTCTGTTGCTAGAGTTTTTAAGATTCCGATTAGTTTGTCGATAGAGAACGTTTTGAATATATGCCACCATGGACAGTGGAGAGCCTGTTGATAGGATTGGCTTGGCCAATATTGTGAATACTTTTTCAATTAAGAACTGAGTTTTGTTCTTAGCATTTTCTATGCAGTGCATGATGGTAGGGGTGGGTTTACATGGGCGATGTTCTTAATATGAGTATCGTATTTGGCCTTTTGGATGAAGGGTTTAAAAGTGCATGTTCCTTTTTATGACTGAGAGGCTGGTATATTGTTTGTAGCGAGTATAATTTATAGTACATATACTGTGTTCATTTTCCTTCAATTTGGTTCCTCCCGTCCCTCCCCGCACCACAGTGGTAGGTTCTTTGGAATGTAAAGGGTAAAGTGAAGTTATGTAAGCCTGGCGGTTTTTATTCTGGAATGTGCTCTCTTGCTAACTCAGCGCTGAATAAAGACCGTTTTCTTCACATCTTTGTGGTGTGTTTACACTGTTTTATTGGAGAGGAGGAATGGGATGCGTTACAGCAGTGGTCCCAACATTTTGACTCCCGAGGACCTCCACTGAAACACTACTGAAAGCCGGGGACCCCCAAGAAAATTGTACAATTTAAATTTCAAACATTAAAACAGTAATTTGCAAGAAATACACAAACAGGTACACACCAAACAAATACACAAATTACTAAAGATTATATTATTTCATATTGAAACAATATGCAAAACTCAAAACATTTTAATGGGAAGGCTGGTGCTGCATCTCAGTGACTAATTTTTCAATGTTTGGTTTTATTTCGGAAAGTTGAAACCTCAGGTCAGATCCTGCATTTTCCAAGCGATTTCTGTATACGATCTGAGAAAGCTTTTTTACTCACATATATGGTGGGCAAAGGAAGTAAAACCATAAGGGCCTCTCATCCGTCCATAGCCTCTCTGTCACAAGTAATTAATTTGTTTCATAGCACCTCTCATACTAGTGTAGGATGCACACATACAGAGACAATCATGTGCGTGGGAATCAGTGCATAGAAAATGTCACATAAGGCAAAGGGGACTACAAGGTGTAGGTTTTACAATCCATCCATGCTGGTAGGCATTTTTTTAAAGTGCTTGGTCTAGGGAAACGCAAACTCAGGATTCAGAACATAACACAGTGGTTAGTTTTGAATTTTATAATAAGAATTTATTTTTCCCCAAACAAACTTTTTTGGCAGCATCATGATAATGGAAGACTATGAAAAAAACCTAACTTTCTAATTTGTGTCATGTAGTTTGCATGCAGCTCTTTGCAGTTCATAGCTCACTGTGCTAGGATACGATTGTAACTTCTGAACTGCACAGTAACAAAAGAATCTCTGTGACGAAAACAGTAACCCACTGAGCTGTGCAAATAAAATACTGTTCTTTGTAATGCATGGCACACATTCTTTTCTGTAGGCATATTAACCCTTCGCTACCTTAAATTAATTAAAACTGTCACTAGACAAAACTACCATCTCTCTCTCTCCTGCACGTACATTAATCACCAGAGTTATCTTAGAACTTTTACTGCGGCCCGAAAACTGCTGGATCTGCAAGGAACTTTGCAGTGCTTTTAAAACTGCTGCACAAATGAAGTAACAAATATAAAAACACTAAAATTTTTATGTCGAGATTCCCCAGCTGGAGAAGTGCCTTCATGCCAGCCCAAGCCTTGAGCTGCAGCAGTGCTGTTCAGCTGCAAAACAACAAGAGGCACAGCTCTTCTGCATGCAGGTGATGAGTGGCCAGAAATTGAGAGGGAACAGGGGCTTCAGAATGCTCTGGGGCTCAAACACACACACACAAGGTGACACCAGCACTGCCGTGCGAACGTGATTTGGAGATAGATAATAAAATAAGGCTGATCACCCTTCAGCTTGCATCTAAGGCTGAATGCTGATTGGCCTGATTTTATTTTAGTTCTGCCACCCCTACGCTGTCATTCACAGCTTTTGTGTGCTGCGAGGGTACAAGGATGTTTCCTTATCCAGCAGGCAGTCCAAATGCCTTCAATTCTGAACTAAGCTCGCGACCTGCGGACCCCCTGGGAATGTTCACAGACCCCTGGGGTCCATGGACCACAGGTTGGGAACTGCTGCGTTACACCACTGGTGAACATTCCTTCCGAAGGCTGTGATCTGTGGAGTGCTGCCATCCATGTGGAGCTGTGGCACGTCAGTCTGCATCACAAAAATTCCAACCAGCTGGTCATGACTAATGCCAATGGCTGATCAGGGCAAGTTGCGCATTGGGGTTACCCAGTGGGAAGCATCCCTCTTCCGTCCTTCATGCCTCCTATCCAGACGCATCTAATTCAGAACAGGCATATCAGTACTTTCTTTAGGTTCTGTCCGGGATCAGAGCCGGCCTTTGCTAAGATAGCGCCCTGGGCGAAATCAAATTTGGTGCTCTCAATCGTCTTTATTTATTTGTGTTTTAAAAACTTTGTAGGGGTAACATGGAGTGAGGAATCTTAAGGGGCTCAATGCGAAGAAAACAAAAACAAATGACACC
This sequence comes from Pleurodeles waltl, assembly GCF_031143425.1. NCBI lineage: Eukaryota > Metazoa > Chordata > Amphibia > Caudata > Salamandridae > Pleurodeles > Pleurodeles waltl. Next base: position 1,149,375,831 of record NC_090448.1, read on the forward strand.
GGTCCCAGCAGCCTTCCTAAAAGTGTTTAAGCACACTTTTGTCTGGAGCTATGTATATGGGTGAATATGGCAGGCAGCATGTGCGCCCCTCTGAGGTGCAGCACCCCTGGGCACAGGCCCAGCTCGTCCATGCCAAAGGCCACCCTTCCCCAGGATATATCTCACACACTGCCCAAAATAGAGGCACCAGAAGATGATGGGGACTATTATGAATTTGAAGAGGGGACGATAAGACTAGAAACAAGGTTCAGGCCTATTTTTAGTATCACACTTGATTATCCTGTTTATATCAGAAAGCAAAAGGAATGTGAATCATTTCATGAACTTGTAACATTACGAGGAGTGTCCACTATGTGCAACTCTGAAACATACACTGATCAGAGGATTCCTGACCAGCTGATGTTAAAAAGCAAGTGCATGCAAGAAAAACTGTGGGTGACAGGTGATCCCACGCTTAAAGAGGTAGTTAAATCTGCCAAAGCTATTGAGCAATCTGTTCCAGGAGTGTGAGAAGTAAATGAAGAAAAACCTCAGTAAATGTGGAGATGCATGTAGTTTTACTAACAAGCCTGGATGGTTAGAAGTAAACAAAACCAAGAAAAGTGATGTTGAACTGACTTCTTTCTAGTGTGGTACCTTCACACATATCACTTCATCCAAGAATTGTCCCTCTTTAGATAAAAACTGCAACCCCCATGGCCACATGGGGGATTTTAGCAGCATGTGCAAGGAAGGCCGAAGGGGGCTGAGACCGCATGTGGCCCAGATATCGTCAAATGTAGTCACCTATAGTCAAGACTCAGAAATTTCAGAATTTATACTATTACAGGGGATGGTTTTAGTTGTGCAAAATGTAGACAATGGACATGGAAGTGTCATAAACAAGCCCCCAATATGCTTATGGTGGGTGCTTAACAGATAGCTTGCAGTAACGGTTGACTCTAGATTGCCAAATTTAATAATTACAAATTAGATTGTCAAGCTAAATTTTGAATCTACGGTTGACTACTTATTTCAACTTAAGGGCAGTGGCTTTCGATGGAAGGAGAATCAACTTTGTGGATATGTTTGTACTAATGTCCAACTTAAAGGCAGATGTGCCAGGATAATAAGCTACGTAACCCACAAAGGAGTATGTGTTCTAGGCTGGAAGAACCAAAGATTGTTGCAAATTATCTTAAATCACGATTCTCCTGATCCTATTCTGATCATTCAGGAGGACAAAATGCTTGCCATGCTCATCAGTGAGTTTCCTACAATATTCAGAGGTGAGCTATGTAAAGGGATTTATGCACTAAACTAAATTGAAGAATGGATATGTCCCTGTCAGGCAGCAATTGAGGAGTGCTTCTTTGTATTACAAAAAAAAAGAAAGAACTGCAGGATCTATTGAACGACCTTCATTCTCAAGGTATGGCCAAAGAAGCTGAGTCATCAAAGTGAGTATCACCTTGCCAGCACTGCCATTGACAGACACTCTCTACCCAAGGTGAAGGGACTGATTTCAATGCTCAACGGTGCAAGAGTTTTTTTTCACACTGGTCCTCAGCACATCAACTAATTGAATTGACACCAGAATCTAGGTTTCTAGCAGCGTTTATCACTCCTTTCGGCCTCTTCCAATACAAGTGGATGCCCTTTTCCCTGGCTCCAGCCTCAACTGTATTTCAACGAACAAGGTACCACACATTTAACGATACGGACGTGTGTGTCAACACATTCAGGATTCAGGATGATAGTTTGGTCTTTGACAAAGATTTTCAGCAGTATCTGCAAATGTTGCAGATGATATGCTCGTCATCGGAAGAGTTTTGCTTTCTCCTGCTAAGTACATCCTCTTTAAAGATCAAGTGGAGTACCTGGCCATAAACTGGCAGAAGAAGGAGTGGTACCCAAGGATTCCTTGGTAAAAGCCATCAAACAAGCACCACGACCAGCATCCAAATAACAATCAATATCATTTTGTGGCTTATGTGAATACTATTCATGTTTTATCAAAGTCATTGCCACGGTCATGGAACCTCTGAAACTCGTACTTCGTAAGGGTCAGAGGTACGAGTGGGTGAAAAACCCCAAAAGAGGCATTCAATTTAGGTAAACAAAACATAACCAATGTACCAACATCACTTTAGGGAAAAGGCAGTATTACTGTGGATGCCAGTGTTTTATTACAGCATCAAGATGGATGGGTGGTTGGTTACGCCTCAAGGACTCTTAAGTGATAGTTAGCCTGTGTTTGGGCCATGAACCATTTCAAACCATACGTTTGCGTGGCCAACTTCAATTTGCAACAGACCACAAACCTTTAATACACATTTTGTCTCTGGGGAACAGCTTAATTCCACAGCTCCAATTGCCAGGTTAAGCTCAAAACTACAAGGATATTATTTTACGGTTGCACAAGTGCCATGAAAAAAATCAAAAAAAGATTTATCTAGTTTACCATGTCCTCTTGAAAAGAGTTGAAAAGGGAAATGGATGGCCTGCATGTTGTTACGATTGTACAAGACGTTTGTGCCATACAGAATGTACCACTGACAGAGGAAGTTTGGTTTGTTGAGGTTGCAAAGACAAACTCCTAGCTATGGTAAAGATATATACTTGCTCAGGTTGGCAACCCATTAGGCAATTTCAATGAAAAGTTATACCCCTTAGTCCAGGTTGCCAATGTGTTACGTGTATCTAGCAACATTTTATTCGGAAAGGGCAAGTGTGTACCTGTGGAAGGTGTGTGTGTATGGGGAAGGGGGCAGAGAGGGGTCACAAAGGTCACTTGGGAATGTCAGCATTAAAGAACACGTTAAGAGATCAATTCTGGTGGGCTTGAATGGATTAGAAAGCTAATCATTATGTAAGAAATCTACTGAAGGTCAGAATTCTGATAAAAATTCAAAGTGCTTCACTTCCCCTATGCAGATTGTCCTCTGACCCCATTTACCACGGAGAAACTAGCCTTTGATACTGCAGGTCCGGTCAAAGAATGACCAGCCCCTATGCAGTAGGATATTGTCGTGGGAGACTATATTTCCAAATGGCCCAAAGTAACATTTGTAGAAAGAGAGTCGGCAGGTGTATTTATAAATTTCATGAAGGAATTACTCAGCAGGAAGGGATTCCCTGAAGCCACAGTCACAGATAATGGTGTACAATTTTCATCAAATGAAATAGTCAGTTTCCTCAACATGCATAACATAAGACATACTTTGCAGCGGTCTCTGACCCCCACTCCAACAGTCTGGTTGGGAGATTAAATTGGTATATAAGGGATAGTATTCGCATAGCATCACAAAACAGAATTTATTTTGATAGTCTTTTTAAGGAAAGGTTATAGGCATACTGTGTTGGTCCTCATTCTACAAGAATAAGTCCTTTCAAGGTATTGAAGGGAAGGACTACAACTTATGAAGTGTGCCCCTGGTGGTTGATCAAAGGTTGTTTCAAATAACAAAATATTGACCAAGATAGAGAATACAGTGCTGTGAGAAAGAAGCAACATTTGCCCAAAGATGATAGAGTACACAGGATTAGACATTATGACTTGGTGTTGAGAGATGTTTGAGTGAAATTACTCATGAGATTTGGAAAAAGCAAGTCCACAATTCTAAACCTGTGAAAGTGGTCAACGTGAACAAAGGAAGTGTTGTAACACAGGAAGGAAGGAGTTGAGTGTCAGAAGAGTGGGCAAGGGCAGGTCTCAGTGAGGGCTATCAGAGGAAGAGCAAAATCAGGACAATGTAGAAGCATTCTCCTGCACTGACCGTGAATTTGCACCATCCCAGATGTATTGTGATAGATCCAAAGATGAAGCAAACTTTGATGCTAGATCTTTGACTCTAGAAAGTAATGAGCACTTTTCAGTGTCCCCTCTTTGCAAGATCACCCTGAAGAAGGATCTGTGGCAAGTAGAGTTAAGATACCCACCCAATGGAGAACTCCTTCATGGAAAGTGAAGCAAGATTAACTCCATCGTTTTTGAAGGGTGGAAGGAAGTGTTATATTTAAGGTGCCCAGTTTTCCATTTTTACAAATAAATATAACGATGTGTTTCCTGTCTGTATTTTTTTTTTTTAATGGAAACATACGGAAAATGGTGCTTCTTGCAGGTGACTCTCAATGCTGTCTTTCTCGATGGGAAGTTAAAAAAACAGGTTGAGGTTTCCCTAAATACAGGCATATGTTAACATATATTTGTATTATAATGCTGCTATTTACCTGTGGGTGTAATGTTTCGCTATATTTGGCCGCTTAATTTGCTAAAATGGGACAGGCAGGAAGGTATGAGTGCGTGTTTATCAGTTAAATAAATGTGGATATATATACACACCATTTTGTGGCTATAGTTATTCTCAAAACATAAACTAAATTTAAATACCAGTATGGCCAAAAAATAAATATGGATACAGATTGAAATGTAAAAAAAAAAAAAAACGGAAGCCCTAGTTGTATTTCCTTCAATGGCTATAATTTATACTACATATGTTGTGTTACTTTTCCTTCCAGTCGGTCCCTCCCAGCACCCTCTACACAATGACAGGTCCTTTGGACTGTTGAGGGTATAGTGACTTTATGTACAGCCGGGGGCAGTTATTCCATGAGGTGCTCTCTTGTTAACCGAACGTTGAATAAAGACAGTCTTCCTCATGTTTCTGGTGTGTTTACAACATGGTTTTATTGACAAAGAAGTGGGATTGCATGCACCCGGGGCAAACGTTCCTTCCAATGGTTGGGATCTGTGCAGCGCTGCACTCAGTGTGGAGAGCTGTGGCACGCCAACGCGCAGCACAGAAACTCCTGTCAGCTAGTCACAAAGCAGACAACTAAACCCATAGAAGTTACCCAGGAAAGCTTCCCTTTTCCATCCTTCAAGACTCTGATCCGGATGTGATTCATGCTCATGGGCGGAGAACGGAAGTTGGCCAATTGGATGCTGGTTTTGTGGAGTCTTGGCTGGTTCTTGTCGGGCTAATCTCACCCCACGATGGAGTGCCCCACCTCACTGTAGCAAGATGCATTACGTGCCAACTTAGCTGCACTCAACCCCATTACATCCAACCTGACTCCACTCATCGACTGGGAGTTTGAGACATTCTTACGGGAATCCTTCTACAATATGTACTAATTGCCGAAAACTTGTTTACCTTAAATCAGAGTGAAGTGTGGAACATTATATATAATATTAAGTCTTGATGAGCGCGACTAGAGCTCCAGAATCTTAAAAAAATTTCCGAACAGGCACTTGCTGGTGTTGAGATCTTCAGTATACTTCCTGGATGTGTTGCTTTTTAAGACCCTCCAGGATTTCACGATTTGCAAAAAAAAATTGCAAACTCTGCAGGGCCCACTGTGTGCCCCGTCGGTGGCAGACCCTAAACATTTTAAAATATAATTGTACTGGGCCCACCACGTGCCTCTTGGGTGGCGGGCACTAATAGCTTACATTTCCCATGGACCTGCCACGTGGGTAGTATGCCCAAACTTGATAGAAATGAATGCTCCCCTGGACAGAGGGCATTACTTTTTATCAATTTTTGTGCCCGCCTTCCAGGGGACACACTGTGCGTCCAGAGTGCATGCATTTGGTAAAATGATTAAGGGTTGTCTTTAGTTTGACAACAGACCAAAGGAAGTATCTTTGTGTTCCACTGCAAGACATGAATGTGAGCCTAATCTAGGGTTCCACTGCGAACAGGTCTCCTGAGTAGAGTGCATTACATGGTACGCGCTTGTGGCGTTTTGTGCAGCAGAAAAAAGGCTTCTGGCTCTGGAACTTGTCAAAGTAATGACGAGGGCAGGAGGGAGTGGCCATAGTGACAGCATTCACCCTTGCTCTTGTGAAGGATATATATATATATATATATATAAAAAAGACGTAGGCAGTCAAGATAGCGGTTGTTACTTTAGCAGGAAAACCATCTATATGACAAACTCCAGCCTGCGAGGCACTCTAAAGGATGCTACCTGTAAATACGGTGAAAGGATGTTACGTGCAAATAAACAACACCCCATGAATGCCTCATTGGGTGGGAGGTATCTGCAGGATGTAGAGAAGATTAGCCTTTCTTAAAAGTTTATGCAAACTGAACCCTCTTTTAGAATAAGCGGCTTCACCTAGAGTATACTGTAAGGATCGTTTTGACTTTGGTGGGGCGGTGCATCAGCCAAAACAGACATCCCCGTTCTTCCCAGCTCGCCCTTGCAGCCGTTCCCAAGATCTGGAAAAGCACAGGAGGAGGAAAATCCTTCTCCTACCAAGCAGCCAGACATGGAACACGCTGCCTCTCAAGCTCAGGCATCAATGAAGCAGTTCAGGAAGGACCTCAAGACCGGCTCTTCGATTGGGCAGCATGTCCATAAACAGCGCCTTGAGACCCTATGGGTGATTAGCTGCGCTTTATAAATCACTGATTGATTGAGAAGGAAAGCTAAACTGTTCCCAGTCTCACTGCTGGGTGTCTGCCAGTAAACCCTCAGTTTGCTTCAGTGGCGGAAACCCTCGACTATATGGTCTGCCCACAAGGATCACGCTGGCTCAAAGTAGCAGTCGCCACACCCTAGTTAGGGCAGTGCCACTTTCCCTTCCTAGGTGAAACCTGGGTAAGGATTTAACACAACGGCCGCTACCAGGGGAGTAGCTTCAGAGGGGGGATGTTTGGGGAGTCACACCCCTTAAAAATGTATTTTGTAGTAAATAGTTGGGTAGAAGGGCTTTCAGTCTGGTATGATGAAGCGTCTCTCGAATTAAACCTGGATTTTTGTATGCAAACACTTACATTAACACACACAAAAAGACACTGACATCGGGCCATTGACATTTTGTTCTTTTTGGAACAAAATACTTTGCCGAGCGAGCTCATGTAACATGGTGTAGAGCTCAGTGGATATTCAGAGACCCGTCAGGGGATCAGGGGTCTTTAAAAGTGGTGGCAGTCCGCAGCCAGAGTCTCCACTGACGTGCCTGTAGCTAGTCCACTCATCAGACTCTACTGTCATGTAAAATACATTTTATGCAAGCATGTCCCTAATGAATTAATTGTTTGCGTAAGAATGAGGTTTCCTTGTTGGGAGCAGGCACTGGATTAGTTATTTGTATTGCCACACTCTTCTACCTACTTTACACTATAAACACACTTCCGGGTATTCTTAAACAGAACAAACATCTCTTAAATCTATGGTGGAGCAGGCTGTATAACCCCCCGCTAGGTGGCGCAGCACTACCATTTTAATCGTTGTACAGCTAGAATATTGCTACACACATGCCATTGAGCTGTGCGTGAAAATAGGCTTCCAGCTCGAAAGGTCCTCACTGCATATCACAAAACGAATACATTTTAGACTGTATGATTTTATTTCTTATAGCCTTCCAAACATCAGTGCTATATAGGGGGCATGGAAGAGGTATTTGTTTAAACAAAATAATTGGTAGTGGCTTTTTGAGATGCCTTCACTAAATACCACGTGTGACTTTAAAAACCCTAGACCGGAAGCGGATACTTACAATTCAATGGTTTCATACGTTCTAGCGCTACGAAGTTGTGAATAATAAGTAAATCCATGGCACCATTCCTACGAAAAATGGGGAGGGGGACACTTGATTAAACAGGTCACAATGACGGCACAAAAATAATTTTAATAATCACAGAAATGTGAAAATATTTTTTTTAGGTTTTACTTCAAATAGATCACACGCATTCTTGCCCATATCAAAGTGTAACTGAGTTCAGAAATGGTTGAAAAGGACAGTATTTTTATAAACACGAGGAACTTGACAATCATGTGCAAAATACCTTAGTGAATAAAATAAATATGCTGGGTGTGATTTTTTTGCCTTCTGGCTTGCAAGTCTCTTGCGTTCTGTAATGGTCTGGGAACCCCCCCCCCCCCCCCCCCCGATTGCTTACCATTAGTTTGTAGCGTTTTCACTCTTCTTTGCTGCTTTCTATATAGGCAGCGCTTGGCATTCGCCATTTCCTTTCCTTTCAGTGGTGCATGGACCAAGCACAGATTCATTTACATTTACTTAGTGTCCCTCCGCTGGCCATCTGATTCAGGTACTATTAAAAGATATGGTGCGCTTCTCGTAAACAGCAGTTACTTTACACAAGGTCATTTATTTTTCCTTAATTTTATTTTTACAGGCACGGGGAGATTAGGTGATTTGTCCAGAATCACAGGCTGTTGTGCTGATGCTGAGATTCAAATCTCTCCGGTTCCAAAACTAGCAGCTCTGGCCACACATAATGCCACAATCATCTTTCAAAACTTTCCATGTAATCCTTCTAAACTAAGTTGATTCTAAAAGCCAGATAACTACAGCATCTTTGTATTATATAAAGCTGCTTCCTCACGACTCCATGAGTTACGTAGTCTACTACACAAATCCAAAATAAGAGCATTTTCATTGCATCCAAAGTGACCCTCAAAGAGATATCAATTTTCTCTCGGCAGCACCACCTTGTGGCCATGGACACGAAGCAAGCACAGAGTAATTTAAATTTAATTAGTGCCCCATTGCTGATTCAGGTACTTTTTTTTTTTTTTTTTTTACTCTGTGGTGAGGTCAACGGTAGCTGCGTCCTAATTCTTTCTTAAACCTTCCCCCGCCCGATTTCTTCCCACTGTTTCTTCTATCACTCTGCAGTCTGCGTTTCTCCACCCCCTTCCACTGACAGAATTTAACAAACACACACAAAAATGCTTTGAAGGGGCCGGTGCTGGTTGCCCCTCATACCACGTTTATAACTGTTCCGTGACCCCCTACCTGGCCCCCATTTCCAACCCCATTGCCAAAGCCAGTAGCTTCCCCCGGGGCAAGACCAATTGCTAATGCTTTTAAATATGTTACATTTGTTGTTAATTACGTTTTTTTTCCTACAGGTGTTTTACCCAGGTTCAAAGCACAAAAGAGCTTCACATTTGTAGTTAGCAGAAGAAGAGTTCATGGTGTGAAGCTTCCTGTTCCTCAGATGGGTAATTAAAACATCACCCCGTCATGGGCCATTCTCACAAATAACAAGCATTGGCAAAGCCACAGTTCTTACCTGAGCGAGTTATTTGCTTTGCCAATGTCCTCTAGCCATGCTGTACAGCAGTGTGTCTGCTCTGCAGCATGGCTAAATGTTTAACAAATAAAGCGCTATGATTCTGCCAGGGCTGGACGTCATAGCACTTTTTTCTCCAAGGGGCGGGTGGGGGTGATAACAGACAACGGTAGGAAGTAACAGACAGACAACAATGGTAACAGGTAACAAGACAAGGGAAAGCGCTATGACGCAGCCAATTGTGGTCGCGTCACAACACTTTTTTCTCTTATGGGCAACAATACAGACAACGGTAGGGTGGAATTGGGAAAGAATTAGCACAGACAACCAGAGGGAGGAAGTTGTAGGAAATGATTAACACGGACAACGGGAGGGTGGGGGAGTAAGCAACACAGACAATGGGAAGGTGGGGTTGGGGGGGTAAGCAACACGGACAGCAGTAGGGTGCGGGGAGGAAAGAAGCAGAAGACACGAAACTGCAAAACAGTACCTGATTCGCAGCAGCGGAAGGACTCTAATCAAGATAAAAGAGCCCGTACACGCGAGTGCACATGTGCGGTCGCATGCGAGACCCACAAATGGGATGCTGGCAGTGGGGCTGAGGTTTACAAACACCCCGAGGTCCATTTAAACACATTCAGTATTTGCAAATGCAAGCAGCTTCCGTGCTGAGGCACAAGGTCACATCTCAGCCTGAGCTAAGAGGACCAGAGTCCCCTTTCTAAAAATAGAGTCGGGACCCCACTTGTGATATGTTTAAATCCCTGTGCACCACTTACACACACACTCCAAAAATACTTTTATTGAAACAGATTAAAGTTTTTTTCTGAATTTAATGATAAACCACCTTAGCGTCCTTATTTTTCATAAATCTGGCATTGATCTTTCTTTCTTTCTTGAGTCAACATACAAAGAGCCTTATACATAAGGAGAAACCCATACAGCATTCCATATAAATGTATATATTTTTACAGCGCGTCAAATCACACTTCTACGATTTTTAGGAGCTGCAGTTATAAGGCACTACTTTTCCTCTTCTTTACAATGGTGCTCAGGTCCCCGTCATAGGGAGGATGGAAAGCTGAGAAATTCGTGCTGGGATCCAAGTTTGTGATCAGCGGATCAGGGCAGGTGTCACCAGCAATCTTAACTCACTGAGCCATTGTGCGGCTTCCAAGGTCCACCTTTCTTGATCAGAGTGCAGCATCATCCGCTTGAGTCCCACTTCTGCCAGCACTCATTCCTCACTTTGTGCAATAAATAAATCAACAATGTTTAGTCACAATTGGTTATCTCAGGTCACAAGCACATGGAAGGAGATGTGCACCAACACCAGTGGCTGGAATCTCCTAGCGTCGCAGCACCGGCTGGCAGGAAATTCCGGATCAGTGTGGGGTTCTGGATCCTCTCAGACACTTCCCCTAAAATGTAAACAGACAACATTACTATCTGAAATCTCAGACACGTCTATTGCCAAACCATGCTTTGCTTTAAAGGAGAACGAATGTTTTTCTTTAAGGCCTGTGTTGAACCTAACGCCATGTAGGGTAAATTGGTTAGAGGCGGACTGTCTCTTTCACAGTAACAGGGTTGCCTGTAGTTGGTTGTTCTAGGGAACCTGTTTGGCCCTTACATTCTACATGATACACCTCAACTAATGGATGGAAATACTGGTTAGATTATATAATTCCCACCTCTGACCACACATGAGCAACTACCTATGCGAGCCAACGTCTTCAGGTACTGCTCCATTGTATACAAGACAGCAATGACAACAGCATCAGGCGGACTGTAATGATGCACAGGTTACAATACCCCACTGTGACAACACCATGAGAACTTGAGGTGCTTGAGAAAAGGGACCCTTCACCAGGAAAGAACAAAAGACGTCAGCGGAATGTTTTTCTTATGAAGTGAACATGAAAAACAAATCTTTAAGGATCTTAGAAAGTTTATGGTTCTTTCTTGCTCGCAAAGTATATATATGTGATGCTAGGAGAACCAACTGCAAAAAAAAAATCCAATCAGCCACTTCTAATACCTTGACACACAAATCATCATACGAAAACTTTTAAGAAATTCAGAAAAGTAGCTCCTCATTGTCTCCCCCATCCATTGCTTCCTCAGAGAAGAATTAGCATACGCTAACAAAAACGCATCAACCCGGTATGAATTTGATCCAATTAGTAGTGAACACATCATCAAAACGATTGCCTCTCCTCTCTCTGAAGCTACTCTTACGACCCTAAACCAGCTAGGTTACTTTGGAACAATGATCATTACCAAAGTCCAGGTTTATTTAAATCACAATAGCTCACTCCTTCAGCGTGGTGACTTTCCAGACAGACTTACACTAGGTCAAAGTAAAACTCTATTCAAGAAACGCCAAAGTTGGAGAGACATATAATGCAGCACCAGATTAGGAATTTTGTACTCTTGAAGGACGAAGGGGACTGCCCATTTTCAGGGCAGGAGACTAAGGGCCTGATTCTAACTTTGGAGGACGGTGTTAAACCGTCCCAAAAGTGGCGGATATACCACCTACCGTATTACGAGTTCCATAGGATATAATGGACTCGTAATACGGTAGGTGGTATATCCGCCACTTTTGGGACGGTTTAACACTGTCCTCCAAAGTTAGAATCAGGCCCCAAGTCTGTAGAGCTCTGTAATGGGCCCTGCAACATACTTTTTCTACATAGCAGCTCGACCTAAACACAGATTTGGAACATGTGTGCTTAACTCATCCACTTACATCACATTGCGATGGTAACAGGATGCTCTTGGGCCTCTCATCAGTGATAAAATGGGCGCAAAGATACAGAGCTGTACTAGACCGCTCTCAATTTGGTACCACCTCAATCAAAAACTCACTTTCTGATACTGATGCTAATCCTAATCTCAACATCTGCATTTGTCTTGAGAGATTTACCTGTAAATTACGAGTGTTCTGTGACACCAGGTAAAAGTAGTGCTTCTAATACACTCTTGCCTGATATTCCAGATCCTAAAATGTGATAATATTGCTTCCATAACACTGGATGGTACCCGCTTATAATTGACATATCATGGTATGGCCACAATGCTTTTGTGCTTGTTTTTAGTGTTGTCTCAAAAATACCTATCCTGAAATGGTCTCTCTCTGGTCTAGCTCTCTATACAGCGTTCTAAATGTAAACTATGCCTTATAAAACTGTATGTAAATAAATAACACCAGCAAAACTGGCTGAGAAATGCATCTCCAGCGGCAATCACAACACCAAGAACCAATTGTTTGCCAAGTTAGAACTATAAAACTGCAGGCGGAAAATAATTAAATAAATGACCAATGCAGTCAGAGATGGGCTTTGTCAGTACACAATAAGATTGTGGCAACACGATCCTCCGTAGCGGAATCACCCTCTCGTGAAATTAGGGAAAGATGTCAAAACTCACCTTTTCGGTGACATCTTATCCACTGCATCTCAGCACTTGGTGATGCAACAAGTGCTGAGAATCTACCACCACTCTAAGCCAATAGCACACTGCTCTCTTCTTCCACCTCCCTTCCACAATGCCACCTCATATTCATCATTTCCCTGCAACTCACCACGCCTACAGAATCTCTCATGGGCCGACACAAATATGTAAACTTTTACTCATCTATGTAAAAGATATGGTAACGACCTGACCACCCTGGGTTTGTTAATGAAACGGGACAACCCAAAATCATTAGACTTCATGTCAAGAGGTAGCAATACTTGCCCCATAGAAGCAAGCAATTTATATTCCAGGCGGGGACAGCTTCCTCTGTCTCCATAATCTGTGTTTTAGGAAAGAAGTTCTGCTAGCTCCACAATTCAGGACTTGGACCATTTGAACTCAAGCCCAAGCCAAAAGGTATCTTTCTCTTAGCCCCTGAAGCAGCTTTAAAGCTCAGTCAAATCTGAGCTGGTGACAATTCTCACCAGTCTTCTATCTGGGAGTTGGAAATACTTTTAGCAGCAAGTGTTGTACCTTCCTTTCACATGAAGATGTGACCTGGGTGGGGTAAAGCACGATTTCCTCACTATCTACAAGTAACCAGCTCGGCGAGCCCCTGCAAGCAGCTATTAGGATACTGCAGCTCAAAAGGAGATTAGGTATGAATTGGAAATAGGGGGTGGGATGTGCATGGGCTCGGCCAGCGCAAAGGAATCTGTGTTTGTAAACAATATCGTTAAACTCAATATAACAACGTATAAAATATGCACAATGGGTATAAATAGTTAAAAATATGATGACTCCACTTAACGTCATACTTATCTATGTGCTGTGAATTTGAGTGAGTAGTAGATTTTTAATCATACAAGGTAACCTTCTACTGCTACGACCGTCGCCATAAGTATATAAATAAAATGCCTACTGTGATAAGGAAAAATTAACAATTCCAGGGCTAGAAAGTACTATATTTGAGGGTGTGACTCATTATATATGCAATTTTCAATAACTTAACGTTGGATCAAGCACATTGCCGTAAACTACTAGTAAACAAAAACAGCCAGCAATTAATAATAAACTAAATAAGTAAGAAATACCAATAGAGTATAAATATCAAGGCAAGCGAATAAAGAGGCATAAAATATAAACAAGATAGAGGTGACAACAAGAAGAGAAGGATGGGCTGTGCTTCAAATTAAAACGTTCATTCATTGCAAAACGTCTGACTCACACCAAGAGAAGGTCCCTTGAGTTATACCTTTGGAGTGGCTCCTTTCAGACGGGCAGAGTCTTGCTGACCCCTTTCTTCAGCAGGGCCCCGCACAGGCCGCTCAGGTAGCGCAGCCCGGTAGCACCGCCTGGCACCAGCGCCAGGAGGAAGAGCAAGAGTCCAATGGCCTGGGCCGCTGCCCCCAGCACCGCCAGGGCCGTGCTCTGCAGTCCCATGGCCGCGTACAGCGTCCCCCCGAGCGCAGACAGGTAGAGCAGCGCCCCCGGCTCCCGGGCCAGGCGACCCGCCGCCCCGGCCCCGAGCAGCACGGCGGCCGACACCAGCGCCAGCACCGAGCCCATGGACCAGAGCAGGGCGAACTTGCGGGCGCGGAGCACCAGAAGCGGGACGTGCAGCAGGGCCAGCGTGAAGCACAGCGCCGCCAGGAGCGCGCACACGGCCGAGACCGCCAGGCGCTGCCCGCGGGACAGGGCCGGGAGGCAAGGCGGGCGGGTCTCTTCAGCAGGAGGGGAGCTGGGGGAGGAGGCCCCGGGCCAGACCCTGTTGACGGAGGAGGGCAGAAAACCGCCGATCCAGCCCCCGGCAGGTTGCTGGGAGGTGGGCAGGGTCACGGCCACCGGCGCGGGCGGCTTCTTGCCGCTGCCCCCGCTCTTGGATTCAGACAAATAGTCGTGCAGCTGGCGGTTCAGGTCTGCCATGTCCAGAGCCAAGCAGACGTGTCCTTGTTCTCTCAGCTAGTGACGCACGGGATTAAATAGGAGACCGCTGTCTGGCATTTGGAAGATGTGGGCTCTATTATGAGATCTGGAACTAGCACTTTAAGATTCACAACTGGAGTTCAAATGTTTAGAAGGCATGGTTCAGAAAATCAAAGTGCGACCTGGGTCAATGTGCAGCTGATGGGGTCGCTCTCCAAATTTCGGGGTTAGCTGGAGCCCTGAAGTTAGATCAAGGCAGCTGGAATAGACCAACGTATCTAGTTCAAGAGCTTTAGCTTTCTCTCGGGTGGTAGAGCTTACAAAGTGCCTATCCCGCAGTTTCAACTTCCGAGTGACACTTTTTTACTTCCGCGTGGCAGTTTTCACTTCCGCTTGGCACTATTCCTCTTGTGCGCAATCGCTGTGACTCTTCTTGACCCCTCTACGCGCAGTGCGTGCTCATTTACGGTTGCCGAGTGAACGTGACGTCAGCCGCTACGCGCTGCGGAAGCGAAGGCAGAGCTAGAGAGGGGACCGGGGAGGCTGGGAGAAAAGGGAAGAGAAAGGAACGTCGCGAGCTCGGGCGTTCTGTCCGTCGAACGCAGCGGAGCCCAAGCTTCTCTAGTGGGAATCTCTTCCGCGCGGAGGCCGGATGTATCCGCCCACCGGGTCTGGGAGCACGGAACGATCTGTCGGGGAACGCCGAGGGTCTGAGCGTTCCATTTGTTGAACGCCCGGAGCTGAGCGTTCCTTCGCCGGAAGACGGCGTGACGAGGGCGCCGCGGAGCTGGGCCCGGGACCGAGCGTGCCACCGGGGCCACCAAGGGCGGAGCAGAGGTAAGAGCCATTGACATAGGGTGACCAGGCGTCCCGGGTTTGTCGGGACAGTCCCGGTTTTCCACCAGCTGTTCCGGCAGTTTTCGGGAAATTTAGCTGATGTCCCGGTTTTTAAAGAGGGTCTCCTTATAACGCTACGAGGTGATTTTTTTTTTTTTTTTTTTGTGTGTGTTTTCCAGAGCAGAGATAATTAGCAGTTATCACAAAGCAATTTAACAGGCATTGCACTGGTTTAAAAAATGTCATTATTTATGTCCTTGGTGCCTCTTCTGTAATTCCACGCTAATGAGCATTGTCATTCTGTGCGCTCAGATTAAATTCAGTTGTAGCCCTTCTATTTTTGTGCAGTGTCACGGTTGGTTCTTCTATTTTTGTGCAGTGTCACGGTTGGTTCTTCTATTTTTGTGCAGTGTCACGGTTGGTTCTTCTATTTTTGTGCAGTGCCACGGTTGGTTCTTCTATTTTTGTGCAGTGCCACGGTTGGTTCTTCTATTTTTGTGCAGTGCCACGGTTGGTTCTTCTATTTTTGTGCAGTGTCCCGGTTTTTGCTTTGAAATGATGGTTACCCTACATTGAGACCTCAGCAGCCCCCTCTCCCCGGATGCTGTGACCCTCGCACAATATCAGCTCCCAGAAACAATGAACAAGTTGATTAAAAACCCTGACACCCCCCCCCCCCCCCCCCAGAGCCCGTGAGTATAGCGGACCCCCGGAGCAACATCCGAACCCTAGAACGAGCAGGCAGATTCAGAGCTCATTGACAGCCCCCGGTGACCCCCCGCGGGGTATCCGAACCCCGCGACCAGCGAGCAGCTTAAGAGGCCGGTGCAGCCGACCTCGCAGAGCCCTCTGATCCCCGAAAAATAAAAGCCCACCCTGCATGCTGAGCACCCCCCCCACACACCTTCCCTCCCCTGACTGTAGTGCCCCAACCCTTCCACAGCCAGCGGGCAGCACCTCTAACACCCCCGTGCCCCCATTCCTAGGGGCCTTAGATGGTGCACCTCTTTAGGTTTTAACCCCCCCCTATCGTATATGCCCTCTCTCTGAATGTGCATCTGTTCCCCCCCCTCCAGCAATGTCCAGTTCACAGACGTGTCCGGAGGTCATCGGATGCTCATCTGTTCGCCTCCCCAGAATAATGGCCTGAAAGCTCTGGCACTCTGTGCATTTGTTATTATGCTCTCTAACGAGCAGGCCCCTTTCGGGACTCTTTGCAGACGCGGCTATTTGTTTCTAGCAGTCAGTAGGATCTCAGTCAACCCTGCTCTGGGATGTTAGTGCCAAGACGCCTCAGCTTTTGCGCGCTCTGTAAAATGTCACTCGCTTCCATTCCCGGGTTTCGGTGTTGTGACACCGCGAGCTCCTTTCCTTAGGTTTGTGGGCACACTCGCCCTTCGTGGTTTCTGTACCTCCATCCCCCCATTTCTATAGCTCGATGCTCCCTTCTGTTCCACGCCCTCTCCCAGGTACTATTTATATGTACCCCTTCACACCCTGCTCTTTCTGTGCACCCACCTTGCATCCATCCGCCTTGTATACCACCCCCGTGCGCCTATTCAAATCAATGCGAGGTCTCTTCTAGCGCCTAGAGCCGGGGGTGCTCGTGCGCCCCCTGACGAGATCGCAGTGGGGTATCTTGTGTTAAAATGGCGGGCATTCAGCTCATTTCTTTCCCCAGCTTCAGATACCCACAAGTGAAATTTTAAAAATAAAACTACAGGTGCTTAGTGTAACACTTGCTTCCCTGAAGTACTGGTACTCTTCTCAAAATATAGAAGTGCAGGTACTGAGTACCTGACAGCACCTCACATTTAAAGCACCGAAGATTGCAACCTCGTGGTGCTTCCGATGAGACATATCGCTGTGCAGAAGTGAAACTAAGCACACACATGACTTACGGACTACAATGCAGAAGGAAATCCATATATAACACACAAAATGTGCGTCATTTGTGGTAGGTGTATAACAAGGGCGTAAATGTGGTATTTAGGGGTGCTTGGCTTTAATGGCCTGCAGCTCCCTACCTCTAAATAACTTGTCATGTGTGTACCAGGCTGGTGATATTGAATTTGCTAACCTCTTAGGGTTTATAGGCTGTTGCCCCACTGGGATTTGAACCTGTGGCCTGTAGGCTGTGCGTGGGTTTCTGCCAACGCCGCTTTTGCCCATGTTGCCCAATAGGGTGACTCTTGTATATGTTTTACTACCCTTGCAGCCTTTCTTATTTCTTTTCAGGTGGTTTAGAAAACTGGGTATTTTGGTTGGTTGCTTGCTTATGGCATCAGGTTTGAGGATTGCATGCCTTCTATCAATCCTTTGCAGTCAGAGAAAAATGGACTTGGTCACCTCAGTTGCAGGTTCAGACTAGTCTATATGGCGATCTGGTAGTGCCCGAGGGGCTGGTTTGACAGACCAGTGTATGGGCTTTTATCTTGGGCTGTTTGTGAGCCTATTTTATTGTCTGATGGGCTCGTTTTTACTGTGGATTTCACTGATATTACCACAAACATGAAGAAGAAATGCATACACACATACTGCTCGTTTTTGCAAGTTTAAAACTGTTATAATTTGGAAATGTGAGGCACTTTATTCTGGTGTATGTGTGCGAGAGAGAGTTGGGGTGACTTTTTTAATATTGTTCTGTACCAGGCCGCCCCTGCTCGTTTGCACTATATTGTGGTGCGTGGATCGAATGTGGAAGGTTGACATTCGATCTACGAGACGGGGGTTCGGGAGGTGGCGGTTAGAATGAAAGCAGTCAGGATGAACGGAGCGATTCCGATATTGCTCCTGTAATGTACCTGCATTATCTAGGAATAAAATGATTACCTGTTACTGCCGGTCTCCGTCTTTACATATAGTTCAAAGGTTGCAGCATTTGACAGAAGGAACAACCGGACTGGAGTTTGCTGTCCATGGTGGCTGGGAGCCACTGGGTAATCTTAATAAAATACCCTTTCGCCCATTATGTTTTCTTGGTGGGCTTGGATCTCCTAAACAAACTCGGGCTTCCCCATATTCAAAATATCAGTGGTTCCCTCAGAGGATAGTTCTTGGTTCCGCTCCAGAAGGAATGATTCAGTCCTGCTGTAGAGTCCTGGGTTAAAGTGGTGGCTGCTTCTAGTGGCAACAATGGAACTATTTCCCCAGTTTCTTGTTACTGTTTGCAGTGTTGAGTAATGAACTCTGGCGGTCTACGACTGTCCTTGGCATCGGTAGACGCTCTTCTCCTGGGGTTTCATTCCTCGCCCATCACTTCCTGCAAACGTCTACTAGTCTCTGAATGTTTGTGAATTCATTGGGTCGAGTCCGTCAGACAGCTTAAGCCAAAGACCTTCTATCAACTTATCAAGAGCTTAGTGTGGGCTGAAAGCCCGCCCATTGCTTACCATTGGTTGGCTTTATTGTCATTCTCATTTGCTTGCTTGCTTATTCAATGGCGTGCCTTTGCCCGTCTTTTGCTTTTCCCTTACTGGAGCACACCTCTTTTGTGTTCTTCTGCTGCTCACTTTTGAGGAACCATTTTTTTTTTTTTCCTTTTGCGTAAGCAGTCCATGAATGTATGTGTTTCCCAGCTGTCTCCCTCACATGCTTTTCTTCTACCTCCTGCCCCTGGTTGCCGTCTCTCTCGTCCGTCTGCTTTTACATCTCCTTAAACAGGTTCATCTGGCCAGATATCTGTACGTAGTATTGGCGGGCCCTAATAAAGGAGCCACCAGTGTGATGATTATGCATTTTCATTTAACATTTGCTGCCATAATAAAGGATTCGTACTGCTACAGGTTACTGCATGAACTGGCGAGAAACCTGTCAGACGCAGATTGCGGCAACATGTGCTGAACCTACTGAGCAGTAGCATCCACCAAGTTCAGCATCTTCTACTGGGATGAGTCATTCGTGTCAAAATGATTTTAGTAGAGTTGGCGGAGAGTCCAGTAGAATTTTTACCCCATTGTATCCCATTTGTCCCCCAAAGAATGGACTTCTTGTCGATTGCATAGCACCATTGACACTATCCGCCCCCCCCCTTTTTCAGCCTAGTGGTGCTCTAGCTCCTCGAGAGGATGGTGAGGACAGGGTTACAAGGCGCTTTAAGTCATGCACTTCTACCGTGTGCCAGTGCTGTGCACACAGGTGTGAGCTGGGTGCAGTGCTCCTGTTTTTAGCAGATCACTCGTGCACATGAGATGGAAGGCATAACCTGATGCTGCTACTTAATGACTAGATGTTAGGGCGACCGTGGTTCATTCCCACAACTTCACACACACACCGACACGACACAAGGGTGGTTGACTAACTCTGACCCACGGAGACATGTGCGGCCTAGTTTCAACAACTGTTGTTGTAAATGTTTTCTCTTTTCTTTTTTTGTGTGTTTATGTATCGGTGCATGTTGCCATCCCACGAGCAGCACTGGTCTTCGGTTGTACTAGTTTGCAGTCCGATTTGTAACCGAAAAATGTATAATAAAGAGTTTAAAAATAACATGGGAAGGAAGACTTCCAGGAGCAAGGCCAGGTGCTCTCGCTGTTGTCTCCCTCCGCACACAGGTGTCACTAGCTACTCGTGTGAATGTAAAGTTTGGGAACTGGCACAAGCGGTGTTCAAATATAGGCCGCATGGACCGAAGGAGGAAGTGAAAGCTGGGAGGGGGGGGCGATCAGTTCCTGGGTGAGTTTACAAAACATGAAACCAGGGCAGTGAGGGGAAGTGGGTCGTCTTCACCCCTCTGTGGTTAGTCTAACAAAGGGCTGCTGCAGCTGTCGCCCACAGCCACTCATGTTCTTCGTCATGGTCGCTCTTTTCATGTTGCATAACTCTGAGAGCCTTTCTAAAGAACACAATAACACGACACAGTAAAAGACTCTTTAAAGCTTTGCTCTGGGTGACCTCCACCTCTATCGTCCATCACCACTCGGACTCACCCCAAACCTCATTCTACTACTGTGATCTCCAAAATAAACCTTCCCAGACTCTTTCCCTCCTGGCTCACCCCAAACCTCATTCTACTACTGTGATCTCCAAAATAAACCTTCCCAGACTCTCTCCCTCCTGGCTCACCCCAAACCTCATTCTACTACTGTGATCTCCAAATAAACCTTCCCAGACTCTTTCCCTCCTGGCTCACCCCAAACCTCATTCTACTACTGTGATCTCCAAAATAAACCTTCCCAGACTCTTCCCTCCTGACTCACCCCAAACCTCATTCTACTACTGTGATCTCCAAATAAACCTTCCCAGACTCTTTCCCTCCTGGCTCACCCCAAACCTCAGTTTACGACTATGACCTCCCTAACAGCCCTACTATATTTTCTCTTAACTATTTCTCCTTTGACTCATCCCAAACCCTATTTAATTACCTAATCCCTTACTACAGACTCTTTCCTCCTCCATCTCTCCTTTACTCAACCCAAACTTCATTTTACTACTGTGATCTCTCAATTAACACTTCTGGATTCTTCTCTATCCTTCCATTACTCTGCTCGAATCAACTAAGAGACTTGCATGTCCCCTGCTCAAATTAACTCATACCTCCCTACACTAATACTGTACTCATACCTCCCTATATTAATCTACCACTAATCCATTTGGGTTCCAAATTAGCGTGCTACTTGCAGAAAAGCGCTTCAATGCCGTGTCAGGGGTAGTAAGCGCTTTATAAATACAATTACATTTACAATACTAGGAGGGCTGTCAGTGCCAAGACACCCTCGCTGGTGATCGTGCGCTTTACAAACACACATAACAGGGCTGTGTGCTGAAAGTTCAGGGGCCCCGGCCTGGTATTGCCACAGTGTGACTTCCTAGTTAATAATGAGGTGGGGCAGTTGTGACTCAGTTTTATCGATTATAACTTATCCCTGAGGCCCTAGGTGAGCGACTCTGGTTCCCAAAATCACTGCAAAGACTTCTTCCGACCGGTAAAATCTATGCTCGCTCTTTGTGCACTTCTGTTTATTTTTCTGTTCACAAGGAAAGTCCGCCAGTGCCTGGCGCTGCGTGCACACTATATTTGGTGATGCAATCGGGTTGTGTAGGGCGGCACATGGCACGTCTAGCGCCCAGCTAATGTGGCTAAAGGCGTGAATGCGCCTCGAGCCGTAAATGCACATTGCGACATGCCGTACATACATGTCCATTTATTGATGCACTACGTACATATCTAGCTGCCTACCTGCATGCACGGTGAAGCATGCATGATTTCATTACTCCGTACGTGTACATGTATGTGCGTTTCCACTCAGCGTTTAGAGGCCCCTCTGTTTTCAAAGGCACTGTGGTTTCAGTCTCTCGCCTGGTGATGCATGTTTGCTTGCTTCAGTGCATGTGTACCTTTGCTTGCCCTAGCTAGAATTAAATGTTTGTGTGTGTTTTTTTTTTTTTTTGTTGCACACGTGTAAAAGCAGCATTGCCCACTCATGCCTCGTTGCGAGGCTGTCGCTGCCGAGGGTCACGCTGCGCGTCTGCTGTGCTTCGCCGATCCCGGCCGCTCCGCACACGCACCTGTGAGCCTCGGCACATAGCTCTGTTGCCCGGACATGTTCCTGGGCAGGTGTTGGTCCGGGATTCCTCTTCCAGGAAGGCCCAGCTGTCACAATGTCGTGCTTGGAGGCCGGCCCACATTCCTGCATCTGGGAATGCCCCCGGGACCCTCGGCCTGTCTGGGCCTCTCCTTCTGTGCTTTAGTGTTCAGGGTCTGCCAGGGTCACTGGGAGGTCTGCTGCGGCGGGAGAGGCGCATATAACTTCAGATAGCGCTGTGACAGTTTCGTTGCTTTGTAGCGCTGCGAATATCGGTTCTCACTATCCGCTTTTCAGCCAGGCGTTAGGCGCACCTCTTGGAGTTTACTGAAATTATGTATGTAAGATACTTACATGTAGGGGCTTTCAGTCATCCTCTTCATCGATTGGCCTGTTGTCTCGTTCACATTGTGATTCCGCGCGCTGCAGCCATTGGCTATATATTTTTTATTGATGGTGGCGTGGCCGGATAGCTCCCATCAAGAATTACGGTTTGCAAAAAAACATGTCGAAAGAAAATGAGCAGGCCTTTCCCAGGGGCGTAGCACCCGAGGGGTGTTTTGGGGTGGGCTGTTTGGGATGTTACACACCACTAAAAGTGATTCTGTAGTAAATAGTTTGGTACAAGGGCTTTCGGTCGGGTAATGTTAAGTGTCTGTAGAATGTCACCTGGGATTTTTACATGGCCACACTGACAAAAAAAAAACAACCCTTTCATCTGTGTTTTTGAAGGCCTAAAAATGTTGATTAGTTTGAAAATTGCCGTTCAAGTACCCCCTAAATATCCACAATCCTCTCTTGCTATGTCCCTGTCATTGCCTGTGTTTCTTTTTATCTCCCAAAAATGGAAGCCCGGGTGGATTGTAGTTACTCAGTGAGTGAGTTCAGATTTGGGGATGGGGGGTGAACGGCATCCACATGAGTGTGAGGCTGGGATCATGTGCAATTTCAAGTGAGGGAGGCTGACAGGTGGGGGTATGTGTCAACTAGAGGTAGGGCGCTGAGGTCTCTCTAGGGGGGAACCCCAGGCGGGGGTACCAATGCAGACAGGAGAGTGAGGCTTGGTAAGTGATGGAGGCTAGAGGCCGAGGGCTCATAGATACCAAGAGATGGTGTGAGGCCCCGCAGGGATGTTATGTGAGATCCTCAGGTGTAGGACTTGGAGACCCTCAGTGAGTGTGTGGACAGGCGAGTGAGATCAGCTGAGAAGCCCTGCCAAGTTTCCCAGGTACATTCTCGATCTGCTGCTCCAGTCCAGGTATTTTAATTGAATTCTGGGAATTGTAGGCTTGTTTATTTCATTATAAAACAGGACTACAAATCCCAGGATTCAAAGGAAAACAACTGGACTGAAACAGCACATCACGCATGCACCTGGGAAACATGGCAGATATGGCTGAGAGGTGAGCAAGCCTCATATGTGGGGGCCACTTTTGCATAACAACGTGACGTGTCGATGCTTCTCTAAAAGTGCTTGGGTACCCAGTTGTGACTATCCGGCTCCTAGTTAATGAATCCTATAAAACATCTGGTGTAATAAACACCTGCATCAAGTGCCTTGATACCAACTCGGGGGACCAGCTGCGCTATACAAATAACACTTGATGTGAACAGTGGAATCTCATATTCTGGTTCAGGGCCGTGAATTCTGCTGCTTTAGGTATTTTTCACTGGTTTGGAGAATAACTTGTCTCAAACGCCGTAAGCAGCTTAAACATCTTCCTGGTTCCCCTGGTTGGATACGTTGTAAAAGGGTCGCAGGAGGCTCGTGGTAGCGTTGCCCGCACAGCATGGCAGTGCACGTGCCCAGGCGCACCTGCTGGGGCGTGGACCGGGCCACCCTGGGGGAGGCCCCGGTTGTCCAGCTCAGAGCACTCTACTGGGGCAGTCGTAGCCCCGGAAAGAACCACAGGACAGGAGCAGAGTCTGGTGCATTTGACTTCGCCTTTCAGCTCCCCTGAGTGGAGAGGCTATTGATGACATGCAGAGAGGACAGAAGTGCTGGGATAAAGTCACTGCCAGGCACGCCTTACTCTGCAGGTCGATAAAAAAGAACAGCACTGAGTTGGCAAAACAAGCATTGCAAAAGCTGAGCGTTCGGCATTTTGAGCCCTTGCCAAAACATTTAAAATAAAGACAGCTAGAGAGTTTGCTGTCTGTATACAACACATGTCTAAGATGAATACGTTTGTGTGTCACGGTTTAAAGTACTTTTGGGATGCAAAATAGTCCCTCTTGGACTTTAGTGCAGACGCTGGACAGAAGGCAGACGGTTACACATAACCGCGAATAGCACGAGGTGAGTGTGAAATACATCTCTTGGCTCAGCCAAAGCAAAGTATGTCAAGAATTGATAGCAATAGGTCTCGCTGACAGCTGTTCTCTTGCAGCAAACCCAATAAAAATGGGTGATTTATTTTCAGGATAGTGCCTTTGAAAAGATTCCAGAGGACGGCAGGTTTTAAAAGGCTGGTAGGGATAGGGAGTCGGCGCTTTCAGCGTTGCTGTGATATTGGAATATAATATGGTCCGCGTTTTTCGCTTTTCTTTCGAAGAGCACGCTGGAAGCAAAGGATGGATTAATGCTGCGCTAAGGTCAAGAGAGAACCTGTTTCGTAAACGCCACTGCCTCTTCGATAACGCCCATTTGTGTCACTTTTTCATTTAAATCCAATATTGACAGTCCTCCTAAATGTACTGTAGTGGGTGAAAAGTCAACTAGTGTCAGTAGAAGACAATCATGCCAGGGACCTCTCGGGTTGTGGATATAATATTCCCACGCCAGGGCTCCCTAGGGAGGGGATTAAAACATTCCCATACGAAGGCTCCCTTGTGATGCACTCATAATATTCCTTGGCCAGGGCTTTCTCGGGATGAGTTTACAATAGTCCCGTGCCAGATTTTTCTTAGGGTGAGTTTATAATATTGCAGTGCTAGGGCCATTTTAGGGTGAATTAAATATTCACACCCTAGGGCGCTCTCTCAATACATTTATAGTCCCCTGCCAGGGCTCTCTCAAAATGAGCTTATCATGCCGGGCACTCCATCCTAGGGGGTTTATAGCGTTCCTACACCAGGGCTTCATCAGGATGCATTTATAATATTTTTGTGCCAGGGCTTTCACTGGAAACATTCATAACATTTCCATGCCAGGGTCACTCCATCAGGATGAGTTTCTAAAATCACCATGCAGCAGCTTTCTTAAAATGGGTTTTTAATAATTCCATGCCATAGTTCCCTCAAAATGAGTTTGTAATAGTTCCACGCCATGGCTCTCAGAATGCTTTTATAATATTCCCAGACAAGGGCTTTATCAAGGTGAATTTATAATAAGCTCATGCAAAGTCTCTCTCAGAAGGGTGTATGTATGGCTTTCGTACAGAGCCTCTGATGTTTATTTCAGTTTTTGATGCTCATGGCTCCTTGCTATGACATCACAACAGTTGATGAAACTGGTTACCCACTGCTGCGATGTCATAAAGACCTGCCAGGCTGATAGGGTTCTGAGAACCTATCAGAGCCCTGTGCCTGTCTGCTCGACTGAAAGCAGAGCTGCAGGAAGGGGAAGAAAGGTAGTGGGTTCTGGTTAAGGATAGCAGGTAAGCTATTTATTGTTCACACTTGCATCAGGGCGGAGGGGGCATGTTATGTGCAGCTCCCCCATTATCCTCAGTAGTTGAAGACAGGGACAAATGATTTTGGGGCCATATAGAACATAAACATTATTGATGGGTGAAAAGTGAATTACAGATGTATTTTTCACCTCTGGGTTCTGAATGACATCATAGACAATGCAAGCTTTACTCCTGTTTATTTGATGTCACTCTGAACTCTTTGTGTCACTCTGAACTACAAGCGGCGGTAGATCATTCTCGCACCTCGCCGTCAAGACGTGGAACACTCTTCCCACCCACCTGCGTCAGGCCATAGACCTCCTTACCTTCAGGAGACTTCTCAAGACCTGGCTGTTTGAGCAGCAGCACTGATTCCCCCCCGCACCTCCCAGCTATAAGTGTATATGCAATATTCCCATGCCAGGACCCCCCCCCCCCCCTTAGGCCAGTTTCTAACAGCCCTAGGCCAGGACCCACTGAAGGTGAGTTTCTCATTCTCACACAGGAACTCACTCCAGTTCCAATCCTCTCCACCTAGCACCTTGTGTATATATTTTTTTTTTTTTTTTTTTTTAGGAGGGGGATGGGATATATGATACATGATTTGTATATTTGCTTGTTTCTTATAGGTTGAATTTACATTGGCCGGGTCTAATCCGGGGTGCCAAGGTGGACAAAAGAATGATGGAGAGAGTTGATATGGGTTCCCCTTTTCGGGCTGGGGTTTAGGCACCACATCTGTCACACATATCTGTTGCCAACAATATACTTGGAGTGGGCTCTTTGTCCGTGCCTTTCTATCAGTGACTTTCTTCGAGTCGCCTGTTTCGGCTGCTGCATCAAGACCATTGTCACTGGAGGTATGTGATGCTGTGGCGTTTTCTGCATTATACGGATTTGCTGAATTTGCCGCATAATCCTTCATCTGCTGCGTAATTCGCAGACTTTAGCAAAAAACAAAAAATTGTTTCTAGCTCAAACAGATCCAAAGTTACTAAAATGTGCAGCATGTGTTCCTGCGCAGTGGAAAGCCCTTTGCCGAAGTTTGACTGGTCGTCTTTCAGTTGCTTATTGCTGTTGTTCATATTAAACTGGTACTAATGTCTCTTAAAAAAAACAGATAAACGGAAAGGAAAGCATGCCAGCAAGACGGTGATGTGAGTTTAAACTTGGCCCCTTGATGCAAAGGCCTGGCATAATTGTGTACCTTTACACCCAGTGAAGCGGTTAATACCTGGTCCAGAGTTAACACAGGTGACATGAGCCATTGGACAGTGGACAGGCCACTTTAAGGCCAAGACTTCCCTTCCATACCAGCGAGACGTTGCTGTGTCGTGTGTAATGGAGTGGTCTTCCTCAGGAAACCACCTTCTCACACTGATGTCATAACTGTCCACTCTGTAGGAGTTGCATTTCATGTATTTTAAACGCAAGCACCCCCTGCTGTGTTGACTCCTCGGTTTTCTTAGCTTTGGCCCACGTACCTGCATGCCATTGACTCATCTGTTGCCACCAACTAGCGTCTTTGCAGTCTCCATGGCTGAGGATACATATGTGCACACTTGTAGGTTTGACTGTGCACATATGCATGTATGCCCCGTGTCTGCACGCACCCGCATTAAATCTGTCATTTGTAGGCCTTGTTTGCCTGCAGTCCACGTGTCTGTAAACAGCAGTACACAGGCCATCTGGCTGCACGTGGGTGCACATTCCAGCGGTCTGTACATTCCTCTGCACAGGCCCAGGGGCTGTAGACTTCTGTGTGTATGTGCTTGTTCTCAGGAACTGGTTCTGCATGCGAATCAGTTCCATACACCCGCATGAGGCCCAGTATGCATGTTTTCGTTTCTGCATCAGGGCACACTTGTTGGTCGGCCCTGTGTCTGTACTCACCTGTACGCATTTCCCTTGGGAAGAGTTATGCATCTGTATCCACCTATAGGCGGGCGCCCACTGGCTCTGGCGTTTGAGTCGGCCCCAGCGCCTGCACGTGCCTGCAGGCAGGCAATGTACACACATGCACATGCCCCAGCCCAGTTTCCACCAGTCTGCCTAAGAAAAAACAATGCATACAAGTGCGTGCTGGGCCTGCATCTGCATACACCTGTTCCCTGACCCTTTCTTTGGGCACCCCCGTGGCCTGGCCCTGGGACACACTGGCCCTGTTTGCACCATGATGCACCTTTAACAGGTGCGCCAGGCGCATACAGGGACATCGCTCCCTGGTACAGTTAATGGCTGCCGTTAGGGTACTCCCAAATCAGAACCTGCGATGGGGGCAGCACATTCCGTGAAACACGAAATGTCTGCTTACAATCTGATCCCTGTTTCACAGTGCCGGTGTCATGCTGCCTGCAAATTCAACAAGCATTTGCAATGTAGTGGGTATCACGTTTGCTTGAGTTACAGCTATTAACATTGTAAACTCCTAACCGGACTTTTCTTGCCACATAGATTGAAAATTTAAAGTAAGTTTCACATAACTAACCAGACTTTTATTGCCATATAAACTGAAAAGTAAAAGTTTCACATAAGCAAGCCAACGGCCGCCATCAGCGCAAAGCAGACACACCAAGGGAAATAAGTTAGCTCATAGTGAAACCCATTGGCAAAAGTGCAGTTATCTGTGTAACAGGGTCAATGTCGTGCAAAGCACTGGACTACTGCCCAGCGCGATTGCACTGCGAAAAAAAGAGAAAAAGTAGTTCAGAAACCAGACGGAAAACATCAAAACACCTATGTTTTCAGTAGTTGGTCGGAAAAAGCAGGACGTATGCACGCCTTTCACTAATGAAGCAAGCTGATTTTAAAAGACAAGCCAACGAACCAATGAAAGTGACTAAAGTGACATGGGCGTGGTTAGAAGCCCAAAGAGAGATTACAGCACGGGACAAGCGCTTTGCGCTCTCCCCTTAAAACAAGGTGAGAGATGTCCTTGCAAGTAGGTGCCATGAGGGGCTGCACGCGTCTGCAGGATGATGTGGGGGTAGAGGGGAGTTGCTTGGGAGTGCAAGTACTCTCACCTTGAAATTAAAGGAGTGCAGGTACTCGGTACCGGACAGTACCTGCCCATTTGAAGCACTGATCTTCGGCGACCTCTCCCCACCCTGGTAGGACAGTCCCACAAGGATGGACTCGACCTCTTGACGGACCCCGACAGGAGGGAGTTCTTAGACAAAGAAAAAACAAACTACTGGACAACCAAGGGATCCAGACAGATAGAGACTTGAGACTCCATTATTAAAGGTGACCTGCTGGGTCCCCTCAAGGTGTGTGTGTGTGTGTGTATATATATATATATATTATATATATATTTTTTTTTTTCTTTAATTCATCTGGATCCCACTGTTTCCCAGCGCAGACCTATTTTTCTGCGTCGGCTTCTGTACCTGTTGTGATTGGGTGTTTGTGAATTGGGGGTACTTGCGGTTGCTACAGTCCGTGCCCCCTCCCTTTTAGGTTATTAAAGGTAATGTCTTGTATGGAAGTATCCTCAAAAACCTGTTTCGCTTTGGGTTACTTTGGTCACCTGCGGTCTAAATGATCGTGGGAAACGGGGGTAAATGGGACGTTGGGGTACGACATTCCAACACCTTCCCAGTTCTCTGTAAACATTGGTTCAATGAGCCTTGCAGGGGGGCCTGGGAAGCTCTGCTGGGGGGCCAGCAAGCTTTCCAGGGCGCTATCTTTAGCGTGCAAGGCTCTGGTGAGCTTTCCAGGACGCCGGTAAGTTATCCAGGAACTGCCTTGAGCTTTGCGGGGGCCCGGTGGGTTATCCAGAAGCTGCCCTGAGCTTTGCGGGGGCCCGGTGGGTTATCCAGGAGCTGCCCTGAGCTCTGCGGGGGCCCGGTGGGTTATCCAGGAGCTGCCCTGAGCTCTGCGGGGGCCCGGTGGGTTATCCAGGAGCTGCCCTGAGCTCTGCGGGGGCCCGGTGGGTTATCCAGGAGCTGCCCTGAGCTCTGCGGGGTGGCGGTGGGTTATTCAGGAGCTGCCCGGTGGGTTATCCAGGAGCTGCCCTGAGCTCTGCGGGGGCCCGGTGGCTTATCCAGGAGCTGCCCTGAGCTCTGCGGGGGCCCGGTGGCTTATTCAGGAGCTGCCCTGAGCTCTGCGGGGGCCCGGTGGGTTATCCAGGAGCTGCCCTGAGCTCTGCGGGGGCCCGGTGGGTTATCCAGGAGCTGCCCTGAGCTCTGCGGGGGCCCGGTGGGTTATCCAGGAGCTGCCCTGAGCTCTGCGGGGGCCCGGTGGGTTATCCAGGAGCTGCCCTGAGCTCTGCGGGGGCCCGGTGGGTTATCCAGGAGCTGCCCTGAGCTCTGCGGGGGCCCGGTGGGTTATTCAGGAGCTGCCCTGAGCTCTGCGGGGGCCCGGTGGGTTATTCAGAAGCTGCCCTGAGCTCTGCGGGGGCCCGGTGGGTTATCCAGGAGCTGCCCTGAGCTCTGCGGGGGCCCGGTGGGTTATTCAGAAGCTGCCCTGAGCTCTGCGGGGCCCCGGTGGGTTATCCAGGAGCTGCCCTGAGCTCTGCGGGGGCCCGGTGGGTTATTCAGGAGCTGCCCTGAGCTCTGCGGGGGCCCGGTGGCTTATTCAGAAGCTGCCCTGAGCTCTGCGGGGGCCCGGTGCGTTATCCAGGAGCGGTGGCTTATTCAGGAGCTGCCCTGAGCTCTGCGGGGTGGCGGTGGGTTATTCAGGAGCTGCCCGGTGGGTTATTCAGGAGCTGCCCTGAGCTCTGCGGGGGCCCGGTGGGTTATCCAGGAGCTGCCCTGAGCTCTGCGGGGGCCCCTGTTAGCTTCCAGGACCCCGGTGAGCCCTCAGCTCTCCGGGATCTGTGTGTGCACTATAGAGATCCGCTCTCGGGGACCCCTGTGAGCTCCGCGGGGCCCCGGCGAGCTCTCTGGTGCTCAGCTGTACATTTTAACAAGTGATGCGGTCGCACCCGTAAACAGCTGGAGCCCCCTGCGGTGCACTTACATTCCAGTGAAATCCGTGCATGTTACTCCCCGAGGCGGTGGGAGGGTCAGAGCAGCTGCGGAGGGAGGTAAGACCCTTTATCACCCCTTACACCAAACCCCCCCCCCCCCGCCCCCCCCCGGGGGGGAGATCAGGAGCATCAACACAGAGAAGGAAGGCCATCGATCAGCCACCCACCCCCTTCACCCCCCCTCACCCTCACCCCTTGGAGTGAAGGGAGGGCCCAGGAGCAGTAGGGAGAGAGATAAGACCCACTCACCCCCTTCACCCCTAGTGGAGGGGAGGGAGGGCTCAGAGCAGCAGTGAGGGAAGCCCCTCGGCTGCCCCCACCCCTGGCAGCTGAGGCCTCTGGCTCCGGGTTCACAACAGGCCTCTGTCATGAGTCAAACTTTGTGCCCTGGGAGGGTGAAGGCGGCGGGGCCTCTGGCCATCTGTCTCGCTTCTCTGCAGTATGGGCGTCTCTGAGCCACAGCCCCGAGGTGCAGAAGTCTATTTTCACTGATGGAGAAAAGAGAAACACCAGAATGCCCCACTTCTTGCTCTAAAAATCTTGAGCAGAAGGCAGGTGATCTCTAGCTTCTGTAAAGAAACCTTTAGTAAGTGGGCCCTTCCATCTGGTATCAAGCATTGGCTGTCAAAACCACCTCTGCTTTTTGTCACCTCCGGGCCCGCTGGAGCACATGTGTGTATGTATGTAAATGTATGTGTGTATGTATGTGTGTATATATATGTGTGTGTATATGTATGTATGTGTATATATATATATATATATATATATATATATATATATATATATATCTCTCCATCCCCAACTTGACCCGAAGGTATTGGACAGCTTTACAATGAGCACCGGTTACATTACAAAAGGAGACGATCATATTTGACAAGGAGGAGATTGGGTGATTTGCGCCCAAAAGCCGACGCCCAGCCTCGAACCTGGTTGTCCAGCTCTGACCGTGAGAGCACATCCTCTCCCTTTAGTCTGATATAAGAGCACCGTTTGAGGCTCCTAAAACAGGGAGTCCCTCCCCAACCCCCCCCCCCCCCCCCCCCCCCCCGGCTAGGCAGGTAATGTGTAACCGTGGAAGTTTGCTTAATACTGGGCACAGTGCTCCATCCCTGGCCTCCTGGGCACAGTACCCCCCGGATGCGGCCTGTAGCGGCCTTGCACCTTGATCTG
This sequence comes from Pleurodeles waltl, assembly GCF_031143425.1. Lineage (NCBI taxonomy): Eukaryota > Metazoa > Chordata > Amphibia > Caudata > Salamandridae > Pleurodeles > Pleurodeles waltl. Next base: position 1,149,407,374 of record NC_090448.1, read on the forward strand.
GGGTGTAGTGAGAACGGTAGACAGCGGTCCACGGGGTCTGCGAGGCTCGCAAGAGCCCTGACAGCCGTGGTGGCCTCTTTGCTGCAACGAATGGGGAAGCTGGACCGAATGTGGCCATCAGCAAAGCCAGGAAGTGATGGGGGTGGGTGAGGGGTTGAACAAGCGGGCAGTGACTATAAAAGGGGAGGCCAGAGGGGAGAAGGCATATGGTGTAGAGGGAAGAGGGGGTGCAAGGGGCGAGGCCAAGGCAGCTGGAGAACGGGCAGAGGCAGGAAGTGCTGAGATCAGGGGGTGGGGAGGAGGGGAGAAGGAACTGACTGGAGAAGGGTGAGTATGGGGGGAGAGGATGTGGCATAACGGCCTGGGTTGCCGATTTTGGAGCTGGAGGACTACGTTCGAATCTCGGCGTGGGCTCAGCATCCTGTGATCCTGGGCAAACCACTAGTCCCCCCCCCCCCCCCTCCTCCCCTCCAAACGAAATCTGCCCTTGTGTAATATAACTGGTGCTAATGTAAAGCGGTCCATTACCTTCGGGTGGAGTTTGTGCTATGTAGAACTGCAAAACAAAACTCCTGGGTGACAACTAGATGAGGGAGCAGCGCGCGCAGAGAAGCCGCGAGGTGGGGTCTGTTTCCTAGCTTATGCCATTTACATTGGGGTTCCAGAACATGCATTTTTTTTTTTTTTGTAGAGTTTCACCTTAAACTCCATTCGCAGCGCTAGGACACCAGGCCGACGCTGAGTAAGCCGGAAGTTGCGTGGAGCTGCAGTGTGTGCTGTTGGTGGGAGTCAGTCCCTTGCACAGGGGGTGAGTGTTGTTGATTGTCAGGTCATGGAAGGTGATGGAGGACGTCAACAAAAAAAAAAAGTCGTAGCAGTCGACACGGCCGGCACGAGGCGCTACAAGGAACGAGTTCATTGCTTATCTTTTTCCATTGTGTGACAGTTTATCCTAAGGCGACCTCTGCAGTGAAGTGAGACTCCGCAATCTGGGTTTGCAGACTTCCAGGGGTGCACTAATGAGCCGAGAACACCTTAATGACAGCATCCTTCGAGGCAGTGACGTGGGGCATTTATTGCTAAGCCCCGCAAACCGACAGCTTTGCTGCACTGTAGATGTTTGCTCAGTTACTACACTTAAGGCATCCATTTTAATCCCGGAATAAACTGCAATAAAAGGATTATATCCTTAGAGCGTACACCACAGACTGGGTTGGGTTTTAGGGGAATGTATGACGGTACCACGCATACCTTTACAACGAAAATGTAAGTATATGTCGGGTAAATAAACTATTTATACAAATGTAAGTATGTGTGTGTATGTATGTGTGCACATATATTTTATTAGTATATCCCTAAACGCAACCACTCCTAAACCCTAAAAATACCCTTACCACCCAAATACTCCTCTCCACCCTAAAATCACCTATACCATCCTTTACACACCTCTAAATCCTAAAAATACTCTTGCCACCCTTTACCCACCCCTCAAGCCTAAAAATCACCCTTACCAGCCTATACCTTCACTGACACCTAAACCTTTAAAACGTCTTTACACTAATTCATAAAAAGTGTGTACATGTAAAAATGTGTTTTTCACTTACCTGATATACTTGCATTTTCTTTGTGATGGCACGCATGGTACTGCATAGTAATGGCATGCGTGGTAAACGTTGTTTCCCGTTTTAGGGTGTTTGTATAGTTCATTCACGTTGGAAGGATGAAAGGCTGAGCCTTCCCTGCATAGATTCGAACCTTAGATGTACTGAATAACCCCAGATGCATCTTGTGCTCACCCAGCTGAGTTATTTTCAGCGTGTAATAGATTATTTGAAGTAAGTTCCAGCTGCAGTTTATTGCAGTAAAAATCCCCTGTTGCCAGTCCCCGCTCCACACAGTGACTCCTTTGTTTTCAGACCTAATGAGCTCAGTTTTGGTCTGTGGTTCTTCCAGAGTTCTTGCTGACTTGTTCACCGAGTCCAGAATATGCCCTGCTCGCAGATGGGCAGCAGACGACGGTTTATGCCAAAACACACCACACAAGGGCCTGCTTGAAGGGACAGAAAACACAAGAGAGCACGTTTCAGACTCTCAAAAAGAACATTCATCAAGGAAAGCCTTTGTGTGTCTGTTTCTGTAACATCTTGTGCACTGGCTGGAAAATGCTGTTGTGTGGGCCTCCTTGTTGCGACAATGATAAAGGACAGCCCGCACGAAAGGTGACTCTGCCCCAATACCACCTGCCCCATAATTCTTTTTCTCTTCCTTTTCTGGTCTGCATCAGAGGTGTCCCCACAGTTCGCACCGTGAGAACACCCCGTGCAAGGACCCCTGCTCGCTACTGTGCACGATGTGTGTATTTGTGCGCGCACTTGTGCAACACAGAGGAATCCCCCGGCCTATTAAACTCTGAAACCTGTCCAAGGGTCTTCGTGGGAGGGGGCAAATAGTGGGTCAGGCTGCCAACACGGGCTGAAGCAGTTGCCCCCTATATTCACTGAAGGAATGATTGTCAATTTCTATAGCTCACGCTGAGACTGTAGGTGGCTTGTGGGCTGGGAGAGGAGTCTGTCGCAGCTAGTGCCTGGAAGCCTCGGAGACGCTACTTGTGCACGTGTCAGAGACCCAAGTCAGTGCATTGCGTCCTGTGAAGGCCTCATCCGGGAATATTGTGCACAGTTCTGGAGCTCACGTCTCGAGTTGTGTCCAGTTTTGAAGGCATTATTCTGAATGTGCTCTGATTAGGAGGCTACATCTGAAGGGTTGTAGCCTGTCTAGGAGGCCACTTCTGAAGCATTGTAGCCTGTCCAGGAGGCCACGTCTTGAGTATTATCTGAAGCATTGTAGCCTGTCCAGGAGACCACGTCTAAAGTATCGTAGCGTGTCCAGGAGGCTATGTTTGAATTACTGTAGCCTGTTCAGGAGGCCACGTCTGACGTATTGGGACCTGTCCAGTATGTAGCGCCTGGAGGTGTATATCCTGTCCCCTGAGAGCGCTTCTGGTGTAGCTTTGCCGGGTTGCCATGCCAGGGTTTTAGTGTCCTGTCCTAGGAGTCCTCAACTGGAGCACCGTGTCCTGTCCCAGGGCACCACATGGGCAGGATTGTGTCCGCTCCAGGCTGCCTCCTCACATGAAAGGGGAATACTGACCAAAGCCAGTGCAAATAATTATGAAGAAATGATCAGTGCGACCTTGGAGATGTAGGCGAGAGATGGCTCGGTGGGTTAATGCTCATGGTGGGGTGTGCCTTCAGATCACAGGTTTGAAACTTGGCATGGCAAGACGAAATCCCTCACTTTCTAATGTTTTCATTGCTGTTTTACAGTCATTTGAAATTCTGCAGCCCTGGGCCCTTTGTTAAAACGAATGCGGGTTATCCAGGTGTGCAGGAGGGGGCGAGAGGATGCGTTTTGGTGGCAAGTCCCGCACCGGTTTTTGTAAGTAACTCCAGGATTTAACTTTCCGATCATAATAGATCGCATCATAAAATCTGGATAAATATTGTTTTGGAAGACTCCAAGGATTCATTTCGAGGCGCTACATCTTCACAGGAAATCAGTACTTTAAAACTGATAGTCATAAACTGAGGACCAGGCTCGAGTTTTGGCACCTTTTTTCTGGTTCGTACGTGTTCTGTCGCCTGGTCCACGGAGTAAAGCCGGCAGGTTACCAGCTTTCTTATTCGTAAATATCTTGGCCTTATCTGCCCAGACTGCAAGCCTAAGAGATAGGAGGGTAGGTCTAGACCTCCCAAAAGGACAAAAATGTGATGATCAGGCCTGCTATTCCGGGGGAAAAAAAATATTTCGCTTTTTTTGCCAAATGCATCAATTGTATTTGCAGGAGCGCTGCATTCCTGGCACGTTCCCCTCTAACTCGGACGGCTCGCTGTTTCAAATACATTATTTACTGCCCGTCACTTCTTCCCACCTAGATTTCTCCGCTTGACATTTAAGAATTTCTCTTTGCTCCAGCAAGGTGAAACGTGTTTCTAGTTACGCTTCAGTTCCTCGGCTGCTGAAGTGATACCCGGTCTATCTTTCAGAAATCTACACCTTGTTATTACATAGCGCTTCGTGCCTCTGTTTCGCCACTTCTGAACGTTGTAAATAAATAACAGGTGGTATCACTGTCCTGAGCGTCCAAAGGGTGGAAGGCTGATTTGCTCTCTCTGGGTTCGAATTTGCAGCCTACTCATCGCCGCGTGGGTCAGCGGCGGGCGTTTAACTCGCCGAGCTATCCAGCCTCCTTAATTATGGACAAGAGTGCACGTAATATTCGCTGAAGTTCATTACATATCCATCCGCCTCATCCATGTTAAATGCGGAAACCCTGAAAGTTTGTTTGGATTTTTTTAGCATTTGGTTTTTCGGTAAACCTAGTGTCTTCACATCACTGCTCCACAGACCTCTTGAGTGAAAACTCGACTTGTGGCGATTTCACGGAGCAGATAACACGGTGCACAAAGTTAACGGGAACGAACGTTGTTACAAAATATCTTTGTCCTGGTGTACTACTGGACGGTGATTTACAGTGCTTGGACGCTGCCAGGCAGTGCCTATAAGCACTATGTGAATGCTGTATTATTGCTGCTTTTTTTAAAAGTTAACCTATCGCAAACAGAAGACTGTCCAAAGCGCTTAGAAATGAGACTACAGAATTCTACAGCTTACTTCTTTCGTACTGAATTAGACTCGCATTTTAACTTGTCTATGTACAGCGTTGTAAACGACCAGCTTAGCTTCAATTCACTACACAACGTTCTAGGTCATAGTAGGAAAATTCGGTAAATATCCAGACCAAGGTTAGACTATCGGTCCTTAAGACACTCTTAGGAAAAGACGCTTGAATACTTCCGAGTCTAGGCGCTATTAAAAAAAAAAAAACACAAGCATTTGCAATGAAAGGGTCTCGCGTTTGCTCGAGTTACAGCTATTAGTGTTGTAAATTCCTCCCTGGACTTTTCTTGCCACATAAATTGAAAATTAAAAGTAAAACAGTTGACATAAGCAAGTCAATTCAAAGTGCCAGTTATTGGGCCCCCTGTGTCAATGTCTAGAAAGGATCACAACCGGTATGAAAGGCAAACCGAAACTGGAGGAGGGGCCATCACGCGCTCTAACAGTAGGAAGCGTGACATAGTGTGATGGCCAACAAAAATGTTCACTTAGTGAAATCGCCTGGGAGGAAACTCGGCACACAAAGGAGGGCCATTTCACAAAATGCACCAATAAACATGAAGCATTTAAGACGAGCACCTCAAAGAATGAATAGCAGTGGGTGTGGTGAAGAGCCCAAATAGAGATTACAACAGGCAAGAGTTCTTGCGCTCTTGACCCTAAAAAGTGGGGCTTGCATTGTGTTGGGAGACTGTCAATGGTGGTGTGAGGTAGCCGCAAGCCATAGCCATTGAATAACTTGTATCCTTCCACTGACTTTCTGGGAACTACTTTTTTCTTTTTCATTCAGCACTGTATCAGAGTGCATGTGTCTTCTTGCTCTTCCTTGTATACTTCCCCCTCACCCCAAAGAAATAACCACCATGCATTCTATGTTCCTCCCACCCCTCCCAGATTATCTGTAAAAGCACAGCAACAAGTATGTTTTTGCTTGCTCATGATTAAAGAGCAGACTTGAGGTTTGTATTTGTTTAATCTCTTGTATTCCATTTATTGCCTGAATGCTCTTGCCTTTGCATTTAAAGGCTTTTATGGTGCTGGCATTTGAAGCAGAAGGTGTACTTATGCGGCTGAAAAGGACGTGCATCTTATCCTGGAGTCCATAAATCTCCTCTCTGGTCCTTGTCCCCATCTGGTTCCCACAGGCTCCATTGGCTCTTGAGGTGGCTTTCATTCTGAGACTGCTGCACCCCTTTTTTTGCCAACAAGTTACACTACAACTTACCTCTTGGGCAGAGAGTTCACCCTGCTCATAGCACCCCAGATGAACCCTAGGACAGCACCCCACCATTTGAGATTACCCCTGAGCTGCTCATTCATTTCACCATCCATCTAATCTCAAGCTCCTTCTTGGGCTCCCAATATTTAGTCCTGATGAAGATCCATGATGGTGTAATGGGATCGAAACGTTGACCGAAAACACGGACCCCATTTGTACAGTTTTTATTCTAACCAAACGGGCCGTGTTTCTTTTTTCCCTTGATACACAAACTGATCACTTTATGCACACTTGTATATTACACTTATAAGGGCAACACACTCCTTTTTCTCACTGGCATCTGCTTATTATTTTTGTTTCTTCATTTAATGTAACATTGAGTATCACTAATATTGACCTCACATTTTAGGTACCATGGTTCTTTGATAATTACCCCAGGGCCCTAGTGAGCCTTGGGTTCCCATTGTTCTTACATTTCGCGCAAGCAAGTCACTGGATGGTGAGTGAGGGCCCTTGTTCCTAGTACATAGTGCTGACAGAGACCTAACGACGCCTGACCAAGTGGGTAGTATGGAGCCCCTTTGCTTGGAACTGTGCATCCCTTTGGTCCTTTTGTGATAAGGGAGGCTGATGCATAAGACCATATAAATCTTCCTCCCACACCCCCTTATTTTCTTTGTCATATATCTCTCTTTGCCACCAGTGTGCCCAGCCCCGCCAGTGTCCTTTCTCCCCTGAGACATCCTCACCCTCTATCATCCAAGATGGCCAGTGGAGCAATCCTAGGTGTGACTCGGTTTGTATTCCCACTACATGGGCCAAGATGGACAGACCAGTACCCCAACACCCTTGGCTAATGGGACTTGGCCGCACCACCCTATTGTACAATATTAGTACTTGCTAAAAGCTTTGGTCATCATTGGTTGGCTTTCTTGTCAGTCTCATTTGCTTGTTCAGTGATTACCACCTTCTGTTTTTTACCCCCCTTGAGTCCAGCTTCTTTACAGTACTTTTGACTGGCTAACTTTAATGTTCTCACTAGTTGCATGCAGGAAGCTATTTTAAGTTACTTCCTTTTCTTTCGGCTGGAGCTTGGACCAAGTACCAATTGCTGCCCTTCTGCTGATCACACTTTGGTTAAGATACTAGTTTTATTTTTTCATCTTCCCTATTGAACCTCTTGCCATTTGTGGATTTGTTTTTACCAGGCCACACCTCCTTAAGTGAAGCCTTTTTTCCCTCTGAAATAGAAGTTTATTGTGACAATAGGTGTTAACTCATCTGTTGTCACAATGGAAGCAGATATCTGCTTCCAAATGTATTTTCACCAGGACTTGGGTGCTGTGGCTTTCTTTATGAAATAGGGTTTTTGATTGGATCTGGCTTAGCCCTTTGTTCATGCTGTACAGCATGATTTGTAGGCATGTTGGGTTGCAGCGTGAATACTGCGCATCATGCTATAATTAACTATAATAAAAAAAGAACTACGATGCATCCAGAACTAATGCACTTAACAAAAAAAAAACATTAACCCTGGCTGCGTCATAGCACTGTTTTAAATTCGTTTTAGACACATTGCAAAGCATTCACGTTCCTGTACAGCATGGTTGCAAAACACTGCCAAAAGCCAATAGCTCTCAAACGGGTGGGGTGGGTGTTTGTGTGTGTGTGTAAAATATATATATATTATTACTATTATTCTCATGCCCCTCACTTTCCAGGTTGCTCCCCCAGCTGGTCCATTGTTTACTTCATCTATCCTTTTGTTTTATTACACGTTTGCCAGTCGGTCATGTGGGAGCTGTGTGTTTAAAAAAAAAAAAAAAAAAAAAAAAAACTAAATGGCAATTACCTCATGATGGCTTGGTGGGGTTGGAAAAAAACAAAAAAAAAACTGGCCACTGAGTCATGACCCGGGCATAAGATGAGGTTATACGTGGGTACACATCGTCTACACACTCTTTTCCCAGGATGGATGCAGTCTTACCTGCCAGGAGGCTAGGCTGGTTGTATTATGCCGCTCCCAGTATACCCAATTGCAGCACATGTACTCAGTCTGTGCACACTGTTCAGTACTGCAGTCTCTCTGTACTGTACCAGTGTTATTTTAAAAACACATACACTGCATATGTACGAGTGTGCTGCCAGTATTTCTAGCGAGCCCACATGCGTTCGGCACGTTTCCTCCACACACGCTCTTCCACATCAGCCTGATGTAGGCCAGGGTTGCGTTAAGCCTGTAGACCTCACTTCATTGGCACTGGGTGAAAAGGAGCAGTTCACGTCCGCTGATGAATAAACGGTATGCTGCCACCACTGCACTTGTGCTGCGTACCTCCTAGGGCAGGTAGTAGCCTTCTGCCACTGTGAGGATGCCCCTCCCGGTCCAACAAGACTGCAGTCCATGAGCCAGGCTTGTGTCAGGTGCATACACATGACCCTTGTTCGCTTATGACAAAAAAATCATCATGAGGGATCCGGACAACACACACAGTAGGACACTCACGGCAGGCGTGCGTACACGTCTGACCATTCAGGAGTTTTCCATCCCGACACCAGCCTTAGAGTAATTGCCTTGGAGGCTTTTCAACGGCAGTCACTAGTCTGATCAGAATCCATCCATATTTTATTCAGTCCGCAGTAAGAGAGTAGCTGTCATCCCGATCTATTGCCAGGGCACAAGAGGGGACAAAGCGGGTAGACTGCGTCCACCCACTCTTTTCACAGGGTGGACCCCATCTACCCTGCCAAGAGGTTGGGACCCACAGAAATATGCTAAGCTTGTCCTGGTGTAATCTTCCAACACTTGGACATATTCAGCAGCTGCACATTGTCGGATTTATTCCGGGCAGTGTGCAGGTGGGGAGGGGTTTATCAAATTCCATCTGGGTCCATAACAAAGGCCAAGTTGAGGGGCATTCGGTCCTCTCTTTGTTGGGAGTATCCTGGCTGGGAACTATTGGGAGCCTCACATCTAGATGCACCTGGAGGGGAAACTAAGGCGCAGAGCTTATCTTTTCACCCAAGAGGCATGCTTTTGACTTTGTTCAGTCCCTGTGTACAAATTATATTCTTATAGCGCTGCTCATCCCAAAACAGGGTGTCTGAGTGCTTTATATCACACATAAACATTATTCATTGACCATACATCACGTGTAACTCAATGTACAGGATGTGTTACATAAAACAGTGGGGGTTACAAGGTGTAAGAGCCACGTCATTCATACCTCAGTGTGCTATGTTAGAAGGATTACAATTTTGAACTCCAAATAACAGAGATGTCTGTGTTCAAGGCAGTAACCCATTTGCATAAAATAAAAATCTTGTCATCTGTGTGTTACATAATGTGCTTTGCAGGAGACATATTAACCCTCTGTGCTACTTAGATTCAAAACTGGGACTAGACGAAACATAGATCTCTCTAGAAAACATTTTAACCTTCGGAGTTCTCTTACCATTGTTATAATTCCATCAGATTTGGTTGGCACACAAAGATCTATCGAGGTGCCTTAACCCCTTAAGACATTTTAAAATGCAGACCCGACTTACTGACACCTTTTGTGTTTGATAGCAATTGCTTTATGGCAGAGTTTTTTTTAAAACATAAATGTACAAGCGGAGGCCCAGATTTTGCTTTGGGGGTTGTTGCTTTTTTGGCACAATCAGACGCAAAATTTCATTTGTGAAATATTGTAATGCGCTCAAGTGTACTCATGATACACCCCCTAAACTTATATGAGGTCTTAAGATCTGATGTCACGTCTAGTGATGTCACCTCCTGTGAGGTCATGGGTTGTGAGGCCACTTCCTGTGATGTCACACGCCATGGTGTCCCACGCCGTGACGCCGCACACTATGAAGTCACTTGCATACTGTCTCACTTGGCCAGTCCCCCCCCCCCCCCACTTCCTGTTTTTAGGGCTTGTGCTCTGGTCATGACGTATGCATTTCATATCTCATCGCTCTAGGTCTGCCATAGTGTTGTGACACTTGCCCATGCAAGGTGGAGCATACTCTCCTACACACCATCTTACATTTATTTTGCCAGTGCTGAGCAAGGCCAAAAGGTGAGACCTATTGGCCCTGCCACTTCTTGCTATAAAAGCTTTCCAGCCTAGGTAGAGTATCAGGATGTGAGGGTTTGTTAAGTGTATGTTCATTTAATTTGTGTGTTTCTAGTGTGTTGTTGATTTGGCAGCGCTGTGACAGCTGTGTGGCTTTGGTCCCGTGCTGGGTGTGTAATGTTGAATGGGCTAGTGTGTGCCATACCTGTAGGTGAGAGAGGGTGTTGTGTAGCATCGTTGTCTAGAGAGCGCTCGGGGCTGTGAGTGTGCTCCGAAAAGAAGTAACCCATTCTGTAACAGCTGAGCCTCTTGTGTACATCCGTGTGATGCTGGGCGGTGTCTTCAGTGGACAGCCCTGGTCATCCTGTGGGAGGAAGGGACACGTGGAGGCAACAGTCTTCAGTCACGGACCGACTCACTGCGCTGATAAATAGCGAAGGACTGAATACTAAGGCGTTGCTTAAAGCCTGGCATCTCTGCTGGACCACGAGAGCCAGCTGCCTCGCACTAGTGGCATGTGATGGCACAGGGTAATGTTGGCTGGTACCTCTTTCTCGGACAGATGTGTTCTATGTATGAGGTGAAAAGCCCTTAGTTGTGTGTGACCTACGGTGAAATGTAGGCAATCCTGTAGGGAAATCCGAGCTGAACAACGGGCCGATGCCGGAGTAAACCTGATGGGGCCGTGGCGCCTGTGAAACCCTGGCAAGGTGTTGGGGGTTCTCGAGAAAGCCAGATAAGACCTTCGCTCCTGTGGGCGCCCTGGAAGGATGGGGGCTCCTGTGAACGCCCTGCTAGGCTGGGGTGCCTTTGAACGTCCCGGAAGGCTGGGGTGCCTGTGAGCGTTCTGTAGGGCTGGGGGGCACCTGTCAATGTCCTGTGAAGCTGAGGGCGGCAGTGGGGCTGGTGCGCCTGTGAGCGTCCTGTATGGCAGTGCTTAATTTGTGCTTGTTGTTTCCGGTGCTGAGCACAGGCACTTATTTTTGAGGGCCGGGGCTTACTCCTGTGCCTCAAGCATTTGCTGCGAACAAAAGACACAATTGGGAAAGACGGTGGAAGAGAAAAACGAAAAAGCGTCACAATAGGAGAAAGCAGAAAGCTGCAGGAGTGAGCTGAAGGGGCAGGGAGTGGCTTTAAATGTATTGAAGAGGCCAGAGGTGGCTTCAGGATTACGCCGCCTCAGTATTCCGTGTTTCCACATTTATTTGCAGCAGCCACGTGTCTAAGAGGAGGGTTTTGGGCACCGGCACGTTTGTATTTACAATTAAGCACTGCTGTACGGCTGGGGGCTCCTGCGAGCGTCCTGGAAGGCTGGGGACGCCTCCGAATATTTTTTTTCGGGTCCTGATGGGGTCAATATTTTGGGAGCAGCAGGTTTTGATTAGGGTTCCAGGGATGAGAATGGCTGTTACAGAAGCCGTGCATTAAATGCATTCTTTCGTCCAGGTTTCGGGCTGCATTTGGTCTACTCATCCAGTTCGGAGGAGTTTGTCCTAGAGTAATCTGTAATCACGAGGTGGTAACTGTTCACCTTACTAGTGTTAATTAGCCGGACGAAGTGTCGCGCATGTGTGAAATTCCTCATAAATGGGGTCACCTCGTTTGGAGGAGCTCCTTGCCTGGAGCCTCCAGAAATATGAAATGATTACCAATAGAAAGGGTCGGTCCCTCTCTTGCAGTGAGCTCCATCAGCGCTCCTCTGTCGGCGGATGCTGGGAGTGGTGAGGTTGGTAGATGAATCGGAGTGTCCTGGTGCCAGGGACTGAGCCCACATACAGAGCTCCTGCTGAAATTAAACACGGGAGCGCTCCCGAATGTAAGAAAAACAGCTCCCTCGGGAGAACTCGTAGCCCGGGAAAGTCCCTTCCAGCTGAAAGTGGAGCCGTCTGTGGAAATAGTTTCCTGGCTAACAAAGATGGAACAAAGTTTTCTTTTCCCGGACTATTGAGTCGATTTTCTACAAAGACGTGATTTCGAATTCTATAACACCTGGCAGCTTAAAGTTCTCCTATTTCTTCGGTTCATTTTTCACCAGATCGGCGTTCATTGCTGCAGGGGTTGTTTTTATGAAACTTTAAGATTCAAGGTCTGATTACAGAAGTAAACCTCCGTGCACCGCAGACGTGCACCCCAGACGTGCCAGCCGCGCCTGTCCTGGAGGCCTCTTGGGGAGACCCCCGCCCTCGGCTTGAGTTTCAGGGGTCACTGAGGGCCCAGCTGCCTCCTTTGCGAATATTCGTCACCTCGTGTCCAGTGCGGGGAGAGGACTTGGCTTCTCCAGTCTGTGTAATGCAGACCTGCCGAGGATCACGGCGGCGTCTGCGGCACATGCAGTTCAGTGTCCGATACTCTGGTCCGAACGAGGGTCGCTTAAGACTCTGACTCAAGCGAAGAGCGCGATTAAAACATCTTGAACTCCGCCCCTGCTGAACGCAAGCATTCCTCGACAAGAATCTTGGTCGGTGAAAAGGGGGTGAAAAGGGGTGTCGGTGCTTACGAGACCTTGGCCCATCCCTTGTGTCGAGAGCCAGGCAGGTGGTTGGGTGAGAGCTGGAATTCGGCTAACCGCTCATCTCTAAAAGCCGGCAGGTGGTTGTGTATATCAGCTGGTGTTGGGTCTGCCCCTTCTCTCTAGACCCAGGCAGGTGGTTGGCGTGTGGAGCTGGTGTTGGGTCTCTCTAGACCCAGGCAGGTGGTTGGGTGTGGAGCTGGTGCTGGGTCTCTCTAGAGCCAGGCAGGTGGTTGGGTGTGGAGCTGGTGTTGGGTCTCTCTAGACCCAGGCAGGTGGTTGGGTGTGGGAGCTTGTGTTGGGTCTCTCTAGACCCAGGCAGGTGGTTGGGTGTGGGAGCTTCTGTTTGGCTCAGTCCTTCTCTCTAGAGCCAGGCAGGTGGTTGGGTGTGGAGCTGGTGTTTGGCTCAGCCCTTCTCTGTAGACCCAGGCAGGTAGTTGGGAGATTGTGTTTGGCTCAGTCCTTCTCTGTAGACCCAGGCAGGTAGTTGGGAGATTGTGTTTGGCTCAGTCCTTCTCTCTAGACCCAGGCAGGTGGTTGGGTGTGGAGCTGGTGTTGGGTCTCTCTAGACCCAGGCAGGTGGTTGGGTGTGGGAGCTGGTGTTGGGTCTCTCTAGAGCCAGGCAGGTGGTTGGTTGTGGAGCTGGTGTTGGGTCTGCCCCTTCTCTCTAGACCCAGGCAGGTGGTTGGGTGTGGAGCTGGTGTTGGGTCTCTCTAGAGCCAGCCAGGCAGGTGGTTGGGTGTGGAGCTGGTGTTGGATCTCTCTAGACCCAGGCAGGTGGTTGGGTGTGGAGCTGGTGTTGGGTCTGCCCCTTCTCTCTAGAGCCAGGCAGGTGGTTGGGTGTGGAGCTGGTGTTGGGTCTCTCTAGAGCCAGGCAGGTGGTTGGGTGTGGGAGCTGGTGTTTAGCTCAGTCCTTCTCTAGACCCAGGCAGGTGGTTGGGTGTGGAGCTGGTGTTGGGTCTCTCTAGACCCAGGCAGGTGGTTGGGTGTGGGAGCTGGTGTTGGGTCTCTCTAGAGCCAGGCAGGTGGTTGGGTGTGGAGCTGGTGCTGGGTCTCTCTAGAGCCAGGCAGGTGGTTGGGTGTGGAGCTGGTGTTGGGTCTCTCTAGCCCCAGGCAGGTGGTAGGGTGTGGGAGCTGGTGTTGGGTCTCTCTAGAGCCAGGCAGGTGGTTGGGTGTGGAGCTGGTGCTGGGTCTCTCTAGAGCCAGGCAGGTGGTTGGGTGTGGAGCTGGTGTTGGGTCTCTCTAGAGCCAGGCAGGTGGTTGGGTGTGGAGCTGGTGTTGGGTCTGCCCCTTCTCTCTAGAGCCAGGCAGGTGGTTGGGTGTGGAGCTGGTGTTGGGTCTGCCCCTTCTCTCTAGACCCAGGCAGGTGGTTGGGTGTGGGAGCTGGTGTTTGGCTCAGTCCTTCTCTCTAGAGCCAGGCAGGTGGTTGGGTGTGGAGCTGGTGTTGGGTCTCTCTAGACCCAGGCAGGTGGTTGGGTGTGGAGCTGGTGTTGGGTCTCTCTAGAGCCAGGCAGGTGGTTGGGTGTGGAGCTGGTGTTGGTTCTGCCCCTTCTCTCTAGACCCAGGCAGGTGGTTGGGTGTGGAGCTGGTGTTGGGTCTCTCTAGACCCAGGCAGGTGGTTGGGTGTGGCGCTGGTGTTGGGTCTGCCCCTTCTCTCTAGACCCAGGCAGGTGGTTGGGTGTGGGAGCTGGTGTTGGGTCTGCCCCTTCTCTCTAGACCCAGGCAGGTGGTTGGGTGTGGGAGCTGGTGTTTGGCTCAGTCCTTCTCTCCAGACCCAGGCAGGTGGTTGGGTGTGGAGCTGGTGTTGGGTCTCTCTAGAGCCAGGCAGGTGGTTGGGTGTGGAGCTGGTGTTGGGTCTGCACCCTTCTCTCTAGACCCAGGCAGGTGGTTGGGTGTGGAGCTGGTGTTGGGTCTCTCTAGAGCTAGGCAGGTGGTTGGGTGTGGAGCTGGTGTTGGGTCTCTCTAGAGCCAGGCAGGTGGTTGGGTGTGGAGCTGGTGTTGGGTCTGCCCCTTCTCTCTAGACCCAGGCAGGTGGTTGGGTGTGGAGCTGGTGTTGGGTCTCTCTAGAGCCAGGCAGGTGGTTGGGTGTGGAGCTGGTGTTGGGTCTGCCCCTTCTCTCTAGACCCAGGCAGGTGGTTGGGTGTGGGAGCTGGTGTTTGGCTCAGTCCTTCTCTAGACCCAGGCAGGTGGTTGGGTGTGGAGCTGGTGTTGGGTCTCTCTAGACCCAGGCAGGTGGTGGGGTGTGGGAGCTGGTGTTGGGTTTCTCTAGAGCCAGGCAGGTGGAGGGGTGTGGAGCTGGTGTTGGGTCTCTCTAGAGCCAGGCAGGTGGTTGGGTGTGGAGCTGGTGTTGGGTCTCTCTAGAGCCAGGCAGGTGGTTGGGTGTGGAGCTGGTGTTGGGTCTCTCTAGAGCCAGGCAGGTGGTTGGGTGTGGAGCTGGTGTTGGGTCTCTCTAGAGCCAGGCAGGTGGTTGGGTGTGGGAGCTGGTGTTTGGTCTTCAAACGTTTTAATGCCCCCCCCCCCCCCCAGTTGGAAAATAAAAATAATTGGGGGGCCCCCTTCGAATTTTTTACAGTCATTTTAGAAAGATGGTTATGTTTAAATAGGTCTATACCTATTTAAACATTGCAGTTAAGTACCGTTACCGTTTTAAAACTGCAATAACATGTTTCTGCTTAAAACAAAGGCATGTTACCTGTATAATATCTCTTTTGGCCAGACTTTGGCGCCCCCCCTCGGATCTCTTGAGGCGCCCCAGTTTGAAGACCTCTGCTCTAGACCCAGGCAGGTGGTTGGGTGTGGGAGCGTCTGACCCTTCTCTCTAGAGCCAGGCAAGTGGTTCGGGTGGCAGATCTGTTTCTTTATTTTTTTGGGGGGGGGCAGCAGCTCCCCTGCGTTTGCATTGAGAGATGTTGTCACCTTGGCTTCCAGTCACCTGCGGTGTTCCTGGGTTTTCCTCGCCCGTTGTGCAATATCTGGTTCCATCCCTGCTGTCCCGGCATCAGCTGCCTGTATCCATGGCAATCCGACTACAAAACTATAGATAACGCTCCGGTGATGTGCCAGCTTACAGGGCACCCTGGGCACATTTACGCTGCATTAGCCAGGTCTTTAGTACCACCCTAGTATGAATGAGAGCATACCAGCCGAGCCTGAAGACACAACCGGGTCCCTTCTTGGGCATTAGAAGCCAAACCTTCAGTATTGAGGATATTATCAGAATGTAATGTGTTTTTAAAGCGCTTACTGCTGTTGACGAGAATATGAGTGGGCAGCACAGTTAGTGAACCAGCAGAAAAGGCGCTTAGGGCTGCAGAGACTGGAAGACCAGAACCCCCCTAATGTTACTGCTGGGCTCCCCAAACACCAAGCCAGAACCCAGCTAATATTAGTTCTGAGAGCTGCAGACACCTGCACCCGTCCAGAACCCCGCTTATCACTGCCAAAGGCCACATACTTAGACAGCAGGTGTGAACCCTACTAATGTTACCGCCGAGGGCCCTAGGCACTGGCACCAGGTCACTGCCCTCATACTCCTCAGGAAGTGGTACGCTGTCAGTGTCAAGAGCTCCGCTGACATCACCGCTGAGGGTTCTCGACACTAGTGTCAGGCTAGAACCACAGTCCTATTAATCCTAGAGGTTCCGGACACTCGGCGGGCCACAGCTTTCACTACTGTGGGTTCTAGGCACTGGTATCAGACTACAACCACAGTAACATCAATCTTGAAGGCATCAGGCTCGAGCCACAATTACATCACCACTGAGGGTTCTAGGCACTAGTGTGAGGCTAGAGACACACCGACATGAATCCTAAAGGCTTCGGACACTGGAAGCAGGCCACAGCTCCAGTGATATCACTACTGAGGGTTCTAGACACTGGGGTCAGACTAGAACCACATTACCCTGAGGGCTCCAGGCACCAGGCCAGAGTCACAGTGACATCGCTACTGAGGGTTCTAGATACTAGTGTGAGACTAGAACCACCCTAACATTAATCCCAAAGGCGTCAGGCACTGGTGGCAGGCCATAGCCCAGTTGACATCACTATGGGTGGGTTCTAGACACTAATGTGAGGCTAGAACGACATTAACATTCTCACAGCACCAGGGAAGGGTCAGTGACATCACTGCTGAGGGTTCTAGACACTAGTGAGTCTAGAACCACACTAACATTAAACCTGAAGGCTCCAGACAGGCACCAGGCCAGAACCCTAGTGTTTTTAATACTGAGGGGTGACACTTCTGGTCAAGCCGTTGTGAAAGGGTGTCAGGTAACGCTCACTGCACTAAACTTGAGGCCTCTTGTGTGACTTTATTGAATCTCTAGTGTATGATCGTGTATATGTTCTTGTTAATCGGTTTGCGTTTAGAAGCCAGTTGGGTTGGGGGGAGTGACACTAGTGCATTGCTGCATCACAGCTGAAAGTCTGAGTGAGGGCTTTTGGTGGTGACCACAAGTACAAAGGTGCCTTTGTTTATCTTCTCTGGGGGGCACCAGGGTGCTTGGAGCAACTCTCCTTAAACACGTGTCTTGTGCTGAGTTTTCAAGCCCCTCTTTCTACACAGCTGTCCAGTTTGACTTACATACCCGTCCGTGGGGGGGTCACTAGCAGTCTGTCGTTTGGGGGTCTCTCCGGTGCCTGTTGGGGGCAGCTTGGGGTGCCCTTACTAATATCCATATGCGGGTATTGGAATTCTTGGGGTGCAGTGCTTGGCTTCATGGAGGATGTTTGGAGGCTTTGTGCAGTTGTAATTGTGGGGGCAAGGTGTTACAAGACCCCCTACATACATTTTAGTCACTTGAATTATCGTTAAGGTGTGGTTGGAGCAAGGGTTTTTGATCTGCATTCATGGGGAGTTGTAGTTCAGAAGTTGATTCGTGATTGGCTGCTCAACGTCCGTTCACCATCCTTTATCCAGTACCAAGGCATTAGCCATCCATCTTGCATCCAATCACCATTCAGGCGCTTGACACGGGGCTCAAGGTTGCCCCTCCAATGACCTGCTCAGACCTACACAGATTTCCAGATGTGTCCTCCACGGAGGGCCTCAATTCCCTAGTTGGAGCCTCGAGCACTGGGCACTCGAAATAAGGCCTGGTACAAGACCCAGTGCACCGGAAGTGACCTTCGTGATGTGCCACATGTGGCCTGGAATAGCAGGACCAATCCTCCAGCTCGCCCTTCAGAACTGCACATAATATGCCACATTTGGCCTCTAAATATTCTGTGGTAGCCTTTGATAAGCAGCAGTACTCAAGGTGACAGCTCTTGTGATCTAAGCACACTATTGTACATTGGCTCATCAGAACTTGACACAGTGGCCATCGGCCTTCCTGCGTTGACCTCAGATTAGTGTCCGCTACTGCAGTGATGTGCAAGAAGTAACATGCAACATGTTGGCAAGCCCAAATTCAACCCCGAGTATAATGCAATGTAGCAGTCCGCATTGCAGATACCATAAGACAAATGTCATTTCAGCTGATAGAGCTCTCACTAGAAACGAGTCATTCGGAGCATAATGCTAAAATGCATTAAAAATGAGGGTAGTTTGTATATGTGTTCTCTCGGTACAAGTCCGTGGAACATAATCATGCAACAAACGTATCCAATCAGCAGGTGGCCGAATCTGCTCTCAGAGGGAGAGGGAGGTGGCCTCGAAGTGTAGATATCCTTCATGAACACAATGCTGAGTTCTTTATTCTCCCGATTCCGGCTTCCAGTTGCAGGTCTTGCAGGAATGTGCAAATGTACTACACTGAATAAAATGCCTTTTGGGCCTACCAGAACCATGACCCTTAGCAAGCACGTGGAGGCTAAAGGATACTTAAAATAAATTAAAATCGGCATCTATGTTTGATAATAAATTATATCCCTACACATACGGATACAAATGAAACTGTAGTACTTGGGAGTATATCATTGAGTTTTCACAGATAGCAGCCCAGGAGCTACCATTACTACTGCAGGATCACAATAGAGTTGCTTTTACTGCAGTGATGACACAGTGGGAGCAGCCCTTGCTGCAGTAACACTGGACCCTGCCAGCACAGCTCTGGGAACTTCCCAGACTGAAGTGCCAGCACGCTGCACGTGGACTCTGTCAAGACTGCTGTGGAGCACACGTGGAGCTGCCATTACTGAAGAAACATTAGACACTGACAGCACACTGCACCGAGAGCTGCCATTACTGCAATAACATCAGACACTGACAGCTTCCATTACTGCAGTAGTACTGGACACTGACAGCACACTGTGAACTGCCATTACTGCAGTAACATCTGACACCGACAGTACCTTGAGAGTTTCTGTTACTGCGGTAACCTGGGGCCCTGAGAACTGCCATTACTGAAGTAACAGACAATGACAGCACACTGAGAGCTGTCATTACTGCTGTAACATTGGACCCTGAGAACTGCCATCGCTGAAGTAACATTAGACACTGACAGCACACCCGAGCTTTTATTACTGCAGTAACATCGGGAACTGACAACACACTGAGATCTGCCATTACTGAAGTAGCATGGGACACTGAGAGCTGCCATTACTGCAGTAACATCTGACACTGACAGCACACCGAGAGCTGGACTTCGTACAGTGACCATGCATTTGAATTCTGCCGCGCTGCTATGAATTCACCCTCGGGGCTGCTGCTACTGCAGTGACACAGCACTGGGCGCTGCTTTTACTGCAGTGATGTTGCACTGGTAGGTGACCTGGTGTCAGTGACATCCAAATGAGAGCTGCCCTCGCTGCAGGGTCCTAGCACCGACCTTGTACTGAACTACCTCGCAGTGGGAGACATCCTGTTCTCCACAGTCGCATGCTTTCTCTATTTTTGCGCTTTCTTGAATGCTCCCACCCCCCCTTCCTGTTCTATTTCTCTTTCCTTCTCTCTCTCGCCTCCTCTCTCCTGTTACACATCTGTGCCCCAGAGCACAGCCCTCACTGGAATGTTTCTCTTCTTTCCAGGGCCACCTCTCTCTTCACTGCCCCGGTCTCTGACGAAGACTGCGGTGCACATGCTCTGCCCCACCTGCTCTCCACGTCTGTACTGCCCTGCTCCCCCCCCCCACCCCCACCACCCTCCATCTCACGTTGTTCCTTTACCCAGGATTCCCTCTGCACATCTACAATGCTTCCCTTAATCCCACAACCACATCTCCTTGCCAGGGCTGTGCTGGCCCCTTTCCTCGTGTGTTCAACTCTCTCCCCTCTTGTGCCCTGCCTTCATATGGGGTACTTTACATTACAGTACCTTAATCTCTCTCCCTCACTTTACACCCCCAGAGCTCAATCGCTTGCTTCCTTGTTCTTCTTTGTCATAAGTATCTGCACAAAATGTCTTTCACTAAACAAAACCCACAACTATTGGCTTTGGCCTTGCTCGGTAAACTTTGAATTTCTTTCCCTTTCTTAGGCAAGTGTTAGCTCTTTGATACGTGGCAGAAGTAAAGTTGCCTTTTCTATTCATGTTCTTGCCTATCCTTTCTGGGATGTTTACACAGGTCTCTGCTGCTTCTGTAATCTGCAGGCCCTGCAGTGCCTCAGGCTATTGTGGGATTAACCATCACTTTTTCCAGTCCTGCACAAAGATTCAGGGTGGCGGTAATTCCGCCCCCTCCTAGTTAATTATCGTTCAAAGATGATAGCACCGCTTGTGCGCACTGCCTGTCTGCCTGTTCATCTGTCCAGGCTCGAGCGATGTGCACAAGTCTGAGCCTTGGCTGTAGATGGCCCCTGGTATCCCCTCCAGGTGGGCGGCACTTTATAGTTGTATGAAGTTTGAGTTCTCCAGTTACAGTCTGTGTGGAGTATGGCTGACACCTCTGCAGGTGTTTGATCTAATGAAGTTTGATGGAACAGCCTAAACAGTGCTTAATGTGTGAAACAAGAAGTGCCAGGGCCCTCGTCAGGAGGCCACTCCAGCTTGCAACACCCATTGCCGTGTTCCAACACAACCACTAACCCCCGCGCCCCTTCAGGTGAGACATCTTATACTGTTCCAGACACCTAAAGTTATAACAATAGCTTGGATGACGGGTGTTAGCAATTACTAATGTATAGTGAGTTAATAAACAACTGTTTTTGTGCTGATCTCTTAATTAAATGAACAGCGCCACCAGGTGACACTGTCAAAAAAAGCTGGGGTTGACAATAAAGTACTGGTGCTGAGTACAGAAACCACCGGATCAAATTAAGCAGTGGCCGAGGTCCTCCTATCCAGATGAATGAGGGGAATGTAACAATTCCACCTAAGTGGTATTACTCCCTCATACTAAGTGCAATGCTGGGCCCCTACATAATCCCTAAGCCAGGATTCTAGTAAAAATGCAGAGACTGGGCTGTGTGGGTATCCGGGCCCCATTGGAGTCCAGAGTGGGTTTCCGGCACCTACGAGACTCCAGAATGTGGTTTCCGTGCTGTAGGGAGCTTAGAGTGGGGGTCCAGGCCCCCTGGACTCCAGAGTGTATCAGGGAAAGGTTGACTGGCTTATAAATCAACAGGTCCACTTTTCACTTGCAGGGGCAACCAGGCTTGCATTTTAGAGGGGGGGAGGCCGAGTCCGCCTCCAGGCTCTTGCAAAGAGTGACTGTGTCTTCCTGCAGCAAAATATCTGAGCTGTTCCTGGGACTCCTTTTCCCTCCCTCGAAGGGGCATACTGGGCAGAGGGGACACCGACTGACAGCTATTTTGTCTGCATCCATAATATGTTGTGGGCACAGAGTATTTCCTCACCGCCTGTTGTGATAGGACTGGCGCTATATGTGCAACAGCATGATCTGTACTACAGAAGGGACTGCACAAGCACCTGCAGTCCCCTCGCTTAATAGCAAAAGGGTGCAGAAAGCAGGCACATGCATCATTCATCCTTCAAGCCACTTTTAACAACACTCCTTGAGGCAGAGATGCTGTGGTGCCCCTTGTTTGTGTCCCGTGAAAATGTGAGAGTGTTAGAAATGGCCCTTAACACTCAAGACAGCTACATTTATTTAAAAGTGAACAACTCAAAACCTGGGTATTTGACACTTCTTAGCTTTTACGTTATCTCGGCTAGCCCTACATTGTCTGCTTGACCGCAAAGATGCTTTAGTTTGAAGCAGCTGTGCACTTCATCCAATGATTGATTGATTGAAATACTACAGCACCTCAAAGGCTTGTAAACCACCTCCTTTGAAGCACGTCTAACCGTTATACTTATCAAAAGGCCAGGCCTTCATGGAGAAGCTGTCACTCCCCCTTCCCATCATCAACCTATTCCTCACTCAAGGCATCTTCCCACAGGCTCTCAAGACAGACCAACACTAGGCCCTAATGAATGCGCCAAATACTGGCCCATTCCTCAAAAAACATTCTAAGACAGTGGTTCCCAACCTGTGGTCCTGGGACCAGTGGGGGTCCCCCAAAGCCTTCTCAGGGGGTCTGTGACTGCTTAGAAAATTAAAATTATTAACAGATTAGGCCCCCAGCTGTCAGTAATGAGTTAGTAGGGGGTCCCCAGATTCCAATAAAGATTCAGTGGGGTTCCGGGTTCCAGTAATGATAAAGTGGAGATCCACAGAAGTCAAAAGGTTGGGAACTACTCACTGGTCCAAGATATCCGCACCAACCATTTACAGCACAAACACCAGTATGGCTTCAGGTCATGCTGCAACCCAGAGACGGCTATCTCGTACACCCCAGACAAGTCTCTTCTAACTACAAACCCTTACGTCTCTGGACAGCTACACCTTGTAAACCAGTGGTTCCCAACCTGTGGTCCGGGGACCCCTGGGGGTCCGCGAAGCCTTCTCAGGGGGTCCGCGAGAGCCTAGAAAATTAACAAATATGAACAAATATTGATAAATTAGATCCCCAGCTTCCAGTAATGAGACAGACGGGGGTCCCTGGATGCCGATGATGATTCAACTGGGGGGTCCCTGGGTTCCATCAATGTTAAAGTGGGGGTCCACAGAAGTCAAAAGGTTGGGAACCACTGCTGTAAACAGTTGTATCATTTTTTCTCTTAGCCTTGTCCATCGATCCATTGCCCTGGTTTGGTTCCTCCAATGCAAATACCCACTCCCATATACATTCATGTGAAAAATGCAGGTACAAAAGGCCAGAGTGGGAAGGAGCCGATATTTAAAAAGTAAGGATTGATTTTATTCATTTATTTATTTTTGAGGAAATGTAGAATTTGGGCTATTCCGAGGATCCTTCCGTCTTGTTCAGTTATAGGACGTTTGTATTCTTTAAGTCTTTCTTGACGCTACCTTTGTCTGAATGACCTATTGTCACCAAGTGCTTGAAATACACACGGTGTGCAGTGGGCTTTGCATGTGCCTAGAGGCGTAATTCTCTCTCCTCTCATGCTATTGGATGTATCATTCAGCTTTGGAGTGTTTGCATTTCAACACGAGGGACTATTTTACTATCTCGAATGTATTACAGATTATCACGCTTGAAATTCTTATGTTATAGATCCACGTAGAAAGGGATAGTTTGGTTTTATGGGCGCAGCAGGCTTTTTAAATGTTTCATTCAGGACTCAAGATGCGAACGGGCCCCTACTGGCTGTGTCAATGTTAGTTTTATGTTTCTGAACGTTTAGTCCACCAGAGAACCATGGCGTGCCTATGTTGCACTAAGGGAAGACGGTGTGGTTTCGGGGTTTCCTGCCCTCTGAGGCCTACAGTCTGCAGGAAGCTGCTGCCGGGGGCAGAGTGCGGTGCCCAGGTGGCGCCCAGCGGGCCTCCGGGGGCTGTGTTTGCATCCAGAGTCAGCAGAAGCCGGGTCTCATCTGCCGGGTAATTCGGAACAGGCCAACATCTGGTTTCCTCACGAGCCTCTTGTTTGGATTCCCAGGGCTGGTTTGTGTCCATATATGTATCGCTCATCCATCCAGTGCGGGTGGGACTGGGGGGGGGGCCTGCTCGCAGCAGCTGGAAACCCGGCTGGTTCATGCCCTGGGTCACGTGATGGGCCCTGAAAATCCCAGATCTCCCCTGACACGTCCTGTGAGCTTGAGCACACTTTCTGCCCTTTGAATTCTGTGTCCTCCTTGGGATATGGAGAACACCCCCATACGCAACCTCCTCATTCTCCAACCTCCTCATGGACATTCATTCAAGTCCACCGTCTGGTGCCTCCACCAAGGACTTTCCACATCATGAAGGCCGGATAGGTTCTTGCCATTCAGGGAAGCCCGACTCGCGACTGCTTGCCCCAGCCCTGCCGGCTCTCCAGAGGTGCCAGGCTGGCAAGACAACTCTCCGGGGCGCCACATGCCTGCCGCCCTCAGTGGGTTCAAAGGCGCATGGGGAAGAGCGCCTACTCCCCACTCCTACATTACACATCCGTAACCAGCAGGGATGGCTCGGACTCTCATCCTTCTGAGGCCGAGCTGCGGAAACCATTGAACAATAAGTCACTTCGCTGGTTCAAGCCTCGGGAGTTTGATCCTGGGCAGCGCTCTCTCCCTGTGGCTTGCAGAGGTTAGGTCTGCAGGCCGGGGGTTGGTTTCCTCTCGGCATGCCCTCCTCTCTCCTTGAAATGTTCCTGGCCTGCTGTGGCAGGCTGCCAGAGATGTGACTTGCATTTTCCGCTCTGCATTTCCTTACTGCCAGCACAAGATAGATCGAATTGAGGCTTGGCCCAGTTACAGCTGTATTGTTCGTCTGCGCTTCTGCCAGCTCTGACACAACACATTGTGGGTGTTCAGGAATCATAATTCTGTCAATATGAAGCGTCTTTCAGAGCTGCTAAAGCGCTTAGAGCCCACCTCGTTATGCATTCCTTCGTCGATCTCTGCGGGATGATAGTCCGGTTTTAGAAGTGAAAACATAATTTGTGCAATACCGTAACGTCCTATAGAACGGTGCATAAATGTCATCATTCAATAACTATATTCAAGTTATCGACCTCGGGAGGTTGAAAGGCTGTGTGCGCGGCCGTTACTCAAGCATGGGGTTCACTGGTTGCTTCCAGGTCCGTGTAACTCACTGAGCCATCTTACTGCCCTCGGGCTGCTATGTGCACGAAGAGGACGGCTGCAGAGGGCCAGGTACCTCCCGTGCAGATCAGAGCCACAGTAAAAGTGTGAGGCCTCCAGGAAACCGAGCCATACCGATTGCTCACCCTGTGCGAGCTCGGGTATGTCCATGGTGTAAAGGGTAAGGAGTACTGCATCGGTGAGAGGGCCCGGAGCGCGCGCCGCATGGTGCTTCGCAGGTTTACACATGTCCTCTCAGCGCACTGGTGGTCTCTCGTGCGCGTCACTGATACCTCCCTCTGATCTGACTTGAGTTGGTCACTTTTCATAGCGCCCAGAAGCCGCTGCTGACGAAACGCGACGTTCTTGCCAAGTGTCTGAAGCGGTTCTAGGTTTTAATTCTTTTTGATAACCATAGTTTAGACCACGAATACAACATTAAAAGTGTGAAGCACATCCATATTGGTAATCTGGGCGCTATACAGCTCCCAGTGCAGAGCGTTTTTTCTCACTCCCTCGCCCTGTGTCTTACTGTCTCTGTACTGTATCTCTGGACCCACAATATGAAGGCAGCCCTGCTCTGTATACCTCCTAACCCCATGCGTTTTGAAGTAAATCCTTTGCCGTTCAGACCGCGTGGGGGTGAAATGAGGCCTGGGAACAAACGCATACAGTGCCTCGAAGTCAAAAGCGGTGAGGTAAGCCCTTGGAAACTCACCACCCAGACGAGACAACATTTTGATTGGCTTGTTCACAGAGCAGCCCTCCAGTTATAGTGCACAGATCTGTTGCCAACGAGGCTTCAGTGAGCATACATCATATTTTGTGAGGAGCAGAGGTGGACATTTCATTATCACATCTCTCCTATGGCTTTGTTCTCCTTGCAAGGGCTTTTATTCACCCTGATGGTTCGAGGTCCCTAGAAGCAAGCTTCATGGGAAACCTCTTTCCCACTCTCCTGGTAATGCACGATTCTGTCTTTATGTACGAGCCAGTCACGCTAGCCTCTCTACTCTCCGGGGAGGCCACGCAGCCCTTACTCTCCCGGGAGGCATGCTGGTACCTTTGTTCCCCGGGTAAGGCACGTTGATGCTGGCCTCTTGGTGAAACGTGTTTCCTTTATTTTCCTAGAAGTCCTGCTGACAAACCTTGTTCTCCTAAGAAGTGGACCCCTTCGTGCCACACTGGTCACACCTGTAACTGCCTCAATTCAAGCGAGGTAATTTTGTTTTAAAGACATGAACAAAAACTGGCAGGAAAACCGGCATGTTTTCCAGCCAAGGAATAAAATGCAGTATCGCGGGTCTTCAGGGGTCTGTCGGACTAGGTTTCTGACATCTATTTTTTTTTTTTTTTTTTTTTTTACAAAAGTCTTTACGTGAAAGTGCTTTCAAATTGCGCCGTTCTGCGGAAGGAGCTTTAGAAACCTCTCCGTGGTTTCCTAACGGCGATCTTGCCGCACTGGTAAACAAGCGGGTATTGATGCTACACACGAGTAATTTGAGGTACGAATCCTCGTTTGCATCACAGCGACCTGCAGGAAACTCTATTGAGCCATTTTACCGAACAACTTTACGAAATCTGTAACAAGAATACAGTAAATTCTCAAACAGAGAAATCTCAAAGAACACTACCAGGAGAAAACAAGAAGCACTGCAAAATCTGGAACAAAACTAAATTTGTTATCAAGGGTGGTAACTTAGTATTCCTAAATACTGATGACCACCTCACGGACCCTCAGAAAGAGCTTGACATCTTTCTACCAGATCCTCCCCAAAAATTCCACCTAAGAAATAAACTTGGAAATAAGGAAAAACCTAGAGGAAAGGTACAACTAAGGCCTTCTGATGTTTGCGGAAAATATCTATTTATTCATCGAACACCCCACAGCGGCTCCCTTCTTTCTGTTGCTGAAAATTCGCAAAAAGGTTTTCTGCCACCAAGACTACCCATCGTTGCAGGAATAGACTGCATCTGCTCAGGGCTGGGTGAGTTTGTTGACGAACTACATCCCCACTTGGAAATCCTGTCCTTGTATGCGAAGGACAGTAGGAACATTCTCAACAAACTTGAAAACCTAGACTGACATCCTAGTTACTCTAAGCCTATACACCCCCGTACAGCATGAGAACGGCATAGAAGCGCTCAAGGCTCTGTCCAGCCAATCAGTGCACTGTCTGGACTCCCGCAGTAGGATATTGGACATGCTTGACCTCTGTCTCACTCAGTGTCTTATTCTAACAAGGAAGACCATCTGTAAACACAAGCGACAATAATGGGGGCACAATTTGCTCCCCAGTTCACCTGCATTTTTGTACTAAGGTCGAGAAATTCTGTTTATTCCACAACAAATTACAAGAATTCACACTGTTTTTTTTCTTCTTTTGGTGTAGATACATTGAGAGCATCTTATGTAGGTGGTAGGAACAGCAAAGCATTAAAACATACCGTAGACTATTGAATGTAAAAACCACCTCAGCATTTTCAAATGAAGAAATAAACTTCCTGGATCCCACCATCTACATCCCAAAAACCAAATCCAAACTCCACTCTATAGAAAAACTACTGCCGCGAACTTCATATTACAGGCCAGCAGCTGCCACTCACCATTAATGGGGCATCTGTAATAGTACTGTTGTGTTATGTGATGCTGTGCCCCTGCTCTGAGATCTAGGTAGGTAGTACCACCAGACCATTGGAAACAAGAATTCAAGAACACTCTCGTAATATACACAAGGCCGAGCCAGCACTACCATTGACAGATTTCTTGAACACAAGCGGCATTTCCCATTTCTTGGTTTGGAACATGTTAGACAACAAACTATAGGTGGCGATGGAGAATTGAGCCTGCAACAACAAGAATGCAAATATATACTACTACTGGACACAGTCTATAGTGTACTCAGCAAGGATGCAGAAATGCACTACCGGCTGAAATAAGGCCACTTAGAAAGCCTTCTGCTTTTGTCATCACCCAAGGACAAGTTCTTAACCCACCCTTACACCCCAACATAGTAACCTAACAACCTGCACCAACATGGGATCCTCAGACCCAGAGTTCCAAACCAACAACCTAGGACCATGAATTATATCTACCGACTCATGGACCAATCTATGTAATTTGCATCAATAGTCAACTTTAATTCCTGTCTATTTTTCAACTTTTGACAGGTCTGCGACCAGCGAACACATGAATACCACCATATGTTCAGCATTTAACAATACTGTGGCATTTGTTTGCAACATTGTATATGTATACAAACGCATACCTTATGCATACAACATGTGCAAATGGTATGGGACTAAAATATGACATAGCTAGATATACATCAACTATAGAATGATGCCAACAAAATATTTTCATTCTTTTTCGCGATTAACTTGATGTCTGCTGTCCAAGTTGAATTAATTATAGTCCATGTCAAACCTATATCCTTTAACACAGCTAATATTTTTTATGAACATTGTAAGAATGTATAAACAATCTATTTAATATATTGAATATGATATGGCTGGATTGACAGTGCAAACAGGAGTTAATTTTTAGCTTTTGTAAAATACTTTGTTACATAAGACATTGTCTGATGACACAACGGTGGTTACTATCTAAAAGTTAGAAGCAGTATATAGCTAGCTTGCCCCAACATGCAGAACAAATACCCGCTAACCAGCAATACTATGCACCTTTTCACCAGCCCCCTTTAAACATGGTTGCTGTACAGTTTTTTTTTTTTTTAATTTTATTTTTTTATCACACTAATTAGTATCGCTTTTATTCAGGAGCTAACTTTGGCCACCCACTCTTACTCATCTCCATAAGACACAATTTCGTAAGAATAAAAAAAAAAAAAAAATGGAATGCTTTTCTCACTCGTTCTTGAGGTCCCTTATATTTTAAACACCCAACGCTACTTCAGCATGGCCCCGCGCATTCTTGACCCTGGCTGATTTTACTTCTGTGGTTACATTGCCGCTCGGCTTTGAAATATTCGGCTGATCTACTCCTTGTAGACTGCACAAGACTTGTTTGCATTCTTTGTTACGAATGTGGACTACTACATTCTGATACCACTTGACTATTAATGTCGCTTTTACTGCTCCAGGTCTCCAGTACCTGCCTAGTGGTAGTACTCCATGGGCCTCATTACGAGACTGACGGTCTAAGGAACGCTAGCCCCACGGCTGTGGAGGATCGACTGCCACATTACAAGTTTGGCAGGCAGACCTTCGTAAAGACCGCCATCCCCGCCATGATCGACGACGGCAGCAGTCAGAGTTGTAACCAGCCTCTGCAGCACTGAACCTGGCGCCGCCTGGCTGATTACAACCCGCTTTCAACCATCCTTTTCATGGCGGGGAGCCTGCCATAAAACGTCTGACAGAAAGCAAGTGCTGGGGGCCACAAGTGGGGCCCCTGCACTGACCATGGCACGGGCAGTGCCCCTGAACAGTACTATTGGCTTTGCAGACAGTGCGCATTCTGAGGGTGCTGGTCGGCCGCCCTCTGTACTGCGAGACACCTCTCCGCTCCTTCAAGGGAGCGGAGTGCCATTTTGTAGCACAGTTCCTGCCGGTCCGACTGGTGTGAACGCTCTATTCCAAGGGTGCGGGCCAGGGGGAAGAGTGTAGACCCACTGCCATGGCAGTGGTATCCTCCCTGCTGCTTCAGCGGTCCAGTGGTAGGACCGCCAAAGTCGAAATTAGGCCCTATGCCACTAATTACAATCCCAAATTTAACAGTTCGACATTTCTCTCTATAGCCTCAACTCCGCATTATCTCTGCACCAGGCAAATTTGGTGAACTCTATCCTGACCCCACCCCTTCCACTCCTTTAACTCTAGCGCATATGTTCAATAAAGATACTATATCGTCATGTCCTTTTGACCACTTCATATGTGGCCCCCCACTTTCTCCTAACTTTCGCATAGCAAATTTGTTTTAATCCAACCGAACCCACCACGGTCCCCTTGCTCCTTTGTCTAATGCATAAAATCAATAAAGTGAACCCCACACCAATTGTTTTTGACCCTGATGTTGGATATGACGTGTTGCTCAAACATAGACCACTCACTTTCTGTGATTGGACCAACATAGTCCCCGAATAAAGACGCTTTCTCTCCAGCCCGTGGTGTCTCTTCCATACTGATGCTTATGGACCAGCCCTCATTATGGTCCTGTCATCCTTTCCCAATTGTTGGGTACATTGACACTTCTTAGTATGTTAGTTAAACCTACTGCCTTTAACTCACTACAGGGGCTCAGCACCCCGGGGACAGTTGTTTAGTGTGTGCTCATGTGTGCTATCTTCCAGTACTTCTTCACAAAACAATGTTCTCATTTTATACATTTCACCTTTCTTCAGCGCTAGTTTACTTCAGTGTGCCTGTTCTTTCTGAAAGAGACCAATATTTCACGATCGCAGGGTCTCGCTTCTTTGCTGTGATTTGACCGTCCCAATCAGTACGAATGGGACCCAGTGCTTAATTTGTGCTTATTTTTGAGGGCTGGCACTTATTCTTCTGCCTCAAGCATTTACCGCGAGCAAAAGACAAATGGGAAAGACGAGGAAGAGAAAAACAAAAAAGCGTAATACAGGGAGAAAGCAGCAAGAGTGACCTGAAGGGGTTGGGAGCGGCTGTAAATGGATTGAAGAGACCGAGATGGCTTTAAGATTATGCTGCCTCAGTATTCCGTGTTTGCACATTTAATTGCAGCAGCCGCGTGTTTGAGGAGGTCTCTGGGCACCGGCACCTTTTTATTCACAAATTAAGCACTGCTGTGACCACACTAGTGCATTTTACCCACGCGCAGCCACGATGTACAGCTTCTGTGGAAAACATTATATGGAAGGCTTTCTGCCCCACCTTTCTTTGTTTTCCTACATTTAAAGCTTTTATAATAATTTGAAGCCTTGGGAAAGCCACAGGCCTGCGCACCACAAGGGTGTGAAACCTGTTGGGTCTGATCCTCTTGTACAGAAAAAGGCGGGGGGGGGGAATAAAAACAAGAAATAAAAGCAAGAATAAAGCAACCCCAACCACCAAATCTTTAGTCTAAACCTCGCCTCTTTCCATTGCAGATTAATTTGTGATATTACATCAGTTGGGCGTTTCAGAGAAATAAAAAAAACCTGTTCCACTTGCAGTCATTCCTTTCCTTACTATCCTCTTTTAACACAATAATGCGCCCTGGGTAAAAGTTCACCTCTGTAGCTCTCGTTTGACACAGTGCTACATCAATCAGTAACCCACAGGATGACAAGTTGACCTTTGTACAGCGTCGCCAACTGTAGTACCGCCTGAGATGAAATGTTTCTGTAACATACGATCCATTTAAGCTAGAAATAGATTTTGTATTGACAACTGCGAATTCTGCAGCATATTTTTATGTGGCATGCCCATCGAATCCATGATTATGTGGAAAACGTTGCAGCCACAGAATATTCTAACGCCAGTGACGCTGCTAGATGGTGAATGTGTCCACATTCTGCCCCGAGCGAGATAACCAGTGTCAGCATGGGGCCCCCTAGTAGTGTAGAGGACTCTCCGCTCGGCACCTAAAGTGATATTTAAAATATTGTGACTGTAGTATGCCCACCGCAGACCACACCAGGCCTGCTCAACAAAATGCCCAGCTTCTAAAGTGCCTCCCTGGCCGACCATCAAACTCCATCATATGTGCTCCTGCTCTCGAGTCCAGGTGAAGAGTGGGTGTTTGGTGATTTCTATTTATGCATTTATTTTTCTTATTTTTTGTTTGCCCTGACTAATTCTTTTTTTTTTTTTGGTCCGACTTTTGGCATAGCGCCTTTTCTTCCAGGCACGTATTTCGGTCTTCCCATTTCCCCCAGTTTAGACCCCGATGGATACACTGGTGATTGAATGTTTCGTGCTTCTTTTTTGTCCCTGGCACAGAAGGCCTCGATGGTCCTTGCAAGGATTGAGGTTTAGTAAAGAGCCCCATATATAATCAAATAGATGTAGATTATCGTTTAAATTTGTAAACTTTTTTTTTTTCTCTTTTTCAAAATTTGTTACATCAAACCCATCTTTCAGCCCTGAGTTAAGTCTCGGAACAGAGTCTGATTTCCAGAAAAGTAATATATTCTTTTTGGCTAAACTAAGAGGTGTAGACAACCATTTCAGTGGGATTCACAAGGAGAGCACATCCATTTCAAAATCATAACATTTTGATAGACGGCTGATATTTTTTTTTTATCTTCAATTCAAATGTACTGGTGTAGATTTCTTTTAGAGGTGCATATATATGTGCAACCATAGCTCAAATTAAAAAGAAATAAATCTGTGCTCCAATGAGTAATGACACCCTCCGAATGAGTTGCTGTATGGGAATTAACTTTAAAAAAAAAAAAATACTTTCCCACTTGTTAGTAGTTGCTTCTTCCTACATTGTATGTGTACTACTAAAAATGTATTGTTTTTTTTGTTTTTTGTTTTTTTACTAAAATATGAAGGAAGGGTAAACTATATTCAAAATGGATATTTTTTAATAAAAAAAATATTGCTTTGTATACCTTAAGTTCGACTGTACTCATGGTTAATAAAAAGAAAACACATTTTGAAATACTTTGCTTTGTAATTGAGTCAGAACAATGGGCTCCCGTTTTAAAACAGAGACCTCTGTTATAGAGTTTTAAAATGTAATATAAAGGAAACCTTTCAGGGACTCATTTATTCCAGGAACTTGTAGCTGCAAAGGTCACAAACATGTTCATGAACATATTCTGCCTTCTGCACAAGGAGTTAATGGTTCTAAAGCTGTCTTCCCCAGCAGTATGTCTCCAGGGCAGGTACATTCTGTGGACGAGGTGCAAATTCCAGCACTTTATTAGAATGCTGTGATCTTCACAGGCAGGTGGTACAGGACTTTTTTCACTGGGATCCTGCTAACCAGGACCAATGTGATTGTGCTTTCTCTCCAAATGTGGTTAACTTTGACCTTTGTGCACTCCATAATTGGCACACTGGTGTCCTCCTACAAGTTCCCTAGTATATGGTACTTAGATACCCAGGGCATTGGGACAGCAGGGGTCCCCCACTGGCTGCAGCATGTATTATGCCACCGATGGGAGCCCATGCAAAATGTGTCTGCAGGCCTGCCATTGCAGCCTGCGTGAAAAGGTGCATGCACCCTTCACCACAGGCCACTACAATAGGTCACTGTAAGTCACCCCATGGTAGGCCCTTCTAGCCCACAGGGCGGGGTGCAGGTCCATGTGTGTAAGGGCACCCCTTCCATTAGCAGAGGTGCCCCTACAAACTCTAGTTCCAATGCACTGGAGTTAGTAAGTGCAGAGAAGCCATTTTACCTGTGTACTGGCCACAGTGGAAACTCCGAACCGGAAGCATACCCGAGTACTGTTGCCAGTATTGGTTGCATGATTCCATGCACTCTGTGGGCTCCTTAGAGGACCCCCCAGTATTACTCCTACCGGACTTCCAGGGAGCCCGCACTGCTGTTGCCCCTCAGGTTTCTGCCCTCCTGCTGCTCGGCCAGATCAGGCAGGGAAAGGCAGAACAGAGGATTTCCTGTGGGAGAGGGAGGCAACACTCTCTCTTGGAAATAGATGTTACAAGGCTGGGGAGAGGTCGTCTCCCCTTGGCACATTTGGTGCGCTCTTTGAACAAACCGGTTTGCACCAGTCCAGGGACCGCCGGTCCTTGCTCTGGTGCGAAACTGGACAAAGGAAAGGGCAGTAACCCCTCCCCTGTCTATCACCACCACAGGGGTGGGGCCCAGAGCTCCTTCAGGTGGCAACTTGATTCTGCCATCTTGAAATCAAGATGTGCAGAGGCCCCTGTGAGCATCTGATTGGCCAGATCAGGCAGGTGACATCAGTGACCTTCTCTGATAGGTGGTCACCATGCAAAGTGACCAAAACCCCCTTTTTGGGCTTTTTAGGGACTCCCTTGCGGGTGGGTCCCCAGATTTGGCATGCAAGACTCCAGGACTTCTCTGCATTGTCTGCTTCTGCTACTGGCCACCGGAACTACAACTGGACACTTCAGGA
Organism: Pleurodeles waltl; assembly: GCF_031143425.1. Lineage (NCBI taxonomy): Eukaryota > Metazoa > Chordata > Amphibia > Caudata > Salamandridae > Pleurodeles > Pleurodeles waltl. The sequence goes on from NC_090448.1 coordinate 1,149,440,849, forward strand.
ACCGACAAGACTGCAACTCCCGAGACGTCCTTGCTTTGTAACATTGTTTCCCAGGCCACTTCCAGCAACTGCAACATTTTCACGGCTGTGCATCCTCTGGGGTTGGCAAGACTTCAGCTGCAGCAAGAAGGAATCTTCCTTGGAGTGAAGGAGTCACTCCTCTGGAGTCACTCCCCAGCACCAGCAGGCACCTACAGCAACAGCGTCCGGCTGCCTGGATCTTCCCTCCTGGAACTGTGTGCATTCTGCAACAAAGGTGGTAGTCTTGAGTGGTCCTCTCTTCCCTCTATCTGTTTTGGGAGACGTGACCCTGTGCACCACGACTCTTGCAGCAGCCAAGGCTTGTTGTCTCCTGCTCCAAAGGATCTTCAGCCTCTGAGTAGCCCCTGCACTTCATCCGTGCAAGGACAGTTTCCCTTCTGCTGCTCCAGCGACGTGGGACTCCTCTCCAGGTGTGCTGATTGGGCCTCGCTGCAACTAACTGTGCCCTGCTGCCAGTGGGTTGCCCGTGGGGGCTGCACCTGCTGACTCACCTGACTGCTGAGGGTCAGCACTGACTCCCCTCCAAGGGTCGAGTCCCCTGGACCTTGCTGGTCCTCTTCTGCCTTGCAACTCTCATTTTGCTTCCTCTTGCATTTGCCAAGGCTTGTTGGTGGTTCTCCTATTCACTGACCACATGGGACCCCATCTGCACAGCATCAAGGACTTCTCTGCAGGTCCAGTGCTCCACAAATAATCCCCCCCCCCCCCCCCCCCCCCCCCCCCCCCCCAATCATCGACCTGGATATTGATCTACAGAAGGGTGGGTGTTGACTCCTGCCCGGCTTGACACTCCATTGTGAACTGGACTATGTCCCCCTTCTTTTGCAGGTCCTCTCCTCCCAGAATCCACCTTTGGGTTCCTCCAGTCTGGTCCAGTTCTTGCACAATCCATTTTCTAAATCCTCCTGTTCATCCTTGGGATGACCAGGTACTTATCTCTGCTCTCCTGGTCGCTGGGGGTCACTAAGGTGCTCACCTCTTGGGGTCCTGCGTTCTCCAAGCTCCCCTCTAACTACTCCATATCCTTGGGTGGGGGACTTCACTTCACATTCCACTATTTTAGTATATGGCTTGGCCCTCTCCTATGGCCCTAGCTATTTTCCACACTCGTTGCCAATGCTTGTTGTTTCCTATGCTAATTCCTAATTATTATTGTGCATAAATATAGTATGTACTTGCCGCTGGTTGGGGGACTGCCTTTGAGTAATCTAGTTCAGGGTTACTATAATAAAGTACCTTTATTTTTTTTAACACTCTGTGGTTCCTTTCAGATGTGATAAGCTGCTGTGGTTTTGGAAGTGCTTTGCACTCCTCCTCGCTACGTCTTGGCTGCTCACCCACATCAACCTCTAGAGAGCTCTGGCTTCCTGGGCACTGTCTCCATTCACTAATAGGGGTTGCCTGGACCTGATATAAGGTGCCAACACCATGGGTGCCCACCAAGCACCAGGCCAGGCGATATGTAGGGTGATACTATAATAAAGCTAGTGTGGGGTACCAGCTATGAATCTCCTGAGTAGAGATCAACTGGGTAGGAGCCAATCAAAATGCAGCATGTTTAGTTGTGTGTAGCTGTCTGATTTACAGTATTCATTGCCGCATAAGTGCTTCGCTGTTTTTTTACATTCTGCAAATGTTACCCTTTAAGTACATGCAGACAGCTAATATTTTTCAGGAAAAAATTAGGGAAAAGACTGAACAAAGAAGGCAGTATTCAGTTTTTTTTCTTTAAATGTCCTTTACTCCTGACTGAGGCGTGATTTACTCCTGAATTTCCGTGAGCATGTCAGACTTGTGAAGAAAAGCTTTGTGATTTAAGCCTAGAGTGCTCCTGGTGCCTTTTCAGATCCTGACCCATAGTAGTGATACTCTCTTGTTTCCGCAGGTGGTCTGCTCGCTCGTGCACCCGGCCTTGGATTTCAGGTCTTTGAGCTGGGAGCTGGAGGAAGGGCACCCGAAAGATGTACCATGGTACGGTGATGGCAGACAACAGCAGCCTTTTGTCCCTGACAGCGCCCAGCAGCTATGGCAAGCTGCTTCACCTCTTTCTCCTCCTCGTCACTCTCCTGACTGAGGGGCTGGCTTTAGGTGAGTGCTGGTGTTGCATGTGCCTAAGAGCAAACAGCAAAGGCTAGTTTACAGGTCGTTTGTCATAAAGGTAATGTCCTGATTGCATCCTGTGTAGAAAGTAGGGGTGTATCTTCAAGGGGTTGCCTGGGGAGATGGGTGGGATGACGCCCCACCCCCTCCCCCCCCTAAAAAAAAAAGTTAATGCATTCTTCTCCTGGTAGTTTGGTCTTGTGGTCTTGGGTCTGTTATGTTAATGTCACTGTGACCTTTGATGTATAACAGGGTGAGTGAGACGGAGATATACATCTGGTGGCTGAATTTCAAAATGTGAAGTGTAATCCATGCTGGATTCTCTGCTTGTCAAATTGTGTGATTGAAGTCAAACATTTTTATTTCACGGCCTCCTTTTTTTTTTTTTTGTTTTTTTTTTTTAAGGTCGAGTGTAAATGTTCGACCTCTTGTATACTTCTTATGGCTTAAAACAATTTCATTTGTTGGTTGCAGTGTCCTTTAACAATTCTTGCTCGCTAGTGGTCAGTTCTGCCTTTTTCTATTTCAGAGCAGTGACCAACTACTGAATTATTCCAAATTGGTTTCTTTGTGTTGCTGTGACGGACTATTTTTATTATTTCTTTGGTGCTCCCTTTTTACTGTGGGTGTTTTATGCTGGTAGATGCCTGCGTTTTTATTGCAGTAATTCCGTTCCTCCCACATCCTCATGTCGCTGACATTTGTTTCGACCTTATTCCAGTGCTGTCCGCGTTTACCTTTGGCTCCTAAAATGAGCTTATTTTACAAAAGAAATACCAAGTCATTTAGCTCACGGAAGCCAAAATATGCCCTTTCTGGTAGAATGTAGCTAAACCCAGAAGTAATGATGTGAAACTTGCCTAGCCTCGCATCTTGAGTCTCTCTCTCCAGGGCCTCTCCCTGCCAGCACTCATGACATCACACATATGGGGTATTGCTTATCTCCTTTATTGAGGCCATAAATCTCCTCAGGCTGCTCTGCTATTAACTTCATTAGAGCTTTGTTTAAATGTGAGGCAAGAACGCTTGGAAGACCTTTCATTCTGCTAAAATAAAATAATTTTCCAATTGCACTGCAAATGCTTGTTTAGGTTGAAACCAGCAATACAGCCCAGCTAAATGGTTGCAAACGGTGAATTGGAAACATGTTACTAGCTGATCTAGAAAGCTCTGCCGATTGCTTTCCATTCGCTTTTTTTGTTTTGTCACTTCTTGCTTTCTATTTGCTGGTTTTATTTGTTTTAGCCCGTCCATCTCCTGTTTGTCCCTCCTTTGGAGCATACTGTTTAAGGTGTCCTGATGGGCTACTTTTATCCTTGCATAAGTGTTTGGTTTTTGGGGTACTTTTTGTAAAAGCCTACATGAGATTGTATGTGTTTCCCCAATCTTTGTTTTCACCCTTCTCCCAGCACATACTTTAATGTTAAAGAAAAAAAAAATTAACCTTGCTTTTCCTATTTCTGTCATTATACACCATTTAGCACTTCTGCTCTCTTCCCCCAGCTGCTTTTGCTTTGAATCAGTGCATGTTTGTCTTTTGGTCACTCGTTTTATTTTTAATTTACCATAAACCCAACTCTCCATCATCCTTTTCCACTTCTAAGCTTCACAATATCCCTTCATGTTATTTTAACCCTTTAGCATCCACCGTGTCTAGTTACATGTTATCTGCATTCATATGCTTCTTGTGCTGACTTTTCTTTCCCCTTTTATTAAATTATGTAAAACGCCAATTACGCTCCCTCCTTCCAACCCATTCTAAAATACGAAGTATGCTCGTTCACGGCCCTGTCCTTTTCTTTCAAGCCCGCCCAGCACTGTTGTTTTTAGCCAACCCGCCCTCCAGCGGTCATACCCCTTTGTCTTCCTCGCCCATCCCTAAAGTACGCAACTGCATTTTTTGGCAGATAACTTCCTTATGTTCAGCAGAAGGTGCAGTAGGCCCCCGTACCTCAAAAATCCATTGTACCTAGAATGCTGATATATTTCACAGTTCAAGCAGGAACCTAGGAGCCCGTTTAATTCCTTGCTGCACTGAGGGTCCATCACGCAAAGGCCACTGCACTGCGCACTTGCATTTTTTGTTGTTGTTTTTTTTTTGTTTTTCTAGTTGTCTCTGTGGCCAACAACAAACTGTTATTTCGAGACTGTGGCCTTTACAAACATCACCACTACCTATCACACTTTTTTTGTGCAGCCCTACAACCCCCAAATACGCCTCTAAGTATTTCTTGATTTACATTTTCCCGCATAAACCATATTTCCAAATTAAACCATACATAACTATTTTTAGGTTTTGCATGCTCAGCACTTGCACTTTGCTTGCGAAGTCTTATTTTAATTAAAAAAAAAAAAATGTAATGGGCCATAGAACCTGCCCCAACTTCTCCCCTTACTTATCTGAACTTTGTTTGTTCATTCAAACGTTGCTCCAGTGTTTTTAATGTACTTGCTTTTTATTGGCTAGCAGGTCACTTCCTGCTCTTTTGTTCTGCTTTTGCTGTCGCTGGAGCATAGCAGAAGTACACCTTCCGGTTTTTAGTGATTGGTTACTTGTTAGTGTCTGCACGTGAAAAGATGAACTGAACACAAGTCAATTTGCGTTGAAATATGTGTAAACATGTCGGCCGTCTTGCAATGGAGTATCAAGTGCAGATGTAAAGCAGGCAGCGAGTGGGCTCATTATGCAGTGTTTTTCATTATTAAGAATTACGTTTCTGATAAATAACAGTTGTAAATATTTTCTTAAATTGCCACTCACTCAATTTTAAAGAAAAGTCATTTCTATAATTGGGTGACGTTTTATTTCATGATTGCCTGTTAATAGGTCATTGATAGAATAACATTCACAAGCGAAGTTATCTTGCAGGCACCAGGGTCATGATTTGAATGGTGCAGCAGGTGTAGTGCTACCCTGCCAAACGCCTCTAGGAACCCCTCTAAACAAAGTATTACTAAGTTTTACTTCTGAGCAGAAAGTCACAAGTGCAGTTACCTTGCAGGCATTAAGGTCATGATTTGAATGGTGCTTTGCCTCGTCACTATCTACTCATTACTATACTCGAATACAATGCCATATTAAATAAGGTACAAATTACAAGTAAGGAACCCTGGAATATTAATTCCACATACATAACAACATAAACAACTGTTAGCGGTTTATCAAAATTAAAACAAACATTATTTTTTCAATATTTATAATCCAGTTAGTAAGATAAAATGCAAAAGAAAAAAACAAAGGTGAAAACTATTGGCTTTGCCAATGCTTGTTCAACCGTAGAATCAGAGTTCAGCTTTTAGATATACCATAAATGACGTTTCTGCTCTTTACATGTTTTTGGGTTACTTTACTTCTTCAACAATACTGTACAAACAAACATTTCCAAAGCCAACAGCTCGGCACTCGCATCATAAAGGCGCAAGACCTATAGGGTTTGCCATTTATTGTCATTCTTATCACCAGAGCTCTTTCAAATTCTTGAGGTCAGGTTGTGCGCTGTACAGGCACCTTTTATGTTTGATTTAATAGTAATATTGCTTCTTCTATAAGAAGAATCTAGGGCACGTTTAAAGTTTACATGATTATTGACTTGCCTCTTAGTTCATTAGTGGCAGGCATGGTCTTTGATGGGGGGCCATTAATGTGTCTAAGGTCATGTTTGAAAACTATAAGTTTCAATAGATGTTTGTCTGTGCAGCGATATACGCCCGATGTACTAAGGTGAAATTCTTCCGCATGTTAAATACAGTTTTTTTTTTTTTTTTTTTTAAGTTTGAAGAGACTCATGTTTTTTTATGTTGTTTGTTGTGCAGGGGTGTCCTCCCTCTCCACTGATACTTGCACTCATTATAGAACCACTGGCACAAATTATGTGTATCTGGCACGCAAATAATGGTATAATGGCTGGCAGTAAGCGGGAAATCATCTCATTCTATGCTGATGTACTGTCAACACTGAGAAATCCAATGACCACATGGCTGGATGTACACAGTACATTAGGGAGGTTGGGGGCACACTCAGGGTTCCGACTACATGCCGACAAATCAGTATTATATCCTATACAGTCATCTGTAGCAGGGGAGGTATGTCTACAAATTAAGATCCAGACGGCCCCAGTAAGGTACCTAGGAGTGTAAGCATATGATTCTAATGTGAGCAATTTACTGACATCCCTTAAGCGGCGCATACACAAGTAGCTGAAGTTCCCGATGTCCTTGATGGGGCGTATCCCAATGAGAAAAATGATCTTACTACTTCGAGTACTATATGTATTGCAACACATGCCGATGCGCATGCTGAAACTTTGCTTTCATTTCTCGAAGGGGGACAGGAAGGCCACGGATGGGTTTGGAGGTACTGAAACTACCATGGGACAGTGGAGAGTTACAGGCACCGACTTTCAAGGCCCATTATTGGGCAGCTCGTATGCACCATACAGTGCTGTGGTTTCAGGAGGGGGCACTCATCCATTGGCAAGGATGTTGACACATTTGGCACGACTACGGAAGCTACTGGCATTGGCCTTAGTCCCTTACAGGAAACTGGCAGCTATACTGTTACAGGTTAAGACCCTACTAGATATAAGGGCAAGCAACTAAGAGAAGGGAGCGAGTACATTTATATGCAGCAGTTGATTCCCTGGTGCTCTGAATTACCCCAATGATGCCATCTTTCCTGAGCCTTAGAGGTGACAGTGATACCCACCTGACATGGGAGACCTGTTTGAGGATGGCTGAATGGTAGGTAATGCAGATTTTTGTGATGCATCAGGATAGCTGGTGGATGCGTACTGATATATACTGGTTTGGCAGCGGCTGTTCGCAGGGCCTGTGCAGGGTTTCGACGAGAACCGGAAACGTGTTAAACCAGACCCTCCCAGAGGTGGGAGTGAGGGCAAACTCCTCGCTTGAATTTACTCATTGTTGATACCACACACAACTACCTGTATAACTACACTGAAGGCACACTGGGAAGGTGATATGGAGTTCAGAGAAAGGGACTGGGCAGCTATACTTGGTAACTGCTGGAGAGTAGCATGTAATGCAAGATTTAAACTTGTAAATTATAATTGCGTACATAGGGATTAGATCATGTCACAGTGGCTACAAAGACTACATTCCTCCAGATCAGTGACCCAATGCAGAAGAACTGAGGGAACCTATATTCACATGTGGTGGGCATGCCTGGGTGTAAGTGTTTTTGGATTACTTCACCCCAAAACTTTATAAGGAATAATAACTGAATTGCAAATTGAGCCAATGTTACAGATGTGCTTACTGGGGCTAATCACCCGTTATAAATATACTAAACATGTGGAGAAGATACTGGAACTAGGCCTCACTGGCAAATAAGTGTATAGCAATGAGAATGATGTCCAAACGACTGCCCACACCAAAGCAATGGATATGAAAATTTGCAAAGTGGGCACGAGCTGAATGTGGGTTACGCCACAGGTTGGTTTACAATGGAATGGAACGGGAGGAAAGATGGAATGGGACTTGGTATAAGTCTGGATAGGACAGGAAATGGGAGATGCTGGACCGGGGCAAGATATGGAGGGGACAATTGATGAATACTCTTTTGATAGATCTGTGCTGCTGATCTGCTGTAATTTGATGCAGTGGTACCAATTATGTTCAAGTGATCCGATGTTATATATGGTTTTATATTTATTTGCACATGGTGTGACTCGCATCTCTCCTTGTTTAGGGGTTGTGGATGGTGTATGGGACAGGTTAGTGAATTGTAGTGTTTGTTTTTAAAATTAATATATTTAAAAAAAAAGTTGGGCGATATACGTGACAAATATTGTCATGGCTCGGCTCCTGCATAGACTTTTAGAGACAATCCAGATCCTTGGCTTTGCTCAGCTCAGACTTGCCTTATTAGTTTGCTGGAGCACCCACGTCTCTGACTCGGGCTTAGTACATGTGGCAGTCAGTCACTTGATGAAATGATTAATAAAAGGCAAGGACTGGAAACCAGGTACTCTGGCTACATGCACCCATGTGACAACTCTACCATCGAGGCTCCTCCTAGCAGAGATTAAGAAGAAAGCAGGCAGTGAAAATACATTTAAGATAAGTGATCCCAGTGCAGGAATTTCAGGCTGTTTGTGTGTGCACAACACTAATTTGCACATTCAGTATTTTGATCGCGGTTACAATAATTTGAGGTCCTTAATGCTAGTTACAGCAGCCATGAACCCTGCTGCACCATGTATGTCGAAGAATTGCTGCTTGTTTCAGCTTGGATTTCATTTATTAACCAAAGTCTTCCATAATTGGTTCTGGTTGCCTTCAAGTGACGCAGCATCTGCAGCAGGTAGAATGTTGTCCACCTGTAGCCCCGTTGTTTGTGGCTTTTATCGGCTGAGTTCCACGCAGGAGAACCGGTGGGAAGCAAATGTTTCCGTCCGGAATCAGGGCCATGTGAGCAATAATCAAAAGAAAATAAGTGCGAAGATACAGAGGCCGAATAAGTCAGCAGGTGGAGCGATGATGCTCATGGGGGTCATGACATCCATTTCAGGAAGTGTGGATACAGCAAGGGGGGAAATTGGGGTCACGGAATCTGCTAAGATCTGTGGATGAGTTAAGAGTACACTTTAGAAGTTGACAGGAAGGCGGCAGGGGCTCCGTAGCTATTGCACCATGGTTTGAAAAATGCTGCAGGGCGTTGTTTAATTTGTGCCGGCGCTTGTTCATTTGCGACTGTGAATTATTATTTTTTCATTATTTTTGAGACAATGACTTGAAGCAGGAGACAAAAGCAGGAATTTGAGAACGGAGGAGGTAGGAAAAAGCATAACAAAGGCAGGGGTTGAAAAGGGCCCTCCGGTGTGAGATGGAGTCCAGAAGTGTAGGCCGGTGAAAGATAGAGCCTGAGGTGGAATCAAGACGAGGCAGCCTCGTGCTCAGCAGGACCGGAAGTATTTTCTGTACAATCATGACCGAGCATCCAACAGTGGGTGGGAAAGAGGTGCTAAGGTGGGAGCGAGTATAAATGTTTACAGTAAGGTTAAGAATTAACTTCCAAAGAAGCGTTGTAATGAGAGTAATGTTACGCTAGTGGGAGGAGGTGAGCTGTTTTTGGTCATTAAAGGGTTGCTGTTACTTAGGGCCATATGTACAAACACATTTTCCTATTGACACGGAATGGAAAAAACCCTTTGATACATCTGGCCCTTAATTTCTCTTGGGATCCGAAGTAGCGCGCTACGCGCCGAAAAGCGCTTCAACGCATCGTCACGGGTAGTAAGCGCTATATAAACATAATTCCAATATAGATTACATTTCGGAGATACTGTATGGGGGCTGCAAGTGAGGCCTCTGGGATGAAGCGCTTTGAAGGTCTGAAGGCGCTGGAAATATTAGAAGAGGTAACTGAAGCATCATGTGAGCCAAGGCCAAGCACCGCATGGGTCCTGGTGTGATTTCTGTTTACATAAATTGGTAATATCCGAACAGGGCAGGTGTTTGTTGCTTCTGCTTCTTGGGCGTTGTCAATATTGGAAATGGCATTGATCCATGAAAGGGGCTCAGTAACTTGATGCACTCTCAGAAGAGGCGATAAGGTTGGTCTGGTTTCATATAGTCGTCTGTCCTTGTTAAATGGCAGCGGAACGAGCTTTACAAAGGCGAATATGCAGGCAGTCGGTGTGGTGGATGGACCAGTCACATATTCCTGTCCCACGTCAAGCAGATTTTCTTCTTAGTGGGGGACCCCTGTGTCAGTGGTTGGAATTGGGCCTCGTGTCCCAGAAGTCTGCATGGACTGCACAAGAACAGCCATTTTGAAACTTTTGTCAGACTTTCGGGCAGTATTTGAGTGACTGGCCCTGCTGCTGTTTAACTTGTATTTGGAGACCCTGCCTTGACAGCTGTCTAGATCCGGATTCCAAACCAGGAGTCTTTCACTAATTCTAATGGATATTCCACACGTGAGGTGTACCCCCGAGATGCATTTTATATATACCTATAACCCGGTTCCTGACAGGGTCTGCTGTACATACAGGGCACGGGGCTGAAATAATGGGGTTCAGAGGTAGAAAGCCGAGGAGCGGCTGGTACCTTAGCTCCGAAACTAGAGGGAGTTTAGTGTTGCACATTTTCACGGTTATTATCACTGGTACTGAAGCCCGGCTGCCTGGACGAGATTAAAATAAACTGAGCAACCACGGACAGCTCGGATCAGGGCCTTATGTATCTGTCTGCTTTCATCTCGCGTAATCCATTGCTCTTTCCACCTCTGTGTCCACCTGTACAACCTTCTATCACCCTTTGCAGCCACCTGTCCACCCTTCTATCACCCTTTACGCGGCCACCTCTGTCCACCTTTACGCGGCCACCTCTGTCCACCTTTACGCGGCCACCTCTGTCCACCTTTACGCGGCCACCTCTGTCCACCTTTACGCGGCCACCTCTGTCCACCTTTACGCGGCCACCTCTGTCCACCTTTACCACCTTCTATCACCCTTTACGGCCACCTGTCCACCTTCTATCACCCTTTACGGCCACCTGTCCACCTTCTATCACCCTTTACGGCCACCTGTCCACCACCCTTTACGCGGCCACCTGTCCTCCACCCTTTACGCGGCCACCTGTCCTCCACCCTTTACGCGGCCACCTGTCCTCCACCCTTTACGCGGCCACCTGTCCTCCACCCTTTACGCGGCCACCTGTCCTCCACCCTTTACGCGGCCACCTGTCCTCCACCCTTTACGCGGCCACCTGTCCTCCACCCTTTGCCACCTGTCCTCCACCCTTTGCCACCTGTCCTCCACCCTTTGCCACCTGTCCTCCACCCTTTGCCACCTGTCCTCCACCCTTCTATCACCCTTTACACAGCCACCTCTGTCCACCTTTACAACCTTCTTTCACCCTTTACGCAGCCACCTCTGTCCACCTTTACACAGCTACCGTTGTATCTACCTCCTTTTTTTTTTCCTTTCTTTTTTTTTTTCGTTACAGCTTATTTTTGCAGAGCCTGCTGTGTAGCCTGCTGTGTTGAATGAACCAGTTACATTTTGTAAGCAGCCACCTGGTGGTCCTCGTGTGGCGGGAACACTGCATCCTCCCGCTGCAGGTCATGGAGGGACAGCTTCCTGCCTGCTCGGTTGCCCTGCTAAGGCCTGCGGTTTCGGTCTTGCTTTGACTTTTGTGGGCGATGCAAGGGTGTGAGCCGCGGTCGATACTTGGAACCGAAGCCTTTAAAGGATGCTCTGACTCACTGGCGTTGTTCAGGCCGAGATTTACCAATATGGTGTTCGCTTTTCCCCTGTTCACTTCCTCTGTCCGCGGTGCTCGTGTGCAGAAGTGGCAAGAGGACCCAGGTGCGTCCGCGCGTCAGCAGGCTTCCAGGCGCTAAGAACACGCGCCGGGGCGGTGCTTCTAGGCGCTTCAACATTACCCGGTAAAAAAAAATAGTTGAACATACAGTAAAGTTATCGTGTAAATCTGAGCAGAACTGGGTGTGGGGGGGGGGGGGGGGTCTGCCCCCTCGCATGTTTTTCTTGCGTTACATTACCTTTCATCCGGGCAGGTGCTGTGTTTTTGGGAGGTGGGGATCTGCTCGCAGTTACCTGAGGCCTGTTTTAGAGTTTTGCTTGTATAGTTGCTGGATGTTTTTGGAGATGTGATGGGAGACTTGTTTGTGCACTGTCTGTGTGAGGAGAGACCGAGAGAGGCACTAGAGTCCGAGTTCCCCCCCACCCACCATCGTCTGGTGCCCCTGCTCACCCCACTCATGGCCGCCCCCCTGCGCCTGCTTGCTGCATCACTAGTGGATGCAGGTGCGACCACACCCCCTCTGTCGAGCATCATCTGTACCTCCCCCCTACGTTTGCATCCTACACAGACCACCAAACAACCCTCCTGCCTGAAAATCCACTCTCTGGCCGGACTCATCACACACCCCGCCTGATGCAACTTCCGGCCCCCGGTGCAGAGAAAGGAAGCCGCCTGGTGCACACACTGTGCATACATCCGGGGCTGGGCACTAGGTTCGTGCTATGTAACTCGTAAGTGCCCCCCAATAAAAGTAAACTACGGCCCCGTCGCCCCACCCTCCCAAGAGGGCCGAGGTGTATTTTGAGATTTTACAAGACAGCTGTGTGTGGTACGTGAGGCTGGCGCCCCTGTGCTCCCCTTAATCTGGGAACCTGTTGGCATTGGTCACAGTTTAATACACCAAGGCACTTCCGGCAGTTGACCGCGGTCTCGAGTGCCTTCTGGTGGTGTTGGCGCTAGATGGTGTTGTGAAGCGGTATTGCCGGTTTTGTGCCACTTGAGAAAGTTGTATTTGCTCTGTTCACATTGTTACACCCACTGCACCGGGGCTTGGCTTCCTTTAGCAATCTAAGTCCACAGCTGCATGGACCTGCTCTCCTATCTTGTTGTGGCTTTGATTCCCCTCTTAATTTTGGGGTGTCCTAGGGACCCCTAATGTTGGCGGACATATCCGAAGCTGCCAAGGCCCCTGAGCACTACGTTCACAACTCACCACTTTTGCTACTGCCCCGTGCCACCGGTTAATTCTTGCTGTAGGTAGTGTGGCTGCACCCCCAAAATGTCTGGCTCGGAACCCCCTTGTCAAGCAGATCCCCTTTGTCCCCTTACCTAAGTGTCTGAGAACCATTTAGATGGTCTCTGGGCACTTGCTGATGCACAGTGTGATCCGAGAGAGGAGTCCAGGCCAGCCCAAAGAGTGGAACTCATTCAGGACCTCTCAGGCCATGGTACTGTGCCCCTGGAGCGCCCCCACCCTCGTGCACCGCTGAGGCTGCGGGGGGCCTATGTTAGGCCACTGCCTTCAAGTGACCTTTCACTTAATTGCTTCACCATACTCTGTACCGTTAGGCTCGCTCCACTGCGCCCCTACCACCCTTTTAGCCTGCCCCCCCTCTCCCCGGGCATGTGTAATCTTTGTACCCTGAGCTTCTATCATAAAAGTGCTTTTTGTTAGCGGGTGGGTGCTGCTTGTCCAGACCCCCGTCATTGTCCAGGACTCATCTGCACCTGGAGCTACTAACCAGCAGGACCAGAAATTGTCTTCACTTACCATTGACCGTCCCAGAAGGGGCCACCTGCAAGCTCTCCTTTGATACCTTGAGACAGTGCCTTCAGCCTCAGGATGGGGCAAAGGGCAGACTCGTCTCGTAGGGGTTTAGGGCAAAGCCTTCCCTTTCTGGCCCAGAGTAAGGGATGAAAAAAGACCATGCCTGGTCTCTGATAGGCGCACTTTGAGGTGTCCCTGGAAGTCCTGCCCGGCGAGCGGCCACAGAGCTCTGCTTGAGTTGGGTCACCAGTGTCCCCCTGGAGACAGAAGTGCTTAGAAGATGTTCTGAGCTGCATTTCCAGTGATGGACACCCATAGCGTGCTTCTGCTCCATCGGCAGACTTAGAGCTGGAGTCCCTTGCCAGATGCCGGAGGCCGTGCACTGGCCATGGTGGCAGCCGCTGGGAAGGGGCGGGAGGGGGTCAGACCTCTGCCTCCATGTGGAAGAGGCCGCCCGGTACCTCAGCCTGCATCCGCTGGCAGCGGAAAAGTGATGCTGATGGGTTAGTGGTTTACACCTGCTACAGGACTGCGGGCAACACAGGCAGCTGGGTGACGTGGGACACGGCTGACGACACTTTTCAACTTGTAATGTATGCACACATGCCTATCTTCTGTTTGTACGGGCAGTTAGTCAAAGCAGCCCAAACAAGCACGTCTTCCAGCAGTTGCTGTACCCGGCAATACTCTTACTTAAATATTGACCCCTTACATAATGCAAACCTCAGATTTTGCGCAGCTTGCTACATCTACCCTCCTATTGGCTTCAGGGCATGTAATGGGGTTTAAAAAGGTGAGACCCAGCCATATGCAAATCAGCCTCGGCCCTGCTCTAATAGGAACAGTCCAGGTCCTCCGAGAACCAGAACACCAGCAACTCCAGACCAGTTGTCCTGACTGGGGCTCTTCAGTCTGATGTAGCTTGGTTCTAGTGGCACAGTGAGCAAGGGAACCAAGCCTTGGCATACCCATGGCCACTTGGGGCAGTACATCAAACACAGTGATGGGAGGAATGCTGGACTGTTCCAAATGGAGCATGGTCAAGACTGATTTGCATATGGCTGGGTCTACGCTGAGGTGGCCTGGCGGGCAGAAGAAAGATGGTTTGGGATGCTACCCGAGTGATTGCCGCTAGTTAGATTTATCGCAAGTATCCTCCCATCAACTTTTGTGTGTTTGTAATCTCAATCTTTGCCAGTCTTTGTGCCCCAAAGGCTTGAGCCTGTCTTAAAACCCACCCTGGAGGCTGTCAGCAAAAAGGGGCGATGGAAAAAGCTGGTTGATCTTCTGTAGCGCCTTGAGAGAGCAATGATCGCTTGTGGTCCAGAGGCACTTTGGGGATGAGCCGAAGATCTCCTCTTTCCATGAGGGCAAATTTTAGTCAACGCCTGAAGCATAAAATAGGTGCAGTACCAAGAACAACGAGGGTCACAGGTAAACCTGTACCATCTACAGCTTTCCAGCACGCTGCAGCCTGAGGGGGCAGGTGGTCCTTGCGCAGTCAGGTATGTCTACTTTCGTATATGGTAAGGTGTTTTCCAGCCTACCAAAGACCAACTGTTAATTAAACCAACAGCAGGTCCTGGTTTGACGGTTCGCGCCCTCCATGAAGACCTCGAAGGCATTGGGTAACTTTCTTCATGCATGGCTTCAGTGCTTCATTTGTGCTTGTTGTTTCCGGTGCTGAGCACTAGCACTTATTTGTCAGGGCCGGGGATTATTCTTCTGCCTCAAGCGTTTGCTGCGAGCAAAAGACACGTGAAAGAAGGAAAAACTAAAAAGCGTCATAAAGGGAGAAAGTAGAAAGTTGCAGGATGAGCTGAAGGGGCAGGGGTGGCTGTAAATGGATTGAAGAGGCCCGAGACGGCTTCAGGATTACGCTGCCTCAGTATTCACTGCTGGCAGATTTAATTAAAGCAGTCTCGTGTTTAAGGGAAGGGCTTTGAGCACCGGCACCTCTTTATTTACAAATTAAGCACTGCATGGCTTGCACCCCAGGGTCTGCTTAAGTCCACGTGGCTTCTGTTCCAATGAACCCTCTTCAGCTACTAAGTCAAATGACTTTAAACAAATCTGACCGAGGGCACCCTTAGTTGTGAGCTTTTTTTTTTTCTTGTTTGAGATTTCCTGCAAAACAAAAAAAACAAAGTATTGTCCCGTAATGACTAACTTTTTTGTTTTGTTCTGTTTATTTAAGCTCCCAGATTTAGACGAAATCTACAAAGGTGGGTCGCTTTCTTGGATGCCTGGTGTGTTTTTGGTCTGAATTTGACCCTGACCTTGGCGGCCTGCAGGGTGGGGTCACCTTGGCCTCACATCAATCACCTGGCCTGTTTAAAGTACAGTAAATGTGGTTTCTGCAGCACAGGCCCGGCCGGCAGAGACGGAAGTGGTTATTTTTCGTCCCCACCCCTTTGTAAGGCGAGGCTGTCTGGAAAATCCCGTTTCGTAAAAACTAAAAAAAACGCTTTGCGTCTTTCTTATACAATCGTCGGTAGCCGCACACCTCTGCCCGGTGCATGAAAAAGCCGGTTAAGCTGGTCTGTGGGCCCCGCCCACAGTGTGTGCAGGGTTCATGTGCATCATAAATGCCTGCAGTGTGTACATTGTGTGGAGTGTAAGAGCCTGTTTACCTCAATGCTCAGACTCAGCCAAACTGCTCAGGTTTTACTTATTAACATGCAAATGCACCGTGTGCAGTGAAAACCAGTTCTAGGCGCTGGCCCTGGTGTGGCGAGCATGTGTAACTTGCACAGGGTGGTGTGTAGTGAGACGTGGGCCGGGCGGTGTGCACACCTTGCAGGGTATGCACACTGCACTGTGCAGTCGGTCCCAGTTACAGGTTGTAGTTTGGCTTTGATGCATGTTTTCAGGTTGCGGTTTGTACAGTTTGTTACCTGCAGGCTTCGTGTCTCTGAAACTGAGAGCATTGCCCACGTACTTGGCAAAAGTGCTTTTAACAAGGAACATCGAACGTCATTGCGATGTCTGAAACATTCATTAGGTTAATGTAAAAACAGTATATGGGAGAACATGTTTTTGCTAATTACTTCTTGAACAAACTATTCCCACTGCCCAACAAAGTGCCTTAATACATTTTGCCTCTCTCACTTACAACAGACTTAATTTAATTTGACTGGTTTTGTTGTAAGAAAAGACACGGAGAACAAAGAGCAATGTTCACTTTTTTTTTTTATTGTGGTCAGTTGAAAGGCTCGACTGATGAGGCTGCAATGTCTGCATTTCTCAGGAGATCTGCTATGGAGCCAAGCCACAATGGTTTTGCATCCTTTACGGTATTTTACATTTTATGTAATAATTGGGAAATATATTGTCCTTATTTTGAGGGGTCAAACTAAAATATTTTACGAAGGAGGGCACGCTGCATGAGCATTAGGATATGCAAGGTGTGGGCTCTGTAGTGTGTACGTGTAGGGTACAGTCTGATATGTGCCC
This sequence comes from Pleurodeles waltl, assembly GCF_031143425.1. Taxonomy (NCBI): domain Eukaryota; kingdom Metazoa; phylum Chordata; class Amphibia; order Caudata; family Salamandridae; genus Pleurodeles; species Pleurodeles waltl. Next base: position 1,149,457,506 of record NC_090448.1, read on the forward strand.
GTCTGTGTCTGCCTTGTTGATAAGGTGTGCTCACAGCACTCCAAGGAAACGGTCTTTGCTCCCTCTAGTAAAGATTAATTTGTAACAGTGTTCTCGAAGTGTGCAAAGTGCTTCGCGTCAACAGATCACAATTACAAGGTCGTTCTGTTTCGGTCCAAGCCACCAGACTTTGAGACTTCTGCAGGACGCCGTATAAACATGGCTTCTCAAGCTGCGGACCCCTTCATGATCCTGTGGTCTCCATAATCCAGCACCAAACCCACCACTAAAAACTTCATCTTTTCTGTGCTACATAGTTACCAGCACCGTGTTCTCAAGAGTGTGGTTAATGCACCGTATTTCATCATTCTAAGCAATCATAACCTTTACAAGCAAGCATTGGCAATGCCAGTAGGTCTGGTTTAATGTGCCTGTTGTAAAGACAGACATTCACGGGTGCTGTTTGCATGTGTTGCGTGTACAAATGCTGTTTGTCTCAATTTAAAACCCGCCTATTGGCTCCATCAGACAGGGGCGTAGCTTGGCCAGTAACACTTGGGGGTGTGAGCTTTAGGTTTTCAAACAATCACGGTGGCATACAATGTTAAAATACATTATGAAAACAGCAGGGTACAAGCCCCGGGCTAAAGGGCCAGTGGAAACGGAGGCTAACGCGTATTCGTCGGAGTACTAAGTGATAGAAAAGACACGTTTGTGTCAAGATTCCTGGTGAAATCTGACCAGCACCTCACCACACCCACCCGAAAGCACCTGTACCTAACTATTTACCAGAAAATACATTTATTGCGGGTCAGGGGGGTGTAACATCCAAAATAACCCCTCGAATCTACGCCCATGGCACCAGATCTATTAAAAAGAAGCAGACAGTAATTATTTCTGCAAGGAATGTGCAGGGGAGACAGAGAAAGTGACCTTGTGATGATCGAGTGTACTTTTGAGAGAGTTCCTCGCATACAGGGCAGCTGGAATTATTCTGCAGGGTGGCACCGTGTTATGCAGGAGGGTAGGACCAAATTATGCCATAAGAAAAGGCAAATTATGCGGTGTGATACAGCAAATTTTGTGATGGTATTAGTGCATTATTTTGCAATTTGTACGCTAAAACGATTACCTTAATGGTACCAGTATGGTACCAAATAGAGCAGTAAGCATTGCCAAGGGAATCCACTTCCGGGCAGCATGCGTTGCCATGTTTTTACTAACTTTTGATTAGTTTGAGCTAGAAACAAATAATTTTTTGTTAAAACCTGCAAATTATGCAGCAGATGATAGTTTGTGTTAAATGAAGCAAATACATATAGAGACGGAAAACACTGCAAGCGCAAAAGCGCACAATTCCAGTGGCCCTGCTCATAAATTCCAATAGAAGCACTTCCTGGGAGGCAGAACTATAGACCAAACAGCCTTTAGCATGAGGTGAGATGGTGGTACTCGTCTGGGTGATGACCAAGCCTGTTCTGTGTATATATTACTTGATAACAGTAAGTGTTGCAGACAACTGAGGTGTCAAGCCAGACCTAAAGAGTTCGGCTTATTTTTTCCCAGATAACCAACCTATTTCAATGCTCCTTGGGCAATGATTCATTCAGCAGATGCTGGAGGAAATGCTGTAGCCCAACACAAGTACCACCTTAACGTTGGCTCACATGGCAACAACAACAAGTTCACAGTGACCTGACTGAGCCACATAGAAGGTGCTACAACCGCCCCAGCATACTGGTCTGCCTGTAACTCGGCTCAGTGGCGGGAGTACCACAGAACATCAGCTCAGGTGCCCCCGAACTCCCCCACCGCCTGATTGGATGCTGCCTTATCCCTGCATCACTTTCTATTATCCTATACGCTGCTCCTGTACCCTCTGAGCTCAGAAGTAGTATTCATAGAGGACATTGCAAAAACTGCATGTGAAGAGAACGAAACTGGAACCCCAAACGAGCCCTGGTGGAAAATCCACCAGTCTGCATCGTCGTCATCTTCAGAAATGACGGAAACTGATGCGGCACTGGTGGCCATTTTGAATGTGAGAATGCAGTTCTCCAGCATTGGATCTTTCATAGATTCACATGCTTGAATCATCCCCGTCGTCGAGGTGGGAGCCTCACGGTAAATTTAAATATATAAAAAGCAGTAAGTCAGTAAAATTAAAACCAGTAGGCCCAAGTAGGCCTCATAAGGTATTTTACAGTCTATCCACTTTGTTTTGTGAAAAGACCCAAACTTGAGTATCAACCAATCAGGATTCAGCCCCTCCCAAACACTCCCAACAGAGGCTGAATTCCCTCAGATTTTCTACCGCACGTCGTGTGAAGGGAGTCTCCCTGAGCTCTGCTCAGTTTTTTTTTTTTTTTCCTATTTTCTGACTGAAGATTGTTTTTTCTCTCAGGAAACTAGTTACAACTTTACTATGTCTGAAAAGGCAAAGAAGGGTCTGTTCAGAGACTGTGACAACTGTGGGAAGAAGAGACTACATATTGATGACCCCCACAAGAAGTGTATTTACTGCCTTCATCCAGACCATAAGGTGAGAGACTGCAAAATCTGTCGCACCTTTAGTCAAAAAACCCTCAAAGACCGAGAGGGTAGGCTTCTCTTATGGCTGCAAAAACAGAAAGCCTTAGAGCATCCTTCATCAGACAGCGAAGAGTCACCACAAACTTCTCGCCCTCAGAAAAGAACAGGTGAGAGAGATAGAGGTGCGGATGAACCACCAAGAAAAATGCACAAAAAGACTAAACAAGTCTTAACTGAAGAGGCAGTTAAACATGGACCAAAAAAGGTTCATTCAGAACCTACTACGCCGTTACACCGGAAAAGCACCTCAAAGAAACCATCCCTGTCTCTGTCACCACAAAAAGAGTCAGAAAAACTCTTTTTGGTGAAAAAACAACCGTCGACGACCGCCCCGTCGACGACAGTGTCGACGGTAACAGCGTCGACGGTAACAGCGACCACGGTATCGTCGACGTTCACAACACCATCCTCACCGATGATTATGACGTCGTCGCCTTTGTCATCGACGACGATTATTACTGCAAAAATCTTCAAAAGAGCTTCGTCGGCAACCACATCGTCGACAGCGGAGGCCTCCTGGGTTCACAAATCATCCAGGGCACTCCCATCTACGCAAACTACGTCGGCGAAGCGACCGTCGTCGCTAAAATACCCGTCGACTAAGGAAAAGACGCAGTCATGGACGGAAGCGTCGACGAGAGACCCGTCGACGACAGTACCGTCGACGAGGGAGCCGTCGACGAGGGAACCGTCGACGAGGGAACCGTCGACGATGGATCCTACGATCACCACAGCATTAACAGTTTACAAACCTTTGGACATTTCACCAGCTCATTCCTCATACCATCATGAGGACTCCACCAGATTTTTACCCCTTTCCCTTATTAATATAGGGGACAAGCCATCTGACATTTTGCCGATGCATACATCACCAAGTAAGGTGCTGCCATACCCACCGCAACATCTTTTAGACGATGAGGATGATGACGTTCAAGGCATGTTTGGGGCAGCTAGTAGCCCGTCCCAACTAAATGTCAAGAGTTTGATGAAGAAGAGGATCAACATTACCAGCATAGTTATGCTTCAACATCTTATCCACAGGCAAACCAACCATCGCCTCTAGCTATGCCTAGCACATTAGTGACAGATTTACAACATATGTTGAAGGACTACTATAAAAGGTTCCCACCGTCAACTCAGTCCACGCCACCTAGACCTCAGAGTTACCAGCAAGCTCAAACTACTAATGTTTCCGAAACGCCACAGGCTAGTAGACCTGTAACTAGCCAAGCTCCGGAAGCTTACCTCTCGTCGGACGACGAAAGGGAAGAGGGCGAGCTAGCAGATTCAGCGGCTAGTGAATGGGACGACTATCTCGTTCCCACACCATCTCCACCTCCAGCAGCTCCAGTGGATTCTCCTCCAGAAGACATAGGAGGTTTCCATAATATCATAGAGAGAGCGGCGAAACGTTTTGGTCTGGAAATTGTTTCCCATGAAACTGAGTGTTTTTTGTATGACTTTAAAGAGCCATCAAAGAGATCTGTAAGAGCCATACCTATTGTGGATTTTTTGTGGCAGGAGGGTTTGAAGGCAATGAAAAACCCGGCAACAGTGCCTTCACAAATGCCAAGGCTAGAGAAAAAATACAAGGCCCCAGATGATTCTCCGGCCTGTTTAGTCTCACAACCGAAACCTGACTCGGTTATATCACAGGCGGCTCAACGACGATCCAAAAACCCCTCTACACCTATTGCGTCTCCCCCAGACAAAGAGGGAAGGAGACTAGACAATATCGGTAAGAAATTCTCCTCGGTTGCTGCAGTAACGGTCAAGGCGGCAAATTCCCTCGCCATCCTGGGAAGGTACGATCGGCAGATGTGGGCAGACATGTCCGTTTTTGTAGATTCACTGCCAGAAGATATCAAGGTGGAAGCTAAAAAGGTCTTGCAGGAGGGAGAAAGGGTTTCCGCAGAGATAATAGACAGTGCAATAGATATTTCCCTCACTGGCTTTCGACAATTAGCTGGAGCAGCAGTCCTGCGCAGACAAGGGTGGCTTAAAGCTACTTCATTCAGACCAGAAGTCCAGACTCGTGTTCTCGACATGCCCTTCGATGGAGAGAGTTTGTTTGGCAAACATGTAGATGATATGCTGCAGGCTATCAAGACGGATACCGATACGGCAAAATCCCTAGGTACCCTGCAATATAAAAAACTACCTTTTCGTGGAGCAAGGGGTAGAGGTAATTACTCCTTTCGAGGTGGATACCAACAATACAGGTCACAATATACATCTTCCTCCACAGGACCAGGACATCAGCACCATCAACAACAGCAGCATTATCGATTACCACCAGCCGCAGCTTACAAACATCCGGCTAGAGGAAGAGGAGCTGCCCGAGCAAGAGATACAGGCAGAAAGCAATGACCAGCGGATAATCTCAACACCTCCCCAATCAATATTGAAGGTCGGAGGTCGCATCAATTCTTATTTCCCCAAGTGGAAGGCTATAACATCGGACAGATGGGTACTAGATGTGGTGACCAGAGGTCATACTCTGGAATTCATCCAAACACCACCGAGTGTCCCTCCATCGGGTACACCGCCTCTGAGGTTGAGCCAACTTCTCAGGGAAGTAAGGATAATGCTAACAAAAGGAGCAATAGAACCAGTTCCTTTATCTCAAAGGAACAAGGGATTCTATTCCCGGTTTTTCCTTCTCAAGAAACCCTCAGGAGACTGGCGCCCCATCCTGGACTTGAGAGCACTAAACAAGTTTCTAAAGAAACAATCGTTCAGGATGGTAACGTTGCAGGATGTCCTGCGTCTCTTAAACACGGGCGATTGGATGGCATCCCTAGACCTCCAGGATGCTTATTTTCATATCCCCATATATCGCAACCATCGCAAATTTTTAAGGTTCAGGGTAGGAAGTATGCACCTCCAATTCCGGGTTCTACCATTCGGTCTCAAATCAGCCCCCAGAATCTTCACAAAAATGCTAGCTCCAGTAGCAGCACATCTTCGCCAGGCAGGTATCCAGGTCTTCCCTTACCTGGACGACTGGCTTATAAAGGCACCCTCAAAATTCCAAGTAACAAATCATATTTCCTATTGCCTTCATTTGTTACACAGCCTGGGGTTTGTAGTCAACTACCAGAAATCTCAGATATACCCCAAACAAGAATTGAGTTTCTTGGGAGCAATTTTGGACACAGTACGCAGCAAAGCGTACCCATCACACGAGAGGAAACAAAAGTTAACCTCGTTGGCAAACAACCTATCCAGAAAAAAGTTCGTTTCAGTCCGCATCTACAAATCATTGCTCGGAATGATATCATCGTGCATTCCGCTAGTCCCAGATTGCAGGCTCCATATGCGACCCCTGCAAGAGCAATTGGACATACAATGGACACAGGTCCTCGGCTCCTTCGAAGACAAGATTCGCATAACGCCTCTAATGAAGAACACTATGAGGTGGTGGGCGACTCTAACCAATTTCTCAAAAGGGCTGTCTTTTCTTCTTCAAACACCAAGTTACATAGTAACAACGGATGCCTCTCTCGAAGGATGGGGTGCACATTGCCAGGACCTGCAAATCAGCGGAATCTGGAATCAGCAAGAGAGCCAGCTCCACATCAATTATCTAGAACTCAAAGCAATACACCTAGCTCTAAAAGCTTTCTTGCCAAAGATACAATGTTCAAGCGTCTTAATCCGGACGGACAACATGACCAGCATGTTTTATCTAAACAAGCAAGGAGGCACAAGGTCCCTACAACTCTCGCAGCTAGCCCAACAAATTTGGACATGGGCCATCAAACACAATATTTCACTAAAAGCGGAGCATGTGCCAGGACAGATCAATGTTCTAGCAGACACCTTGAGCAGGACAGTAATTCCTTATCACGAGTGGGAGCTAGACCAGAAAACTCTCAATGGCCTGTTTCTATTATGGGGCAAACCAAACTTAGACCTATTTGCCACTCTCGAGAACAAGAAATGCCAGTTCTACGCAAGTTGGCTTCCCCAAAAAGATTCGTGGGGGAATGCGTTTTCGATGAGATGGTCAGGAGTTTATGCCTACGCTTTTCCTCCGATCCCACTCATTCCGAGAGTCATCAGAAAAATGAAGACGGAGGGGTGTCGACTTCTACTCATAGCTCCCAGATGGCCCAGGCAAATATGGTATACGGAGCTCCTCATGCTCTCCGAACGACCACATCTACCACTCAGACAGAGTCCGACTCTTTTAACGATGCACCAGGGACAAGTCACACACCCACATCCGTCGTCTCTTCATTTGTCGGCTTGGCTCCTGAACACAATGAATACTTAAATTTCAAAATCTCCCCAGAGTGTAGAGACATCTTAGCAAAAGCTAGAGCTGACACTACCAACAAAACCTATAGACTTAAATGGAAACGGTTTTGTGTTTGGTGTGCAGCGGAAAATATACATCCTATATCTTCTACTCCGGAACAGATACTTCCATATCTCCTGCTCCTGGCAAAATCAGGACTTGCATATTCTTCCATACGGGTACATCTGGCAGCAATCTCCAGATACCGCAGATCACCAGATAGACTCTCTTTGTGTTCCACAAGAATTGTCAAACAATTTATGAAGGGCCTTTTTCGGGTCTTCCCGCCAATTAGGAAACCCCCGCCTCTATGGTCATTAAATGTTGTGTTGATGCAACTCATGAAAGCTCCTTTTGAGCCGATCCACAAGGCTGACCTAAAATTCCTGGCATGGAAAACAGCGTTACTGTTAGCTCTTACTTCGGCAAAGAGAGTCAGTGACATTCAGGCTTTCACCATCAAACAGCCGTTCCTCCAGTTTACAAACTCAGGTGTCATCCTGCGGACAAATCCTAAATTCATTCCGAAAGTTCCCTCAACATTTCATTTAAATGAACCAGTCATCTTAAAAACCTTTTTTCCAAATCCGCAAACAGTGGCGGAAAGAACATTACATTCTCTCGATATTAAAAGATGTTTAAAGTTTTATCTACAGAAAACTCAGGCCATCCGCCAGTCGGATCAATTATTTGTAGCGTTCGGCGGAACAAAGAAGGGACACGCGGTGTCCAAACAAACTTTAGCAAGATGGATTGGCCTGGCGATTCAATTCTGCCATTCAAAAGCAGGAAAGCCGCTCCACACCAAGGTGAGAGCCCACTCTACAAGATCGGTAGCCACTTCAGCGGCACTCTTTGCAGGTGTACCACTACATAGCATCTGTAGAGCAGCAACATGGTCCAGCCAACACACATTTACAAGACATTACTGTCTAGAGGAGACAAACCAGGTCGATATAGCAGTGGGACAAGCAGTGCTGAGGCATCTATTTCGTTAAGGTGAGCCTCTTACACATCCCACCACCACACTCGATGTATGGTCATTAATGGTTCATTTTCTTCTACTGTTTAACGTGTCGTATTCTCCATAATAATAGCATAAACTGTGTCAGGATTTCTTGCCACACACATTTTATTGCTTTATATTCGTATGTTTGTGAATATAAATATAATTATATGTAAGTGCATATTTAAAACTGAACTAATGTGAATCACATCACGTATAGAATTACGATGGAATTACAGTCAATGTAATTCAGTAAGTAAGAAAACATTACTGCTCGTTACTCGGATTCAAGCATGTGAATCTATGAAAGATCCAATGCTGGAGAAGAAAATTAGTTACTTACCTGTAACTGCAGTTCTCCAGTATTGGTATCTTTCATAGATTCACATGCGACCCACCCTCCTCCCCTCAGAGGCTCCCCTATTATACAGATATTAAACTTCACACTCCTAATAGAAAATCTGAGGGAATTCAGCCTCTGTTGGGAGTGTTTGGGAGGGGCTGAATCCTGATTGGTTGATACTCAAGTTTGGGTCTTTTCACAAAACAAAGTGGATAGACTGTAAAATACCTTATGAGGCCTACTTGGGCCTACTGGTTTTAATTTTACTGACTTACTGCTTTTTATATATTTAAATTTACCGTGAGGCTCCCACCTCGACGACGGGATGATTCAAGCATGTGAATCTATGAAAGATACCAATACTGGAGAACTGCAGTTACAGGTAAGTAACTAATTTTCTTTCTGCTAAAAAGAGAGCTAAAAAAGGTAGTCGCTTTTTGCACTGTTCCTATGCTCATGTGCTAAAGTTTTGCCCCCAAACATGGCACAACAGCATATTTTTGCATAAGAAGCATAACATGAATTTTGCAATATTCCAGAAATTTCATGTGGGCCTAATTCTAATGCATGTTGTGAGTGAGCCTGACCTTTGCTATAAGGTTTGGGGTGGAAGCAGGCAGTTTGCTGTACCCCCAAATTGCAATTCAGCCAGCAAATGTTAAGTGTTACGTTTTGGACCCATTTTTGCTAATTGTGCCTACGGATGTATTTTGACACCCATCCTTAAAAGCAGTGACCCAGCTTGCAGCCCACCGGGAAATGCTACAGTGCCTGAACGGCAAGTCTCACCATGCATGAACAAAGATTGAATTGCGGGGTTTTGCTTCGAGGCACGGTGGTTGCCTGCACACATTTACCTTTGTGCCTGGACCGGTTCTGTGTTGCTTTCCCAAACCTCCTGTGGTCCTCTCAGGCTGTGGCTTGTAGTGGTCACTGTCTGGTGAAGGGTTTGGAATGACCAGCCTGTTTCGTTGAAAAGATACCTCGCTCTCCTCAGGTTTTCCACCCCTTAGTGATTATCTGTTTTATTCCTCCTGGGTCTTTGTTCCAAGCGGAGATATTGCAATGTTAGTTTTTGCGTTTTAAAAATGGCTCTAACGAAAGCAATGCACTTTCATCATAGTCATGAGAACTTCTAACAGGTTTTTCATCTACTAAAACTCACTTTTTTGAACAGATAGAAGTGTCCCTGTTATGTTGTGAATTGTAAGTTCCACATAGAAGGTGACATGACCGCGGCGCTCCGAGGGTGCGTTCGGTAACCAGCAGTTGTTGGTTGAGGAGGCCATTGAGAAGGTCGTGTTGTATGACGTTTTGACACACATTTTGTGGTAAATAAACGTAAACATTAAATTTACAAACTGCGTAAGGCATTCGATGTTACAGGAATTACTGGCGAGGAGGGGCACGTTACCTGCGTGACACGTGGATATGCCTATCCTACTGTTTTTACGCTTCACTCTTCGGCGACTCCTTTACTCCGGTGAGTGCGTGGTGCTGCTATTTTTTTTCAAATAAAGTCTTCCAGATACTTTTTAACACTGAAGTATGTCTGGTATCGAGACGTTTCCTTGAGACGTCCTTGCATCATCAGTGTGACCAACTAAGCTTAAAAAGAGATCTGGATGACTTTGGCAGCTATATTTTTGGAGCCTGGCTTTTCACACGATTTCCCTCACAGTAGTACACGTTTTTTGTGGTCAGAATTAGGATTTTTGCAAAGCCATCTTCGAATATCGCTGGCAGGAAATCTGAGAACAAATTCCAAGCGTCTGTGATGTCATAGGTGGACAAATTTGATCATCAATTTGAACAAAGTACGACCAACCAACTATAGAAATAAAGCTGTATATGACTTTGGCAACCATGTTTTAGGATTCTATCCGTGTACTACACAGTGTTACCAGCTATCATAAAGCACATTCTTGGAAGTGACGTTTAGAATTAAATGTGGATTCCATAACTTTATACTATCACTGCATTGATATCCATGCTTTATTTTGCTTATTTTTATTTTCTTATACTGTGCAGAGTGCCAATATTCTTCCACCATTTTTACCTGATCCAGGTGTTAGGAAACACAAACTGATACATTGGTTCAAGAATTTTGATAGTTATTTGATAGCTATTGACAGTGATACATTTTCAGCCAAATGAAAATTTGCGATTCTTTATAATTGTTTGGGTGCTTAAGGTCAACTTATTTTTGATCACCTATCTACTGTTGTGCAGTCTCAAAGTTCAGATTGAGATATATATTCAGAAGCCGTTAACAAACTTGAAATTCATTTTAAGGATAAAACGACCGTCATTGTGGCGAGACGCAGATTTTTCACCAGGAAACAGTTGCAATTTGACTCTATAGATGCATATTTGGCCAAATTGATGGAATTAGCGGCTACCTGCAGGGCTGATGGTGATTTGAAAAATTACTTCAGAGATGAAATTGTGGTCCATTGTTTTGACAAACGCATTCAAGAGAAATTATGTTGCCATGATCCAGATCTGCAAGAAACATTAGAACTAGCAAGAGCAATCGAAAGTTCAATTCAAGCATCAAAAGAACTTAATGCAGGAAAGGAACACTTAGGAAAGGAACACTTAAACACCGAACATGTCAATGCTATACATACCAGATTTAATCTGCCTGATTTGATTGGAAGAAATCAAAAGAAAAGTGGATCCAATAATTGGTGCCAATGCAAAAATCTGTCCGGCTATAAATAAATTGTGCCTTAAATGCAGGAAAATAGATCACTTTGCAAAAGTTTGTAGAAACCCTCAAAGGCCGGGATTGATAAAAGAAGAAAGTGCGGTTAATGTGCATGATTTAGTTAATGATTTTGATAACCAGGTTGTTTTATCAGTTGACTTGTTGGAAACAAATGAAGATCATATTAGTGCCCCTGTTAGTGATGTATTTGTTGACCATTTCAAATTGAAAGTTAAAGTTGATTCGGGCTCAGACGTTTCCATGTCACTGAAACATTATACAAGTCAAATTGGGATTCTGTTTGTTACCTCCAGATAGTTGCAGTGTTGCTTTTGGAGGACACAACATTGATTTGTTGGATTTCTTGAAGGCCACGCACTGTTCAATTCCAAGATAGGTCCAGAACATCAAAAATGTATGTGGCAAAGAAAGGTTATAATATTTTAGGGTGGAACGATCAAAGCTCATTAGGAATTGAGACCGGGTACCGCTCATCCTATATCCATGATTGAGACAACCATTTGGCCTAGTTGTATGAGTAAAATTATTGAAAAGCGTAAAAGTTTATTTATAGATCACCTTTGCCTAGTGAAGGGATTTATACATGAGATTATCCTAAAGAAAGACTCCATTCCTGTAGTACATAAAGTGAGAAATATTCCATTGAGTGTCAGGGATCAGTTGAAAGGACATTTGGATAAATTGTGTTCAGACAGGGTCATTGAACCCGCCAATGTATTTGAATGTGTCTCACCAATTGTCCTGGCCAAAATGAATTGAGACTTTGTGTGAACTTAAGTTCCCTCAATAAAAATATATTGGTTGCTTTCCACTTCCTAAGATACAGGAATTGCTAGTACAGTTGGGGAATGCAAAGTTATTCTCTACCGTAGACTTGCACGCAGCATATCCCCAAATTGAGTTGTGTAGCAAGTCCAGAGATTTGACCACATTTAATACACAGTTTGGCGCATACAGGTTCTTACACAGCCACATCAGTGTTTCAAAAACGTATATTTGAGCTGGTTGCTGGAAATAAACATGTCTTAGCTTATCAAGACGATATACTCATTTTCACCAAAAATGAGCAAGAACACTTGGTAGTTGTGGGTGACGCTTTGGGTACCCTTGAAAGCAATGGGTTGACGGTTAAAAAAGAAAAATGTAGATTTATGACTTCTTAGGTGGAATGTTTGGGTCATATGTTATCCAAAGATGGCATCAGGCCCAAGTCACAATTGGTTGATGCAAGATAAGTCCTGAACCCAAAGATCAGGAACAATTATCATTTTTGGGATTGTGCGAATATTATTCTAGGTTAATGGAAAACTTTGCGTTACAAACTGAACCTCTCAGGAAATTTTTAAGGAAGGAAGCTGAATTTGTGTTTGGGTGGGGGAGGGGGGGGGGGTCTGAGGTGAATTACGTTTTCGCTAACCTTAAGAGACTCATTATTGAAACACCAGGGTTACACCCTTTTGTGGACGGGGAAAAAACGATTTTCAGTCGATGCTAGTGGGGATGGTTTAGGAGCAGTCTTGTCTAAACAATTGATGGTAAGGAAAGTACAATAGCGTTTGCTTCAAGATGCCTGTCCGCTGTGGAGCGGAACTACAGCACAATTGAACGAGAAGCACTGGCGTGTGTGGGCAACAAAGCATTTTGCAAAGTACTTGTGGGGACAAACATTTATCTTAGTTATTGATCACAAACCATTACTTACTGATAAGGATTCAGGGAAGACTAGTCCCAGATTAGTCAGATTATTCGCTAGAATGTGTGAATATAATTTTGAAGTAAACATATACCAGGGAATAAGAATACTAGAGCTGACTTTTTGTCTAGATGTCCTACTAAACATCAGGGGGTGCGTATGTTGATGAGGAAGTTGTGTGTAGTAGGAGTAGTGGATGGTATCACAGAACTGGATAAAACTATTTCCCTGCAGAAATGGCTGGATTACGTGAGAAGAGATAATGTGTTGAACAAGTTGAACATTTCTATTGTCAAGGGTTGGCCACATGAAAGGAATGTTGAGTGATATGAAACCTTTATATAAAGTCAAGGATAAATTGTCTGTGGAGGGTGATTTTGTGTTACGTGGTAATATGCTTATTCCACCAAACAGTCTCAGGAACCAGTTGGTGAATCTGGCTTATCGTGGTCATTCTGGAATGATGAGCACAAGAAAGAGGATTTGTGTATTTTATTGGTGGCCAGGAATGGATGATGAGATTAATCTGTGGGTTGGTGGATGTCCTGACTTTAGTCATGCTGATGAATCTCTAAGAATTAATAACACTCCTTTATGTCCTCTTACATTCCCTAAGGGGCCGTGGGAGAAATTAGTTATGGATTTTGTGGGGTCCATATTGGATTTACCGGTCACCATGAGATATGCACTTGTAGTGGATTACTATTGCAAATGAGTGGAGTGTAAAGTCTTGAGGGAACCTAATACAAAAACTGTCATCGATTTTCTTACTTCTTTGTTTAATAGAGAAGGGTATCCTCATACAATTGTTACAGATAATGGGGTGCAATTTAAATCTGGAGCCATACATACATTTTTAAACTTACATGGCATTAGGCACCTTATGGTTGCTTTATAAAGTCCACAGGGCAAGGGCATGGTCGAAAGGGTGAGCAGGATGATAATAGTACTCAAGTGGCTGTTGTGCCAAGGAAAGATATTTTCAGTACGGTGCGTGATAGATTATGGGGTTATCACAATACACCACACTTGGAACACAGGAGTTCCTCCTTTTATCTTGTTGAGGGGTAGACATTCTTGGTGTGACATTTCTCCCAAGTGGGTGTTAGCTAAAACGGAAGCAGCCTGAAGATTGCCATTTCAGAGCCCTTAAGAGATAAGGTATTAGAACAACAACTCAAAAGCAAATCTAATTTTGATGTTTTGCATAGGACTAGAGACATATCATTTGGTGTGGGGGGGATCTGGTAAAAATAAGGAGATCCCGAGGGAGAAAGAAAGGCACTTCTAATTTTTTTCCTGCCACTAGGGTGGTCTTGGTCTCCAACCATGCTTCCTGGTTGAGAAAGGTAAATGGTGGAGCAAAAGAAATGCAGCTATAGTTAAAAATACAGCTGTAGAGGGAGAAATGCATGGTCATTTACCCGTAGAAACTTGGCATGAGACTGCAAATTGGTGGTTGGGAAAGGAAGGAATGACAGCAGAAGGGAGCCTTGTCAGGAAGTTAGCTCGAGATGCGTTTCGGATGGGTTAAGTTTAACGGGGTGGTGAGCGCTTGTCTGGTGACCTCAGTGAGGTTGAATCACGCTTTGAGTTCCGTCAATCAAACTCCTGATGTTGAATCTTCCCTGTCTGATAACAAATTTGTAGGAGATGTACGATGTTGCCAAGACATTTGAAAGACTATGCTCTGAGCTAGTTGACAAACTAAATTGTTGCAGCAATTTAGAGTCATGACAAAGGGTGCTACATCCTTTCTAATTTTTGTTAGTTCATTCTAAACAAATGTATTTTTACAGTTTTAATTTTCTATGTTAAATGGTAGGTGAATGTCATGTTGCATTATATTTATTCTAGTTACTCAGTTTTCTTCATTTTAAGTTGCGAATTTCTTCTGCTGTTTTTTGTCATGGTGGGGAATGATGTTATGTTGGGAATTGTAAGTTCCAGTAGAATGTGACATGCACGCAGCTTTCCGAGGGTGCGTTCGGTAACCAGCGGTTGTTGGTTGACGAGCGGGCCGCTGAGAAGGTCGTGTGATGTCTTTGCTATTTTGACACATTTTGTGGCAAACAAACTTAAACCTCAAATCTACGAACAGCGTGAGGCGGGCGATGTTAGTCACCTCTGACACCCATACCAGCCATTACACTGCCGATAATAATGTCCCATCACACATTTATTGTGCCAGTATTTGTGTCCCATTACATATTTGCCACGGTGCCCATCACATATTTATTGTGAATGAAATCTTTTCCTCATCACATATTTATTGTGCTAGTAATTGTGCCCCAGCACACACTAATTCTGCCAGTACTTGTGTCCCATTACACATTTATTATGCCAGTACTCGTCCCAGTACACATTTGTGAATGTAATCCTCTCTCATCACACAATTAATGTGCTAGTACTCCTGTCCTAGTACACATTGATTGTTCTAGTGTTTGTGTTCCATCACACGTTTATTCTGCCAGAATTCGTGTCTCATCACATAATTCTGCCTGTAATCCTGTCCCATCACGCATTAATTCTTCCAGTACTCGTCTCATCGTACTTTTTTTGGTCTATAATCCTCTCCCATCACATTTTCATTCTGCCAGTATTTATGGACCTTTACACATCGGAGTATTTAATCCTGCTCATCACACATTGTGCTAGTAATCGTCTGATCACACGTTTATTCAGCCACCAATTCTCCCATCACACATTTGTTTTGCAAATAATCGTGTCCTATTTCACGTCTATTTTGCTAGTAACCCTGTCCCATCGTATATTTATTGCTGTAGTAATCGTGTTCTATCTCACACTTATTGTGCTAATAATTCCCATCACACATTAATTCTGTCAGTACTTATGGCCCTTTACACATTTATTGTGAATGTAATCCTGTCCATCACACATTTATTGTGCTAGTAATTGTGCACCATCCTATTTATCCCAGCAGTTGTCTCATCCAGACAGTTAAAGTTGAGTAAATGTTTGAAGAATGTAAGTGCTGTTTGCAGGTCATCATTAATTGCCATGTAATCTCAACCAGTTATTTAAGCATGTAAAATAAAAATAAAAAACAGAGGGACTGTCCCTTTCTCATATCATTCCTGTGTCCTACCACTAGGTGCCTGTTCTCGTACCCCTGCTTCTAAGCACCTTCACTCTCAGTTCTTTCCTAGAAGCCTACAGCCTGCTTCCCATAATGGAAACCTGTGCCCAAATCTGCCCTTTATCCAAGGCGGTTCGGGTCATTGGCATCCATCCGTGGCTACCTCTAGACAGGCCAAAAGTTATGGACTGGGTTTGTCTTATCACGGGCACTCCCAGCCGTTGTGGTGTCCAAAATATTTACAGGTGACAGACCACGTCGGTAGAGGTCTAAACTTTAAGGAGGGAGGAAGTGAAGAAAGCGGAGGACTTAATGCACCCAAGATGAAGAACCAAGAAGCCAGGACGGAGCAGGTACTGTAGGCAGCCATCTTGAAGAGGTAAAACTTGAATTCATAGACTCCGCCTCCAGATTTACTGCTGAGCGAGTACTCTTCCAGCAAAGTTTCACGAGACTCGAGTAGAGTGGCCCAAGAGTACCTGGAGAAAAGCGTATAGAAAAGGCAACTTCATGACAACATAAGGCTGAACATCTGTGGTGGCAAAACATTTCTACGACAAAGAATCCCATGCTGGAATTATCCTAAATTGCAATAAATTCTATTGCGGTCTCTAGCTACCTCCAGCGCCCACATCGCCCAAGTTCTGTTATATAAGACCACATTTTTCCCTTGTAATTTTGTACCTGCAATAGATGACCCTTCAGCAGCTCCAAAACATCATAGTATCTTGTAAGTTTGGTCTGTCATCAGTAGATCCCCTGACCCATCCCAGAATGTCTGTGAGCAACCCTTGCGGTAAAGGTACCGGTTTATCTTCTCACCAATCCTGACTGATGAAGTCAAAACAGTGCCTGCAGAATCTACACCAGGCCGTGCTCTAGACCGCAGGCTCACCCTGTTCTGACTTACAACCCCTTTCACCTGTTTGGTGAATCCATTGTTGTTGGCGGGATTAGCTCCTTGAGCACTTAAGACAGCCATGGACGCACACGATCAAAATCTAGTGCTGCGCAGGATCACATCAGCAGGTAGAAGCCACACACTAGGCGCTGCTCCAGGAGACGGCCCTTGGATGTTCTGGAGTGTCTTCATCCTGGAGTCCGATATCATGTTCATCCTGTTGGACATGTTCACAGCGTTTGTCCTGGACCACACCACCCTGTCTCATCGACAGGCGTGCACCACGGGTGCTTTAAAGTCCGCTGTGAGGAAGTGTGGTCTAGTTTTGTCAGAAGGTATAGGTGGTTAGATTGGTATCTTTTGCTAACTCCGACTCTTTCAGCTTTGACCCATGGAGTTGTCCAGGGGTCACCGTTGGCCATGCGACCACTACTTAATAATCTCTGGCACCATGGGCTGGATTTTCAGTGTTGCGCACAAGAGATCACAGCTTTTTGTGAAATCCATCAGAGAGCTGGTCAATCTACCAACCTCATCAGCTGCTTCTTGACGAAAAAAGAACTTTGGTTTAGTTAAACCCTCCCAAAATTAAGGTCGTTTTTAGGGTTGAGCTCGCTCTAGCATGCGAGACACTGTAGTAGTTAGAAAAGGGCTCGGCGCCCCATCCATGTCATGTCCGCATCTTTCATTGGTTCGTGGGCTTGCCTTTTTAAAATCTGCTTGCTTTCATTAGTGGAAGGCCCGCATACGTCATGCCTTTTCCGGTGGTTAGCCCTCCTCGAGCGCAGCAACCAAATACTGAAAACATACGAGGCTTGCTGTTTTCCGTCCAGTTTTTGGACTACTTTTTCTCTTTTTTCGCAGCGCGATCTCGCTTGGCAGAAGTCTAGCACTTTGCATGACATCGACCCTGTTACATAGATAATTGCACTTTTGCCGATAGGTTTCACTACGAGTGAACTGTAGCAGCGCCATAGCACTTTTTTTTTTTTTTTTCCATTTAATGAGGCAAGAAAGGTCCGGTTGGGAGTTTACAACTGCTAATAGCTCTAACTCCGAGAAATTCGAGACCCGTTGCATTGCAAATGCCATTTTAATTGGTACCATTCACTGACCGGGCAAGTAGTAACCCCTTTCTGCTACATCCAGAAAGTGACCTGGCATACAAAGGAGCCTTGTAGTTTTGGATTAACAAAATTTGTATGACATAAAGCACTTCGGAGGAGAGTAATACTGGTGCAAAGCTACATTTGTTTGCAGTGTGCTGTTTGTACACGTAGTTGAATCTATAACCACGTGTTAGCGTAAATGACAGTGCTCAATCTGAAGCAAGAACTGAGTAAAAAGCATTTCAGCCCAGAGGCTGGTCATGGAGTTGAGCTGAAAGGATGGTTCCTGAGTGGCTCTAGTTGGGCTCAGTCTGCTGCCACAACCAACCAGAGACGCCTTTACCTGCCCCACCCCTACCAGACTTTACACACATAACCCACTGTCATTTCAATGAGTTGTTCCCCGATCCATTACATAGTTCCATGTGTAGTGCTGTTTGTTGTACAAATACAGCTAAGGAGGGTTTTGTCACTCCCTGCTTTGGCATATTTGCATATTAATATATTTACCTAGCGAGGAGTTTGTATTATCCTTAGCTCAGCACTAATAAGTATTCGGTCGTCAGTTGTAATTTTTAACTAATCACTATTAAATTAAAAAAAAATATATAATAAAAAAAAAAACTTCTACATGCCGCAGTTCTAGGGGGCTGGAGTCTGGGCGCCCTGGGGTGAATTGTTAGCTCCACCACCTGCTACACAGTTGTTCGCATTTGAAGATTTGGCTCCTCTTTAGAAGTCCCAGAATGCCCCGGGCGCGTAGCAACAGGTCTCAGCCAGAAGGACCCCTTGTTCCAGGCTCACAGGAGCTCCACTGGCTTCCTGCCCCTTATCTTACACTGACAGGAAGCTCCCTAGTTTGAACTTCTGGGTCGGAGGCTTGACTCTTTCCTTATCGTAGGCCTAAGTTATCTAAGAGCTCCTCTGCCCTAAAGTTGTGATCCTGTCGGGTACCTAGCGCGCTTTATAAATTCTTGATTGATTGATTGATTGATTGATCCTAACTCAGTGATAAATCTGAACAGGCCCCGGATACATTTAGTGAGCTGCATATGCACGACGTTTCACCAAAAGGCCAGGGGTAGGATCTCTATGAGGACTTTGACCACGAAAAGGCCAGTTATGACCACTTGTCACCCCTCTTGGGACCTCACATCATGCAATTATAATCACTGTATCCAGGCCTTGTGCTTTTAACCCGCAGTCTCATCGGGCCTGTAAACCTGAGCCAAGACTACAACACCCAGAATGCAACAGCTTGTCATGAAATACTGCGACTGAAAATGGCGTCGGTGACGACTTGAGGTGAGATGAAGAACCTGATTGATATTTGCTGCGAACGGGCCTGGAAAGATGTAGAAATTACAGAAGGAAGACCGGACCTTATGAGCCCCTTTTGCTTTCTGATGTGGCTGTTTTATATGCCCTTGAAACCCGAAGTAGGAAAGGCGGTGCCAGGGACACCACCTGGTTCTCTGATTGACATTAGTCTCTCCCTCCCTCCCTCCATCCATCCAAGCATCCCTGCCTCCATCCATCTCTCCCTTCATCCATCCCTCCCTCCATCCATCCATGCTTCCCTGCCTTCATACATCCATTCATCCCTTCCTCCCTCGGAGGCCCCGTGGTGACCGTGATGCTGATTTCATTGGTGGAACACGAGTGTGGACTTGGGGAACGCCCGGGTGTGCCCTGCTGTGCTCTGCCCCGCTCCGTGCGTCATTGTTAATCGTGTGATTCAGGATGTCCCGGGGACCCGGGTTGGGTTTCAGAAGCTCGGCCTGGTTTTAGGGAGATAGCTCAGAGGATTAAGGGCCTGCACCGGGCGTGTGTGAGAACTCAGACAGGGTCGACTTAGACTGTTATCCTTTCAACGCGGATGAAAACGAGTACCGCTCATGGTGGTAATGGTGCTAACGATTGAAGAAGAAATGGCCAGCAGGTAATTCTGCTGGGGTACACCGCTTCTGAAAGGCTTCTTTTTTAGTATAACACATGTACTACTTTGCAACACGTGCTCGTGCCACTGTGCATCACTGCTTTTTTTTTTTTTAACATGGCTGTAATTTTGCGTATAAAGAGTAACGCGTAATTACGCTATTTGCAGCGCCGTAAAGGCGAATTTCGACTTCGGCCGCTACTGTTTTTTTGTTGTTGTTTTTTGTCTTTTCTCCAAGATGTGTTAAGCCCTCATAAACAATTAAAAGCCCCGATGTCTGCCACATTATTAGACGTGCGCACATTCCTTATGGCACCAGTTATGTCATAAAATAACGATGCATGCACACGTGCTCATAATTATACTTTTTATTTTTTTAAATATATATATATATATATATATTTTTTTTTTTTTTTTTTTGCGAGTGCGGTTCAGTTTTGGCAAAGGCATTTTTTGCTGGTTTGTTTTGCTAGAGCTAGTGGGTCCACTGGCAAAAATAAACGATGAGACCTCTTGTCTTTGCCAGTGCTTGTTCTCTTGTGCTGCTATTCCTGTTTGGAGCTGGTTTGCAGGCATGGAGGGCACTGATGGTGTGCACGAGTGCATTACGGTTGGAGCAGAGAGCGCTTCCTTTGTTTCGGGGCGCTGCGGGGTGCACAAAAGGGCTGTGTCCAGGGGTGCAGGGCGAGGCTGGTTGGCTTAGGCTCAGGTGTCGCAGCAGAGTGGTGTCACTATTGAAGGATAGCACCCCAGGTTGCAGTTGTTGGTCTCACAGAGGGCACCTCAGTTTGCAATAGAGTATAGTGCGTTAAGGAGGGCGCTTCTGGGTCCCCTAGAAGTTACGGTGACCAGACTTTGATAACCAGAAATGGAAGTAGGACTAAAGCCTTCACGCTTATTTTATTCCTTCTATGTCCGGCCTGTCCCAGTTTTTGCATAACCTTTATTATACAAAATAATTAAAAACAATTGTTTGTGGATGTATGTATGAATGTGTGTATGTGTATATATGTATGTATAATCTTCTATTCTTTCACATTTAAAAGGCTACATTTACTTTAAATTATCTGCGGCGGGACCTCCAAAGTGAGCCCCATGCCTTCTCCCCACCCACCCCGTCTCCCTTCTACTGGGAGCGCCCACCAGCCCAACTCCTCCTGTGCTGTCTCACACAAGACTGAAAAAAAAGTAATTTATTTATTTCTGAGGTGCCTGTGAAAGGAGGGTATGCTTTTCAATTTTCCTTCCAATTAAAACTACTTAACCTTTGTCCCAAAAACCGGGACATGTAGTTAAAATGAAGAAATGTCGGGGCACCGTCGCAGTGCATCGAAATCCGGTACGTCTGGCACCCTCGCTAGAGTTCTGCATCCCAGGGGATGTTCACGTGGGCACGGTGGGGTAGCAAGAGAGCTGTGTGACGGAGGGCACCTCTGAGTGCAGGTGAGGGTGATTTGTGGGGGCACCTCAGGCTGCAGTAAGGGGTGGGGTGTCCAGGGAGCCCCTCAGGCTGCAGCTGGGGGTGATGTCAGGGATCCGCACCGCGGGTGTCATTAGGAGGCTGCATGACTGGTTTGCTTAAGCTCAGTGCAGCAGCGGCACATGGCACTGTGGTGTCAGAGGCATCTCAGGCTGCAGTAGGATGCGGTGTGCCGCAGAGGGCACACCCAATGGCGTAACAAAGGCCCCCGCAGCCTCTGCGGGGTGAGGCCGAGCTACAGGGGCTCCCCTCAGCATAGCACACTGTTCACGCAGAGGAAGCCCCTGACTTGGGTGGGGGGGGGGGACTCCAGTTACTTTGCAGCCCCCCCCCCCCCCCCTCAAGTTTCTTTACACCACTAGGCACCCCAGGGAGTGGAACGGGCTGCATGCCAGGCTCACATGGGCATGGAGCCGTGGGCGCCATGCCGGCTTACAAAGACGCCGCACCAGGCAGCATTGTGTGGCCTCTCTCAAGGGCGTCACTTACTGAAACTGGTCGAGATACAACCGGATGTCTCTGTGGGGCTGAGTGCAAGCTGTATTCTGTTCCCAGTGATTGGGGGTGAGGTCACCTAATGGGGTTTCTTACAGAGGTGTGCAGGGGACAGGTGCAGTCACACGCAGCTGGAACACCTGCATTTGCACCAAACCAGACTGAGTTACTGTGAAGTCCATCAGAGCTCGTGTATGCGAGAACTGTTCAATAACACCTACCGCGCGCTGTGTGTGTGTGTGTGTGTGTGTGTGTGTGTGTACACACACATAAACATACAAGCATTGGCAAAGCCAGTAGGGCTTGTGTTTGCTACCATCCTTTAATAGGCCCAAATCTGACTGGGGTGAATGTTTGGTTTGGTTTCAGCATTCTTTCCATCATCTGTTATTTTTGCATTCATTGCCTTAAGTGGGAAGGATATGCCCAGCTGTGGGTCCCGCGCTCCCTGTAACCACCAGATTAAAAGTAGCCTGATGATGAGGGGTGATAGCCCAAAACCGGTCCTTGGATGCTAGTTTACCAGTCCGGGGAGACCTGTCCTGGCAGTTCAGGCTGAACTGTTCCCATGTAGAGCAGGGTCAAGGCTGATTTCCACATGACAGAGTCCAAACTGGAATGGCGTGATGAGCACAAAAAAAAAGGATTTAGGCCCAGATCTGTGACGAGGGGGGTGGGCTGAATGTTTGACATTGTTCAGCATTCCGTCCATCATCTGTTCTTTTTGCATTTTAACTTTGACAGTGCTTGATTTGTCATTTCTTTGATAAACATTTTTGGTCTTAGGAGCTGCATGGCCTTCACCAGTGTATTAAAAATATTTTTTTTTCTTGTCATAGTATTTCCTGGAGTGCGGAGTGAGCTACTTTGTGTGCAGATTTGCTGTTGTTATTGAAGGGAATGCCATCACTTGTTGAAGGTAGAGAAGTGGGTTGACCCTTTGACCTATGCTGCATAAAATGTGAATGTCACAACAGCAGACCAGTGAATTGCAATTGTATGTATGTAGTACTTACTACCCCTGACGAGTGTTGAATCGCTTTTCAGGGAGTAGCACGCTACTCTGGAACCCAAAGATGAATTAAAAGGGCGAAAATATAAGAAAGGATTATCTGGGAGTTCATAGCAGTGAAGGAGCTTTAGGATGAATCAGAGTGGGTGTAGGGAATATTTTGGAAGCGTAATAGGATGCGTGGTAGAGTGGTGGTTTGCTGAGATTTGGGGAAATTAGCTAACTTTTTATTTGCTGTGGGAGGGAAATATATAAGTATCTAGATATGTAACCACTCATAAGAGGTATACATACATAGATATTTTCACAATACACATATGGAAAATAATCAGGCGGTGTAAAATTCTTATAAAGCCCTATATGTACATGAATGGATACATATTTCCAATTTTGCTGTAAATTAAGGTTTATTTTATCTATTGGGTTTAAGTCGAGGGCTCTGACATGTTGTAATCGATCTGTGGGCTTTTAACGACACCATCACTCATTCATGGGCTTGCCTTTAAAAAAAAAAAAAAACTTTTATCATTGGTAAATGCTTTACATTTGTCCTTCCTTGGGGCAGTTTTGTTACTGCCTTGGCCATCGACCCTTTTACATGGATAATGGACTGCAAGCAAACTTTTTTTGCTTTTTGTGTTTCTCCCTGCATTCTCAGGGCAGCCTGGCACTTGGAATTGGCTTGCTTATCTCAACTATTTTACTTTTCATTTTCAATTTATGTGGCAAGAAAAGTCCAGTTAGGAATTTACAGCACTAATAGCTCTAACTTGAGCAAATGTGAGACCAGTTGCATTGCAAATGCTTGTTATTTTTACAAGATGGCTGCAAGACTGTGATAGTCACTAAAGGCTCGTTTTTTATTTGTCCCCTAATATTTCAGTAGTGAATGACTAGGGCTAGCTGAAAGCATCTATAAGTATTGTATATCAATATTTTTAGTATAATTAAAAGGTCAAGCCTAAAAAAAGAGGCCTGGGGAGACGACATGGTTTCTCTAGGTGGTGCACTGATGGGCCACAAACTTAGGGGTCATTTTGAGTTTGGCTAATGAAGGCACCTCTGAAACTTAGAGGTTCAGAGTCACTTCAAAACTCCTGGTTCCTTGCACAGTGAAATGTTGTTGAGCTGTGAGTTGCTTGTTCACAGAGCCACCCACAGAATAGCTGCCAAGTTTCCCAGGTCCATTCATGTTGTGCTGCTCCAGTCCAGGTTTTTCCATATGAATAGAGAGACTAGTGCTTCTGTTTTATAATTAAATAAACAAGACTACAAGTATCAGAATTCAAAGAAAAATATGGCCTGCAGCTGCACATCACAGAAGGACCTGAGAAACTTGGCAGGGCTGCAGCTGTCAAACAAAGGTGGGTGGTGCCTGTCTGTCACAGCCAGTGGCTAGCTTGCATGCTGAGACCTGACTCATTTAGGTTAGTTCTCCTGATGCATAATATAGCTACCTGGGTTTGTGCTGCTGGGGAGAGGGGTCTCTAGCAGTAAAAACAGTAGCTCATCACACAGTGAGAACCCCCCAAACAGCCCCGCCTCCAACCCACGCCACTATCATTTTGCGTTTTTTTTTGTTTGGGGCTTTGTTTGTGGAAAATAACATTGAACACCGGTCATGCCGTTCCAGTATGCCACTTGTGTTTAGGTCTCATCATTGGATCATTGTTTGCGACATGCAGTCCGCGCAGGACACAGTCATATGCAGCAGTCAGCACTTCCTGTTTGTAAAGGAATTACCATATCTTGCTCCTAATTGTGGAAACCTCAACCACATCTGAGCAGCAGAGGCTAACAAATTCTAGGCTCGGCCAAGTTCTGCCTTCTTATTGGCTGGTGTGGTGACAATGAAAACTGTCAGAACTTCATCTTTACAAAGTCCCGACTTTTTAGCACTCAAGGTTTTGCATGTAGTGTCCTGTAAGCCCATATCTCTGGCTGATGAGAGGAACTACAACAACCGTACTTTGCATGCTGGGAGAATAGGCCTCTCTGTGTCACAACAGACATCGGGTCCAAGTGGTAACTCCGCTCTCACATACGTAGATTAATTCCAGGTGCTTAGAGTGAATGTGATGTCATCAAAAGTAGCAGGAAGCAAAGAAAGAATTTTAAAAAGCGTACTAAAAGTACTTCGAAACCTGAAGGACACGCTGCCCTTGGTAAAAGTGAAGACCACGTGGTGCCATCCGGTGTGTTGTGGAGGAAGTCCTCAGAGGGCAGTGACGGTGTCAACAGACATCTGGGCTGTGAGAAGGCCCAGCATTAGTGTCCATTTCACATATCGTGGCGGAGCTCTTGTCCCCTTTGTTCAGCTTTAAGTCCCTTCACCCCTTGAGGCCGGAAATCTCTGAGGGAGCCATGAGTCTCACAGCTTCACTAGTGTAAGAAAGGTTTGACCACAACTGGTCGCTCTCTGTATGAATTTCTTAATTGTGCAGCTGTTTACCTGTTTTTATTATTCATTAAAAATACACAGCATTAGAGGAGGTAACACATGCTATTGGCTGTTTGGTATAGCATTTCATACCCCCACCCCTCCCCAAGGAGTGCATGCATTGCAATGCATGGAGCACTGTTCTACATATCAAAGGTACATCAACTCTTCAGGCTTTATCTTCTTTTCACAGTAGATTTGTCAATTTGTTTAAAACAAAAAAACAATTGGTTTTGTTTCGTTTTTAGGTCAATCCTAGACAGTGCGCATGCTCTGTCTTTAAGACATACTGTGTTCACTGTAGGGGCTTTGAGCACACCCCTCGCTTTTAATTTGTTCCTTGTAGTGCCCCTCGTAAAATCTTTCTTTTCTATGTTCCCTTTGTTCTTTTTGTCCCACCTTTTGGTTCTTTGTTTCCACCCTGGAGACAGACCCCGTTACATGGATCAGTTCACTTTTGACAATTTTTAGGTTGGTTTGGTGCACTACTTTTTTTGTTTTGATTAAGCTTGCGGTACCTTCCCCCCTACCACCTCCGCCCATCGCTGCATTTCCTGCTCTTGTTGGCACCCGTTGCTGCTCATAGTTCATTTAATTTCTTAAAGAGCAGGCAGCGTGTGTGGCATGTTTGAATTGCACAAACTTTTGTTTATTTGCATGATTTGGGATGCCGTGCAGCTTTTATCAGCACAGCACCTGCTTCAGGAATGCTGCGGTTCAGGTCATGGTCTTCTTTCCTCACGGGCATGGTTATGTGCGTGCTGATATCTTGTATGGAATTCAGGGTTGTTTAGTACTCTGATAACTTTCAGCTGATATTAGGCATTTCTTGAAAGGGGTTAATATTTGTGGTATTCTTAGAATGCAAAACTTAGTACTTCTTGTCTTTCCAGCCCAGTAATCCAAATGACCAATTTCAGCATAGACTGCTGAAGGGTTAATGCTTTGCTTGTATCTTTATTTGTATACCCTACAGCGCTACTGAGCCGAGTTAGCTGTTCATCCCCTGGGGGGGCTTTGAAGAGAACATTTATGAAACCTGTCTGAACTCCTTCTTTAAAGGACGTGGTGTGCGTTCTGCTGAATTTGCAGCATTTTTATACACCTAGCATGGCCATCCATTGAAGTACGCAAATCGTCTTGGACGACTGCGTACACGCCCACTTTTACTGGTGACACCTTAGTGATGCCGGCAAACAAGGGCTCAGGGCAGAAGTGGACTATTGAAAGCAGTAGTTGCTGATGTTTTTTTTTTCCAATCTTCTTTATGATCACCATGAGGATGTCTCCTAATCTTATGCTCCTGTTCTCCTCATTGTTTTAAAAAAAAAAAAAAAAAATTATATTTGCCGTTTTTAGGGTTGAGTGTGGAAAGCGGTCTGTCACGGTTATCTGTCGACAGGCTTGTAACCACGCCCATCACTTTGGTTCGTGGGCTTGCTTTTTAAAATTTGCCTGATTTAGTGAAAGGCATGCATACGTCATGCCTTTTCCGGTGTTTAGCCCTCCTCGAGCGCACCGGCCAACTACTAAAAACATACGAGGCTCTTTGTTTTCCGTATGGTTCTGAACTACTTTTTCTCAGTTTCGTAGGTAACGCAATCTCGCTGGGCAGTAGGCATGTGCTTTGCATGACATCGATCCTGTTACATAGATAATTGCACTTTTGTTGATACGTTGCACTGCGAGTTAACTTCTATTTCCTTTTGTGTGTTCGCGGGCCATTAGCTCGCTTATGTGAAACTGTTTATCTTTTCAATTTGTTTGTGGCAAGAAAGGTCCGGTTAGGAGTTTACAATGCTAATAGCTCTAACTCTAGCAAATGTGAGGCCCATTGCATTGTAAATGCTTGTTATATAGTGCGAACTTGGCCCATGGGCACTAAGTCGCTTTAGAAGAGCACCACATCACAGTAATGCTCTTTTTGCAGAACGTAGGGGGGTTCAAGTGCCGGCACAGCCCGAGACATTCCGGGTGTTGCGCCCACTCCAAACGCACAAGAGTGTTTAGGCCTCTTGTCTGTCACAACCTTGCACAGCAGGCCGACGCAGTTCTTTCTCACAAAATGAGGAGGATATTTTTGAAGTGCAGAATGTGTCCTCATCTGCTTGCTACTCTTGTCGCCCCTTCCTGTTTCACTCAATTCTCACACCTCCTTAGTCTCCGCCCTCCTCCCATTCTCCACCATTCCATTTGTCTCCTTTTCACTCCCCTGTCTGACACACCCATTGTCGTGCCTTCCTTCACTTTCTCCCTCTCTTCCTCTCCCTACTTTAGTCTTCCCCCCCGTCCTTCACTCATTCATTCACAATCCGTCCCCGGTCCTTCCCCTCCTCCTTTCACTCATTCCATTCTTACCCCACCTTCATTCACAGTCCATTCCCTTTCTTCTTTCACTCTGTCCCTCAATACTTCACCCTCCTCCCCCACCCTTCCATCATCGATTTGTTCTTTCTTCCTCTCGCCTCCTTCTCTTTGTCTCCTTCTTTCCTCTCACATTGGCACCTTGTGATGCCCCCACTGCCTCTCACACCTGTTATTTTCTTTTCTACTCTTGCCTCTGTTCTCATCTCCTCCAGCCCTTTACCTTTTCGCTATCTCGCCCCTCACGATTCTCCTGCCCTCTCCTCTGTTCTCTTCATCTATTGTTCTTCCTCCGCTCTCCCTTCTCCGTGCCAGGGGGTGGTGTTCAGAGCTGTGTCGTCTTCGTTGCCGTACCTGGCCGCTCCTCTCACCTTCTCAGGTAATATAAGGATTTTTATTCTGTCTTTATTTCCAGAGCATCTTTTGCTGCGCGACTCCACGTCTGTGGCATGCACGCGGTCCTAGGTGCGGCCTGAGCAAGATGTGCACTGCACACCCTGTGCAAAATGAATGCAGTTACGGCAGGGGTCTTCAAACTGGGGGGGTGGGCCCCCCATGGGTCCCTCAAGTGATCCCGGGGGGGGGGGGAGGGGTGGCTCCAGGCTCTGGCCAAAAAGATTATGCAGATAATAGTGCTTTGTTTAAAACAGAAACATGTTTATTGCATTTGTAAAAAGGTAACAGAACTTAACTGCAATGTTTAAATAAGTCTAGACTTACTTAAACATTGTCCGCTTAATAGAATAGTTATGAAAAATTATGAGGGTGGCCCGATCTTTTTTTTTTTTCCCCCACTTGGGGGCGCGGCATTAGCAAGTTTGAAAACCACTGAGTTAGGGTTTCAGTACCATCCATCCCAAGGTGAAATGTGTTAAACAATTCACAAACATTAGATGTTGTAGCACCAGGATAATGTGCTGGTAAATATCTATAAGGTCCCAAAGGTGAGACCTATTGGCTATGCCAATGCTCGTTTTTCCTGCTGTATTCATTGCTGAAAACTAAATCCGGAACTATTGGTTTTGTCAGTGCTTGCTTTTTTCTGTGTATATTTCAAAGCCTGATGAAACAGCCAAGAGGCGCAACTCCGTGGCTTCATTGAAACACGGAAATAAATACATTACTGTGTAACCAGAATAGGTGTTTCTTTTCCAAGGTGAGTAATGTGGCCTTATTATGGCCAAACGTTTTCGACCAAAAAAATAATTTAAAAGACCGTCTTTAAATGGTGGGCAATCCTATTCAGCCAGTTTTTTTACTCTAAAACATCTAATAATTTGTCAGAACACATTAAGAGGGTCATTCACACCACTGATATCCTTCATTTATGAAAAGAGAAAAAAAAGAGAGAAAAACGTCTGTGATGTTAAATTTACTGACCTCTTGTGTAATGAAAACAGCAAAGTCGGTTCTCCCTGTTATTCAGAAAATATAGCTGCTGTTACCCAGCTTTGTGTTTATATTTTATTAGCCTGTAAAAGGTGAAAGACTGAGCCCCTACAGCAGGAGTTCAACCCGCTGAACTATGTTATGTTCTTCTGGAGGCAGGAGTGTGTGTTGTATTCCCTCTTTGTTTAACACCGCGGCCATCAGACCGTCCTGCTGCTTACCCTGTACACACTTGGCTTTCGCTCCTTTCCCTTTAAACCATTGGCTTTTTCCAGCCAGGCTCTTTCAGCCATTGGCTTGAGACTGTCAGTCATGTCTTGGCTCATCCCAACGAGGTATCCAACTGTCTGCTATTGGCTGTTTCAGAGTATCCTTCCACCACCACTTGGCGAACAGCACTAGGGACTACTTTACAACTAAAGCCCTCTATCTGCTCCTGCTGGCTCTCTCCTGTGTGTCTTGCTGTAATGTGCCAGCACTGCACGCGTTAGCAGATTACACCCGGTCTGTTGTGTGTCTTGCTGTAATGTGCCAGCACTGCACGCGTTAGCAGATTACACCCGGCCTGTTGTGTGTCTTGCTGTAATGTGCCAGCACTGCACGCGTTAGCAGATTACACCCGGCCTGTTGTGTGTCTTGCTGTAATGTGCCAGCACTGCACGCGTTAGCAGATTACACCCGGCCCATTGTGTGTTTTGCTGCATGCGATAGCAGATTATACCCGGCCCATCGTGTGTCTTGCTATAGTGTTAGCAGATTACAACCCGGCCTTTTGTGTGTCTTGTTGTAATGTGACAGCACTGCACGCGTTAGCAGATTATACCTGGCCTATTGTCTGTCTTGCTACATGTGTTAGCAGATTATATCTGGCTGTTGTGTGTTTTGTTGTAATGTGACAGCACTGCACGCGTTAGCAGATTATACCTGGCCTATTGTCTGTCTTGCTACATGTGTTAGCAGATTATATCTGGCTGTTGTGTGTCTTGCTGTAATGTGCCAGTACTGCATGTTAGCATATTACACCCGGCCTGTTGTGTCTTGCAGTAATGTGCCTGCACTGCATGTTAGCATATTACACCCGGCCTGTTGTGTGTCTTGCTGTAGTGTTAGCAGATTACACCTGGCCTGTTGTGTGTCTTGCTGTAATGTTAGCAAATTACACCCGGCCTGTTGTGTGTCTTGCTGCAGTTGACTTTGCCAGTGCTTGTCCTGTGTTTGGGTACCGCAGGAAGCACTGGGTATGCCCAGCACCCTCCTTCCCAGGCCGTGCTGACCTGCACGTGAACACCAGGCGCTTGAGCGGGTGCCATGGCCGCTTCATCCCCCTGGGTGCAGGCGGGCTGTCCCATTGTAGGCACTGGCCGGTGCAAGGTGCCCACTCTCCACTTCTGCTGCCCACAGCTGCCACCTGGCAGGGTGTCCACGAGCCGTGAGAGGTGCCCGTCGGTGGCTGGGAGCGAGGCGCTGCGGCCAGGAGGGCACCTGGAGATGCAGGGACGTGGCGGCCTTTGGAGATGCTAATGGGACATGCACAGCCGCTTCAGCCTGCCGACCCCGAGTGTGTGAATGAGAACCACAATGGGGGCTCATACTCTGAATATGCCCTTGGTATTTACTCCTTCCGTTAAGCCTCTTTAAATGTCCACTCGCGGTCTCAGATCAGGGAACTGTGGCACATTTGCCCAAGAGCCTGAAACTCAGGATCCGGCGGAGGGGCATCTTTTAAGCGGCCTGGTTTAGAGGAGAGGAATATGAAATTAAAAACTTGAATATGAACTCGCCTGCTCATCAGTGGTATTCTTATTATCGGCCTCGGAAAGATGAAAGTCAAAATCAGCCCTGGAGTGTTGACACGTGATCTGCATGTGCCGTCCCGCCTCTTGTGACTGGTGCTTTAGCCCGCTGCGCTATCTTACTGACCTACGAGAACTGCTACCTCAGACGTTCGGGGCCAGATGTACATTCCAGGGTCTCTGTTTTACAGCTCAATTATTTGGATTAAAAAAATACACCGTGGAACATTACAGGTTAGTCAGCTGTCCTTCTTAAAGATGAGACTTGTAGGGCTTTGGCTGAGATTACGGAAAGCCAGGGTTGAAAAGGGTGTTGGGAGCGGAATGGGTTGTGATTGGGAGGATGGGGGTGGGGGGTGGGGGGTCGGGAGAGGAGAGTTGAAACCAGTGGGAGGTTGGGCTGAGAATAAGTGCACGGTGAGTAATTTTCCGAGAAATGTGCGTGCTATATTCATAGCAGAGGGCAGGTCTTCCCATACGCTGAGAAACCTCTCCTCCCCCCAAACCCACTTCAAGGTGGGGGTGGGCGCACTACTGGTATTTTAAACATCTGTGTACCGGTGAATACTCTGCCCTTTTATGCACACTGTGTGTGTGTTTTTTTTTTTTTGCACCTTTCCCTAATGCAGCGTCAGAGTTTCAGTGAGCTACAATATCAGAGTTTTAAATGTTAAAAAAACATTCTGTCTCACTGCAGGCAGTGCAGTAGCACTGATGTCTGTATGGACGTGGGAGTTGGGGGCATATGTTCTAAACAGTGAAGGATCTTTTGGGGTGAGCAGATGGTCTTTCCAAGAAAAGGGCATCGATTTCATATCATCTCCCCTCACTCCCCGCACCTGCCATATTGCTGATGAAACAGCTGGTCTGGGGCATGTCGAGGCTGGGGGTTTGCGCTTCTCCTTTCCAGCCTGTGGCAATTCCCCGCGGAGGGCAGGCGGCGGCCGCAACATGTCGACAGCTTTTGCGCGTGCACTGGATTTTTTTTTTTTTTTTTTTTTTTTTTTTTGCTATTTCAAGTTTTCGGGCCCTGGACTGTTTTGCAGACTGCACCGCAGGAGACCAAAAATATCTCCCGCAGGAACATGTTTTCCCAGAACCACACGTTTTTTATTTTTTTTCATCAGTCCGTACTGGCGACAAACCTAACAGAGAAATGTTCGTCGAATGAAAACTAAAGCGTCCTAGGCATAGAAGAAAACACAATAGAGATACAAAAATAAACAGCAGAGAAACTTAAAGGATAATATAATCTTTGGTCTGTTGTGAAGTCTACAATACCCAGAGGGTGGTGTTAACTTCCCATTTGTTGGTCCAGGAGACAGAACTGAGTTTTCCCTAATTGTTCACATTGTGTGATCCTGGTCAAATCATTTTACCTCTCTAGACTGTTTCTTGTCGACAAAATGTTAATGTATTTCGAAGGCACCAAATGGTGTATCAAGAGTTGTGCAGATGACTTACGCTGCAGTTTGTATAGTGGTTTTTGCACTGTGTTGGGTCGGATATGGCCTCTCCATGATGTACAGTACTGTCCGCGGCTTTACCCAGACAGCATATGTATATTGTCCTCTCCTAAATGGAGAGGGGCATCTCCAGGCACAATATTTTATTAAAATAACTAAAAGAATTGGTTTCTTTGGAATTACCAGGGCCTTCCTGATACATTGGGACGTAAAGGACCCTGACTGCTGCTGCAGTAAGATAGATGGAAGGAGGCGCAGGGAGAGGCCTGCAGGAACTGTTAAAGAAAGGCGTCCTTTGAAGGGGAACACATTCTTGATTCTTCTTGCTTGCACACAAACGAGAGGCCATCTTTAAATGGTTTTTGTTATATTTAATTAAAAAAAATCAAGATGGCCACCTTTGTGTGAATGCTTGCACATTTGTGGCCATCTTTTTTGTCACTCTTTAACATTAATTTACATTTCAAGATGCACAACGTGTTTCCTTCCTGGTAAGGTATTGTAATAGTAAGGTGTACCGAGAGAAACAAGCATTGGCAAAAAACAGACCAGCAGCTCTGCAGCCAAATCCAAACCTATGTTAGCCAGTGTTTTTTGTATTCTTGCGTTTCCATAGATTCAATTTCCACTTGCAGTGGGCTAGAAAAGCAGACACTAATTCCACATCGGTTATTCCCATCCCTTGAGAAGGTCATAGGCCGTTTGCGAGGATTATGTAAGGGCTGTTCTCAATGGCTACCAGTAGTCAATGAGAATTGTTGTAGCACAGGTTTCAGTTGTGATTGGTGGAAAGTGTCTTGGCAGTGGTATTGGAGGAACAGTGGAAGGATTCTTAGTCTCATGGTGGTGTCGGAGCACACCGAGGGTGCTGTCTGTGTGAGAGCGAATAAATATCAGTGGGGAGCAAATATTGTGCGGAGAGAGCTTTTGAGCCATAAAAGATTTTAGTAGCTTATGAGGAATACATGATGCATGCTTGAAGGAATTCTGAATTTTAGTTGCTGTGATTGCTGACTGTTATAGTTAACAATTGTGGAAGCAGAAACCCATCTGGGTGTTGTATGGACAGTCGAGGATATTGCTGCCAGTGGGGCTGGTGAATAGAAGGGATCTGCGGACCACCAGATGTACTCAGGCCATTGACTACCGACTAGGGCAGGCACTGCTGCGCAAGAGATGGGCTGGGGTCTTGGTGAGCTCTAGGGTTTTGTTTATAGCTGGGTTTGACTAGCCTGGAATCGACTGAGAGGATCAGAATTGATCAAACAGTGGATTGCAGGCTTTGTTTAGGATCATGTTGAAATCGCTGGTGGTCGTGAGTGGGCCAGAAGGTCGAGGCCTTCACACAAGGTACAGTCAGGGCCACTGCCATTATTCTGCAGCTGCAGTTTTGCGCAGGCTCTAGTGTCACCCAGTGGTCAGTCACGGTATCGCTTTCAGAAACATTGCCCACTCTCTATGCCTGCCACTGCTAGTTCAGCAGCGTCGCCTAGTGGATGGTCAGTTTGGCTTTGGGTGACACTGTTTCTTTACTCCTTACATGGCCTGGTGGCGTATGTAGGTGTTTGTCTCAGATTGGAAGGCACCGTGCCACACTGTGGTGGTATGACACGTGCAAGCCCTTGTGTGCATGCACAGCAGCGCCTAAGGGATGCAGCCTCGGGGTTCATCCGGGAAGGAAGCCTAGAGGTCTTTAGTCCAGAGGATGCCCGGCGCCTGCAGCCTGGTCTCTATGAATCCACAGCCCTGCGAGCGGGTGGGCCGTCGGTGGACTGTGAAATGGAAGATGGAGAAAATTGTATATAATTAGGGAGTTCTGTGAAAATCCAGTCTTCCCATGGAGCAGGTTGCTGAAGTCCTAATGCAGCCTCGTGAGCGCCCCTGGAGGCAGTACGGTTGGGGGTAGAGTCGGCCACACGGAGCCTTCTAAATGCCGACTAGCCTGGGGCAGAATGTTACAAAGCAGACTGACGCTCCCCAGCCCTGTCACACTCGGAGGGGCACCTTCTTGTTGGGTGATATTTCCTTGTTTCCCCAAAGGATGAGAACTGCCCTAAGTGCAGCCCCCCTCAATGGTGAGCGCTTGACCCCGCCCGTCCAAGGGTGGGCGCGGACGGTGCATCAATACACACCCCCGGGGGGCGCCTAGAGGAGGGAGCGCATTGACTCCGCGACCCATGAGCTCATTGCCCACCCCCATTCCCTCCTACATTTACCATTTCATAAATCAGAGCACTGGATTATTCACCCCTAGCTGCTTGGGTTGGGGGGGGGGGGGGGGGGTGAGGGAGAGAGTCTGCTCTCAGACATCAGCCCCAGGGCCATCTGCTCTCTTACTGACTAACACAAGATGGAGCAATCTCCGGAGTTCAGTCTGCCCCCTCCCCTTGTCAGTATCATCGGACCCGATGGAGCGCACCCTCCCCTCGGACATCCGGCCTCTAGCTGCTAACGTAGCTCAGCGGGTTCACTGTCGCCTGTTTGTAATCTGCGGGCCATAGGCCCGACCACTGCCTCAACATCTACCTTTTTTTCAAGTTTCAGGATCCAGGTGATGCGGCGTCGGTGGTACCTCGCATTACTCAAACCTCAAGCGAACATTTAGCTCGCATCGCTCACAGTCGTGACATCTCCCGCCAGACGCCTGGCGTGACATCCGGGGCACCCACCCATGCCATCTCTGGGCAAGTCGCCCACGAATGCATTTATGCATTTGGTCTCCTGTGGCTTCAGTTTAAAGATGAGAAACACCACGGTTGTGGGGAAAGTGATAACGGAGTTGTAATGAACATCTTTTACCACTGCATGCTCCAGTGGGGGTCTTCTGGGGTCTGCATTGGGAGTTTTTGCGCCTAGTTCTGTCGCTGCAACAAGCTCTTAAACCGGCTTCACTCGACTTCCCTGGAGCAAGTGCACGTGACATCCTGCTCCAGATGTTCTCATTGTGGTCCACCCTGATGTCCGTTGCAGGAGATCTTCACAAACCCCCTGACGGGTGGTACTGCACGATGTTGTCTCTTGCTCACAGAGCGCTAGAATGTTTGGGGGTAGGAGTACAGGCGCTACTCCTTTAATCATGGCTGACAACTGTCGCCAGGCCGTGACACCAGTGATGGTTGGTGACAGAAATGAGTCTTGCTCACGCCTCTTCACAATCACTCAAGTGGAGGGACTGTCCATTTGTTGCTCACTCTGGACATCTGTGATGTCATGCCTGGCCCCTTGTTCTGCTTCTGATTGGCCAGTGATTGTCTAGTTTCCAGTTCACAAAATATAATATTTCTGTTGTTCCCCTGAGTAGCTAGTTGACACAGATGAAAGACATTATATTTTAACCTCCTTTTGTTCCCTTCAAAAGTTTGGGGCCAAATTTCAAGTTTGAGCGCCCAGCTGCTGCTGTACTGGATGTAAACTCGCCCCCATTGACTCATCCTGTGTTCACCTTTGGCTTGGAAAAGCTCTGCACACCTGTGTAGAGAAAAGGCTGCCACAGAAGAGGAAACCTCATCTGTCTGTCCTGAAGGGGCGGAGAATATGCCCCAGACTGAGGAAGTCCGTGCTATCGCAGCCTGAAGGAGTAAGGATACACACTGCCTGGCGTGCAGCAGATCTCCCAGGCTTCAGACCACAGTCGCGGTGAGAGCTGCAGGGCGTTGCTGTGAGGAACCGGAGACTGCTGAAGCCAGAACCCTGAGACTCCTGCCTAGTATGACATGCAGTGCTTAATTTGTGCCGGTGTTTGCCATTGGTCGGCATCAACACTTATTATTTATGAGTATCCACCGCATGGTTTTGCTGTGTATTTTTAAGCAAAATTAATTAGTTGGGTATTTCTTTAATATAAAACTTGGACTAAAACCTGTAGTTTAAAGTGACGTGGGTGGTGCCAGCCACATTGGACCCGCGTGAAATACCTTGTTCCCTGGCACTTAATTTTATTACAGATTAATCACTGTTGACCTGCGATTTCCCTCTGTTCTATGCTGGTGCCAGTAAATGGACCAGCGTGCCTTCTCACCGGTCACAAAAAGAACAGATGATGGATGGAATGCTGAACAATTAAAACATTCACCCCCAGTCACAAGATCTGGATTTAATCCATCGGCTTTTTGCCCAAAACTCCACCCTAGTTTGGACCCAGCCATATGCAAATCCGTCTTGACCCTGTTTCCCATGGTACAGTCCAGCCCGAACCACCAAGCCGGGTCCTCCCTGGACCGGAAACCATCTGCTGTTGCACCAATGATTTCCTCTACCCAGCTGCACCCATCGCAGCATAAGGGCCCTTGCACTTTTGCCTCTGTCCCTTCCATCGTGCGAATCATAGCCATGGGTCCCTTGTAGCCGGTGGCAAAGATGCAGAGAGCCTTGTGTCTGGGCTGAACGATGCCTTGCCACCTGCTTTTTCCCATTAGGAGAACTGAGTAAGGTATTACATTTAGTGACTGTAACCGACACTGTTGGACACCGTGCTTTGTATGTGTACTTGAAACTATGTCCTTGTCGTAAATGTGCACGGACATTAGTAGAACGTAGAACTAGATACAGCACTGGTTCCTAACCTGTGCTCCGGGAAGCCTCAGCGGGTCCACGTCTGCTTAATATTATTTAATATTCTAACAGATTAATAATGTGTATATAAATAAAGTGGCTAAATGTACAATTGAAAATCTTAAATGTCAAGGAAATTGAAATTAGATGCTAAAAATCAAATTAGTTTCCTCATCAATTTGTGGGAGCATTGCAGGTGCATCAAACAAAATATGGCATGGGTGACGTGTGGCTTCAGTTAAGTTTATAAAAGCTCCAACCTTCCTATTGAAATTTTTATTAACATTTGTTTTCAAATTAAATAAAACTTTATCATTTGTGTATGTGTTTGAGGAATGGTTGTTTCTGTATTTCATGTGTACTGTTTTGCGGTTCAAATCATGGAGAATGTTTAGGCCACGGTCCCTGGCTTCCAGTAACAAATCAGTGGTGGGGGGGGGGGGACCCCCCATTTCAATATGTATTCCGTGAGACCCCCAGGTTCCAGTAATGATAGTGTGTGTTTGGGGTGGCCCAGAAGTCAAATGTTGAGAACCGCTGAGTTGCAGAGTAACAGCAGTACATAAGAGGGTAGAGATGCTTGCCTTACGATGCCCAGGAGTTACTAAGCATAGTCCCATACGTAAAATCTTTCCTTTTCTCAATAGTACAGGGAGTGCAGAATTATTAGGCAAATGAGTATTTTGACCACATCATCCTCTTTATGCATGTTGTCTTACTCCAAGCTGTATAGGCTCGAAAGCCTACTACCAATTAAGCATATTAGGTGATGTGCATCTCTGTAATGAGAAGGGGTGTGGTCTAATGACATCAACACCCTATATCAGGTGTGCATAATTAGGCAACTTCCTTTCCTTTGGCAAAATGGGTCAAAAGAAGGACTTGACAGGCTCAGAAAAGTCAAAAATAGTGAGATATCTTGCAGAGGGATGCAGCACTCTTAAAATTGCAAAGCTTCTGAAGCGTGATCATCGAACAATCAAGCGTTTCATTCAAAATAGTCAACAGGGTCGCAAGAAGCGTGTGGAAAAACCAAGGCGCAAAGTAACTGCCCATGAACTGAGAAAAGTCAAGCGTGCAGATGCCACGATGCCACTTGCCACCAGTTTGGCCATATTTCAGAGCTGCAACATCACTGGAGTGCCCAAAAGCACAAGGTGTGCAATACTCAGAGACATGGCCAAGGTAAGAAAGGCTGAAAGACGACCACCACTGAACAAGACACACAAGCTGAAACCTCAAGACTGGGCCAAGAAATATCTCAAGACTGATTTTTCTAAGGTTTTATGGACTGATGAAATGAGAGTGAGTCTTGATGGGCCAGATGGATGGGCCCGTGGCTGGATTGGTAAAGGGCAGAGAGCTCCAGTCCGACTCAGACGCCAGCAAGGTGGAGGTGGAGTACTGGTTTGGGCTGGTATCATCAAAGATGAGCTTGTGGGGCCTTTTCGGGTTGAGGATGGAGTCAAGCTCAACTCCCAGTCCTACTGCCAGTTCCTGGAAGACACCTTCTTCAAGCAGTGGTACAGGAAGAAGTCTGCATCCTTCAAGAAAAACATGATTTTCATGCAGGACAATGCTCCATCACACGCGTCCAAGTACTCCACAGCGTGGCTGGCAAGAAAGGGTATAAAAGAAGGAAATCTAATGACATGGCCTTCTTGTTCACCTGATCTGAACCCCATTGAGAACCTGTGGTCCATCATCAAACGTGAGATTTACAAGGAGGGAAAACAGTACACCTCTCTGAACAGTGTCTGGGAGGCTGTGGTTGCTGCTGCTGCACGCAATGTTGATGGTGAACAGATCAAAACACTGACAGAATCCATGGATGGCAGGCTTTTGAGTGTCCTTGCAAAGAAAGGTGGCTATATTGGTCACTGATTTGTTTTTCTTTTGTTTTTGAATGTCAGAAATTTATATTTGTGAATGTTGAGATGTTATATTGGTTTCACTGGTAATAATAAATAATTGAAATGGGTATATATTTTTTTATGTTAAGTTGCCTAATAATTATGCACAGTAATAGTCACCTGCACACACAGATATCCCCCTAACATAGCTAAAACTAAAAACAAACTAAAAACTACTTCCAAAAATATTCAGCTTTGATATTAATGAGTTTTTTGGGTTCATTGAGACCATGGTTGTTGTTCAATAATAAAATTAATCCTCAAAAATACAACTTGCCTAATAATTCTGCACTCCCTGTATACCATTGCTTGACTAACACCTCTAGGACATTGTTTATTGGGTGTCATCGGGACGCTGTCACTGATTCCTGAAAGTCCAAGCCTAAGGAGAAGTACTCGAGATTGCCTGAGCTTAGAGCTGTAGATGGCCTCTGCCACAAGGTATGGTCTTCCAGTCCCAGGGTCCTTAAGAGATGGCCTGGAGCATTCTACCTATTTCTGGAGACCACATCAGGATTATTGTGCCCAGTTCTGGGGTCTACGAAGGAGTGTTGTGCTTAATTCAGAGGTCTCATCTGTCTCCAGTTAGGGAGACTGTGTCTAAACTATAGTGCTTAGATGTGAAGGCTACAACTAGAGTGTTGGGCCCAGCTCTGAAGATGGTGGTATTGTGCCCATTGCTGAAGGCATAAGCTTCATTTGGGGGTAGGGGAGGAGGTTGTGAGGAATGTAGTGCCCAGTTTTGGAATCTAAATCTGTAGTAATGTGTCCAGAGCCTAGAGGCGCAGTTAACAAGGGAACCCAAGTTTTGCTGGTGCCCATCCGTAAGTCCATGTACAAGTAACACTGCTCCCACAGTTGAATAAAATAAAGTTAACACAAATGGACCAAATGGTTATTTTAATCCTTAGGTATAATAAAACCCATATAAAGAACTTTTATTTAAAAAAAATAACTTTTACTTTGTGATGGTGCCGTCGTTGTGTAGTGAGAAATGGACTCGGTGCTCTCATCAAAGTGATGCACATGTGAACAAATTCAGTGATCAGAGTTATGTAAAG
The DNA here is from genome assembly GCF_031143425.1 of Pleurodeles waltl. NCBI lineage: Eukaryota > Metazoa > Chordata > Amphibia > Caudata > Salamandridae > Pleurodeles > Pleurodeles waltl. Next base: position 1,149,497,172 of record NC_090448.1, read on the forward strand.
ATCTTAGAGGCTATGCTTCAGGGAAGGAACAAACACAGAAGAGTAAGAGGAAGGCAAACCATTGACAAGAATGTGAGTGACCGGAAACCCAACCAGTGGTAAGCAGTGGGCGGGCTATAGGCCCACTAAGTTCACAGTAAGTCTTTGGCAGCCAGACATCCATCGCTGTCGCGTAGGAGGCCAGAGGCTACTTTGGGCGAACGGTCCCTGAAGGCGTTGGCCTCAAACCGCTGTACTGACAATCGGAGAACCAGAAGTGTAGCAGGACTGTGTGCAAACTGCAAAAGCGCCATCTTGTACTCCCTTTTGCTGTACCGAGTTTACGCCGATATTATCGGTTATCGATAGTCGCAGTGTCACCCTTGCCTTGGCATGGCTTGCTCTCTGTTTATCAACTCTAAAGCGCTACTGTGTGCCTTGACGCAATGTTTACAAACGAGGTGGTCTCCGGGTGGGGTACTGTGGGGTTCACCCAGTCACTCCATGTAATCTGGCTTTATTTTATTGTCTTTTGGTGTGGGAGGCTGCAGTTTGTGTTGGAGGTCGAAGGTCAGCCAGCCCTCTCACCCATTTGACCCCTGCCTCTCGGGGGTTGATGGATGGATGGATCTGGGGTAGAGCGGAGATGGAGTTTGTTGTGCATATTGAGGGAAATGACAGTGCCGGGGGTAAAGGTCACGCACTAAAGAAGAGGCAGCGCTGGGAGTGAAAAAACACACAGGGCAAGGATGGGCGCCATCTTTAAACCTCCAGTGCCCTTCAAAAGAAAGATTCTCCCCCCGCCCCCCCCCAACCCAACCCAACCCCAAAACCCCGATTTATCATGTCTTCAATAAATGAGTATCCTGGTAACTCACTCTGACACAGTTTAAGCATACAAAAGTCAAAATGTCATTCTTGAAGAAAAGCAAACAATAAACATAAGCACAGGGGAGGTAGAAAACTATTTGTAGGATAAGATCACTGTCTCCCATGATTTAATAAGTGGTAAGGAGGGGACCGGTCAGCACCTCAGTAACCCCACTGATATCACTTGGTAGAACAGAGAAGACGGACTCTGCAAAGAGGCTTCAGTGGGACTCGTGGGGATTACAGCAATGCTACAGACACAAAGTTCCTTTTTTATTTTTATTTAGAGCTTTCTTGTTTTAACTAGTGATTTATAAAACAAGCATTTGCAATGCAATACCTCTCGCATTTACTCGAGTTGGAGCAATTGGCATTGTAAATGCATAACTGGACTTTTTTGCCACATTAATTGGTCAACCATGCCAACTATTTTGGTCCTTTCTGCCACATAATTCCACTGGCCCTGCATACTAAAGCGCTAGTAGGCCTACTGGATTATTTTTTTAAACAAGGCCCTGAAAGAAAGCTGCTCCGAGGTGCAAAATATATTTACATGTCAGTTGGTGCATGTGACATTGCCTGAGGGGGCAATGAATAAATAGTTGTACTCCAAGAATGTGTGCTTACCACTGTCCCTTTACTGCAGTCTGGGGAGTCAGAAAAAAAAATGTCCATGATTTTTCACACGCTTGAGGAGAGCGATCTCAAATGTTATTAATTATCCTCAGTCAGTCTTGAACTGAAACATTAGTTATAAAATATTGACCATTGTACAGCATAATCAACTGGAAGCTCTCTTCTAGGTTTGTTTTATAAATACACGCACACACAGCTCAAGTTTCAGACTCAAATGTGTGTAGTTCATGTAGTCAGGTTTCTGCTAAGTATTCACAGCTTGTATCCCATTCTTAAAATAAAACTACAAGTCCCAGGATGCAAAGCAGAAACAAACTAAATGGGCGAATCACGTTTGAGCTAGGGAGCTGGACAACTCTACAAATACTACTCCAAAGGCTGGCTTACAACTTTACAGTACTACAGTTGGAATGCCTTCTCGAATAGTAGTGTATCACAGTAAAAACACGGCAAAGCCAAGATTTCAGCACCTTCCCTGACTGTTCTCATCATGTACTCCAGCTACAGCTCATGAGATGAGTTTGCTGCCTGCAATGGGTTAGGAAGGGGACGCACTGCACGCATTTCAAAGGTATTTATTAAGGAGTTCAGTAAAGTTGTAATATTGCACTCAAACAAATTAACTCAGTATTCCTGGAGGAATCTCAAACATCTTCAGAGCAGAACATAGCTTCAAAGTGCTATGCAGTAACACCGCTGCTGAGTATAAATGTTAAAGCACTAAATACTGAGGCAACGTAATTTTAAAACTGTATCAAGCCTATGTTTCATGTCCAGCCACTCCAGCTCACTGTTTCAGCTGTTTTTTTTTTTTTTTCCATTTGTGTTGTTTTTCTGTTTAGAGTGCATCCAATGTAAACATTTCGAAATAACTCTGGGAAGTAATGTTCTTTATGGAGAGAGAATGTAGTTTTGTCTAGTGGAAGCTTAGACTCACTATAGGGTAGAGCAGAGGGTTAATGTGCCTGCTGCAAAGAACGTGTGCTAGGCAAATCTCAAAGTGCATATAATGTAAAAATGTCAAAATAACTCTGGTGATTTATGTTCTTTCTGTAGAGTGAACATACTTTTGTCTAGTGGAAGCTTGGAGTCCTAAGAGCTCACAGGGTTAATATGCCTGCTGCAAAGAACATAACGTCAAAATAACTGTGGCGATTTATGTTTCTGTAGAGAGAACATTTGTCTAGTGGATGCTTGGAGTGATAAGGTAGCTCAGAGGGTTAATGTGCCTGCTGCAAAGAATGTGTACTAGTCGGATCAGAGTGGATATAATGTAAAAGTGTCAATTACTCTGGCGATCAATCTTTCTGGAGTGAGAAGGTACTTTTGCCTAGTGGAAGCTTTGACTCATTATAAGTTAGTTCAGAGAGTTAATGTTCTTTCTGGGGAATGAACGTACTTTTGTCTAGTGAAAGCATAGCATCATAAGGTAGCACACAGGGTTAATGTGCCTGCTGCAAAGAACGTAGGCTAATAAAGTGCATGTAATGTAAAAAATATCCAAATATCTCTGGCGATTAAAGTTTGTACTTAGGGAAGAGGCAAAAGAAATAACTCTAATTAGGTACCCGCGTGAACAATGTCGCAAGCGCGCTGTTCTGCGCTGTGAGCACCAAGACCGTCCTGATCGTGAAGGGGAGAGACAAAGGGAAAAAGTAGTTTGCCCATGTGTAATGTAACTGGCGCTCATGTAAAGCGCTCTAGTACCTTTTGTGTTGAGTTCGTGCTATAGAAAACTGCAAAAAGCCCAGGGCCTGGGCTGATGCCTCGGTCCCATGACCCAACCCCAACAGAGTTAATTGCATCAGGCACAGGGGTCTTGAAGAAAGGGAGCGAGTTTTCAGAGTTGGAGAAAAAGGCGAGAAAGAGGATGGATGGGGCAGAGAGGGTTCGAGCATTTTTACCGCGGCTGGTTTTAGTTCCCTAGTCTGGCCCGGAGTCCAGCAGATAGGGGGTAGGGTTATAGCTCTGTCCTTTCCCCCTGTGTGGTTTCGATGTTAGGCCTGTGAGGGAGGCTGCTGCGGTGGGAATGTGGTGCTGTGATGCAGTTTTGTAATTGTATTTATATAGCGCTTACTACCCCCGAGGAGCAGTCTGCCTATATATTTGGATTTGTTTTCTTTTTTTTTTTTTTTTTTGGATCAATTCTTGATTGCTGCTTTTTGTTGTTATATTTGAAAACTTAATGTACATTAATACAGTATATATGCATTAGAAAATCCAAAGTGTGCAGGTTATATATAGTAATAGTCACGAGTGTATATATAAAGAAGAAATAATCAGTGACAGAAGTAGGTTCTACAACCAATTATTGCTAATCCAATTCAAACGTGATAAATTATTATAATTTTCTATGTCAGTTCAAGTAAATATCTTTCAAGAAAGAACATTAAATTGACAGTATATCCCTTTGACAAATAAGTTTGCAGTTCTAGGAAAGAACCCCCAAATAGAATGAAAATTATGTAATTTAGCATTCAGCTTAAATATTATCTTCTCAATATGTGCTACTTCAAACGTGTTTTAACCATGAGTTAAATGTTGGACAGTCAGGGCTTTATTTGTAAATAAAAACGTGCTGGTGGTCAAAGCTCTCCTCTGACACGCGGCTTCTACAATTGAATGTGTGAACACTGGATACTGCAACAGCGTAATCCTGAAACCATATCGGGGCTCATTAATCGAATTACAGTCACTCCCTGCCCCTTAAGATCACTCTTGAAGGTTTCTGCTTTCTCCCATTGTGACGCTTTAAAAGTCTTTCTGTTCTTCTGTTCTTCCGTCTTTCCCATATGTGCCTCTTGATCGCAGTAAATTCCCGACCCAGACAAATAAGTACCGGCCTCCCCAAAAAACCTGCCGGTGCCCCCCCCCCCCCCCCCCCCCTCCCCCAACCAGCACTGGAGACAATATCTGATTTCCAAAAGCGTAGTGTATTATTTGTGTTTTGCCTGATCTAGAGCTGTAGAAAGCCATTTAAAGTTAAAGGTATGGGTGGAAATAGATGTCTGATGTGCCATATAATAATGATAAACTAGGAGTTAAAAATATGAACATTTTTTTTTATTTATTTTTTAGTAGCTCTGTTTGTGAGCCCTTCCCTGCCTTGGGTTGAAGTGATGCCTCCGGTACCCAGGGATGCCGGGACGCTTCTGTCTTTCATCAACCCGGGGACCTCGTAGGAGCAGGCGGCTGTCTTCGGCCTCGGAAGTCTTGGGTGGGAGGTGGGGGTCTTGGGGTGGGGGAGGGGAGAGCACAGTAGTTGTGGGAAAGGAGGCAGCCCGGTTCTGCGTTTCCTGTTGGCTGCTGGGAACTTGAATGCATCAGACATCTCATCTCTGCTTGCTTTCATGTCACTTCCTGCCTCTTTACCAGCCACCTTCACTCTCGGGGTTTCTTCTCTCACTATGACTTTTCTTTCTCACAAACTTTACTTGTTTCCTTGCTTGTCCTTTGCTCTTGTGTTTTGTTTTATTTCTTTCCTCCTATACTCGCCTCGCCCCATTCTCTTTCGTGATGTCTCGTCCCTTACTCCACCTCTAGTGTTCCCAGTGGCAAACTGTAGCGCAGCACCGCCACCTTGTGTTTAGTCGAGGTGTGGCAGGTACTCTTTCCTCTGCAGAGCTCTGTGCAGTGTCAGTATCAGACTGTCTAGGCCAGTGGTTCCCAACCTATGGTCCGGAGACCCCTGGGAGTCCACGAAGCCTTCTCGGGGGGGTCTGCAAGAGCCTAGAAAATTAAAAAAAAATACTAACCAATATTGACAAATTAGGTCCCCAACTTCCAGTAATGATTCAGGCGGGGGTCCCCGGATTCCCATGATGATTCAGTGGGGGGTCCCTGGGTTCCATTAATGTTAAAGTGGGGGTCCACAGATACCAAAAGGTTGGGAACCACTGGCCTAGACTACAGGGCTTTCAATAGACTACATATCCGTCCGCAGCCCTTTCCTTGATTCCGCATGTACAGATATATCTAGGGTGACCTGATTTTAAAAACCAAAAGCCGGGACATTCCCCAGAAATGGGAGGACTGCAGTCTTATATTGTCCAAGTGCCACAGAATGACAGCGCTCATCAACATATGTATGCAGAACATGTACTAAGAAAATACACAAAATGCATTTATAAACCCTTACAATTAACTCTGCTTTGGGACACACAAAAACATGCCTCACCGTATACAGTTGACCCTCTGTTAAAAAAAAAAAAAAAAAAAAAAAAAGGGAAACGAGCCAAATTTGTTGAAATCGGCTAGACAGCTGGTGAAAACCTGGGACTGACCTGGCAGATCCGGGACACACGGCCCCCCTAGCTACAGCTGTACAGATCATGAGGTGCAAAGGGCGTGTCGTGATGCAAGAGTCTCTGAAGGGACATAACACTTTCAACGTACCAGGACCCTGAACCAAAGCATGTTGCTGGTAACTTAATATACCACTGGAATGTTGATTGTTTCAAACAAGGATGTACTCGGGGCAGCCGCATCAGATAGTCATTCTGCTCCAACATTCCAATGTTTGTCTGTGTCTCCCATTTTAATTTAGAATGTTTATGTTCTAATATCCTTATGGCCATTTGCCTCAGGGTTTGTGTACTTGTTGTTAAAGGGCCCACCCCAGCAGCCTGCAACTACACTGCAGTTTCAGGACCTTTAATACCGGTATATCTCCCTATAGCAGCTATAATATTAGTAACTGCCAATCTCCTGGCAGCCCAGCCTCTGAGACCGGTGCTTACTGACAACTAAGGATGTCTGTAGCTAATCTTTAGACGCTGGACTGATAAAATGAGTTCAGGCAAAGAATCCCTGATACCACCCTCAAAATTGGAGAGCCTGTGTCTGCTATACCTGTCCTGGACTGATGAGCTCTTAATTACACACATCTCTGGAGATGCTCTAGAGTTCTACTGAACCACCTTACCCTGCGGGCAGGGGATGCCCAGAGGCGGTAGTGCGGAGTATCGAGGTGCATTTTCCTTTAAAATGATCTTCCAAGGGCAGGTTCTCTTGGGGGCCACAAAGACCTTTCCACAGTGGTGCAAAGTTGTGGTCAAGAGAGGCAGAAACTTTTTCAGCAAGGTCACAAAAACATTCTGCAAGCATAAAGTATTACAAAGACACTTGGAAAGTTCTGATTTCAAAAAAGTAAAACTGAACTTCTTGCAGTGGTTAAGACGGTAAGCAGGTCGCACGAGAAAATGAAGGGTGCAAGTGAAAACTGAATTAATGTACATTTTATTTATATATACAATGAGAACGCCTGCCCCCAAAAATACTGGAATCTTTTTTGCTACATCAGAATGTATTTTTAGTTTTATATAATAGATTTTCATGCGGGGGACGACATTTCAAGAGGCTTTGATTGTGGCCTTTCCTTTAAAATGCCCCACCTGATCTCACTTGAAATGTCTCACTTCCAATGCTTCTCATCTCATATGCTTAAGATAATTAGACAACAGACACTGAATATCCGCATTAGCCTACATTTTATGAAAAAACATTTTCATTCTTTTAGCTTGCATTTGGCATAATAATTAAAATATGGCATTTTTTTAGCATAGCAGATCATACTTTCCACAAACTGTGCTCAGCATCAAGGAGTCTGAGGACTATATATATATATATATATATATATATATATATATATATATATATATATATATATATATATATCCTAAAACACTCCTTCCAATATCAGGAGAACCAGGACACCTCCAATATGAAAATTCAGTTTATTTCAGCACAAAATCCAACGCGTTTCGGCAACAGCCTTACTCATGGTCCATGAGTAAGGCTGTTGCCGAAACGCGTTGGATTTTGTGCTGAAATAAACTGAATTTTCATATTGGAGGTGTCCTGGTTCTCCTGATATTGGAAGGAGTGTTTTAGGTTATATTAGGGTCTCTCGGAACCCATCCAGGACCGCTGTGTGGAGGACCTGCATTCCGGGACTTGGTTACGAATATATATATATATATATATATTATTTTTTATTTTAATGTATTATTAAGGATAGGTTTTGGGATGGAGAACAACCGGGAGGGAGATCTGTAATCTCAAAATACGATCTGATCACTCGGTGTTCTGTAAGCTCAAATACCAGTCTTGTGTTTATAATATATGCAGCAGGCAAGTACTTTCCTTTTATGTAGCTTTCCTGTGAAGCTGTTAGTCCAAGCCACTTCCTTCACTTTTTTCATTTTAATTGTCGAAAAAACAGTAACCTGTTAATTCTTTCACTGTCTCATTTTAATTGTCGAAACAGTAACCTGTTAATTCTTTCACGGTTTTCATTTACCAAAAAAACAATTTGAAGTCTCGGGTATGGTTGTGTTCATATGTTTAAGTGTACAAAATGTGATGGGTCGAGTGCTTGAATTAATCTCGGCCACTAATAATTATTCGGGGCCACATCCTAGTCCATCATTATTTTGCAGACTGCGCCACCTCAGTTTAGACCCAGCTGAATGCAAATCAGTTTTGACTTTGCTGCAGTGGGAACAGTCCAACCATACCTGCTACGCCCAGAACACAATCAACCCAGGACCGGTTTTGCCCCAGTTAGGGCTCATCAGCCAGGGATAGCTTGGTTTCAGTGACAGTGTGCACAGGACCACATCTAGGCATACCTGTCCCATTTAGGATGACGTCCAAAAGTATACTAGAAGTGATGGGTGTAATGCTTGTATTAATATCAGCCACTGGTAATTACTCGGGACTGCATCCCAGTCCCAGCTGCACTCGACGGAAGAGCCCCACCGGTCACAGTTTGCTTGTATTTCAGTTCAGGGAGGACCTGCCTTGGCAGTTCGGCTTGACTGTTTACACTGAGGCAGGGTGAAGATTGATTTGCACATAACTGTGTCTAATCTGACGTGGCGTGGAGACAAAAGACCGAAGGTTAGCAATGCTGCCCCGAGTGATTGTCAGTGGTTAGATTTATTTCAAGAATCCTCCCATCTCATTTTGTGTGTTTCATGTTGATCGGTTTCCCTGGAGACAAAGTCTTATCATCTGAAACTGCTCTCTGCAGAGATGTCTTCACAGAACTCTATCACCTTGTAATCTCTTTACAATCTTTTTCTTTTTGTATAGGTGGCAAGGTTTCCGCCGATTGGAGTTCACAGGGTAAGTTAGTTTTTATTTTATTCCTTTGTATTACTGTGTGCAGGTGCCTTTTATTTACACTGCATTTTCTCTGGAACATTCTGTTTGCTTATAACCTATTAGTTTACGAATTATGGTCTTTTGTTTTCAAGTGATAACTTTGAACTCTAACAGGTTTAGTTACTTTCGTTTGTCGTAGGATTAATAGCTTGCCTCGTGTTCAGACATCTGAAATAGTCAGTGGTGAGATGCACCCTCGTCCTTACTGGAATAAAGCTCCTTTTTTTTTTTAAGAGCCTTCGACTATGAACAGTCACCCCCTTGAATACGAGCAATGGGGTAAGACCCGGAGCGCGGTCCTTCAGCTCACAGCTGGGAGCGGTCTCTGCTGAAGGTCGGAGAACGCGAGTACCTTTCTCGCATTGGGAAAGATTCTGAGTAACAAGCGTATACGCCTTTTATAATGTGAGCCACCCAACGTTGTCGCCGCTAGGTTTTCTGGGATTTGGAGTCCCAAAGATGGGAGACAAATGGCCTTGTAAGAACGTTCTTAAACCATCCTGTTGCTTACACTATGGGTCATCCTGTCAACTAAGCACTAGTAAAATCAAGTAACTGCCCTAATATACAGTAAACAATTCCTTGCTGAATACTAGCAAGACTTCTAGGGTCACAGTGGGTGCTAATGACACGTGCATCTTCTGTTGCCGACCTATTGTTGCTTGCCAAGAACAGAGAGGCATAGAGCCCGCCCATTGCTTACCTTTAGTTGGCTTTCCTGTCACTCATTTGCCTGCTTCTTATTTCATTTCCCAGCCCATCAGTCTTGTGTTTATCCCGCCCATGGAGCATCGCCTCCTCACCATCTCTTTGGTTGGCTAGTATATCTGCTTCCACTGCTCACGTTTCAAGCACCACTTTTTTGTGTTAATCTCTCCATCAGAGTGTATGCGTTTTTGAACTCTCTCTCTACTGGCGCTCAAGTTGCTCTCTGTCCCCGGAGTGCTTCTCTCCATTGCCCTCCATCCCTTCTGTGTTGCTTCCACCACACGTGCCCTCCTTCTCTCGCCATTGTTCTTTGCCACAGCCTGTTTGCTGCTTCTGTCTCTCCCACCCTCCGCAGTTTTGCTCTTCCTCCCTCCCAGCCTGCTGCATGTTATGGTCTCTCCTCCATCCTACCCAGTACTACTGGAAGCCGAGGACCCCGACCTAAGCATTTTCATTGATTTGAAACACAGCAAACACAAACCTTTATCAAACAAATACATACATGATGAAATATTTTATTGAATTGACAAATGTAAAAAATTAAAATATTAATAGGAATGTTGGAGCTTTTCTAAGTTCAATTGAGGCCACTCATCTCCCACACTATGGTCCTCATTACAACTTTGCCGCCCGCCAAGTTGTAACCGCCCGTGGCCGCCAATGCGGCCGCATTTCCAACTTTGCCGCCCGCCAAGTTGTAACCGCCCGTGGCCGCCAATGCGGCTGCATTTCCGCGGTGGCCATCACAACATCCCCGCTGGGCCGCAACACGGGAGCCAGCTCCAAATGGAGCCGGCGGTGTTGCAGCGGTGCGCGGGTGCAGTTGCACCCGTCGCGCTTTTCAGTGTCTGCTATGCAGACCGTGAAAAGCTCCATGGGGCTGTGCCAGGGGGCCCCGTGACTCCCCTTTCCGCCAGCTTTTTCATCCTATTTCCTACCGCCATGAAAAGGCTGGCGGGAGGAGGACTCGTAATCCCCTGGGCAGCGCTGCCCTGGAGGATTAAATCCGCAGGGACCAATGTGGCGGTAAACCGCAGGTCCCGGCGGTGCGACCGCGGCGCTTCCACCGCGGTCGTAATACTCGAGTTTGCACCACCAAAACAGCCCTGGCGGTCTTTGACTGCCAGGGTTGTAATGAGGGCCTATATTCTGTCTGATGCAGTCCTACTGCTGCCACGAATCGGGATACTATCTGTATTTCTAGCCCCCAGTTTCACATTCCATCACATTCATAGAACATTTTAAACTTTTCAGTTGTTCATTAGCTTCTTTATTTATATACACTTTGTTGATGTGTTAGTTATTTAATTTTCTGTGCAGTGGCGGACCCCATGAGTAGGCCTGCGGACGCCCGGGGGTCTCCGAACCACAGGTTAAGAATCACTGGTGGTGTATGTAGCCGGGGATGCATTTTGGAGCACACAGTTGCAAGCATGTTTCGAAAGCATGGTGTGCTAGCGCACTGTCATTTAAAGGCAGCAAATTTATATTTGAAATGACGCCTAAATCAGCACAAATGTGCAGTTGTACTGATAAAACACAAACAAGAATGCGTTGAAATTGGTTTTCAGCAAAAATATCATTATCGCCTCACCATGTAAAATGTCTTAATTTGCTTTAATCCTGTTAAAATGATTTTTTTTTCATCACACTTCAGAATTACAAAAAAAAGTGCCTCATTCGTACTTGCCTAACTGCTGGCGTATTTGTAAAAATTTGTGCAGTTCATTTACATATCTAAATTTTGTTGTGTTTAAAAAAAAAAAAAAAAAATGACAACCTACAAGTCCATCTTTACACAATCCCGGTACCCCAGGATGACTGTCATATAGTTCAGTTTACAAACACTTCTCAATCTGCCGTCAAAGAAAGAACGTAAACACTAATTTCTATGTTAAAATGAGCAGCATTTTGTCAGAATACAAAGCCTGACATGTGACCTCTTTGAAGGCTAAAGCCCAGGAAGCGATACAAAACAAAAATGCATCCTTAGTGCTCATTCACCTTTTAAACCCCAGCGTGATTAATCGGGGGGGTGCTGCACTCCCAGGACCCCTACTTCCAGCACTTATGCTTTCAAACAAAGCGGATTTTCACTCCAAAGCACAGGGATACCTGGTGATACTTGCTGTGTGTCTCCAGAAGCAGGTGTAGTTTGCCCCTGACTGTTGGCATTCTGTCGTGCTGTTATGCTGCTGCATTGCCTTAGAACCCGTGACGGGGGGGTGAACCCCGATCACCTTAGATGATCAAGAAGTTTACATGAATATGGCTCTCTAGCGTATGCCGCGTCGCCAGCTCCCGGACCCTTGAGCCCGCCCTTGACAACATGGTGCTCTTGCTGTGAGCGGAGCTCTCTAGCCTGTCCTGCATTAGTGGTATTAGTGGTGGCCCAGTGGCCCAAGGCATCTCTTCTGGGCACCTTTTATTGACCCTTGGCAACGGGTTTGAATCTTGGCAGCTCCTCTTTCACAGGTTGATAAAACTACCATTAACTTGAGTGACAATAAATATCTATTACCTGTCGGTAGCGCCAAGAGACCACCTTCTGGGTGAACGCCACGTTTATCATATACACATTTTTAGTGTGATGTGATAGTATGGGCAGAGCCGCCTTTGCTGGTTGAGGTGTACACCTGTACGAGTGGAAACGCATCCGCGCACACACGTCTCCTCGCTCGCAACAGCGCAACCTTCTGTTAAATGAGAGTGGAAGAAACCAATATCCACCTGTTTTGTGGTGTTTCCTTCCTGTTGTTCAGGGCTAAAGTGGTTGTCTCCTCAGCAGGTTGCAGCTCTGCTTTGAGTCACACCTCCATTTGGAGGCTTCCTGCGCCTGAAGTGGGCCCACATGGCCCACCACGCATAACATCTGTCTGCGGTCCACATTTGACACCCCATCCCTGAAGCCACAAGTGTGAGGAGTTTGCAGTCAGGTTGTACAGGAAGCTGATGTGCTATTTTTGGGCCGACCTGAAGTCTGTTAGATATCAGTCGAGCACCTGCTGCACAATGTTGATGTTGAAATCACTACCAAGAAGACCATCCACTCGGCTGACCCGGCCCTCACCACGCCTTCCCTAAAGGACACCTAATGGTTAGGGAACCACTAATACCCATCCTCAGTGCCTTCATCGACTCAGCCATATTCACAGGAAAGGTGCCCCTGCCGTCTGCTGACCCAGCCACTCTTCAACTAAAGACCCATCTCCCTCCTACCATACCCGGTCAAGATCTTAGCGAAACTATTCAGCCATTGCCTCCCAGACCACCTCCGCAACACCAGCTCCTCAACTCCATACAACCTGGACTTAGTCCCAACCACCGTACACAAACGGCACTCCTTGCTGCCACAACCAACAGATGTATGATCCGTGACAGAGGAGACATGACAGCCGTCATTCTCAGCAAACTGGATTTGACCACACATGTCAACGCGGTCACTGCATCCTGCTTCCACACCGTGAAGATGTTGGAGATTTTAAAATGGCTACCAAGAAACACTAGAAACACTGTCACTTTTGCCCTGATCACCTGCAAGTTGGACTTTAGGAACACTCTCTGCTCCGGGTGCATCAAGCAATTCATTAGAAAACTACAAACAATCCTGAGCTCCGCAGCCAGACTCATCCTCAACCTCTCGCACAGAACTTACATTCCACCACACTTCAGGGAGCTCCACTCGCTCCTGATACACACACGCTCTTGTTTCAAACTCGTACACACATTCAAGGCACTACTCAACTCAGGCCTCACCTACCTGAATAGTCGCATCTCCTTCCACTTAACACCCCGACACCTCTGCTCCGCAGGACTCGTACTTGCACACATCACATGCATAAACATATCCAGGCCAGGAGGACGGGCATTCTCTCATATCACTCCTAGTGCTCCACATCGGAGCCTCCTGAATTCTGCAAGAAGCTGAAGACCTGGCTTTTCAATTAACCAACCTCCCCGGGCAGGACCGGGCACACGCACCTGCTCAATGCCATGATTCCCCTCGCAGATGATAGTGCGCTTTGCAAATACATTTAACATAACCATCTGTGTGTAACTCAAGGTTGCTGGTTCAAATCCACCTCTCGCATCCTTCCTGATTCACCTGGAACACTAGTTGATTTTCTCCTCTGTTGTGTGACTAGGGAATGTGTAAGTTCAGTGAGTAAAACATAAACTTAACACTGTAATATAATCCATAATTAGCTGAAGTATCATAGTCTTGTTGTTTGCACTTTGTGAAATTGCAGTGTATCATTGCAATCTTGTAAAACGCCCCATCGCCCATTTGGGGCTAAGCACCAGTGTATAATGAGTTAATAAATAACTACGTAAATATAATAAAATCCCAACATAACTGATTCTATTCCCATTAAAACTTATCAGCAGATCAGTGTTTTATTCGGCACAAAATATCAATCATTTATGAATGGGCAGTTTTCCTGTGCTTTTGATGTTGGTGGTTTGTGGGGTCGGCCATCTTTTCAGAACAATGGCAGAACTGTGCATTCCTCCATCCCATGTCGTCACGGGCCCATCAAGCATCACCAGACACATGACCCAACTAGGCCCTTCTCTCTGGTACAGTTCCAGTATTGTGTGATGCGCGGCGGTGGTGGGAGGGGCGCGTTTGGAATGTCCCGACCAACGTTCTCAGACAAAGGAGGCCATTTTAGTAGCTCTCTGGAACAAAGTCAAGTTCTGGGCATTAGAGGGTCTTGAATACTGGGCCACAAACCATGGACATGAATGAAAATGTCCTAGCGGTCGCAACCATAAATAAGTTTCAATTCTATTAAGGACACGGAGGTGAGGATTAGGCTAGTCTCTCTTCGCAGCTTTATTAACCAGCAGCCTTCAACATCGAGAAACCACCACAGTGGGCAAAATCTACAAATCCCATGAGTCGTTTGGAGACTATTCCCCCCCCCCTCCCCCCCCCCCCCCCCCCCCCCCCCCAATCCGCAAGCAGCATCGCCCTTTAAGATTCCTTCCGGACGCTCTTTCCTTTCTTCACTGCTCCAGCAGCCGCAAGCTAAATTCTCCTTTCCGTCATCAGTTGCCTTTTTAACATTGTTGCTAAAAAATATAAGCGCGCACTTTGTACACTATTGTAAGCGCGTGCTTTGTTGTGTCCACTACTGTCTAAACTTTGCTTTACGGCGTGACTGCTGGAACGTTCTGCGCTCCTTTGCGGCCGCTTCCCTTTGAGTTTCAGGGTTCATGGGTATGATGCGGTCAGCCAACCGCTAGAGAGCAGCACACCAGACATTCTTCATGCCCAATGCGCTCTACCCGCCAGCAGCCGGCGCTAGATTCCCTTAGTTTGTGTCAGTGAAATTCACTCAGCCACTTCCGCTCATTCAATTAGGGTTACTGGACTTGCGTTGATTGCTTTTACAGGATTCTGAGCCCCGTCTGGAGTCTGTACACCCTCATTGGGTAGGACTATCGTTTGTGTTTTTGGGACACGTCCCAGGCACTTATTTTCCCTATTGAAATTACGGGGGGGTTAGGGGTTGGGGGCGGGCTGTGTGCATGTCTGTCTGTCCCTGGGGGTCTCTGAATATCAGACTCAGTATCTTTGCCCCTTATGTCTGGTTACTCACCAGTCTCCTCTACTTCCCGTACCTGCAGGTGTCTCACACATGCTACTTTACAACATGCTGGACCCTGCTGAATACCTGGGGGAGGACTCCAATGATTATCTGGAGGAGGAAATAACCTTCCTGCGTATTGCTAATGAATTCTCCTACATATTGGACATGACTGTATTCACTACATTCCGGGCGGGTGCCTCGTACGTGAGGGAGGGCTCACAAAACATATGCAAAAGGAACAGCGAGCACTCGCAGGATTTGAACTTGTTTTTATTCAATAATTTCAAGCGGACATATTTCGGCTGCTGCCTTTTCTAATGCTTGACAACCACCCAGACATGATTAAACTGCTGCTTTAAAAATGTCCAGTTGCTTTCCCATTGGTGGGATAACATAGGACATCAAAGGAGGACTATGCCATCATAGTTTCAGATACCTTCATATTGTTCGGCCGCCATCTTGCATGCAAATAATCCTTATTATCCTAATTCTTAACACCGGCATATTTCAGACTGACAGATTTATTATCCAATAAAGCAGTCCCCCCTCAGTAGGCATACATATTCGGCTAGCCAGTACATGTATAATTCATGCACGTGCAAATGGCAATTCAGTCCTCGCAAACCGCTAGTATATATTTTTTGAAAATCTGTTCATACATTCATCTGTATCTTAAACTGCATTTTGGCACAGCTTTTAATATGTAGGCATCCGCAAGGAAGATATAGGTGATAATGCAAAAAAATCATTTCATTAGAACTTTTTCATTTAAAAAGTACTGGCCCCTTGACAAGGTGGCACCATTAATGCAAGGAACCTTAACAGGCTATTGGAGGTTCACCTATATGAACTATAGTATACAGGTGTCCAGAAAAATGTTTGCCTGTACTGCTCATGCAAGAATCGAGCATTGTACTTGCATATAAACAATACTCCTGTGCAAAAGGCAAGTGTTGCACTTGTATACATAGAGGTAAATTTAACAATACATGAGGCCAGCATGGCACTCGACTACATTAACTGTGCAAAATGCCAGCATTACACTCGTACACAAAGTAAATTAACTGTGGAAAAGGCCCGCATTATACTCGTATACATACACAAGGTCACAAAGTAAACAAACTGCAAGAGGCCAGCATTGCACTTGCGCACTTAAACTGTACTAACTGTGCAAGAGGCCAGCATTACACTGGTATGCAAAAAGTAAACTAACAGTGCAAGAGGCCAGTGTTACACTGGTATGCAAAAAGTAAACTAACAGTGCAAGAGGCCAGCCTTACACTGGTATACATAAAGTAAACTAACTGCTAGAGGCCAGCATTACACTGGAATACATAAAGTAAACTGTGCAAGAGGCCAGCATTACACTGGAATACATAAAGTAAACTAACTGTGTAAGAGGCCAGCATTACACTGGTGTACATAAAGTAAAGTAACTGTGTAAGAGGCCAGCATTACACTGGACTATATAAAGTAAACTAACTGTGCAAGAGGCCAGCATTACACTAGTATACATAAAGTAAACTAACTACTAGAGGCCAGCATTACACTGGAATACATAAATAAAGTAACTGTGTAAGAGGCCAGCATTACACTGGTATGCAAAAAGTAAACTAACAGTGCAAGAGGCCAGCGTTACACTGGTATGGATAAAGTAAACTAACTGTGCAAGAGGCCAGCAATACACTGGTGTACATAAAGTAAAGTAACTGTGTAAGAGGCCAGCATTACACTGGACTATATAAAGTAAACTAACTGTGCAAGAGGCCAGCATTACACTGGTATACATAAAGTAAACTAACTGCTAGAGGCCAGCATTACACTGGAATACATAAAGTAAACTAACTGCAAGAGGCCAGCTTTACACTAGAATACATAAAGTAAAGTAACCGTGTAAGAGGCCAGCATTACACTGGACTATATAAAGTAAACTAACTGTGCAAGAGGCCAGCATTACACTGGTGTACATAAAGTAAAGTAACTGTGTAAGAGGCCAGCATTACACTGGACTACATAAAGTAAACTAACTGTGCAAGAGGCCAGCTTTACACTAGAATACATAAAGTAAAGTAACCGTGTAAGAGGCCAGCATTATACTGGACTATATAAAGTAAACTAACTGTGCAAGAGGCCAGCATTACACTGGTGTACATAAAGTAAAGTATCTGTGTAAGAGGCCAGCATTACACTGGAATACATAAAGTAAACTAACTGTGCAAGAGGCCAGCTTTACAGTAGAATACATAAAGTAAAGTAACTGTGTAAGAGGCCAGCATTACACTGGACTATATAAAGTAAACTAACTGTGCAAGAGGCCAGCATGGACCTGGAATACATGAAGTAAACTAACTGCTAGAGGCTAGCATTACACTGGTATGCATAAAGTAAACTTACTGCAAGAGGCCAGCATTACACAGGTATGCATAAAGTAACTGCAAGAGCCCAGCATTACGCTGGTATACATAAAGTAAACTAACTGCAAGAGGCCGCATTGACCTGGATTACATAAACTAAACTAACCATGCAACCAGGATTACATAAAGTAAACTAACTGTGCAAGAGGCCAGCATTATACTAGTACACATAAAGTAAACTGTGCCAAGATGCCCGCATTACACTGGTATACATAGAGTAACCTAACTGTGAAAGAGGCCAGCATTACACTAGAATACAGCAAATAAACTAACTGCAAGAGGACCTGGACTACATAAAGTAAACTAACTGCAAGAGGTTAGCATTGCACTGGTATACATAAAGTAAACTAATTGTGCAGGAGTACAGCATTACACTGGTGTGCATAAAGTAAACTAGTTTTGCAAGAGGACATCATTACACTGGTATGCATAAAGTAAACTAACTGCAAGAGGCCAGCATTACACTGGACTACATAAAGTAAACTAACTGCAATAGGCCAGCATGGATCTGGAATACATAAAGTAAACTAACTGTAAGAGGCCAGCATTACACTGGACTACATAAAGTAAACTAACTGCAAGAGGCCAGCATTACACTGGACTACATAAAGTAAACTAACTGTGTAAGAGGCCAGCATTACACTGGTATGCATAAAGTACACTAACTATGCAAGAGGCCAGTATTACACTGGACTACATAAAGCAAACTAACTGCAAGAGGCCAGCATTACACTGGTATGTATAAAGTGAGCTAACTGTGGGGAAAAAAACAGCATTACACTTGTATACACACATTAACTGTGCAAGAGGGCAGCTTTGTACCCTCTTCAGTAAATTGTAATAACTGTGCTAGAGGCCAGCATTGTACTCACTTCAGTAAACTGTACTGACTGTGCAAGAGGCCAGCATTACACTGGTATACATAAAGTAAACCAGCTGTCCAAGAGGTCAGCTTTACAACTGTGTGTATATAGAAAGTTAAGTACCTATACTAACTGTGCAAGAGGTCAGCATCGCACTTGTGTATATAGAAAGTAAACTAACTGTGCTAGAAGCCAGCATTACACTCACTTTGTAAACTGTGCTAACTGTGCAAGAGGCCAGCATGACACTCACCTACATACGCTATACTAACTGTGCAGGAGGCCAGCATCACAAAGTTAGCCAACTGTGCATTATGCCAGAATTGTATCCGTATACATGAAGGATAGTAACACTACAAGAGGCCAGCATTATACTTGTGTATATAGAAAGTAAACTACTTGTACGAGAAGCCAGCATTGCACTCACTTACGTAAACTGTACTAACTGCAAGAGGCCAGCCTGCCACTCTCCTACATAAGCTACACTGTGCAGGAGGCCAGCCTGCCACTCTCCTACATAAGCTACGCTGTGCAAGAGGCCAGCCTGCCACTCTCCTACATAAGCTACACTGTGCAGGAGGCCAGCGTTGCACTCATAGGCTTAAAGTAAGCCAACTATTCGTTATGCCAACATTGTATCCATATACTTGAAGGACATTAACACTACAAGAGGCCAGCATTACACTTGTCTATATAGAAAGTAAACTGAGAGAAGCCAGCATCACACTCGCGTATGTAAACTGTAACTGTGCAAGAGGCCAGCATTATTCATTTATGTTAACTGTGCAAGAGGCCAGCCTGGCACTCACCTACGTGAGCTATGCTAAATATGCAAAGGCCATCATGGCACTCGTATACATAAAGGAAGCCAACTGCATTTTAGCGGCATTGTGTCCATATACATAAAGGAGATTAACACCACAAGAGGCCAGCATTACACTCACCTACTTAAACTAACTGTGCAACAGGCCAGCTTGGTACCAACTCATATAAACAGTGGTAACTGTGCAAGGAGCGAGCGTAGCTCATTCACACAAACTAAATAACTTTGCAAGATGGTACATTTGCACCCATTTACCTAAATAAAATTAGCAAAAGGCTATCATTGCACTCGCTCACACAAACTATACTAATTTTGCATGATGCTACAATGTCACTAATTTACATAAAGTAAACTGTACAAAAGGCCAACATTGCATTTACTTATGTAAGCTACCGGTGCAAGAGGACAGCATTATGCAAATAAAAACCACGAACTCTGTAAAAGGTTACCTTTGCACTCATTCACATGTTCTAAACTAACTGCAAGGAGTCAGCATTGCACTCATTAATGAAAACTAACAGGTTACCTTTGCACTCATTTGCATAAAGTAATGTTACTGTGCAAGGGGTCTCGTGTGCTCACTGTGTAACAGCAGTGTTTTCATGCCATGTGCTTTCTGCTTTCAGTGTGCCCACAGCCCTCGGAGCCCGAGAATGGGGGCTTCCTGTGCCATCCTTCCCCCTGCAAGGACAAACTGGTCACAGGCAGTGTCATCGAGTACATCTGCGACGAGGGCTACCTGTTGAAGGGCGACTACAAGTACCTCACCTGCAAGGAGGATGGCGAGTGGAGCCAGCCCATGCAGGTCAGCTGCCGGCTCAGCCCAGGTGAGTGTCCTGTGACGCGTATCACGGTTTACCTGGAGGTGGGACGTGTTGATGCAGAGCAGTGTCCCACCTTTTGATGTCCAGGTGGAAGGTATTGTAGAGAAGAGGGATTGAGTTAGTTCTGCATTAAGCAGTCTCTTTTCGAACAGATTGTATCCTTGACCCCTGACATACTCAGCCACTAGGGAAGTAGGAAGGTTTACAGACCGGTACCTCCCGAGTGGCCGAACATTCCCCGCTTATGATGTTGCAAAACATTGCAGAATAAGGATAAAAAAAAGTGCTGTCTGCACTGGAGGCCTGCTTAAGATGGGCGCGACCTATAGAAATAGAAGATATACTTCTGCACAGAAGATCACTCGGGTGACTGAGTCTGATAGTCAACCACAGAAGGCAGTGAACTCAGGTTTTATGCACATACCGTATGACATTGCTGCACATGGAGGCTCTTCATGCTTTCGTTGTGGCTGCCCAGCCTCTTTCGCTCCTCCATGCCTGTGCCGCAGTGTGCATGTTCCTGCATGTTTATTTGCAGGAGAGCCTGCTGTTGTTGATGTGAGAATTTACTCCACCTAACCATTGGCACAAGGTGGAGTGGAGTGTGTGTGTTGGTGGAGAGGTGATCATCAGCTGGATGTAAGTGTGAGATTTTGCTTACAGGAGTGGATGTTGTTGTGTTTGCTTACTTACCAGGCACATGTCTGTGTGAGAGATCAGTTGTTCTCAGAGTTGCTTCCTAAGGCTTGCCTCTTGTACTTTTCCCTGACAGATAAGGACAACCACTCGAGCATGGGTGTGCCCACACTGTCCATCGTGGCCTCCACCGCCAGCTCCGTGGCCCTGATCCTCCTCCTCGTCGTACTCTTTGTTCTTCTGCAGCCGAAGCTCAAGTCTTTCCACCACAGCAGGTGAGTTGCTAGTGTGTCATTAATCCTTGTCCACCTCCCTGGTCAGTACAGACTGAGGCCTCACCATTTTAGGTGCCCAGCCACACCTGGTAACTGAGATAGAAGTTAGTGATAAGTACACAGCAGTGGTCAGAGATTGGGCCAGTTCAGGAGAGGCTGGTCCTCCTGAGTGAAGCTCACCGGTGAGGGCAGAGGGTGTGGTATGGAGATGTTGGTCTTCGTGGGTGAACCACACCAGGTGAGTTTGGAGGGCATCCTTCTTCAGGTGTATGGGTACAGCTAGGGGGGAAACACAACAGTAGTTCGGAGGGTTCACTGGTGAATTGGCACAAGTTGAGACCGCATACTGTACTTTAGAGGATGTTGATCTCTACCTCTTGTTCCCCTTCAAAGTTAATCGACCGACTGAAACGACGACAGACCCCCCTCCCCCCCCCCCCCCCTCTCCTCCCACCTCCTCCACTAATGTGCTCAAACTAGGACCCGTCCCACTCTGGTCCCTTCTGCCCTCCTAGTATTTTTGGCCAGCTCATGCCACCTGTCCATCCTGTGCCGGTATTGGGGTAAACGCATTTACGCCAAGGTGAGAAGCACTAGTGTTGGACCAACCAGTAGTCCTGGCTACCAGATCCATCATGTGGAGCTGGACGGGTGCTCACAGATTTAGACCATACCTGGGTGGCATGATTGTGCTTTGCATGCAGACGCAAGTCTGGCTTACTTGGTACTCCCACTCTAAGAACATCGGAGGAAGCACATTGTGGAAAAGGCATCATCTCTGCTTTCGACTTGAGAAACCTCCTTCTCTTCATTTATATCCGACAAAAGAAGTTTGATGCATCTGCATGCGTCTCGCTTCCCCTCACTGCACATGCACCTACTTAATTCTCATTACTTTTCTCTTCCCACTATTTATTTGTCCCCATCCTCCTTAATTATTTATATCTTTGTTAATCTTTGTACTTGTTTCTCTTTGGAGCTTCCATATTTCTATTATAGCTGTGTCCCTTTAATGCGCGATTGCCACCCCGGCCTCAGCCCTACTATTGCAAGACTGAAGGCGCCCGCACAAATAAAAGATACTACGCCTCGCCTTCCAGGCAGGAGCTGCTTTTTTGCCAATCATCCTATTTGGGCCTTTCGAGCCCACCGCCTATCTTGTCGCACTCTCCCACCACACTTCAGACTTAATGACATGCTCACCACAATTGATTGCATAGTGGATCGTCCATACACTTGATCCGCACATAGGCGAGAAAAGTGTGCCCGCAAATGTATGGTTGTGGCACACACAGACTAATGGAGGGAACCTTGCTCGTAGGTGTCAATTTGAAATCATAAGCCAATATGTATCAGGTTAAATACACCCATTGACCTTTATATATGTTCCGGAGATATCCAGATGTTGCTGGATTCTTTAGCACACACCATACAGCCTACAATTTGAATCCAGTGAAAGAAACCAGTCTCGTTTTCACATGTAGGATATTCGTTAACTTAATTATTATGTTTGCCTGTAATATTCTTTTAATAAAAGTCAATAAGGAAATGGTGGCAAAAACTAAAGCAGTGTTCTTACTTAATATGTGTCATTTGCAGTGACTGTTTAATCCTTTTTAATTAATAGCAATGACAGCGAAGAAGAAAATCTGTATGCTGCTAAAGAAAATGCCATAGGCCTTTTATCGTGTGTATTTTGTGTGAACACATTATGCAGCATGATTTAATGGTTCGAAGGTTTTTGGGACAGAAAGGGTAGAATTATTTTGAAAGCGCTGCATGCGAGTTGCATATATCTCATAAAGTTCCATGTTTAGGTGACCTTGTGACTTTGAGCATACTGTCCAAGCTGAACAGGAAAGTGAGAATTAATTCCCAAAGTTATTGTAGAGTACCCCATTCGAATATCGCAGGCATCCAGTGTCGTATATCGCTGGTGAGCAGCAGAACAAGCTGTAGCTGGGCACTGTGGGTTTGTTGCTAGTCTTTCCCTGCAACTACATCTTACATTAGATCTAGAATGCCAGTCTTGTGAAGCCAGGTTCATCTTCAGGTGTCTGCTCTCCAACAGGCTTGTTTGACAACAGAACTTAAGGCTGAAGAGGACCTGGAAGATCTGAGCTAGTTGTCTGTATTGCGGTATATTGGGCTTCCCTTGAGAATTGGATGACCTCAATAAATAGGTGAATCAGACTTTGGTGTTTTCTGTCATTCTAAAAGTGTTCTCCGAAAGGTAAACCAAGAAGGATTGGTACCCAAAGTAGTTCAAAATTATTTAGAAATGTGGGATGTTGGCAAGCTGTTCTAATGTTAATTCATGATGTATTAATGCCAGCACAGTTTCTACCTTCTGTCCACACATTTAAACAGAGCAATAAAATACTCAATTTCTGATGCCTGCCACCCTTTTGCCGTTCTCCTATGACCTCCAAACAAGCAGTTTCTCTTGGTTGATCATACAGACTGTCCTTTAAAAAAAAAAAAAAAAAAATTACAAATTGAAAGAAATCCTCATTTGCATTGTTTATTGCATCATAGTGTGACATTGTGCTGCAGTTTCAGGGCAGGGGTAGTTGCAGAGTTGGTTTCTTGCATTTCGCAATATAAAGCAGTCCTTCCTTGTGGAGGCTGGTGGATCTCTGATACATGTTTGTTGCTAGTGCTGATAATCCATTAAGGCAAATCTTCCTTTTGTGCTACAATCTAATTGGGTTTCTACCATCCATATATTTCATATTGAAGCAGTCATCGGGGTGCACGACTTGTGGTGGTTAGCTGTGCTAAAAAAAGAAACATTTATGAATTGTCTTTTCTCTTTTACCAAAAATAGGCGTGACCAAGGTGTGCCAGGTGATCCAGTGTCCATCGTAGTGAATGGTGTTCAGGTGGCCCTCCCGTCCTACGAAGAAGCAGTCTACGGCAGTGCTGGTAACTGCATCCCGCCATCCGACTCCCGGGTGCAGATTGTTATGTCAGAAGGGCCTGGGCAGGCCAGTCCTCGAGAAGCTCTGCGGGAACCTGCTTCCTACAGCAGCGGGGAGGACGAGGTCCCTGGACACTCAGGACTGTGTGAAGCCAGCGGCTCCCGGCACTCAGAGACTGTTCTAGTGCACCAGGCCACCACCTCCTCGTGGGTCGCTGGCGTTGGCAGCCGGCCCATGCATGCGGATGCTGTGAACTCAGAAAATGCAGATTTACACAGTCTTTCATCTCTCACATCTTCTGAGGACTACACAGATGGTGAGTTCCTTCATCAGGTGCTTGCTGCTCTCAAGGTCTCAAACACTAGACTGTGCATGGTAGCTTCCTGTGTGAACACAACAGAATCCCATTAGGTGTCCATGTTTGGGTGTACATAAACCTCAATGTCACAAGTGCAGGTTATTGTAAGTGCTTGTGTCCCAGCCTGTCACTTTATGTGTGAGTGCTTGAGACCATGCTCTCACCCTGGTGTGCAACACTTTAAAAAAAAAAATAATGCTCGGAGCCATCTTAATGCTCATCATAATAAATAGTATCTGTAGCTTCTGCAGTCACCAGGTGTGCCTGCAGCACCCTGTGTTAGTGTCACATTCCTAGATTCTAGCCGACTGTGCCACTATAGATGGAGACACGAATATCCCCATGATGCGGTACAGTCCAGTTCACCTGCTGGTCCACATCGCCTCTCTGCAGAAATTCACAGTGAGCTACGGCAAGGCATAACCGTTTCACTTAGGACCAACCACTGGGGAATAACAGTAGTTGTTAGACTTTATTTATTTGGGCTGTGTCAATTTTAATTATTCTGAGCTACATTCAAAGCCTGCACTGTTTTTCTCACTGCGCCACCATAGACAGGGGCCAACATCTAGATGTTTTTCTACCTTCAGTGGGACAGCCCAGTATAAACTACTAGGTGATATGCCCTCTGCACAAGAACTCAAGCTGCCCCAAATATGCCCTGCCATACCGGGTTAAGACTGAGGCTGGTTTCCATATGGTTGGTCAGATTTGTAATGTGGAGGGTGGGAGTGGGAGTATTGTCACTGGTTCGGATTCATTTAAGCATTTCCACCCATCGCTTGTTTGGGGTCTACTTTATCTTTTTAGAAATGCAAGTATTCCAGATAAATGTGCCTCAGAATAGGTGCCTGGAATTCACTTGCAGGAAACTATTTTCAAGTAATTCAGACAGGTGGACTTTGACTGCATTACATAGAAAAATAAAAGTTCTTCAGAAATATCTTTGAGAGTCCACAGGTCAGCCAAGTGTGCTAGACCTTTGCATTACCAACCCCTGCCAACTTATGGAGACGTATTTAGAAGACCAGAGAAACCCTTACAGCATTGAGGACCTGAGTAAGTAGCAATTACTCATGAACAGTGGTTCTCAGTGGTATCATGCAAACACAATTTTCAATAATGCGCAAAATAACTATATGAAATTAAGGCCATTTAACTCACTGAAACGTATGACCACTTAGAAACCTAGAACACTCCAGGTTCCCCTTGCTGAACCTTCATCCTGTGGGCCCGACACCTTGTAGCTTCAGCGTGCGATCTGTTCATTATGATGTCTGCGAATGGAACGTGCGCCGCATTCCAAGCCTCGTTTTCAAGGTCCCAGTGACGTCATCTGTAACGACCTCTATACGCACCGCCAGAGCGGAACCTTCTGCTTTGGCAGTAATATTTTGTTCGATGGCATGTGTGGCTGTAGATACGCATGCTCTGCATAACTCCTGCCATCTAGTGTTTGGTCCGGAGTTCAGTAATGTTTGTTTCCTTTTCTGCTTCCTGCTATAGGTTTCAAAGTAGCAACCCAGAGTGTCAATAGTGAGCACCATCTTGTGTTTCGGCATCCATTAGGACCCGCCTAAATTACCGCATCGACTCTGTTATCCACTTGAGACCTATCCCTTATACAATATAATGGACCACATAACAGACATCCGAATCTATTGATTAATTATAACAGATGTGCCTGCACCAAATATGTCCTGATAAGTACCCTGTAACTCCAAGAGGGTCGAAACGCCATAGACACCATAGGAAAGCAAACTTCATCTTAACATCAGACTATTAATAATCAAGAATAGCTGTTTATGAACACGGAGATTCGCATTACAGTCACTTCTTATTTTTAGTACCTCTTGGTTGTGGTTTCTCTTTTCATTGGATACGCATTGCACACGGGTGCTTTTCAATGTTTTGGCAGTGATTATCGGACAATGATTTCGTATAAGGTTTATCCTTACAAAATAAGACGTGTTGGTCATGTTTCAGTGTTAAAAGGCATTTATTGCATAAAGTGATTTCACTGATTATTGAAAATTGTGTTTGAAGGGTACCAATGAGAACCGCTGTTGGTGAATAATTACCTTATGGAGAAGGGCAGTTGGCTACCTTTTGCCCTGTCCACACGATTTACATGCTCAGTTCCCGTAAGGCCCTTAGCGTGAGTCCCTGTGGAAGGGGAAAACCTTTTCGCACTCATTCACCGCTCTCATCAGCTAACCTGCCACTTGACTGAAGCCTTTAGCTAGGAACTGTGTGTGTACAGGGTACACTGAGCACCTGTCTGTCTTTTTGTGTGTGTGATCCAGGGATTATTTTTATAGATATAGATATCTATACATATCTATAGATATATATGAGAGAGATATAGATATTTATATACATATATGGAGAGATATAGATATTTATATACATAGATGGAGAGGGATAGAGATAGAGAGGGGGGTAGAGGGAGGGGGAGAGGGGGAGAGAGAGGTTTGGGTGTGTGTATATATATATATATATATATATATATATATATATATAATGGAGAGAGAGCTATATAGATATTTATTAAAAATTGTCGATACCTGATACCATTATTAGCGATCTTTTGTTACTGCAGTCTAGTGCAACATATGTATGAGTCCACATTACAATTATTCTGTTCAGGAGTCTGTGATATTGAGTTCTCATGTTTTCTTTTCTCCTTTTCAGATATCCCTTTGCTGAAGGAAGCATGAAATCAGTCGCAATAGCCTGGTCACCCGGGGTTTCTTTCGTTATCATTTCCCTTATTCGGTTTTCAACACTCGGTGGCCTTCCACCTCACCCTGCACTCCTCCCTCCCAGTGCACGTGGGCACCGGCCGCCTTCCCCACCAGTGACCCGGATAACAAACTTGAAGACATTGGCTGCCATCATCCTTCATCTGTTTCCATGCGCCAGGTGCTGGGCCGTGCCTGAGGTCCAGCCACTCCGTGTATGGGGAGGGGTTCCCAGCCAATTGTTCAGCAGCGGCCGCCCTGGCGGTTGAGTAGCCGCTGTATTAACTGTGCCTTCCCCCCACCCCTTCCATGCCACTCGGTACACTAGGCCCATCTTGTCAGCCTCTTAACAGTGGGAGTGATTCCAGTGGTTTACTTGTACTCGCGTGGCAAAGACAGAACAAGCTTGAATTGTCTTATTCATCATGCTTCCCTGGTGGTTGGAGTGTGAGTCTGTAGTGTAGGTAGACGAGCCTGCGCGCGGCTTGAGTAGACGAGCCTGCGCGCGGCTTGAGTAGATCAGCAGCTTCTGAATCATGGACGCGCCACAGCAGATTATCCGCCCACCTAGCAAGCCATCTCTCATGATTGTTACTGAATCAGTTTGGATATATGTATGTATGGCGTGTGATCATATTTCCCTAATTATTGGGTGAGTGAGATGTTTTTGGACTTAGTGATTGAGTCCTCTTAGTGTTGCGGGTGGACCACCTCTGAGGGGATCTTCTAATGGGACTTGGAATGGTGGGGAAGGGGAGAGCGTGTTTTTGGGAGAGCAGGGTGAACTGGATAAGAGGTAGGGTGTGGATGAACTTTGTTCAAAACTTGTGTACTTCTCTACCAAAAAGCAGTGCCTGTTTCTTGCCATCTGACCATTCGGTTTGAAGGCGAAGGTTCTTTAAAGAGGAACCATTTTCACTATTTTACCAGATTTTGCACACACAGGTCAGAAGAGGTGTCCCTCCCTAACTCCCTCCCATTTTTTTTTTTTTTTTTTTTTTTTTTTTTTTTTAAGGTGACCGTCACAATAGGACTTTGAAATACCTTGAAGGTTCCCTACTGGGTGTATTTTTTTTGTTTTTGTTTTAACACCAGATCTCTGGAGCCCTTCGCTTCGGACCGCTATACCGACCGCTAAGTACCGGCTGGAGCATACGTTTGTGTACGTGAGAACCACTCAAGGAACTTCCAAGGGATCTGTGCTAGCAACCCCCAGCACTGAGCATGGGACTCCAGGCTCTAGCAGTGAGGCTCAGATGCACAAACACATTCTGGTTCTAGGAACGTTACGGACAGTTTTATCATTTTTAAATGATTAATATAAAATCTGTTCAAATCCTGGTCGGAAGTGTACCTGTTATGAGTGCAGGGGAGGCTGGGACAAGTTTCTCCTCATTTACACTTGATTAACTGTTTATGATTCTAGTTGCTTGTAGTAATTGTGAAGAATTCAATGCAGGCACTTCTTAGTGACACCAGATATAAGTGTCATACACTTTTTTTTTTTTTTTTCCTCCCCCCCTGAAGTCTCTTGTTTAATAAAGTTTAGAAACCTCTCCCACTTGGGCCTCCTTCACTAGCAGGTGCCTGGATCTGTGGGATGGCTGTGGGTCTTTGTTCTGAGAACCAGAGCCTCAGAATGTTAAACCCCTTCCCCCACCCAAAACAAGTATTTGGTAGATACGGAATATTATGTTAGTCATGTGAACTTCATTGCTTTGTAAGTTTTCTGTTCCCTTCCAACTTGCCAAAAAGATGCGACTGCCATACCATTGTTACTAGTAAATGTAATGTTGTGGCTACAGATCTAGAATATTTAAGTCGAGGAAATGGGAGCGTGCCAGGCTTGATGCCTGGGAATTTTAGCATGCGTCAGCGAGGCACGTGGCAGGACGCAAGCAGCAGCCTTGTTCTTTGGATGCTCTAAGTCATAGGAAGTGGGATGGAGTAAGGCTTCCTGGACTCTGTATGCTGGGGCAGCACCACAGGTGCAGAGGCGGCTTATTTCAGTCCTCTGTAGAAACTGCATACTTTAAGGCGTTGACAAAACAGACTTGACTTTTTGCGCTTCCCAGAATCACAAACTGTCGACTGCTGCTATCTGATTGTGAAACTTTGCACTTGCATCACTGTGGTTAGATGCTTCTTAGGAATCTAGTAGGTTACCTGTGTCATTTAAAACACCACCTGTAGATCTCAGAATCTGTGACTGTTCTTTCAGACACTTGTTAAGTACCAACGATGAGCCGAGCACGGGTTGACGAGCGCAAGCCTTATGTGATGAGCCGGGCTTGTGCGGTCAGTGTACTAAAGGTGAGCCGAGCAAAGGGTGACGAGCGCGAGTCTTATGTGATGAGCTGGGCTTGTGCGGTCGGCATACCAACGATGAGCCGAGCAAAGGGTGAGGAGCGCAAGCCTTATGTGATGAGCCGGGCTTGTGCGGTCAGCGTACCAACGATGAGCCAAGCAAAAGGTGACGAGCGCAAGCCTTATGTGATGAGCCGGGCTTGTGCGGTCAGCGTACCAACGATGAGCCGAGCAAACGGTGACGAGCGCAAGCCTTATGTGATGAGCCGGGCTTGTGCGGTCAGCGTACCAATGATGAGCCGAGCAAAGGGTGACGAGTGCAAGCCTTATGTGATGAGCCGGGCTTGTGCGGTCAGTGGAATCCTGCCCACTCGGACAACTACAGCCTTCAGAAAAGGAACAGGGCTGTCTCAAACTTCAGTTATGGATATAGAGGAGACATGGGAATGTCAGACCAGAAAGCCTGCCAAAAAATTCCTTACTCACGCGGAGATAAATACATGGGCTACAGGTTTACATGTGCACAAGGTACAAAATTGGGAAATGTGAACAATATAGTAGTTTTCTCCTTGCAAAGGAGTTGGCAGTGTGAAGGCAGCGATGCAGCAGTTGAGGATTCAGTGAGACCTGCTTGACCCACTGCAAGAGCCCGAATGGGTGGGTTTGTATTCGGCGACGTGCCGGACACTAAGCACCTTGGCTACCATGGCCTTCCGCACAGTCATTCATTGACCCTAAAATGGCAAGACCTTATTTTCACGATCTACTGAAGTGGAAACCTGGTGATGTCACAGCGGAGTCTCCTTAATATCCACAGCACAGTGAATACTTTCACACCAGCTATTCCTAGCTGTTCTATACTTTTAAGGCTGTCAGTAATTGAAAGTACAAGAGCCTTTAAGCCACAAGTGTAGATTTTTTTCAGTAAAGCTATCGGACTAGTCAGCTGCCACAAGCCAGAAATTCTCTTATAAACTAATTCTGGTTTCTCATGGGGGTGGGGGGGACAAAGTAAGATTTTATAGTGCTCACCGAGCATGCACCCTTTTGGGAGGAGAAAGGGTAATGTCCTCTTTTTCGGTGGGCGTTTATCACTCTGGACCAGTGTAAGCCCTGCATCATCTAGAAACGATGTGCCTGAAACATTCTGCAGTTTTTACTTCATTTCCTCCACGATTACAGAGATCCTGGAAGGAATGCAACAATATTTCTAGTACTGAACAAGCTAGCTTTCAGAGGACTCAAAACGGCAGGAATTTTAATCAGTTTCCTTCTTTGTACCAAAAAAGCATGAGGAATTCAGGCAGTTATTAGACCTTTAGGGCTTGAATCAGTTTCTAGGTGGACAGTCTTTTCACATGGTCACTTTGACTGTGATCTTGGGGTGCCATGCAGATTTAGGGCTTGATGTCGACTGCACCTATCGAAGAAGTGTACCATTTAAGATCAGCATTATCGACACAGGATTGAAGTTTTCTCCCGGAGTGTACAAAGGTCTTTTGAGGTCTATCTGCCCATATTCACCTTCCGCTGATGCATTTGGTCACCTATTTTGACAAATGATTAATCAGAGCATCTCCACCCAGAGCTTGTCGAACACGATTGAGAGATGCTGGTAGAAACACATGCATTCATCTACACAAGATTACGCGTTGGACAATATACCCTCGCAAACAGAACCCGATTCACCTGGTTAGAAGCCCCTAACAACCAAATGTGCCCTAGTAACACAGCTGGGCAATATACAGTCATTCACCATCATATGCGAGGAGTGGCAAAGTCCTATCTTTCTGTCACTGGCCCAAGAAGCCCCACTCCATATACTCTGCAGATTCAGCATCTAAACAAGTGCACTGTTGAACCTGTAGTAAGTCATTAAACACTGCTTAGAACAGTCACACTTCTGCCCAGATGTGACAGAAGATGCCCAACTGCTGTGGGTTCACTAACTCAGAAATTCAAAACTGCAGATAGGCTCCACTGCACTGTCCACAAATAAAGGCCATAAACAACTTCAAAAGTGCACCATATGAATGCTAACCTATATGTGTGACCTCTCATGTCTGACCTGGCAGGAGAAGCATCAAAGAAACATTGGCAAAGCCAGTAGGCCTCACCTCTAGAATGCGAGTCCCTAGCTCTGCCAGTGGGATTTTGTTCTGTAGAATATAGTATATGAAAAAGTAAAAGAAAAACATTTCAAAATACTGGAGGAAAAGCAAACAAATATTCTAAGGTATCTCAAAACTTTGTTGAATTTAGTGTTTTCAGTCCTCATAAATGACATGCTTTAACTTTGAAATACTTTCCACTTTGCAAACTCTGAACAGAATTTAAAAAGAATTAGAGCACTTTCCAAAGGTAAAGGAGATGCATACCCAGGCCAAATTGAATTTCCGTGGTACTCAGCCATTTCATTATTTAAGTAGCACATGGAGTAGATTTATAGGACTCCAGGAGAAGTGTCATGCTTACTACAACTTCTACCTCAGACATCAGTTGAATGAGTGCAGTAGATTCATTCCACCGACACCCTAAATGCCTCTGTGCGTGCTACAGCAAGTGTTTTCATGCAATGTGTGGGATGCAGGAGAAAAAAGCAAAACCAAACCTTAATGTGTGCTCAGTGGCAGTCATAAGTGGTGGAGCAAACAAATCAGTAATTTTGACCCACTCGCAAGCACTGAGACATTGTAAATGCCTTTAGGGTCACCACCAAAGCTCTCAATCATGGCTTGTTGTTATAAACTGTGTTTCTAAAGGAGAGCTCTGATGTTGAGGCTGAAGGCAGTGCAAGTTTCTCACAGTGCCTGTCAGTAGGTCACAACATTAGAAATAAAATATATACTTGCTTACTGTTCGCCTTCTCCTGTCCTCTTCTCCTAGGTGTTCCTCAGTCCTACAGGCAGCACGTGGTTTCAGAGCCAACACCTTTAACCATTCCAGTTGCTGTTCTCATGCTGATTATAATGTTAAGCATCATGAGACAAGCACCAGGATTGGTTTGAGTGTGCCGGGTCTGTGCCTGCTCCACCCAGCTGTCTAAGACAGCTTGGGTTGGAGGAGTTTAAAGTGCGCATGTCTGGCTGGCTTTCTGAAGATAGCGTGCCAGGGTGACATGCGCACTTTCAACTTAAGTGCCCACCACTCCTTCCTGCTGCTGCCACTCAGCTGCAGTGGCCCCTCTCCATTCTGAAACTCTGCTTGGCGGTAGTGAAAAATAAAATGGGAATTACATTTATTGTCATTTTATTTTTCGACTGTGCAAAATTTTATTTAGTGGGATGAGCCTCTGCCCTAATAGAGGATCCGTTGCTGGTCTGCTCTTCAGCCATGCCACAGCAAAATTGTCCCTGTTGGGCTTTTACAGGCAGACTGGAAAAAGTGAGGAGCAACACAGCCGAGGAGGGAGTATTTGACAGGGAAAGAGCATGCAATGGAGAGAGTGGAAAACACATGCACTCCCATGGAGTGCTGACTGAAAGAAATAGTTCCCTAAATGTAAACAGTTGAAGGGATCCAAGTCAGCCAATCAAAACGGTTGTAAAGGGGCTAGGATATAGTGGAGGAACAAATGCAAGAAGGGAAAGGCAAGCCATCGAATAAGAAACAAGAAAATTAGAGTTGACAATAAAGCCAACCAATTATAAGCAATGGGCACCCACAGTAAGTTCGCAATAGGTCTTTCTCAACCAGACAGCTTGCTCTGTCTGGTAGGTGAGACCTAAAAACACACACGAACAGTTTGAACATTAGGTGATGACACATTCCAGCATAGGCTGTGCCCATCAGTGGTTCCTTCGCTGGCTCTGGTGGCCAGGCGGGTGAAATTTAGGATTCATCAGTTCAGATGTAAGACGGGCCTCTTCTTCTAGGCATCGACTTGCAGCAGTTCACTTCAGCACGTCTGTGGTCTGCTGATGTTAGCCCGCTTCAAGTCCCCTGTGCTTTAAACCCTGTAATTGTGGTGGGAAATTCTCTCTTCATGCAGAGGTTTGAAACTCGGATAAACTAGCCCGGGACTGGTGACTGTCTATTTTCACTTCCGGCGAAGAGTTGGGATCTTTCAGGTGAGGGAGCACCCGACCTTGCTGAGTATTCGGTCTTCTAGCACGGCCTTTAAAACCCTTTCAGGTGAGGTTAGTGGTGCTGAGTAGGACAGGCATAGACAAGACATAGAGACCAGATCTGGCCATTGATTAAAAGTGCAATGGTATTGTATCTGGTATAAGTGACTTTCAGAATCGGATTCATTTGCAATCTTTAGTAGAGCACCGAGAAGCCACCATTATGGAATAGTTGGGCGAAATAAATGATTAGTAATTCTCTTGGTTTTATTGAGAGATTTAAAACTGCAGCGGAGTATTCGGTGTAATCCCAGTTTGGATTGCTAGTGGTCACTCGCCCAAGTCTCCAGTCCCCACTAAAAACGAGAATCATTTTGTGTGTGTGTGTGTGTGTGTGTGTGTGTGTGTGTGTGTGTGTGTGTGTGTGTGTGTGTGTGTGTGTGTGTGTGTGTGTGTGTGTGTGTGTGTGTGTGTGTGTGTGTGTGTGTGTGTGTGTGTGTGTGTGTGTGTGTGTGTGTGTGTGTGTGTGTGTGTGTGTGTGTGTGTGTGTGTGTGTGTGTGTGGGATGCAGGAATTATTTTAAAAAATATCACAGATTTTGCGAAACAGGAAAGGATGCCCATTGAGCCATCGTTTGATAGTCAAAATGCACAGTTCTAATTGTGGAAAATAAATAGAATCTTGGGATTTGGGGGTGAACAGGACAGCCATGCACACTTTTGGGAGCATCTGTGCAGTCCATGCGCATGTTAAGCAGCCCTTACTCACATTCTTAACACTTTCCAGCACGCCAAATTGTTCTGCCCCTGGGGACTCTAAACGCTCTCTTTTGGGCCTGTGCAATCGTCCTGCACTTCTGTGACAACACAGAGTTTGAAATCAGATTGTAACTGTAAATTCAGTTGTTGGTTTTCCTACCAGGATGATGCTCAGCCTGACTCTGAGGTCTCCTGGTGGTGTGGTCGAAATGGGACCTGCGGAAGTAGGATGCGCCTAGGATCACACAGCCTGTGTGAGTAACAGCTCATTGGTTTTATTCTGTGGGTGACAACCAAGTCGTGTCCTCCACAGGCACCCCCGGGCTGAACGTGTCCATCTTTTAATGTGGAAGAAAGTGATGGGATTAGCTTGATCTTGTCACTAAGGATAGATTACGGTTAGACCACGAAGACCTAACACGTGTTGGAAACATTTTGCTAACTTTTTTTGTATTAGGAAACAAATGTGCAAAAGCAGGCTTCGCAGGTAAAAAACCGACGCAATTAATGTTTTTTGCCGAATTGCTTTTTCAGGCAAATGAGTGAAAACTTCTTGACATTTTTCTTTTCAATTTGCTGGAAATGCAACTGTTTTTTTTCTTTTTTTTTTTTTTTAACCTCCCAGAAAAAAGTTGCTGCTGTATATAAATCATGATCTTCACTTAATTAAATTAAACCTTTGTCCATCTAGTCCTAATATGAACTTTGGGTTCATTCCTGCAGGGACAGAAATATGAGTTTCCTTAATGTGCTTTGTAGTCTGTCTTCTAGGCTCTCTACAAGCTCTTCCACAGGCCAGGCTCTGGTACCCACATGCTCTTTTGTAAGACAACCATTGAAAACAACAAGTTTTATCCAGATTTGGCGATAGGCCCAGTTGATGCTGCTTCTTCTCCACCTCATTTGTGGACCTGCCTCATTGCTTTTTTGTGCTTAATGGAAGGGAGAGAGGGCCTATCGTTCCGGAAGCCTTGCTAAATTCTATACTTGCAATCTAATTTCTAAAATAAGCTTTAAGCATAGATAACTTGTTAGTAGCTAATTTTATACAGAAAAAAACTCAGCATTTTTGTCTATAGTCTTTTCAGTGGAAATTTGGCCTGTTTTTTTTTTTCTCTATCAGCCTCTGAAAAGAACCTTTTAACCTGCAGCTTGCGGAGTCATCTTCTACTCCCCCCCCCCCCCCCCCCCCCCCCCAACCACTACACAAAGGAAGTAACACTGCAGGTGAAGCCACCAGTGGATGCTGCTGGGATTGGTGGGGGGGGGGGGGAGGGGTCTCAGAAGGCACGCCCAGTCATGGGAAGAATTCAATTGCACCAAAAAATATTTTGAATAACTGTCAATAGTGCTAGAACGCTGGATGTGGGTAAACGTAAAGTTGGAATTTTTAAACATTTTAAAACTTTTTATTTAATTTGGGAGGGGTCTTACCAGTTCAGGTCTACAAACTCTTCCACCTGACATAGGTTCTGTTTTGAATGAGATGCACTGTTCTGGAGCGAATGCAGGGCAGTACCGGTGTGTATCTGCTGATGAGACGGTTATATAAGAGAACCAAACTCCTATAAAATGAGACTATAATGTTGCACACAGCTCCCACAGCATGTCACCTTATCCTTTCTTTCTCGCTTTCCTTTTTTGGGGGGGGTATGACGCTATCCTGTACATTGCAGTGGGTGTGAAGATAGTATTTTAATATTTGTATAAAGTTTAATTTAAATTTAATTGTTCTCTGTATATAACTGCATTTTATTAAAGAATAAAAGGAAGGTTCTTTTAAATTGAATTTCAGTCTTGTGTGTTATATTTGCATGTTTATAAAATTGTGTTTCTTTCCGTGGCAGGTAGCATGTGGAGGGGTAGGTGTAAGTGCACAAACCCTCTTGTTTGCACTGCCTCATTTTGACTGTAGTGCATATAAATAACCCGACTTTCCTTACGCCAGCCTTAGTTTGGGCCCCAGATTGTGCATAGACCACTGACCGTGATATCACTAGACAACACTCTTAATGTTTTCAAGCCAGTAAGAAGCTATACACACTGCTCCAACAAATTGTGTGAGAAAACCATGCTTGTTAGAATAGTTATTTTCAGGGGCCCCCGTTTATGTACCTTCAACCTTACTAGCACCAGC
The DNA here is from genome assembly GCF_031143425.1 of Pleurodeles waltl. Taxonomy (NCBI): domain Eukaryota; kingdom Metazoa; phylum Chordata; class Amphibia; order Caudata; family Salamandridae; genus Pleurodeles; species Pleurodeles waltl. The sequence continues at coordinate 1,149,533,265 of NC_090448.1, forward strand.
AACTCCTAAGGCTTTCACAGAAGCGTTCTCCAGAACTGTGCCCTCATTGCTATAGCTACACAATAAATCCCTGATCCCCTGGCCATTCCAAGACCGGTTAATGCTCACATTATCCATCTTTAGCATAATGTAGACAAGAGCATCACAAAAAAGTAGTGTTCTGACCCTTTAACAAACGGGGGGTGCAGAAGGGAGTGGTGGGTGTCTGGGAGGGTGGCGAGTGCCCAAATCCCCTTCCCACCTCCCCCTTCCACCTCCTCTTCTTGCCAGATTTCCCAACGTGGCCATAGAATGAAACAAGGTAGGGGTCATGGAGAACATCCCTTTTAAGTTTTGCCCGAACTGCCATCACAAATGTGCACTGCTTGACCTGCTTGAAGTCTGCAACCTCTGCCTGTGGCAGACCACAAAGTTTGCGAGGCCTGCGCCACGTTTGTGCCAAATAATCTGAAAGGTCATTGAAAACGAGAACACCTGTTAAAAATAGGGTTTTTGGTTGGCAGTCAAGTTACCCCCTGTCCAAGCAAGAACACTCACTCTAGCTAGGGCAAACGAGAAACACACCTGGTTAACCCCCTGTTGCCCCCTTGGTAGCTTGGCACGAGCAGGCAGGTTTAACTCAGAAGCAATGTGTAAAGTATTTGTACCAATACACAGAAATACAGTGAAAACACTGCAAAATGGACACCACATCAATTTTGAAAAATAGGCAATATTTATCAAAATCAAACAAGACCAAAGCAACAGAAATCCAACATACACAAGTTAAGTATGAATGTTCAAAAGATTGAGTCTTACTCCATTAACAATGGAAACGATGATTTTGCACAAAGTACCTGGTTAGCATAAAAAATAAAGCCACACAGTTTAACGTGCGCTGGAAAAGACAGCGATGTGTTGATTCTTTCCTTGAAAGAGAGGCTGTGCGTCGTTTCTTCTCCGGTCGGTGATGATATTTTTTCTCCCTCACAAGCTATGCATTGATTTCTGGATGGGGCACTTCTGATTGGGTTGACTTTGCCGCCCAGGGAAGATGGGTGGAAAATCCTTTTGCACACTGTTAGAAAACCGTGCTGCTTGGGGTTTGCGTCGTTATCAGCAGCTGCAAGAGGGTGTTATGCGTTGATTCTTCAGCTGCGATGTCGATCTCACACAATGCAGTCTCCAACCCCCTGGGGTGTCTGGGGACTGGCCTGGACAAGGAAGGATCTTGCAAACACTTGAGACTTCGCTTTGAAGTTTGCCAGCTTCAAGGCAGAATGGGGTATAAGAAGACCCCAAACCCTAGACTTTTAGAATCTTTCGGGAATCAAGAGGAACCTGTGCCCAGGAGAAGAGCTGACGGAGGAGTACTGTCCCTTTGCTGTGTAACTTTGCTGCACTGGCATGCATTGCTGCTTCTGCCTGAAAAGAGTGCAAAGGGTGAACGTTGCGGTGTGTCCTGCTTGAGAAAGTTCTCCAAGGGCTTGGAGTAGAGCTTGCCTCCTGTTGGAAGTCTCAGGGACACCAAAGACTTCAAGTTCCTCGACCTGCAGCACTGGGGACTGTGTTTTGTGCTGTTCAAGAGGAGAAACCACTGCAACCCCAACGACGACGCTGGCCTGCACCGTGACCTGCCGATGCTGTATGGAGCTGCACTGCCCCGCTTCACACCCCTGGTCTAACCGATTCGGTCATCGGATGACTTCACAGAGCCACTACTTGCACCACAACCTGTGGGCCCCGCACTCCGGCATCGCCTGCTCCCACTGCAGCCTGGGCATCCCCGACGACGCTGCTCCTGCTGACACTGGAGCCGCTGCCTGCACCGTGGCCTGTGGACACCACTCGTGAGGTACATGAAGCACTGTCTCATCCCGCACTGCAGCCCTGTCCACCGACCCCCAGCATAGACTCCAGTGTCTTCACCAGGCATCCTGCCCACACAGTGGTCTGTGGACACCGCTCGTGAGGGTCACGAAGCACCGTCCTTTCCTGCACCTCTGGCTTGAGCCTAACAGCACTTCAGCAACGATGACACCACTGCCTGCACCGTGACCTGGTGACGTCGCACCGCCCCAATTTCACACCGCAGCCCTGGTCTCACCGACGCCGCTGAACGCCATTACCTGTGGACACCGCACCTCACATAGTCCCTCTTCGCACCGCAGCCCCGATGCAATCCATGCCAGCGCTCCTGATTGCATCAGCCCAGAGTTCGATCTGTGTGACTTAAGGGCCCGACAACCCACACACCGACTCCGGAACCGACACCAGTGATGCTGCTCTCCGGAGCTCACTGCAAAGATCACGACGCCCTGCAAATCCAAGGTACTGTTTGCGGCTCTTCCCGACACCATAGCTTGCCCACGACACCGCTGCCGGCCGGAACTGTTGGTTTTGTTGATCACAGCACCGTGATAGCCCCAGGTGGAGCTATCAACTTCAAGGAACTGTATTTTTGAGTAAACCTTGCAGAATTCGTACATCCATTACTGTATGGTGGATTTGTATCGTATTTGGTCTTGTCTTATATAGATAAATATTGTCTATTTTTCGAGAACTGGTGTGGTGTCCTTTTGTAGTGTTTTCATTTATTACTGTGTGTTATGTGCAAATGCTTAGAAAATTGCTTCTGAAATAAGCCTGACTGCTCGTGCCAAGCTACCAAGGGGTGAGCAGGGGTTATCTGAGCAGGTATCTCCTTTCTTCTGACTAGAGTGAGGGTCTCTACTTGGACAAGGTTCAAACGACTGCCAACTAGAGACCCCATTTTTAACATTGGTTGTCAGCAGTAAGGATAGGACTTGTATTTCCACTTGACCTCCAGTGATTGGTGTACACTACTACCATATCGCAGACCACTACATGCCACATACAGATTTTTTTTTTTTTTTTTCCGATTTGACCTATTTTTGATCTTGAGTTCAAGTAAACTCCTACATGTCTGTCAGGAGCATCGTCAGTTGCATCCCAGGATTTGATTTTTGAGGAGAGATGCCAGGAGGCACCAGATTGAGTTGGAGGGATTGAAAATGTAGGAGAAGAAAATGCTCTTGGAGCATGAACTTAAAGGAGCTGGATGTGAGGAGCAGGTCCAGCCAGGATGGTGGCAGCAATTGCTCAGTGCAGTCAGACAGAATTGTGCACATTCCTAAGAATGTAGGACAAGAGTACAAGAAGGGAGACTACATACAGAGGTGTTTTCAGGGATATGAGGCATCCATCCACATGAAAGGGGTCTCTGAGAATAATTGGGGGGCAGGATTGTGGAACCTGTTCACAGGGGAAGGGAGGGACACTTTGCTAGCTTTGGGTAAAGGGTACAACCTCACCTACGCTGACATAAAGGAGACCCTTCTAACTCGGTATTGTTTCACTCCTGACAAGTACAGGGATCAGTTTAGGCAGAGTAAGAAAACTGAGTCCCAAACCTGGTTAGTGTGTAGATTCATTTTGCAGAGCACTGGATGGTTGGGTGAAGGGCAGTAATATGACAGAGTTTTTTAGGGGCTGTACAACTTAATTGCATGGGAGCACTTGTCTAGTCTGTGTTTTGCAGAGCTGTGCCAGCATTTAACTGTGATAGTAAGCTGCCTGACCCCAGGAAGCTTGCTATAGAGGTGGACTGCTGGGTGAGTACCTGGGTATACAAGAAGGTTTATGGGGTAGACTCTGCCAAAGGTGGGCAGGGTTCCCAGAAGGAGAGGGAGGTCAAGGGAGACACAGACAGGTCCCAGGATAAGGGGGGAGAAAAAGGGTCCCAGGTCCCCTCAGACAGGAAGAAGGGAGGTTCGGGAGGGCAGTGGCCCCGGGAACCCCATTTTCGACCTCGTCTTTGTTCCCAGTTAGGACACATGAAAGGGGACTTGTGGCCTTCGGGGCAGGTAGACTCCAGGGGCAGGTTATAGACCAATCCGTGATATCCCTTAGTTGGGAGGTAGACTCGCAGGGTGAGTTAGTGATCCCTGAGGGTGGGAGTCATCACTTTCACCAGGTGACAGCAAATGGGGTCCCAGTCACTGCTCTGAGGGACAGTGGGGCTAGCCATACCATGATGGCAGAAAGGCTGGTCTCCCCCAGAGCAGTACACCAGCCAGGTCACATCCTATGGCCGTGGTATCCCTAGTGTGGGATGGGGAGGTGGCCCAGAGGATGGTTATAGTCAGTCCCCAGATGCCCATAGACTGCCTTCTGGGGAATGAGTTGCCCCAGGTGTCAGGGAAACTGGGAGGAGTGGCCCCCAGAGGTGCCCTCACAGTTCAATTGCCTGGGGGTACCACTCCAAGGCGGAAAGTACCAAACCCCAGCAAGAGAGATTGGAGGAGAGAGATCCCACCCCTGCCCCCTGCTCAGCCAGAGGATACAGACCCAACGGTGAGTGGCCAATCGCGGGACACTACCCCTGAACTGGTAGGAGGTGAATTGGGAAAAGGGTGCAAGTCACCTGGGGTTACTGCCAACCACTTTTCAAAACCAGACTAGAGCGCTTAGGATAGCCTGGGGCCCGGCCCTTTACACTGACAGCTGTCAGTGACCTCTGTTGGTTGACCTTGTGGTCAGAGTTTTCCTTGGGAGGGGAACTGAAGTCAGACCCCAGGGGTGGAAGGGGCCACATCACACTGTTGGCCCTGGTGGTATTGTCCACCTACTGAGATAAATCTGTGAGCAAGGTAAGGTTAGATGCTACACAGATGAGGTCCACAGATTAGACGTGTTCTCCTGGCGTTAGTTCAGTGGGCCCTGAGTGTGTGGATTGAGGGATCCCCCTAACTTCAGAGGAGTATAGAACTGGCAAGAGCCCCTGCAGTAGTGGGCCATTGTCTGGGTTCTATCACCCTGAGCAGGGAAGTCCAGCAAGGTATTGATTGGCCTACCCTGGGTTTAGGCGGGGAGGGGGTTGTGTTGGAAATGGCCCTTTTTGCAGGGTTATCCCCAGATGTTTTGCCTTATTCCTATTTTTCAGGTCTCTTTTTGCTGTTTTATTGTCTTTGCGCACTTTGCCACTGCTAATCAGTGCTGACGTGCAAGTGCTCCCTAGGTAAATTGTACTGTTGATTGGTTTATTCATGATTGGCATATTTGATTTACTGGTAATTCCCTAGTAAAGTGCACCAGAGGTGTCCAGTGCCTGTAAATCAAATGCTACTAGTGGGCCTGTAGCACTGACTGTGCCACCCACATAAATAGCCTGCAAACATGGCTCAGACCTGCCACTGCAGTGTCTGTGTGTGCTGCTTTAAACTGTCAATTCAACCCGGAAAATGTACCCACTTGCCAGACCCAAACCCTCCCATTTGGTCCATGTAAGACACTCCTAAGGTAGGCCCTAGGTAGCCCCATGGGCAGGGTGCAGTGTATTTAAAAGGTAGGACATGTACTGGTGTGTTTTATCTTATCCTAACAGTGAAAGACAGTCAAATTTGGGTTTCACTGTTGCAAGGCCTATCTTCCTCATAGGTTACCATGGGGGCTGCATTTAAATCGCTTTAAAGCGCAAATTTCCTATGAGGGCAGATATAAATGTGGAGTTTGGGGTCTCTGGAATCTCAATTTAAAATACATTTTAGTGAAGTTGGTTTTTAGATTGAGAGTTTGAAAATGCCACTTTTAGAAAGTAGGCTTTTTTTTTTGCTTAAACCATTCTGTGACTGCCTGTTTGTGGATTCCCCGTCTGGGTCAGGTTGACAGTTGGGCTATTCACACCTCTCCTCTAGACAGTGACATTAAGGGGGCTGGGGGTGTAGCCTGCATATCTTGATGAGCTATCTGAGCTATAGTGGAGGGAGGAGTGGCCACTTAAACCTGAAAGGGCTGTGCCTGCCCTCACACAAGGAGAAGAGCTGAAGGAGGAGTACTGTCCCTTTGCTGTGTTACTTTGCTGGACTGGCCTGCAGTTGCTGCTTCTGCCTGAAAAGAGTGCAAAGGGTGAACTTTAATATGTGTCCTGCTTAAAGTTCCCCAAGGGCTTGGAGTGGCGCTTGCCTCCTGCTGGAAGTCTCAGGGACACCAAAGACTTCAGTTTCCTTGACCTGCAGCACTGGGAACTGTGTGTTTTGTGCTGTTCAAGAGGAGAAACCACTGTGAAGCCGCCATAGACGCCGCTGGCCTGAACGTGGCCTGCGGACGCCGCACTGCCCCTCTTTGTACCGCGACCCAGGTCTCACCGATGCTGTCATTGGACTACTTCACCGAGCCAACACTCGCACTGCTACCTGTGGACCCTGCACTCAGGCATTACCTGCTCACACTGCAGCCTGGGCATCCCTGACGAGATGCCCAGGCTCACTGCCTGCACTGTGGTCTGTGGACACCACTTGTGAGGTACGTGAAACACCATCCCATCCCGCGCTGCAGCCCCTGTCCACTGATGCCAGCATCATCGACTCCAGGGTCATCATCAGGCATCCTGCCTGCACCGCGGCCTGTGGACACCGCTTGTGAGGGTCACAAAGCACTGTCCCATCCCGCACCGCTGGCTTGGACCTACCAACGACAGTGCTTCAGCAACGACGACGACACTGCCTGCACTGCAACCTGGTGACACCGCACATCACACCGTCCTACTTCACAACGTAGCCCTGGTCTCACCAACGCTGCTGAACGCCGTAACCAAGCCGCTGCCTGCACCGTGATCTGTGGGCACCGCACGTCGCATCGTCCCGCTTTGCACCGCAGTCCCAATGCCATCCACGCCAGCGCTCCTGACTTCCTCAGCCTGGAGTTCGATCTGCGACGTGTATTACTTCAAGGTCCCGACGACCCATGCACCAACTCCAGAGCAGACATCGCAAAGCCAGCAACACCACTCTCTGGAGCTCAATGTGAGGATCATGATGCCCTGCAAATCCAAGGTACTGTTTGTGGGTCTTCAAGACACTGTAGCTTGCCCGCGACAACACAACCGGCATGAACTGTTGGTTTTGTTGATCACGACGCCGTGATAGCCCCAGGTGGAGCTATTGACTTCAAGGAACTGTATTGTTTAGTAAATCTTGCAGAATTCATATATCCATTACTTTATGGTGGATTTTTTATCATATTTGGTCTCGTCTTATATAGATAAATATTGGATATTTTTCTAAAACTGGTGTGGTGTCCTTTTGTAGTGTGTTCATTTATTACTGTGTATTATGGGCAAATGCTTTACACGTTGCTTCTGAGATAAGCCTGACTGCTTGTGCCAAGCTAAAAAGTGGGTGAGCAGGGGTTATCTGATCGGCTATCTCCCTTATCCTGACTAGAGTGAGGGTCCATACTTGGACAGGGTTCAGACTAGAAATCCATTTCTAACAGGATCCAACATAAAAATCCTTGAGGACGATGCCGAAAGGAATCACCAGCGAAAAAATCGGCGAAGGATGCCAAGAAAAAAAACGGGGAGACCAGGTTCCCCGAAAAGAAGCCACACAAGGCAACCCGGTTGCCCAAGAAAACGGTGATTGAGGGCCAGCTGGGAAACAGAGGCCCACGTATCCCAGTACAAGGAGACTGATAAAAGCAGAATGTCAAAACAGACAAAACCCACCATGGAGCGAGAACACTTGAAAGGGCCCCCAAAACCTTCAGAAGAGGGACAGACTGCTCTGAAAAACAAGAGCATCCGAGACGCCGACGTCAAAAAGACCTTGGAGAAGGAAATGTGAATCCTGGAAGCGGAAATGGGGAACCTTCTTCAGCACAAGGAGGAGTTTGAGGCAACCACAGACATCACTTTCTACAATGGTCTCATCAAACAAGCTGCCAAAACATATGGAGTACTATTGGAGGAGAAAGACTTTTGCTTTCTCCTAGAAACAGTTATGCCAACAAGTAGGGAAACCTGAATCTTCCTGTGCTACCTAGCATTCTGGACTAGGGCAAGGAAGCTTTCAGAGAACTAGCCTCCACTAAAGGCATAACACCAAGAATAGAGAAATACAAACCTTCAAAGGATCCCAAATACATACAAGGAAACACTATGGCACTCCATCATTGTCACTACAGCCAGAAGGAAGTATTGCCTACACCTCCACAGGACCTCCTCCAGAGAAGGAAAACAAAAGACTGAACATGGTAGGGAGGAAGGTGGAAAGAGAAGCGGCAGCTTAATGGCGTACAACCAATTCTAATGCCCTCCTCAATCGATATGGCCACCAAAAATGGGATGTGATAGAGGAGCTAATGAAAAAATACTCCCAGAAGAGGCTAAGAGAAGGGCCAAAGTGACTATTCAGGAAGAGATGAATATCGCCAACACTTGTTTAAAATCAGCATTAAACTCAGCGGATACTGTTAGCAGACAAATGTGTACAGGCACAACCCTCGTAAGTACATGCCTGCCTCAGGATCTCAGGCTTTAAACCCAAAGTCCAGGCCTCAGTAATTAATAAGCCCTCAACAGAAGAGGCCTTATTTTGACAGGAGGTAGATGAGTCTTGCAACAAATTGAAAAAGACAGCGAGAAAGATAAAGGAAATGGGTGCTCTACAATACAGGGGTACTTTCAGGAGAGGAAAAGCGCCCAGAAGACCCTTAGTAAGGGGACCTTTTCCAGCAGGACAACAGCAACAAGGCCAATGCACCACATCACTACCTGGTCAGCAGTCTGGATACCAGCAATGGCAACGCCCCGCAAGGCAACCTTTTCATAGTAGAGGGAGGGCCAGAGGCCAAACCCCCAGAGAAGAAGGAACCTGAAAGTGACTCGAATGCAGCCTCAGACCCACACCTAACACTGGTGGGAGCCAGAATAGCGTATTGCCTGCAAGAATGGCCAAAAACTGACAAGTGAGTTTTAAAGGTGGTACACCATGGTCACTGTATAGAACGAACAAGCCCTCCAATACCAAGACCACCAAAGAGAAGTAGTATCGGGGAAAAGCACTGGTACAATTAAGAAAGGAGGTAAAAACGCCTACACAAACATGCAATAGAGTACCAAAGAGGGACTTAATCAAGGGAAATACTCCCTCCTACTTTCTGGTGCTAAAACAGAACATCACACCAAGACCAAACTTGGATCTCAGATTCATTAACAAATTCATCCGCATGCACCATTTCAAAATGGCAATGGTACAAGAGGTCATCCCATTTCTACAAAAGGGGGACTACATGGCACCCACAGGCTTAAAGGATACCTTTCTGCACACATCCAAGAATCAAGCACACACAGTACCTCAGGTTCATTTTTTTTTTTTTTTTTTTTAGAAGGTTCACTATCAGTTCAAGGTCTTACTCTTTGGAATAAAATCTGCATCATGGTTTTTTATAGAATTCCTGGCAACATTTGCAGCATTCCTAAGAAGGAAGGGGATTCACGTATACCCCTACCTGGACCCCTGGCTGTTCAAAGCAAATGCAAAGAAGAAATGTTAAAGGTAAATTCAAACAGAGATCACAATCCTAGAGAAACTGGGGTTCTGCATAAACCACAAGAAATCTACCCTAGAACCAGAACTGGAGAAGATCTTTCTAAGAGTGAGACTAGATGCAACAAAAGCATATACATACCCTACTTTTAAGCGAGTACAGGCAATCACAGAACAAACTCACCTTTACCAGTGGAGGCTGTCTCTTGCAGTGAGGACAGTCGTGAAACTAATGGACATAACAGCCCATACAAGACTCCCCATGCACCCATTCATGGAATAGCTGAGCAACAGCTGGTCACAAGCCACTGGGAGTTGGGAGGATATAGTGGTTGTAACAGAGAATACAAAGGGAAATATAATGGTGGGCATCCAAAAACATAAATGGGGGAGACCTTTCAAGACAACAACTCCAATGGTGACCATTACAGCAGATGCGTCTCACAAGGGATAAGGAGCACACACAGGCATCTTGAGAATTCGGGGCCAATGGAGCAAGGTAGATGCGATAAAACACATCACCTTCCTAGCAAAGAAGACAGTGCTACTTGCCCTGAAAGCTTTTCAAACACCACTAGCAGGGAAACCTGTACTAATCCAAACAGACAATACAACAATAGTGTTCTACCTGAACAAACAAGGGGGTACAAAAACTTTTACCCTGAGCAAACTAGCCCAAGAGACATGGAAATGAGCGATACCACAAGGTGTCGCGTGGGCTCTTATTATTCTAAATGAGACTACTGGATTTCTAGGTAGCAGGATCTATAACGGTGTGGGGGACTGAGTCTGACCCACGTGTAAAGAACTCTGTCACCCTAAATCCGGTTTTTGCTCCGGCTAACTAGCAGTGCCTCATTTCTCCCATGTGGAAGGAATGATTTGGCAGCCGAGCGCATGACATCTTTGGAACTTCTCAGGGAAGTCGTGGTTACTCAGATCCAAACCAACTCTCTTATTTCCAATATGATCTCATATACAAATGACAAAGACAGTATAAGTTTTATATAATGTTTTAATAAAACGACTGTATTTTAGATATTAAGGCGTGAGCCGCAATAACCAGAACGATACAACACAGTAGGATTGTAATAGTTACCAGGAGAGTAAAACATAAAAACAAAGCTATCATATTGTCAAACAGTTTTTACTCTCCCTCTGCTTGTTTTATCTAGAGCACAGCATGTTAAGCTTCTAGCTTGCCTATTAGAATCACTGTGGAGACATCAGCCCTCATACCTGAGCAAAGACCTGTGATCTTGGTTCAGCATCTGCAACGAGGCAGTCAGCGTCAAGTTGTGGTTCCCTGGTCGGAATCTCCCTCTCGCGTGTATTGGGACAAGGAAGTGATTTTATAACTAACATGTCATCGTGATCACAAAATGTCCCTACGCAGGAATGCCAAGTCTAAACTCTTACCACGTCTATCGGCAATGTACCAGACTGTATCCTTGACTGAAGCACAGAGTAAATATGTTATGGAGAACTCCAGTGCTGAAGTAGGCAAAACAGTGTGATATGAATAAAAAACAACACCGTAGAACTGGCTATTTGAAAAATAACCGTACGAAGCCTAATAAAAAGCATGTAGAGCAAAGTGCACAGAGGCTCTAAGCTATCAGCAAATGAATAAAATATATTCAGGGCAAAATGCACAAAGGCCTAAAGCCTGAAGCTAAAGCGCAATGAATACGTAAAACTAACCTCACTACACCCTCCCCTTGTCGGTAGCAAGTGGTTCCAATAATATAAAAGGATGCCCTAAAGATAAACAATACCTAAAACAAGTATTTCGACAAGGTGAGAAGACAACAAAGTCATAAATTTAGGTAACATGTGGTCATAAAACCAAATTCAATATAGTGTCAATTTTGTAAAAATCCAATCGTCAGATAGAAGCAATAGAACGCAGGAGTTCCTCCACTTCGATATATGTCAATATCGGAAGATCCACGCCACAAAGTATCATGGAGCAGGTGTGATCCAAAGCCCCAAAACCAGTCAGGGCGGCACCCCGTGCAGGGCCTATGAAAGAGACCATACCATCTTCCTCCAGGAAGGGAATCTCATAAACTGCCTCACGAAGCAAGCGCATCCGTAGTGCACAATTCTGGGAATGAGCCCTAATCGGGAACATCAACAGATCAGTATCGACCATTGGAGGGCGCTGCAATGAGAGACAGAGAGCCAGTGCATGTTCAAACGAGCACCAAAGGCATCGAAACACGGGTTGCACACAATCCAAAACCGGTCTGAATGACAGAGACCAGTCGCACTCCAAATGTCCCAGGAGTGTCGCTCCAAAATGCTGCATCATGCGTTCACGACACAGCTGCGCTGATGGGAGCAGCAGTACAGGATCTCGTCGTGACGGGACAGCCATTGCGAAAAAATAGCAACAACAGCAAGACTCCAGCCAATAAAGCCAAAGTAATCGGGAAACCCCCAAAAATGCTTCCGTAATAGAATGTATAGCCGAAGGTATCAAACCGAATATGGAAGAGAAGGTATGAGCAAAACCAACACCAACGACTTTGAAAAAATGTGCAATACCAGCGGTGCTGGATGCATTAAATATACGTCCCACAAGTTCACCGAAGTGATTCGGAAAGTTAGTATTCAAAAGGGACTGTATCTCCGCCGATGACCTTGCCACCTGAAGTGCGTAGGTCTCACTAGCAGATGTAAGGGCCACATGCTTTTGAAACAATAAAGCTTTTAGCCGACTCAACTTGTCGAAATCAACCTTGGAAGTAGCAATATGAGGCCAGATGTCTGCTACCTCCCTAAATTGAGTGGGGGGGAAACAACACATTCCCGCAGCACGTAACGGCCTTGTTGACTACGACGATGTAAACTATTCCGGCACGCATGCCACAGCAGCGTTCGCTGTTAAGAACAATGTAACTGCCGTTAGAAAGCACCTGGAAAATGTTTTTAATAACCGGGACTGGAACTCCCTTCAGATAACAAGCTAAGTTAGCAATCGAAGCGTTACACGCCCTGTGCAAGGACAGCTGTTTACAAACCATTGAATGGCTGACAGAAGCTTCGCATTCGCTGCCGCTAAGAAAAACCTCCTTCAAACCATTAACACATCTGTACTGAAAGGGAAGGTCCCACACCTCGTGTATGTAACTGTCTCCCAATAGTTCATATCTACCCACCGGAATGTGCTTCAAACACAAAGTAAATTGCAAAGTAGAGATAGGCAAATTAATAACCCCATGGATCAACCATTCAGCTGACGGAATCTCAGCTACTGTGAAAGGCAGTTTCTCTAATTTTTCAATATTTAACATAACATATGTCGCTTCCTTTTTAGCCATCAGTTGTTGTTGACGAGTCAAATTAAAAGAGATAAAGATCTCCCTGGCACGAACGTGCTGCCATGGAACGCGACCCGCCTTCAAGGTCTGAAGAGTCCAACCCAGCTGCATGATGGACCGCGTCTGACTCTGCCCATGATATAAAGAAGACATGTCCGATTTAATAATGTCAATGGCAGAGGAAACAATGCTGTCAATCGTGTAAACATGTTCGGAAAGGGTATGCATGCCATTATCAACAACAGACAAAGTCTGCATCAGATTTTCTTGATCAATCTGCCTCAACCGGGCTGCAGCCTCTTGTTGTGAAAGCTTCCAAATCTCATTATAAACCTCGTACAAGAACCTTTTCTTCCGTGGTACTCTGGGACCTGACAAAAAATCTTGTAAATCAGTATTATTAGACAGTAACATGAGATGTGACTTAACTGCATCCAGCGTGGATGACTTCAACCATTGCTGACAAAGCTTCCCCACACTGTATGTAGTTATAATATCAGCATGTTCTGGTGAAACGTAACGAGGGTCTGCCCTACTAGTCCTGAACCCCCCTGAAGAGGTGACAAAACGTTGATGACACATATTAGTGTCTACAGGCCATAATAACCACCCGCCTGGATGTAACGATGAAGTGTTAAGTGTACCATTCTGGACCCAATGTGTAAAGTCACTGAAAGTAGCATTCACATAGTGCTGCCAATTTTTTAATTTAGAAGGGACAGGTATACTAGGCAAAGTTAACTCCTTAATCGTCGCTAAGCCCAAACAGCTAGTCTGTTGTACTGTGTCATTGAGGAAAATCATCTGCACAGGGATAATACATGCTCTAAATAACGTGTCCCTGCCTTGCATTTGCCAATTTTTCGTACCCCAAACACTTTTCAAGTCAACAGTTCTGAACCAGTATTCATATCCCTCGACCGACAGTTTAGATACAAACAAATTGGAATACAGTAATTTAGTATTGGTCAATAACATTTGCTTATTAGAATACGGTGTAACTTTAAAATAGTAGGACCTAGCATTACGTGGATCATGCCCAGTAAAATATGCAAATTTTTCATAATACGTTTTTGAACTCCCTTGTGGAGGAGTCGAGCAATGTTCCCATTGCACATAATTAAACATGGACTTAGGGCTACTAGCTTTATGAATAAAGTGGTGTCCATAATAGTTGTAACAAAACATGTCACCATGATTGTCTCTAAACTGGTAAGCATCTTCATCGTCATAGACAGTATAATATTGCAAATCCGTTAGCATAGAATCTACTGTCTTCACATCCCAATCATCAGAAACAATGCCAGGTATAACAATATCATTCATTGATAATTTGAGGACATACGGTATTTGAATCAATTCAGTGGGACCATATATATCAAACATTACTTTATCCCACACAATTCCATCCGGAACTGGTATAGCAGAAATGTTCACTGTGGACAAGTCTCTTCGAACCATATGAGACGAAAAATGTGGTTTTAACACAGTCTCCACGTGCTCAATGTCCGATCGATCAGGAAGAAAATGACCATGTATTATCAGAAAAAAAGTAACCACAAATCCCAACCATAATAAAATAGTCATCACGGCCAAAAATAGTTCCAAGGAAAAACAAAATATGTTCGTTTAAGCCATCCCAGCAGCCGTCGCGGACCGTGGACAGAAGACATTGAAGACGAGGAGCCGGACCCATCATTATCAGCGTCGTTGAAGCAGCCAGAAGCAGTTCTAGCAAAAGGTGCAACTGTGAACGAAGAAGCAGACGGAGGCTCTCGCCGTGGCACGCTATAAACCACATGTTCAGAAACGTCAGTAGAACGTACAGCAATTTGATCACAAGATTCCATATTAATCGCCGTCGGTGGAACAGTCGCAAGATCATTATCCACCCTCCCCAAGCTCGGAGAGGAAACAGTGTCGGTGAAAATCACCTGCAGCGGGACCTCGTCCCCAGTAGTGAGAGGGATTCCGGAACTACTGGGTGTCCCTCTTGGTCTGCTGTGCAGAATCGGCCACATGTTGTAACTTGACATTATCAATGGAAACAAAGCGATTTCCTTTGGCCCCTCGCAGCGGCGGTAAAATCACAGTTCTCATGCCGCTTACCCCCAACACAGGGACAGGTTCTCGATAAGAAGGACCAAATTCTTTTTTAACTGCGACCTTTTCACGCACCAGATCCCCAACCCTGGGTATCCAACCAGTAGATGTTACTGGCTCATCCTTAATTCCTGAGGAGGCAGCATTGGCAGAAGAGTTATCTTCACGGAATTGTTGTAAATCCTGCAAAACAGTGACACGATCATTTATGTCAAAGGGCGTGTCTGCCGCCTCCACACCAGGACCATCTAGATCAGGAACATACATTTGTGTTCCAAACAGGCACTCATATGAAGTACGACCCCCCAGTGACCTTCTAGGCAAGTTATTAAGTGCTCTCTGTACTCCATATAGGTGGGCTAGCCAACCACGACCCGTACCTATAACTCTGGCCGTTAAGGACTGCTTTAAATCACGATTTAAACGCTCCACAACAGAATTTTCCTCGGGATGAAATGGAGACGACAATTGGAGTTGGACCCCCAACGAAGCCATGGTGTCCCTGAATGCCTTAGAGGCAAAAGCAGGGCCCTGGTCCGAATGAAAAGCCGCAACTGCAAATATATCGACAAAGATGCGCAAATCTTTAATAACAGTGCGAGCGTCAGCCGAGCGTTGTGGCCATACCCATACAAATCTGGAGCACGAATCTACAGCAACCAATATATACTTGTATGCACTATCTGGTGTCAGCGGACCACAATGATCCAAGTACACACACTGTAATGGTTTGTTTGAAATCAGAAGGGGCGTCTGCTGCGGGCGTCTAGCCGACGATGCTTTAATTTGTTGACAAACGTCACAACAAAGGACATACTGCTTCGTCTCTTTATAGAGACCAGGCCACCAGTAACGAGCCTGTAAAAGTGAAATTGTGGCAGCCACCCCAGCATGTGCAGAAGCCACCCCTTCATGGGCTGCAGAAATCAATCGAGGTCTCTCTATTTTATTCGGAATTTCACGTACACCAATGCCTGGAATTGTAACAGTAGCATTTAGCGCACCATTCAAGCAGTAACTATATTTTGAAGGAAATCCTTTAGGAAAGGGCGTGCCAGCAGCCGTAGCTTTTATGGCAGCCGATATTTCTGTGTCTAGTTTGGAACTCGAACGAGTCACTGCGACCACAGTGGCGACAGCCACTGCCGATTTCGCGTCTTCATCAGCCAAAGTATTCCCAGCAACGTGTATTCCAACGCGCTGGTGTCCAAGTGTATGCACAACATGGACTTTAGGAAGCGTTTCCTTCAGATCCGCAACCTTACCCCACAACATTTTATGCTTAATGGTGTTGCCTTTACAATCTCTGAACCCATTCGTCTTCCAATAGTGTAAATATTCGTTGAAAGACTGCACACAGTAGTAGGAGTCACAGACCAGCAAGGTTAAAAGTGCCGGATCCGCATGCTCCAACGCTAACAATAGAGCTTTGAGCTCAACCAGCTGTGCCGTGCAATCTCCCAAGGTTTTAGTATAAGTATGTCGGGGGCAGAACACTTCCCCCTCCATAGTGCCGCTCACCACCGCACATGCAGCAGAATACTGTTGTTTAGTCCCAACCGCCGGTTGCGCAGAGCCATCTGTATACATGACCACTTCATATTGGTCAATAGGCAATGTACCAGCAGGAACAGGGTATTCTATTTCGTTTTGAAGAAATTCTTGAGTCTGCAGTTTAGGGTCAAATACATAATCTACATCAGTGGCTGTCAAAGACGTAGCCCATTGTATCCATCGCGGGTGTAGAGCCTTCGAATTAGGAACACTCGCCTTTGTAACAGCCTCTAAGGCCGGAACCGGGGAAACAACAACAATGCGTTGACCCTGGGCCAGCGGTCTTTCTTTAATAACAGCCATCTGTACTGCAGTGAGAATTTTCTCAGTTTGTGCAAAACGTTGCTCTGCAGCAGAATACAAGTGAGATTTGTATGCAATCGGGACAGTCTCCCCTTCATTAAAGGTGACATAAGTAAACCCAACAGCCCCAGGTATTACCCTGAGCACTAAATGTGTCTTATTGTCCCGAGTGTGTAAGTGTTTAACTGCTAAAAGATCACTCTGTAATTCTCGCAGTATGTGTGTATGTTCAATCGTCCAAAATGTACTCGAAAAATTCGGGCAAATCAACTCGTATAAGGGTTTTATACGCGTTGCATATTCAGGAATGTAAGTTCTGCCAAAATTCAGAAACCCCAACAATGACTGGAGCTTCCGAACCGTATTAGGAGGCTGCAATAAAGCACATTTCTCCAAAAAATGTGGCGCCAAGCTCTTGCCCTCACTCGACAACTCATATCCCAGGAAAATGACGCTGAGGAAGGCAATCTTTGATTTCTTAAAATTAAACTTATAGCCAATATCAGCAAACCCCAGAACAATGCGCGATACATGCCTTAGATGTTGCAGAATCTCATCATCTGTCAGATATATGTCATCGACATATGATAATGCTTCAGGGTCGAACTCATGCAGCACTTCAGTTACACGAGCCGAAAACAGTCCTGGGCTATTCTTATACCCCTGAGGCAAACGACAACATTTTTTCTGAGAGCCAAACGCACTGAAACAGGTATAGTCCCGACTCTCGGGCGCAATATTCTGGCAGAAAAATCCATTTGAGATATCTAATGTTGTCTTATATTTTTTACGCACTATATTATTCATAAGCGCTGCGCTGTGTGAATTCCGTATTGCATATGTGCGTGTATTACTATTTAAATGTCGGTAATCCACCACTATCCTATATGAATGGTCCGGTTTAGCAACCAGAAACAAGGGATTATTCATCGGCGAGACACAGGGCTCAATTACACCCTGATACTCCAATTCTTTAAGAATTTTTCTAACCGATGCCCTAGCTTCAAATTTGATAGGATATTGCGGTTGTGGCTGAGGTTCGCCCTTTATCGGAATTACATGATAAGGTGATTGTCTGTCCCACCCCACGTTATTTCTATACAAAGCGGGAGCCTGTGCTAGAGCCCATGATTTACTATAGGACTCCGCGAGTTCTCTCGGAACAAGTGGTGAGAAGGAAGGTGTAATAACCTCCTCCCCAACTGGACAGTCGCGAACAAAGTCAGGTGGCCAATCTTGTTCGGCCAACAGAACATCATATGATTTTACCACATGGTCCCAAAAAATGTCGTTTATAATACGGTCAATGTCCCCTTCCAATCGCAGAGTAACTTCATATACTCTATCAGGATCAGAGACTCGCATATCCGCTGTTTCGACTTGTATGAAGTCATCAGTTGCTTTCACCTCCAGATGCTCTAGAAGACTCCGGCGAACTATTGTGACCTCTGCCGCGCTGTCTAACAGTGCTAACGTCCATGTCTTGTTCGTCAAGAGAACTCTCTTCTTGAGCGGCATGTCTAAGTGTGACTGCTGCCACCTTCTTCTTTTTAAATTGCTGTTTCTGTTGCAGCGGTTTCTCTTCTTGTTTAATAGAAACCTCCGCTGAGCGTTGTGAATCCTGTCTCGGTTTCACGTACTCCGTCCCCCGCTCTGACCGCCCACCTCTCTCACTTCTCTTGTCCGAGGAGTCCTGAAAGGAACGAGATTGGCGTGTATCAGAATATTGATATATATCAGGCGTCTTCAAAGTATCCCTATTCCTGAGATTATACTTATTCTGTGGGGTCTCCGGTTGCGTAGATTGCCCATCATCCTTCTTAGGTGTTTGCTGTTTCTTTTCCCAGCGCTTTTTCGAACCCTCAGGTTGTTGCTGTTTAGCATTATCTTTATTATTTTTACCCTGTAACTGGGGTTTTTGTGGTCTAGCCCCTAGGCTATCACGACCAATACTAGAATATGTTTCCGCTATTATTCTCGGAAGCTCCCGCTCCTGTTGAAGCAGCGGAACATCCTGAAGACGCATACGCACTGCTAGTGCTACTGCCTCTCCTTTGAGATTACTCAAAATAATAGAAGAAACTGTGGCAAAATTGCCCAGCAACTGCATGCCCAAATCCAAGGCAGGGGCAGCCCCATATTCATCCTGAATCTGTTTAAGTACGTCCGGTAAATTAGCTAATGTTGGTGTACCGTGTGCCGTAGTGTAGAGCGCGGCAAACACCGTGCCCCAGGTATTACAAAGGTCCACCGGAGGAACCATCCCGTACGGCAAACACATCGTCAAAATTATATGTTTATCCTGAGGTCCCGTATGGGGAAATACTGCTTCCAGCGTATAAATATTTTGCGCCAGCCAAAACTGAGTCTCCTCTCGTTTAGCCGGTACTTTACCCATAACTGAGTGTACAGTGGCCGGATTAAGACCCGGAACCACCGCCTGTGGGTGCGCTGGAGAAGCACGCGCTGCATTCGTGTTTAATGTCTGCAGCACAAACTGAACTAATCGTCTATATGTAGCCGTTAATTCCGTATATAAACGACGAACTTCAACCACTGCCAATTGAGCAACCGCAGGATGTGGTGTATATGTAGCCAATAAAGGCCAGGTAGGACCATCATTACTCAGTGGACCTAACCTAACTTGTGCTACTGAGTGTGGGAGGGCGCCATCAAGCCAATTATGGTGTTCTTGATAAGATAGAGGTATTTCTAAATAAGCGTAAGCCCTGTATTGTCCAGGGACATTCGCAACTGTGTATTCGTGAAAAGTATTTGTTCCCCCATCCACTGCTGGAAATCCGACCCAAGAATAAAAAAGTTCTGTTCTATAGGCTGCATGGGCGTCCACCACAAAAGTGACTGGACCCCCCTGGACTGTCAGTCCATGTGTCAATAGATGTCCTGTGAGCGGATGTCGCATATTAATTGCTATGTTCACTACATTAGGATTCGCCATTTTATAAAAAACGGCTTCAGGTCAGAGAAGGCACACCAATATCGGGGTTTTTTCCTTTCAAAGTTCAAGCTTGAACAACCGACCACTAAGCAATAGGAAGCACCACGCCGTGGCGGCGGAAACCCTCAGCCCCACGGACGTCTCCGTATACGGAACCAAATAGTCAAAATATATATGAGACCAAGAGAGTCAGTCGGACCTAATCATTAGAGCCAGACCAAACGTTGGCGGCGCCATGTCGTGTGGGCTCTCATTATTCTAAATGAGACTACTGGATTTCTAGGTAGCAGGATCTATAACGGTGTGGGGGACTGAGTCTGACCCACGTGTAAAGAACTCTGTCACCCTAAATCCGGTTTTTGCTCCGGCTAACTAGCAGTGCCTCATTTCTCCAATGTGGAAGGAATGATTTGGCAGCCGAGCGCATGACATCTTTGGAACTTCTCAGGGAAGTCGTGGTTACTCAGATCCAAACCAACTCTCTTATTTCCAATATGATCTCATATACAATTGACAAAGACAGTAGAAGTTTTATATAATGTTTTAATAAAACAACTGTATTTTAGATATTAAGGCGTGAGCCGCAATAACCAGAACGATACAACACAGTAGGATTGTAATAGTTACCAGGAGAGTAAAACATAAAAACAAAGCTATCATATTGTCAAACAGTTTTTACTCTCCCTCTGCTTGTTTTATCTAGAGCACAGCATGTTAAGCTTCTAGCTTGCCTATTAGAATCGCTGTGGAGACATCAGCCCTCATACCTGAGCAAAGACCTGTGATCTTGGTTCAGCATCTGCAACGAGGCAGTCAGCGTCAAGTTGTGGTTCCCTGGTCGGAATCTCCCTCTCGCGTGTATTGGGACAAGGAAGTGATTTTATAACTAACATGTTATCGTGATCACAAAATGTCCCTACGCAGGAATGCCAAGTCTAAACTCTTACCACGTCTATCGGCAATGTACCAGACTGTATCCTTGACTGAAGCACAGAGTAAATATGTTATGGAGAACTCCAGTGCTGAAGTAGGCAAAACAGTGTGATATGAATAAAAAACAACACCGTAGAACTGGCTATTTGAAAAATAACAGTACGAAGCCTAATAAAAAGCATGTAGAGCAAAGTGCACAGAGGCTCTAAGCTATCAGCAAATGAATAAAATATATTCAGGGCAAAATGCACAAAGGCTTAAAGCCTGAAGCTAAAGCGCAATGAATACGTAAAACTAACCACACTACAAAGGGATCAACTTGCAAACAGTCCACCTACCGGGGAAGGACTACATAGAGGCAGAGAAACTAACCAGACAGGAAAGCAGCTCACGTGAATGGGAATTGAAGCAAGTAAGCCTAGAAAAAATCTTCAGGATTTGGGGCACACCAACAATCGACCTTTTCGCATCAACCGAGAACAGATAATACCAAATGTTTGCCTCCAGGTTTCAACACCACCAGTCAGAAGTGGAATGCCCTGTCCCTAAACCGGTCAGGGAGATTTGCCTTGGCCTTTCCGACGATTCCCCTAATAGCAAAGATACTGAAGAAGGCCAGGAAACCAGGGACAAACCTAATCCTCATAGCCTTCAGTGGGCCAGACTATGGTATTCAAACCTAGTCGAGCTGTCCAAGGTACAGATGTTAAAGATCAAAGCAGATCAGGACCTACTCACAATGCAAAAGGGGTGAGTGCTCCATCCAGAACCAGCAACACTTAAACCTTGCAGCATGGCCCCTGAATACATAGAATTTGTGCACTTAAATCTACCACCTAGAACCGTAGAGATACTAAAGGAAGCTAGGAAACCAACAACAAGAACACGCTACGCATCAAAATGGAATAGGTACGTCCTATGGTACACAAATAATAATACCTTGGACACAATATCTCCCCACACCCAGGAAAGCATCAGCCCCAATGTGGAGCTTGAACACGGTATTACCACAATTGATGATGAAACCAATTGAGCCTATGCACAAAGCAGAGCTCTGGTTTAACACATTAAATACGGCTTTCCTGATAGCAATCACATCACTGCGAAGAGTTAGCAAGCTTCAAGCGCTAACAATACAGATACCACACATACAAATTCACAAGGACAAGGTAGTCCTTAGGACAAGCCCTCAATTCCTACCTAAGGTGGTGAGCAAAGTCCACGTCAACCAAAGCATCCTGTTGCCAATATTCTTTAAAATTCCACAGACCCAATTGGAAAAGACATTACATACTCTTGATGTAAGAAGAGCACTGATTTGTTACCTAGAGGAAACCAGTTTTGCAATGGAAATCAACTGTTCGTTTCATGTGCCAAATCCAGCAAAGGGTCACCTGTCGCAAAGGGAACTATTGCATGAGGGATTGTGGAGACCATACAAACCTACTACACCACAGCTGGCAAATGTCTACTGCATCGCCCTAAAGCACACTCAGCAGGAAAGAAGAGTGCAAAACTAGCATTAGTAGCAAATGTATAACTATCTGCACAGCAGCAACATGGACATCCCCACACACATTCACAATGCATTACTGTGTGGACATACAAATGCATAAGGAAGCTCAAGTGGGGACAGAAGGTACTACAGCACCTGTTTGCGTGCTCTTCATTTCATCCCAACCAACCCAAGGAAGGGGAAGCTGCTACATAATCTGATTAACAGCATGTGAATCCAGAAAATGATTCATGCTGCAAAATGAAATGGTTACTGTTAGGAATGGGGTTTCTGGTTGGCTAGGGTAGGCACCTAAGCCAGGCAGAACCCACCACTCTAGTCATGGCGAATAAGTTACACACCAAAGATAACCTGTGCTCACCCCTGGAGCTTGGCCCAGAGCAGTCAGGCTTATCCTCAGAGGTCATGTGTAAAGCGTTTGCACAACACACACACACACGTGACACAATACACTACAAAAGAGCCTCTACAATAAGTTATATAAAAATACGCTGTATTGCATAAACATCGTAGACAAAAATGACATAAATCAGTAATACTGTACAAAAATCATAAATGTGAGCTAAGGAGAAACATTTCCATAATGCAAGTGTCCTAGACAAAACATACCCTCCAAATGCCTGCAATACCAATCCTGAAATATGTCACCCCACCAAGGCCAAGACAGCAAATAACATAATCAGGGCATAAACAGTGCAACATACAACATGAGTGCAGAAATATCTTGGTGAAATGCCACTATAACAGGAATCACCACATATATGGAGGTTCCTGCGCTTCCTCTATGCGAAGGGTGGTGATAGGTGACGCACCCAGTCCAAATCTGGAGCTTCCATGCTCCTAGTAGAGGTTATGGGGTGCAAACTCCACCCTGGTTAATGGAGGGGTTCCTACTACAATAATTGTGGTAACTAAGAGGGTTTGCAAGAACAGGACCTCAGGTTTTCATCCCTGGTCAGAAAGCCGTATTGCCAGTGCTCCCAAAGGTTTGCCATCCTGGGGTAGGACAAACCTGCACTGTCACAAATGCAAGGGGTGAGGTGGTGGTGATGGTGGAGGTGGAGGGGGGGAGGGGCCCTCCTTGGGCTCCCCTCCCCCGTAAGGAATTTTCCAAGGGCTGCTGCCTGTGCTGACTGGGAGACCTCGCCAGGTTCTCCCCGCAGGCAATAACCTCCGTAGTCACTCCAGTCGCCCTCATTTGGAGGCCATATGGCAACGGCGAGCCCCCTGGCTCGGGGACAGCTAAGCAGTCTTTCTGGTAGTGGAGTTCCCCGTCCTAGAGGATTGGCTGCTCTCCTTCGTCTGGCTGCCAGTCCTCTCTTAGTGTGAATATGGCCCTTCTCTTGCTCGGCAGACGGGGCCACCCACGAAGATAGCGATGCTGCTACCACATTGTCAAAACACAAGACCCAGCTCATGCTGCGGTGGTGAATCCAGGGGAGAGGAGTGCCCTGTCGATCCACGTCTCTGCTCCCCACTTACCCGTGAGGCCGCCTCCTGGGAGTGGTCTCCTCTTGGTGGGACAGCCGCTCTCCCTCAGTGTTGCAGGGAAATCTGGCCCGCTTTTCCATCCGGGCTGCGAGATTTCCCAACAGTGAGCTCCTGGGCCCTGCAGAGAACTTACTTACAAAAAGTGACCCACAGGCTGTGCTTTCCATGTGCAGGGGGCCAGCATATAAGAAAATGAAGCGCTCTCAATATGCAGCTTATAGGGGCCAGGGGCACACAGTGACCCAGGGAGTTACAAGGCAACTTTAACCCTGTGTCAGCCCCTCGGAGAGCACTGGTGGAGTTGAGGGGTTGGGGGAGACACACTGCAGGCCAGCACTCCAGGGCAAACGGTGGTGGTTCCTCTCACCCATCCCACAGAACCTTGACTGTCTAGAGTAGGAAGACGGCTGGCAGCAGTTCAACATACAAAAAGACAATCCAGAGTCCTTCGGGCCACCCAGTAGACACCAGGCAGAAAGGCAGCAAAAGAAGAGCAGTCCAGGTGAGTCCTTTGTGCAGTCCAGCAGTCCCACTGGCAGAGTTTCGGTCCCAGTTCCAAAAGTGCTTTTACATCAGGTGGCAAGACCCTTTCTACTTGTACTCAAAAATGCCTTTGTTCAGGGGATAACCTCAGAGGAGTTCTTTTGTGTCTAGCATAACACCCTTTCAACCCAGCCCTGTCTCCAGACATCAGTAGGGGCTAATCAGTCCATTGTCTGAGGGCAGGACACCACCTATTCACATTTAAGATGTGAATGACCCTCCCTCTCACCAGCCCAGGAAGACTATCAGTATGCAGATGCCTCTTCTGTCACACCCAGCCTCTCCTATGTGATTGCTGTCTCGAAAGTATGCACCAAGTGGAGCTGTCACTGCCCCAGACGTGGATTGGAGATTTTGTCCTGTTTCTAGGCCTAACTTTACAGATATACCTGTGGATTTGTTCAAATTTATATGTCGTCTCAAACTAAAAATAATACTTTATGGACAAACCTAGCCAAAGTAACAAGATTAATACTGTGACTCCAAATCGTAACAGAACCATTAGGGATATACAAGACATACAAATGTTATCTCTTGACAGCGCTATCTCATCGGTACCCAAAGTACAGGATATTCTAGAGCATCTTGACATCCAGCCTCATCTAGAGGTAGACAGTGGACTTTGACCCAAATCTGCCTTTATTCCATCTTTGGGAAATCACATTGATGTTCTCTGCAAAGCAGTTAGTACTGACCTATACCACTTGGTGGACAAACAGAGGTCATGTGAGAGTATTTACAAAAACAGTCTTAGACTCTCTGAACAACAAGCTTTAAAGAGATTAGCCATGAACAGTAATTTTGTGATCAGGGAAGCGGATAAAGCAGGCAATGTGGTGGTGATGAATAGATTGGATTATATGACAGAAATTGACAACTGGGGGACATCAAAGCATACGTATGTCTGACTGGTAACCCATTATTGGAGGTCACACCTTTGAAGGAAGGCAAACTCTCCTACTGGAATGAACTTTACCTCATCTCGGACTACAAATATAAATACATGTACATCCTGGCACTACGAGCCTCTTGTATCTATATGCTCCCCAAGGTCCACAAGCCAGGTACCTTTCCCCCTGGCAGACCCATCTTATCTGGAATTGGGTCACTCACAGAACACATTTCAGAATACATTGACTCTTACAACCTCTAGTACGTAACTTACCATCCTACATCCAAGACACTAGGAATCTATTATGTCAATTAGAAGATGTTGATTTGGACCAATGACTGTAAATTTGTTAGTCTGGATGTCAACTTGCTGTAGAAGTCCATTCCTCTGGAAAACGGTCTGGAGACTTTGACTCCCACACTTTCCTACAGAGATGCAGCTTTATTCAAACATACCAATATGCTTATAGATCTCGCGATTAGTTTTGGAGAACAATGTATTCTTACATGACGGTAAATGGTATAAACAAGCCCAAGGAGTGGCCATGGGGGCTAAATTTTCACCATCCTATGCAAACCTGTGTATGGGACATTTTGAAAATTAATATATTTGAACAGATTGTCCACTAAATATCTTGCAACAAATACTGTATTGGGGAAGATACATAGATGATATACTTATCATCTGGACAAGTGCTACCTCTGATTTGAACATCCTTATGTCATCTGAATGACAATAGATACAATGTGGTGTTTACACACCATGTGGGGTTAGATCGTATTGAGTTTTGGGATTTTATCCTATACATAGTGAATAATACGGTATTGTCCAGGATTTACAGAAAACCAACAGCATGTAATTCTGTCTTGCATGCACATCCAAGTGCTCAAATCAATGCAATCCCCTATGGGGAAATGACCAAAACTAGACCCAATTGCAGTGATGATGCAATATTCCTACAAGAATTAAATTTGAAACAACGTTCCCGGAACAGAGGATATTCGGCCAGGTTATCTCCCTAGCTAAAAAAAACGTATAATATCTAAAGAACGCAGGACTTTGTTAATTCGTAAAAAATAATTATAAGAGCAAAGAACAGCGATTCTCTTTGATTACCAAAGTTAGTCCTCTAACTTCGGCAGTGTATCGCATACTGAAACGTCACTGGCATTTGTTATTATTGGACACTTGTCTAGGCTGGACACTAGGTAAGAGACCATATATGTACATAGTAGGAGACTCACTGTGAAAAATATACTCTATCCCAGCTATGTCACCCTACTGACACAGGACAAACCAAAGACATGGTTGCCCAGCAAACCTACAGGTTCCTCCAAATGTAGTGGCTGCATCACCCGTCAGTTTGCTCTGAATAAGACCTTTACTTTTTCATACAATATACGTGAGATCTACCCCGGATTAAACAATTTATCAATTGTAGCACTAAGTATGCAGTGTACTGTATTGTGTGCATTTATGGACTTATATGTGGGCAGTACCATCCATCTATTTAAGGAATGGATCCAGGAACATATAAGAGCTATCGGGAATAACAATCCGAACTATCCGCTAGCAGCAAACTGCAACTCTTCACACAAGGAGTCGGAAATCCTAAAGATCAGATTCCATGGCATTGCCCAAATTAGCACTCACCCTAGGTGGGGTGATAGGAACAGGGAACAGCGGAAATGTGAAGCCAGGTGGATCATAAAAATACGAGCTGTCGAGTATGGTTTAAACATTGATAGGAAGCTACATGTGTTTCTAGAATTAGACTATACGTTCATAACAAGTGTTTTCTGATCTGACCTTTATGATTTGTGTTGCTATTCAAATTAGGTGTAATCTGAGGCTATAGTAACTGCAATATCTCTGCTATTCAACATGTCAAATACCTCTGGGCTGTTCAAAATACATTAATGTATTTTTTTATTGCTACTAATACGTGCGGTATGTGGCCGATGTCTTCTGTGACCAGTGTTTTCTGATATGATATTTACGACTTGTAAGCTACTAAATTGGGTATAATCTGATATGTAAATTACAATATCTCTACTATTCAACATGCCAAATACATATGGGCTTTTTTTTATAAGTAATGAACGTAACACCTGCATCGTTATTATCTGGTATATGTTCGAAAAGCTACATTTGTACCTCCGGTGTTTGGTGCCGTCTACCTCCATTTTCCCTGTCTTCTTTTACTTTTCAATAGTTCTAGTACGTGCGGTTTGTGTCTCTCTCTATTCTGCTTCTCTAGCAAATCTTGATATGTTTATTAATAATTTTGACTGTCTGAGTCTCAAAACTTACATGACTCTTCCTTTAGTCATCGACGTTACGTATGCATATTATTTACATACACACTGTATACCTGTATCCTTGACGACGACAGGAACTTTGAATAGATGTCTTCTATGGGGTGGTGGCCATATTCACATCACCTTGGATTGCATCGATCTATGCGGGCCACGATCCAACTTGGCCGCCGACAAATACTGTAACTTGAGTAGCGAATTTATACTTTTTTTGTTTACTCCTGGATTTCAATGTGCCTTTATTTTAGCGTTTGGAAATAATTTAATGACTCTTGAATATGTCACTACATACGCTTTCTACTGTGCCTATAATGTATAGTACTTGTCAGAGCAGTGGGAATATGCTTTTCTCCTGCATTCCAGTATGGCCGCCCCTATACACTGTTGATATAAGGACTCCTATTGGGACCAGTCCTCTCTGCTTCCAAACGGGCCACTTACGTTCACACCGTGCACATCTTGGGGTTCATTTCCTTCAAAGCAGAGAGCTGACGCCTCGCTCGTCATACAAAAGGTAATTGCCCTCTCTATATGTTTTATGTGTCTTCCCAGTTACACGGGTTACGATTGTACATTAATGTTGTACAATTTGGGGCCACTAGCTGATTAAGTTGTACCCTGATCCGGACTGAACATTACTGTTCTACACTTTTGGACCGCTAGCTTATTAGGTCGAACATCGGTGTTTTATAATCGATTCTTTGTGGTCGTTAAAACGCTGATACATTATCATTGGTATTAACCGCGAAGAAATAATAACATCCATGCCGCATTGGTGGTTAATTCCTTTTTTATACAAGGGGCACCATAGACCTGCACTACGAACTGTAAAACTTGTGCCCCGTTTCGTGTATTAGTTCTCTTTGTGGTGAAGAACCTCTTATACACTCTCTTTTCTAAATCAACACGTTCGTACATGGATTCCTTACTTCAAGCGCTATATTTTCTTTACTAAGTGGCCGTTTTGGCAGGACTGCTCCTATCCTTCAGTGGGTAATGTTTTATATTACGATACGGATCCGTTACTAAATGGATTATTTGTACATGTATGTGACCACCATTCTGTACCTAAACACATCCGGGCACCCCCCTGTCTCCTTTCTTTCACCCATATTTGGATTGGGGTTAATAAGTTATTTTCCCAGAGATCTATGTGATTCCTCTTTAAGACATTGGCGCACACCTGACTGAATTGTACCGTATTTGAATTTCAGTGGAATCGACATCTTTACATTAGCGCTGCACATTGCAGATCTTCGTTACATAGATATGTACTTTGACCAAAGTTCTAAATTTGTTCCCTTCTCACCACTTTTTTTTTTTTGATAGATATAGGACTTATCATGGTCCTATAAACAGCTATTAATGCTGTATACCTTTGGAAGTTTGAATCTCGCCCATATTGGGGACATTACGGAAGAGACGGTCTTTGGACCATGTAGAATGACTGATGTTTTAACATAGATCTGAAACAGAGGTACCTATGCAAGAACTTCATATTCAATTCTTGTTGTTAAATCTATATTCTTTTGGCTCACTATGGATTATATGATCCGTGAGCTTTATGTACTACATACCAGTTACTCTTTGTAAGCAGATTAACCTAATGATGCATCATTATATTTCAGCTTTTTACATACAACTGATTTACAGTCAAAAAGGACTCATCACTCTAACTTCTCTGGTAGTTTTACAGGATTCAAAATTGATTTTGACCATATTTTTTTTGTTGCTTCGCCTCAGGTATAGGGTCTTTGTCTACACTTTGGTTACAGTTTTCTATACTTATACTCACCTACTGCACGTTCTCCAAGGAGTATGTCTTATCACTTATGTTTGGAACTCACCCTGGTGGTATTTCTATCTTCTCTGTAACAACGAGAATGTGGCGCTTTCTGACCTATGCACGTTGTATGACATCCCTTTATTTTCGGTAACTGTTCTTTGTTAGGCTACGTCATGTCCCCACATTTCAGTTTCGTTCTTCTGTAAGCATATATATTCATCTTTTTGCAGCCCTGAAAAAGTCACTTCGTGATGAAGCACATATTGGCTGTTATTGTATGGATTGACTACGGGCTTGAAGGATGGGCGCCATTTTAAAATATCCAAAGAAAACATAGAATTTAGAGAGCAGGAAGATTAAAGCCACAACCCCCCCTCCCTAAATCAATCATCCAATGACAAAAAAAGAAACATTTCATCTCTAATGTGCACAATATAATCGCAGGTAAATGTGCAGTGCAAATTGATTGTTAAATATGTGCATATCACATACCTCTATAATGCTTGGAGAAGACATGTCCGGGGGTATCAAGATAGTTCATGGGCATCTGTGTATAGGCCAGACAAATCACAAGGCACTCTATCTTAAAACATCTGAATCACAAGTTAATGTAACAGTGGGGTTGTATAGGTACAGAGAATCTTGTGACAAATAACATTTGCAGCTAATAGATCCTGATGTTAAGTAGTTAATCACATATGCATGAATAAAGCCCATAGTGGCATACACCAGAAAAAGAGCCACTCCAACAAATAGAATACGGTATACAGTACATAATCAAAGTCTGCAACAAAAAAAATCTTAGATCCTCAGAACTCTCACATTGGTAAGAAACAGAATACATATAATCAAAATCCAGATGGTACAAGTCCAACAAGGAAGGGACCCACAAATAAAGCCCTAATGGTCATACACCCTGCACAAAGACAACCCAATTATCTTTGTAGCATGGTAGCTATGAAATGAAAAGTAAAAAGTTTTGCGGCATGAGTCCTTTTCTGGGTTCACGTGCTGTACATTATTCTGCCATCTAGTGGTTGGTGTCGGGTTATCTTTTCATTTCCTATCTTTTTTTTTCTCTGTGGGAGTCATTGACCACCATTTGGCAGTATGTCCATCCTCCTGTGTGATGTCAGACGGCACCCCAGATGTTCATGTGCGTTGTTGCCGTCTTTAGTTTCTTTTTTCTGCTGTTGAGTGTGGAAGCAACAGAGGAACGCTAAAAGTTTATTCGAAAAAACAGACTTTGAAGAAAATAAAACGATTTGTCGAAGACCGTGAGAGGGATGACCACGGGCATGGGGACCCTTCTCTTTTTCTCACGACAGAGAACACCCCAGGTACCAGCCATGGGGTTGGAGAATAAAGGCAGGTAGAGGCCATTGAAAACACCCCCTTTAACTTCTGCCTAAACTGCCAGCACAAATTTGCCCAGAGAGACCCCCACGAGGTCTGCAATCTCTGCCTCCCTGAAGACCACCAAGACACGGGCTGCGAGGCTTGTGCTGTGTTTGTACACAAGACACCAAACAAAAACCGGAGACAGAGGCTGGAACACTATACCACCATGGCCAGCACCCAGTGGACGCAGGTTTCCCTGAAGGATCTCGGTCTTTCAGGTGATGACGAGGAAAATGTCGGAAGCAGAGACACCTTGTGGCAAGGATCGGACGTCAAAAAATATGCAACTGGTGTTGAAAAGAAGCAGGCGGTGAACAAACTGTCAAAGGACACCAAGAAGACAAGGCATAAGATAATGAAACCACCAAAGGGCTTGAGTCTAAACACTCGGACAGTCAGTCCCACACGGCAGACTCAGCCCTGAAACAATCATCGACGGAAGGTCAGCCAAAAACAAAGGAGCCACACTGATCCCAACTGAGGGATACAGATGCAAGAAAGTCTCAGTCGAAGCTCAACGATCCCGTCCATTAGGGAGGGATTAAGAGAAAGGACCAAGGCTCTGGAGGTGGCTGAATCATCGATGACGAAGAAGAGACCCTGTCCAATGCTATAGGTTGGAAGAAAAAAAACTCACAAGGAAAAAAAAAAAAAAATTCAAGGGAGACATGGCAGCACTGTTGCAAAGGAAAAAGGAGTTTGAAGACTCTTTAAAGGTATTTTTGGATCCCACCAAAGCTGATGACATCCTTCCACACGGAAGATGACCAATCTGCCCTAGAGTCTCCAACAACACCAGAGTTCTATGAACTCAAGGACATAGAGGAAGATACTTTGTTCAATGAGTAATTCTGGTGTGATCTCAAAGCTGATTTCTTCCCAAGGAAGGAGTAGACAGCTACCCTTTGAGGCCATCACCCCCTTACAAACTCTCCATGTATAATAACCTTATTAAAAGGGCTGCTAAAACATATGGAGCCCAGCTGGAGGAAGAGAAGGGAGAATCTAGTTTTATCCTCGAGACACTAATTCAAGCCACCAAATGGAACCTATATCTGCCAAGACTTCCTAGCATGTTAGACCAAGGGAAGGAGGCTTTTTGGGAACCTGCTACTGCCAAAGCAGTGACCCCCAGGGTAGAAGAAAAGTACTGGTGATCTTCTCAAGACCCAAAATAAGGAATGCCCTGGCTGATTCCATCGTTTTTAGCAACTGCAAGAAAGTGGAGCCATGCAAAGACCTCCACAGGCCCACCACGTGAAAGAGGCTGGACATGGTGGGGAGGAAAATGGAGATGGAGGCTGCAACCCAGTAGCCAATTGCCAACTCAACACCCTCTTAAATACATATGGCCACCAACAATGGGACGAGATGGAGTCCCTCAGGCAGCATCGCCCAGAGGAGTACCAAAAGAGGGCCAAGGCAGTTATGCAAGAGGGCCAAATAATAGCCAACACATGCCTGAAATCAGCCAAGATGCAGCAGACACTGCCAGCAGGTTAATGTGCACGAGCACAACTTTGAGAAGAAGTGTGGCTCAGAATGTCTGGGCTTAGGTCGGAGGTACAATCCTCTTATCATCGACATGGCATTTACTGGGACACCCCGTTCGGTCAGGTGGTCGAGTCCTTACGACAACTAAAGAAGTTCAGTGAAACGGCCAAAGCAATAGTGGCTCTACAATAGAGGCTCATTCAGAAGAGGAGGAAACGCAGCCCAAAGACCTACGGGCAGAACACCTTTCACGAAGGAGCAGTATCCATAAGGCAGCTCACAGCAAAGCGCACAGCAGGCCATGTATCAGCAGTGGCAACACCCTGCGAGGCAGCCCCTTTGGTCACAAGAAAGGGGAAGAGGACAGATTCCTTGAGGGGGAGGAGCAACAGGCAAGTGGCTTGACCAACACCTGCCCCCACATAACACCAGTGGGAGGCTGAGTAAGAAACTACCCACAGGAGGGGAGGAGGGGGGGGGGGAAACACCTCAGACAAATGGATTTTGAACTTGATATGTCACAGATACTGTACAGAACTTATCAAGGAACCACCTCAAAACCACCACCCCACTAAAAAAAAAATACATTTCAAGGGGAAGAGATCATGCAACTAAGAAAAGAGGTAAACAAACTTACAAAACAAAGACATTGAAAGGGTAGGAAAAAGGGAAACTACTACTCCCCTTACTTCCCGGTTCCAAAACAGGATCTGACTAAGACCAATCCTTGACCTCAGATTTTTTAAACGCATTCATTTGTACCCAACACTTCAGGATGACAACACTCGAAGGAGGTGTCCCACTCCTAAAGAAAGGAAACTGTAAGGCAACCTGAAACCCAAAGGATCCCTATCTACACAACCTAATGATACAATGACACAAAGAAAACCTGATTAATTTTACACAAAGTGCTCTACCAGTTAACAGTGCTGCCTTTCAGCATCAAAACAGCACAACAGGTCTTCACTAAGTGCCTTGTGCCAAGAAGGAAGGGTATCCATGTATATACATACTTCTTAGACTGGCTAGTTGAGGCAGAAACAAAACAGAAATGCCAAAAGAACATTCAGACAGCAACCAGCATGGTAGAACATCTAGGTTTCTCAATAAACCACAAAAGGTTGTCTCCACAGCCGGAACAAGAAAAGGTATTTCTGGGAGCGACACTAAACTTGAGGATATCCTGAGCTTACCCTGTCCAGAAGCGATCACAGATCAAGCTCACCTATACTAGAAGGGGAAGTCTGACAGTGAGGACAGTCATGAAACTAATGGGCATGATGAGGCCTTTCCAAGAACGGAGCTGTAACCAATGGCCACATGCCACAGGGAGTTGGAAGGGTCTAGTGGTTGTCACAGCAAAAATATAAAAGGAACGCATTGTTTGAGAAAACCGGCGGGAGCCTGAAACTACTTTGCCTGCTGCTACCAGTGAGCAGTGTGGCAGGTGGTCCTCGCTGCCAATTTCCGCACCAGGAGGTGCATAAATTCAGTATTTTTTACCCACGGCATGGGACTTCATCTTTGACTGGCAGAGTTTGGGCTGGGCCCACTTTCTTTCCATCTTGCATCAGGTCCTGGCCGTTGAACTAATCAAGTGATCTACAAGTAAGTGAAACTTTAATAGCTGACAGATTACTAGGCTGCAGCCACAAAGGGGAGAAACTATGGGGAAGCGTAAAGCGGGAGACACTGCGATACCGACAAACAGTGCTAAGAAATCAAGAAAGCCATTGCGCAGCTAGCAATTGCTCTGTTATCAAGTGCTAATGCCCACACACTTTCTGACATTGACAATCTCATTGGGGAGGTAGAACTAATGCTAAATAGAAAGCTAACCAAAGAGAAAAAGAATGGGGTGCAAAGTTCCTGATATTTTTAAGAGACCCACGAAGGCACTGATGCCCGCTTGAGCGGATATTGAAGTTTTGCCACTGACTGTGCCCTACACTTTGGGGTTTCTGCTGAACCTATAGCCCCCCCCCCCAGTGATGATGATGTAGCTCCACCCTCTTTCACCAATAGTAACTATCAATAAAAATGTACCGGGCTCAAATAGGTTTACCCCCTTAGCTTCTAAGAAAGGTATTATTGCAAAAGACTTCGCTGAACCTCACAGTAGGACTAAAGATGGACTAATATCAGAGGAATACACAGTCGATCCTTAAGTATTACATCTTAAACTGGATAGACTCAAATATTAGTTGATGCTTTTGGTAGCAAGTTGGAAAATCTTACAGCAAAATTTGAAGAATGTAGATGTATGTGTAAGGGCAATTGTGAGGAGGATAATGGCAAAGTACTTTAACCGTAGAGAAGCTCAATTAACCATGAGAAATTAAAGATGGAGGACAAAGCCATCTGATGGTCATAAAACTAGAGCTCTTGATAAAGGTGCCGATAGCGCCCCCTGGTCGGGCCCTGCAGCAATTAACAATTTACTTGCATCTAAACAACTGCCCTGTTTTCATGGGATGGCCAGAATTGTAGCTAGATATATTGATAATATTAATCCACCGACTCCTAGGGGCATCAATAGTCACTTAGAGAATGTTAAGTCCAATTTTTGGAAATGGCGAAGGGTAAAATTGAATCACTCGTATTTGTCTCCTTACCAGAATGCGATGACGTGTGAAGTGCCACACCTCAAGAACTGATAATGTTCGGGTTGAAAAGTCTTACCCATTGCTTAAGAAAAACATTATAGGGGTCAAGGACTTGATCTACTTAACACAGGTTCCAAAGCTGAGAGAGGGTTCCTACGAAGATGGTGAAGCACTGATTAACAAAGTAATCTTCTGGTTCAGGATGCAACATAACTGTTTGTCTGTAGTTAGGTCTGACATTGTTTATGCTAGGAGGTTTATGTCTAGTCTATTAGTAAAAGATTGCATTTAAGTGCAGTTCAGATCTAGCAAAATTTCGAGATGCGCATCTACCAACACAGTGAGGGTCAATCAACAGCTATCAGACTGAAATTATTCCCTCCAGAAATACGCATAGGTGAGAGATGCGAGGGGGCGCTCTGGCGGGCATACACCGGAAGCCACTGAATCATGGATTAGTTGCATCTTCCCATGAGCCGTCTGACCTTGATAAGGTAGATTGACTGTCCTTAGGGAACAGTACTGACACAGACTTTTGTGTGCCTAGGTTGAATAATCCACATGGTATTATCAAGGATATGGTTGCGATGGTGGCCCGCCATACCACCCATGACTCAGCCATTACTGAAGGTCAAACAGATGTTGTACAAGGGGACTTACTACTCTTAGGGGATATTATTGGTAGGAGGTAGTGGCTCCCTTTAACCACTACCACACATAAAACCAGAGAGTTGGCAGAACCTCCACTTTGCGAAGATGTCCTACATTTTGGAAATAGTGGGGGTGGGAGTGCAACGGTGGTCCAAAATGGCCTTCTCTCGCGGTCCTCATGGAACCTGGCTGGAATCAAGAAAAAATTGATTAATGATGATTGGCTGTCTTACATAGTGGAGTGCGATATTTGCTTGTTTCAAGAAAAGTGGGCTGCAGGGAAAAAACAATTCTCAATGGTTATACCTCGTACAGTATGGAGGCTAAACCATCTGAGAAATTTGGAAGGGCCAGTGGGGGGCCTATTAATTTTATTGAAGAATGATTTACCTAGCCCCTGTAAGGTTATGCAGATAAATTCGTCTGATGTCATGGATATTATTATATCTTTTCCCTCCAGAATCCGCATTACTTTCATCAATGTTTATGTACGTCAAGTAGGGTCATGAAACCATTCCCCAACTCTGGTCTCTTTGGAAGAGGTACTTGAAACCATTCATCCTGATGTAAAGGTTATTGAAGCAGGTGAGTTTGACAGCTCATTTGAACCTTCCCCATTCTTAGTGAGGTTACTGACCTAGAGGACGAAATGTCGACTATTCCTTCAGGAGTGGGTAAACCACGGTGTAACTATTCAGCCACTGCTCATATGATCGTATCATCAATGGTTAGCAGGGGCTTAAGAATCAACCTTTAACGGCCGTACAGTATCTGACTCTGGGAGGGCCAGTACTTTTAAAATAGGTAGCCAGTCTAATGTTATTGATTATACTTTATTAAACGTGAGACTGTGGGCTCTCCTGGATGATATGAAGGTCGAGAATCGCACGTAGAGTGACCATAATCCTTTGAACTTGTTCTTACCTGGGGAAGCATTAAGGAAGGAAAGTAGCACCTGTAAGACTACGGTCCCCGAACCTATCGTGACCAGTAATGGTCGCTACCTCTCTTGGCCGGCCGTACTGTCTAACCAAGGCTTGCACTCTGGGATGTATGATCTTTTTGTATCTCATGCCTCAAATTATGTTGACTATCTGCATGCAGATATTCCTATCTTGGAGGTACATAATCAACTATTTATTGGACCGAGGGAACTGTTCCACAAGGTAAATCACGGAAAGGTAGGAAGGTGCAAATCAGGTAGGTGGTTCAGTGCGAACTGTAAAGCAAATGAAACTCATCTAAGGAAAGCTATTAAAGTGGGAAACAAAGAGGGAATAGTGGAAGCCAGGCATGATTATAGCAGAGCTCTTATCACAGAAAAAGTGTGGGAGGATTTGATCTGGAAGGATATGTTAAAGGCAGCTGATAGGAGAGATGCACGGCTATTCTGGAAGCTGGTGGCTATCGCTGGATCTGACGACAGGAGTTCCCAATATTACCACATTAATCCTAAGAACTGGATGCCTAATTTTTCCAACTTCTAGGCCCTTGAGGGCCCAGTTGGGCCTGAATCCAGCAAAGAGGAGGCATTCTATTAGGAACTGGAGCTTGTGTGTGCAGGAAGAGACACAAGGGGTTCAGTATCTTTTTAGCCTAAACAACACAGCCAAGGTAATTGCTGCCCTGAAAAGGGCTAAGGCTCCTGGACCAGATCAAATTCCTGGCGACCTTTATGAATCAGAGACACTGATCTGGAGTAGTTATATAAACCTGCTATCTAATGCCATTTCAAAGGGAGGGGACATACCTGAGACCTGGAGTGGGGCTGAAATCATACTGGTTTATAAAAAGGGTGATGGTTCCTGCCCTTCTAATTATAAACCCATAAGACTCATTGACAACCTTCAGAAACTTTTTGCTAGGCAAGTCTTGGATAAATTGCTAATGTGGGAGGAGAAAGAGCAAATTCTGTCCCCCTTACAGGTGGGTTTTCGACCAAAGGCCAGAACTACTGACCAGGTCTTTAGGTTAGTTGGATTCTTTTGAAAATATGTTTTATTAGCGAAGCAAAGGCTTTACGTATCCCTTGTAGATCTTAGGGCCGTATTTGACTCCATCCATCGAAATAGTTTTGTGGCAAGTGTTATCAAGCCTGGGAATTCCCTTAAGTTTGCTTTAATTGATCATTATTTACATTATATATGAATGATGTGGTATAGGAAGGCCTCGATTGTAACAACGATTCCCCTACTGTTAATAATGCAAAAATTCCTATTTTACTCTTTGCTGATGACTCCATACTTATATCCAAAACACCAATGGGGCTGCAAAGCGATCATTGATAAATTAATGAATTTTTGTTCATCCAGAGGATTGGAGCTGAATGCAGGGAAAACCAAATATATCATATTTGGTCAGAGGGGAGCTAGAAGCATGCCAATTTGAGTGGGTGGCAAATTGCTAAAAAAGGGTTAACTCTTGACTGTCAACCTTAAATGGCTGCCCCAGTTAATAAAGTCTTCGCTTACCATGGAACATAGATCTAATGCCATTATTAGGGTCTATGAGACTACTAATAGCCTGTTAGAATTGGGGTCTCTAGTTGGCAGTCGGTTTGCACCCTGTCGAAGTAGGGACCCTCACTCTAGTCAGGATAAGGGAGATACCCGCTCAGATTACCCCTGCTCACCCCCTTGGTAGCTTGGCATGAGCAGTCAGGCTTATCTCAGAAGCAATGTGTAAAGCATTTGCCCATAACACACAGTAATAATTGAAAACACTACAAAAGGACACCACATCAGTTTTAGAAACATAGCCAATATTTATCTATATAAAACAAGACCAAATATGATAAAATTCCAACATACAGTAAGAAAAATATGAATTCTGCAAGATTTACTCAAAACTAAATTTCCTTGAAGTCGATAGCTACACCTGGGGCTATCACGGCATTGTGATCAACAAAACCAACAGTTCAGGGTGGCCGCGGCGTCGCGGGCCAGCTACGGTGTCCGGAAGACCAGCAAACAGTACCTTGGATTTGCAGGGCGTCGTGATCCTCGCGGTGAGCTCCGGAGAGCGGCGTCGGTTGGGCCCTTGAGGTCACACGCATTGCAGATCGAATTCCAGGCTGATGAAGTCAGGTGCGCCGGCATAGATGGTGTCGGGGCTGCGGTGCAAAGCGGGACGATGCGACGTGCGGCGCGCACAGGTCACGGTGCAGGCAGCTGCTCGGTGACTGTGTCCAGCGGCGTCAGTGAGACCAGCGCTGCGGTGTCCACAGGTCACGGTGCAGGCGGCAGTAGGCTCAAGCCAGCGGGGCAGGATGGTGCTTCGTGACCCTCACGAGCGGTGTCCACAGGCCACGGTGCAGGCAGGATGCCTGGTGATGACACAGAGTCGATGGTGCTGGCGTCGGCGGACCGGGGCTGCAGTGCGGGATAGGACGATGCTTTGTGTAGCTCACGAGCGGTGTCCACAGGCCACGGTGCAGGCAGCGGCACCGGTGTCAGCAGGAGCGTCATCGAGGATGCCCAGGCTGCGGTGTGAGCAGGCGATGCCGGAGTGTGGGGCCCAAAGGTCGGGGTGCGAGCAGCGGCTCGTTGAAGTTGTCTGCTGATGGCATTGGTGAGACCAAGGTCGCAGTGCAAAACGGGGCAATGCGACTCTGTGTGGCGTCGGCAAGTCACAGTGCAGACCAGCGGCGCGTTGGCGGCGGCGCAGTGGTTTCTCCTCTTGAACAGCACCAAACACACAGTTCCCAGTGCTGCAGGTCGAGGAAACTGAAGTCTTTGATGACCCTGAGACTTCCAACAGGAGGCAAGCTGTACTCCAAGCCCCTGGAGAATTTTCTCAAGCAGGAGACACAGCAAAGTTCACCTTTGAACTCTTTTCAGGCAGAAGCAGAAACTGCAGGCCATTCCAGCAAAGCAACACAGCAAAGGGACAGTACTCCTCCGTCAGCTCTTCAGCTCTTCTCCTGGGCAGAGGTCCCTCTTGATTCCTGAAAGATTCTAAAAGTCTGGGGTTTTGGGTCTTCTTCTTATACCCAGTTCTGCCTTTGAAGTTGGCAAACTTCAAAGCGGAGTCTCAAGTGCTTGCAAGATCCTTCCTTGTCCAGGCCAGGCCCCAGACACTCACCAGGGGGTCGGAGACGGCATTGTGTGAGGGCAGGCACAGTCCTTTCAGGTGTGAGTGACCACTCCTCCCCTCCAGCACAGATGGCTAATCAAGATATGCAGGCTACACCTCAGCCCCCTTTGTGTCACTGTCTAGAGGAGAGGTGTGAACAGCCCAACTGTCAAACTGACCCAGACAGGGAATCCACAAACCGGCAGAGTCACAGAATGGATTAAGCAAGAAAATGCCTACTTTCTAAAAGTGGCATTTTCAAACTAACAATCTAAAAAAACAACTTCACTAAAAGATGTGTTTTTAAATTGTGAGCTCAGAGACCCTAAACTCCACATTTCTATCTGCTCTCAAAGAGAATCTTTGCTTTAAGGATATTTAAAGGCAGCCCCCATGTTAACCTATGAGAGAGATAGGCCTTGTGCAGTGAGAACCGAATTTGGCAGTATTTCACTGTTAGGACGTATAAAACACACTAGCATATGTCCTACCTTAAACATATACTGCACCCTCCCCCTGGGGCTACGTAGAGCCTAACTTGCGGGTGCCCGACATGTAGTAAAAGGGAAGGTTGAGGCCTGGCAAGTGGGTACACTTGCCAGGTCGAATTGGCAGTTTAAAACTGCACACACAGACACTGCAGTGGCAGGTCTGAGTCATGTTTACAGGGCTACTAATGTGGGAGGCACAACCAGTGCTGCAGGCCCACTAGTAGCATTTGATTTACAGGCCCTGGCACCTCTGGTGCACTTTACTAGTAAATCAGATATGCCAATCATGGATAAACCAATCAACAGTACAATTTCTATAGGGAGCACTTGCACTTTAGCACTGATTAGCGGTGGTAAAGTGCGCAGAAACCAGCAAAAACAGACCTCAACAAATAGGAGGAAGAAGGCAAAAAGTTTGGGGATAACCTGCAAAAAGGTCCGTTTCCAACACAGCCGATCTGTCTCTCCTGCTCTAGCAGTCTATCAAGGTAAGGCAAAAAATGCCACCTTGTTTGGCTCAGAGATCTGGGGTCATTGCAATACGAGCTGCTTAGCTGTGGCAGAAAACAAATTTGTAAGAAATCTGTTTTCACCTGCAAGCACCCCACTGATACCAGTCTACCTGCATCTTGAACTGCGGAGAATAGGTGATCTGGCTGCCATAAAGCCCTTGGTTTATTGGGTCTGTCGATGGTCTACTAATTAACTGAGTCATTGTAGAGACTACCTAAGAGATGTGATGTCTGCAGTTAACATCAAACGTATTCCCTGGGTGAAGTCAGTGCGTGATTGGTTCTGTAGATTGGGGCTAGGGATGCATGGGGACGAGCCAGAATTACTATGTAAAGCTGATCTCACAGTGCTTAAGAGCCGCTGTTTGGAACATAGCAACGAGCAGCGTGCTCTGGCTGACAACAATGGCCCCTTGACATGCAACTTCTTGGAAATTAAGCTTTTCCTAAGCTTTGAACCATTTTTTTGGTAAGATTACTCCTACTCTTATCAAAAGTTTGTACATTCGGTTCAGAGTTGGTACACTCCCTTTGAGAACCCTTACTAGAAAATAGCATAGGGAAATAAGCTTGAGTGAGTTTCCTGCATGTGACAAAACTTAAGTCCACGTTCTTTTTTTTTTTTTTTTTTTTTTTTGTCCTTACTACAGAGAACAAGGTAGAAAATGGATCTGCCCAATTTGCCTGAGCATAGGGATTTCTCAATATTTACAAGCCCTAAGGATTTTTAAGTGCGACACAATGGAATCAGTTGTTTTTGCAGAGAACAGTATTTTATTGGCTATATGGTACAAGCGCCTCAAGTTTTTATCAACAGCTGATACACATTAAATTGTATCTTTTTATGGTATCTAGTCATTTTATGATGTAGTTATATTTATTGGGTCAAAGTACAATACTCTTACGCTTGCAGATAAACAGAAGAAAGTAAACTTCTGGATCGTCAGAATCACCGGGGTATCCCACAATTATATAAATGTGCATGCGAAATGGCAGAATCTTCTTCTTTTATTGGTCAAAATTTCTTAGCAAATATTTTGTGCTGAAGAAAGATTTGTTTTTATGTTGATGGCACTAATTTTAGATAGTACTTGTATTTTTTTTGTACTGTGATTTATATATTGAAATGTGTTTTACTTTGATGGTTGCTGCTGACCGAATAGTAGAGAGACCATTCAAGACACCAACTCCAACAGTGACTGTTACAAAGGATGCAGCCCACAAGGGCTGGGGAATACACACACACACACACACACACACTCACACACACACTCACACACACTCACTCACACACTCACTCACTCACACTGACGCTCACTCTCTCTCACTCACTCTCTCTCACTCACACTCCCACTCTCACACACACACACACCCACTCTCTCACAC
This sequence comes from Pleurodeles waltl, assembly GCF_031143425.1. Classification (NCBI taxonomy): domain Eukaryota; kingdom Metazoa; phylum Chordata; class Amphibia; order Caudata; family Salamandridae; genus Pleurodeles; species Pleurodeles waltl. The sequence goes on from NC_090448.1 coordinate 1,149,574,936, forward strand.
TCACACTCTCACTCTTTCACACTCACTCTCACTCTTTCACACTCACTCTCTCAAACACTCTCACACACAATCTCTTTCTGTCACACACACTCACACACTCTCTCACACACACACTCTCACTCTCACACACACACACACACACTCTCACACACACACACACACACACACACTCACTCTCTCACACACACACTCTCACACACACACACACACTCTCTCTTTCTCACACACACTCTCACACGACAATGGAACAACATAGCTGTGCTGAAACACATCAACTACCTGGAAATGAAAACAGTTTTCCTAGCCCTGAAAGCATTCCAAACACACATCACAGGCCAAACTGTCCTAATACAAACAGACAACTTAACAACAATGTTATACCTCAACAAAAAGGGAGGGGCAAAATCATTCACCCTGAATAGGCTAGCCCAAGAGCTATGGCAGTGGGCAATACCAAGAAAGATCACCCGGCAAGCAATACAGTTCTCAAAGAAAGAAAACTGAGGCATACAGATTGAGCAGGCAAGAAAGCAGTTTCCACAAATGGGAACTAAAGCAACACCTACTGGAGAAGATCTTCAATGTCTGGGGAAGACCAGAAATAGACCTGTTTGGAACAGCAAAGAACACAAAATGCCAACACTTTGCTTCCAGGTTTCAAACATCACTAATCTTAGGGGAATCCCCATCAATAAACTGGTCAGGGAGATTTGCTTACGCCTTTCCTCCAATATCCTAATACCAAAGGTGCTGGAGAAAGCCAGACAACAAGGGACACATCATTCTTACAATACGCCAGACAAACTTGTTACTCTGACCTACTAGAAATGTCCGCGTGTCAAATGATGACTATCAAAGCAGAACAAGACCTGCTAACAATTCAGGAGGGGAGAGTACCACCCGTAACTAGCAACACTAAGCCTAGCGACCTGGCTACTGAAGACTTCAAATTGCTACCTCCTAGGACAATGGAAATCCTTAAAGAAGCTACATAGGCTACTAAATAGAAATGCTATGCAGAAAAATGGGGAAGATGCATTCACTGCTGCACAAATAAATATTTGGAAAGAAGGACTAGAGAGGAAACTCTGAACTTATCTCTGTCACCTACTAGATACAGGCCTAACCAATTCCTCCTTACAGGTACATCATGGCAGCTGTAGTAGCCTACGCCAGGGACACGTCATGCAACAGCTTCTTCAATCCCCAGTGGTGAAGAGATTCCTAGAAGGAGCTAAAAGGATCGCTCCACCAAGATCAATTCCAGCGCCATAATGGAACCTGAAGACAGTTCTAACGCAGTTTATGACAAAGCCCTTTGAACCTATGCACAAAACAGATCTAAAATCGTTAGCGTTCAAGACAGTGTTCTTAATAGCAATCACATAGCTGCGCAGAGTAAGCAGGAATGCAGGAACAAGCAATACAGAAAACATACTTGCAAATACACAGGGGCAAGGTGGTTCTCAGAACGAACCCAGAGTTCATGCCAAAGGTGGTGACCCAGTTTCAGGTTAATCAAAGTATTCAGTTGCACCCTGGCTCGGCGCTCCCAGCCAATCCTGACGCTGCTTTGAGTACGGATTCGCGCAGGGCAGGCTGGGAGCCTGTGTCTGCAGCATCCAACGACGGAGTGGGGCGGCGATGAAAGGTAAGTGGATTATTTTTTTATTACAATAATTAAATGTTTATCCCCCCACCCCGTGTGCCACCCCGCCCCTTAAGCACCCCGCAAGCCGCTACTGAATGAATCCCTAACCCACTCCATGAAGGTCACATGCAACAAAGGAAGATCCGCTACCCCCGAAATTAGACTGTGCCTGTTCAGGGGGGTTTTATTAGCTAGTACAAAGTGGTGATTGACATAGATTCGTTAATATAAGCCATGCTTTGCACACAAGGTCATTCTTTGTCTAATACAGGTGACGCCTGTTAGAGTGCATTACCTTTGATACAGCTTAATCTTGACATCATGGTTACTACCTTTAATGATGGCTACTTTTTTTGTGAATGAATGATCGACATTTATTAAAGTGCAAACGAATAGCTTATATGAGGTTTCCCGGTGCTAAAGGGTATGCCAGCTACCTAGATCTAACTAAGAAGACAAACTTTATGTTGCTTCTTAAAAAAAATCACTTGCATATAGTGGGCATCCTTGGCAATACATAGCACTGGTCGTGGCATAGTGTTAGACCATTGCAATGGTGCTTTTTCTTTGGTTGATGCCTCTCAACGCTACCATATGATGGTGGCCATCCTTAGCTTAATTTGGACATTTTCGAGCACATCAGTAGTTTAATGTTAGCCATGGCATAATGGTATCTGTCTTCGACCGGTTACGGGCTTTCGCCACATGATTTAGCATCTGGTAGGATTTCCTGGCATGTGAGTGACTTATGTACATAGAAGTCCAATTTCATCACAAGACCAGAGGCGACCAATATGCATCAACCTTTTAATTGCCACTCCTGCAGCACTTTTAAAGAACAATCATAACAAAACTTCCAGAGTTGAAATTCCAACAAAGCACCAGTCCCTCAGCATTAGAACACGCTTCCTTTTTTTAAATGCTTTTCCTGTTAAGATAAGTACCTTACTCTCTACCTTTATGTAAGAGATAACTGTTGAATGTCTACATTTTTTTTATTTGAAAGAGTTAAGCTTCTAATTTTCAGAAGTGGAGTGTGAGTATGTATGTTGTATATAAAATGAGTTAAATATAGTTTCAAAAGTAATCATATAAGGTTATGTATGAAGAATATTATAGATTGATGTATTAGGGACTAGATTGTAATAGTGATCATTTTTCTCTGTTTAGCAATATTTGATTTTGAAGTGCAGTATGATTGCAAGATTAAAGTAAACGTGGCAAACTGCGCTTAAGCTCAAATTAAGTAATGCGTATGAGCGCGAGGACAATAGTATGTTAACTCTAAAAGCAAGAGGTTGCCTATGCACATGCTTGTGCGTCTTGGTAAGGTCAGCGTGAGCAAAATAGTAAGTGCACGCTTGATGAGAGCTTAGGGAGCGAGAGGAATGTCTTGCGGATATGCACTATTTATAAAAGAGGCAGCTTATGAATTTAGAAACAAGGTTTCTGAAGCAAGTTAGGGAGCGAGAGGAATGTCTTGCGGATATGCACTATTTATAAAAGAGGCAGCTTATGAATTTAGAAACAAGGTTTCTGAAGCAAGTGAGTTTGACAGATTCACAAAGCATATGATGAGAAATTTGTAATTAAAAGAAGAACTTAGGGCCAGATGTAGGAAACTGTTTGCGACTCGCAAACGGCAAAAATTGCTGTTTGCGAGTCGCAAACCGGAGTTTCCTATGCAGAAATACATTTTGCGAGTCGGGACCGACTCGCAAAATGCATTTCCGAATCGCAAATAGGAAGGGGTGTTCCCTTCCTATTTGCGATTCGCAGTGGTATGCAATTCCATTTGCGGTCGCAAATGGAGTCGCAGTTACCATCCACTTGAAGTAGATGGTAACCCACTCGCAAATTGGAAGGGGTCCCCATGGGACCCCTTCCCCTTTGTGAATGGACCACAAAATATTTTTTCAGGGCAGGTAGTGGTACAAGGGACCACTACCTGCCCTGAAAAAATTCCGAAACTAAAGGTTTCGGATTTTTTTTTTAAGTGCAGCTCGTTTTCCTTTAAGGAAAACGGGCTACACTTAAAAAAAGAAAAAACTGCTTTATTGATAAGCAGTCACGAACATGGAGGTCTGCTGACTACAGCAGGCCTCCATGTCAGTGAGTGCCCATAGTCGCTATGGGGCCGCAATTTGCGACCCACCTCATTAACATTAATGAGGTGGGTCTTTACGACCCCATAGCGACTTGCAGACGGTGTCTGAGACACCGTTCTGCATACCAAATTGCGAGTTTCAATTTGCGAGTCGGAAGGACTCGCAAATTGCAACTCGCAACTTGTTTTTTTGCTACATCTGGCCCTTAGTGAAATATAATGTTGGAGAAAGCAGACCTGATAAAAGTTTACTTCAGATAATTATGCCGGTGTCTCTTGTGTTGAAAAGAGAGTTTAACGTTGAGAGATTTTGGGAAGATTAATAGGTTTATTTTCATCTTGGATCCAAGCTATTTTTCCTGGTCCTTTGCAATACTGGCTTTGCAGAGAGTGAAGGCAGAGGCTTTAAGGAAGGGATTACAGTACAGAGACAAGTTGACAATGGACCAGGAAGCAAGAGAAGAGTGACATTGGTGGAAACACAATCTAGAGGCATGGAATGGCAGAGCGACTTTAGGATGTCTACCGGATTATCTTCTAGAGACAGATGATGGCCTTTCAGGTTGGAGCTCGGATAGGAAAGCAGAAGACAGGAGGTGTTTGGTCTCTTCAAGAGAAAGGACAACACATAAATTGTTTAGAAATGATGACTAGCCTGCATGCTTTGAGGAGTGCCAGGAGTGTGGTATAGTGAAAGACAATTTTGATGAAAATGGACAATATATCTGCGGTGTCTTACATAAATCATTAAGGGGGAGCAGATCCCAGAGTCTATCAGAGATAGCAAAGGAAAAAAACAAAGTTTTTAGGGCAGAGTATCTGCCAGTGGAGAAGATTTCAGTGGCAGACTGGAATTCAAGGCATCTCAAGGATTTCAGCAATTAGAAACTAGGCCAGGCCTATTTCAAGAGGATAGGCCAGATTTGGGGTCTGTTGAGGGTAGATCTTTTTGCGAGCAGGCTATCGTTTCAGGTTCAGATATATTACAGATGGTTACCGGAACCAGGGGTGTCAGCGATGGACACTTTTTAGCAGAAGTGTCCAGAGAATTGGGGATGGGGGTATGCATACCTTCCCTTTTCAGTGATCCAGAGGGTGCTTCTGAAAGTGAGGAGAGAGAAATGTCAGTTGATTTTGATAACACCTTTTTGGGTATCTCTGGTGTGATTTCCAACATGAATGGAGCTGGCTTGCGAGATTCCATTTTTGATTTTGCCAGAGTGAGGTATGCTGACAAACGAAGAAGAACGTCCTTTAATCATTACCAAAGGATTGAACATTCTTGTTTGGAAAATATCAGAGGCTCTAGAGCATTCAGAGGTCTTTCGCAAGGGGCTTCAGAATTGCTGAAGGAGTCTGGGGCGCCAGAAACTGGAAGGAGGTACAAAGGAACATGGATTGTATGTGTATGTTGGTTTGCGGAAAGAAGTTTGGATCCCGTGGAGGCCTCTGCAGTAGAGGTGTTACATTTTTAAGTAGAACAATTTGAGAGGGGTCTAAGTTATAGGACATTTAATTGTTATAGATCAGCAATCTGTGCAGGGTATATTATGATTCGAGGAAAAACTGTAGGAAGCAATATTTTGGTTTGTAGAGTAATGAAAAGCATGCAACTTAGAATACCTCCGAGGGCTAGATATGACCTGTTATGGGATGTCAATATGGTTCTGAAATTATTTTTATGTTGGCCAATGAATAGATAGTTAACTCTAAAAAAATAATATATATATATATATCCATCAAAATGGTGACTCTTTTGTGTTTGATTTCCTGCAGAAGGGTGTCTGATGTCGAATGTTTGGAGGTAAGTAACAGGACATATTGCCCAGATGAAGTGTTCTTTGAGATATGGAAGAGGAGTAAAACTATGTCCAAGACCATATTTTATCCTAAGTATGAAAAATGCAAAAAAGTGTATTTGGTACAATGTTTGAAAGATTATGAGGGCACAGTTTTGGAGAACAGAGAGGATGGTAGGTATCAGTTGTTAATTTCGCACTTGAAGCCATTTGAAGAAGTAAGTATGTCTACAATTGCAAGATGGATTAAAGAGGTTATAATACAAGTGGGAGTGAATATAGAAAAATTCAAAGTACAATCTGTGTGGGGAGCAATGGTGAGCAAAGTGACTTGGGCTGGATGAAGATTAGAGGAAATCTTGAAAGCTGCTGGTTAAATGTGGGAACATTTGAGAAACATTATTTTAGGCCAATTGAACGTATGTCTGAAGTGGTGTTGAAGGGCTTTCAACAGAGATTATGGTATCCTTCGGTCTTGTAATGAAATAGCGATTCTCAAATTAACCTGAAGAAAGAATAAGGATTCCATTACAAACACAGAGGCTAACATGATCGCACCCGCGGCACCCAAGAATAGGGTTAAAAGAAAAAAGAGGGTAAAAAAAATAAAAAATATTAGACGATCAAGAGTAATTTAATTTTGAGTACAGAATTAAATATCAAAATGTTATTTGAATTTTACAGGAATTGTCAAGGAAACAGCATATTTTGTTGATAACATGTATATTTATTTGCAGACACACAATCTTAAGAAGAAAGAAGGTTGAAGGAAAGAGTTTATTTGCATTCTTGCATTTAAAAGAGGAAGTATGTTCTAATGCTGAGGGACTTATGCTCTGTTGGAATTCCGATTGTGGGAATTTTCTTTGTTATGAAGTTTCTTTAAAGGTGCTGCAGGAGCAGCAATTAAAAGGTTGATGTGTAATGTTAGCCTCCCTGTCTTTATTGAAATCCTGATTCTCTTTTCATGTTAATCTAAGAATCACTATGCTTCAACAGGTTGCTGTGCTCCGTGGGAGTACTTGCTAGAATTTCGGGACAAGGTGATATTTCATGAACGTGACAAGCTTGTACAGGACAGAACTGTATTTATGTATTCAATATGAAAAGGTTCTATTTAATAGTTCAATATGTGTATTTCAGAAATGGACAGGTCTGTTTTAACAGAATAAATTACTGCATTTCCAAATTATTTAAAGCTCATATGTAATAATTCATGCAAGACTCTGGTGTGGTACTGTTGTTTTTGAATCCTTGGTGCTTTGTTCTGTAGCTGCTGTTTCATGATTCATGTGAAGGCATTTTATTATTTATAAAGCCTTCAATTCCTTTCTAGTGGGGCACGTTAAATCAGCCTTGCACTGCTTCTCCTATTTCAGAAATGTATTTGCCTCCTGTATACCCAGTGTTTGGTATCAGCACACAGTTCTGTTAGCGCTATACTCAGGATATTCTGTTTTCAAGAACCAGTGCTCCTGCAAATAATGGGCCTCAGTGTTTAAGACTGGTGTTGCCACAGTGCTGTTTAGTTCTGTACTCTGACCTGCAGCATCACCGCATGAGCCAGTGTGATCGGTCTGGTTATGCTGCCTGTGGCCTGAGATTGGAATATCTGTTTTTAGCCTCAACCTCATTCATAACTTATGCCTGAGAATCTACTTCGAACTGATACTACGGAAAAATAAAACAAAGAGGGATGCCATGTTGCTTTCTGTCCTCAATGATACACAGTGGTAGTTGGATTTCCAACATCTGTCCATGCTACTTTCCCTAGAACTATCAGCCGCCTTCGATACTGTCGACCACGCGACTTTGCTGAATCGTGTGAAGGCTGGACCCATGTCATCTGTGGGGTCCACTAGGGATCAGCATTATGTCCTTTGCTATTTAATGTTTACGTTTGCCCACTGCTCTGGGCCTTGGCTAGTTGTGGTTGTAGATGCTACTACTACGCTGATAACTCTCAGCCCATCTTCTGGCATGAGGTCACTGCCCAATCCCATCCGGAATTTCACGCTACCCTCAAGTTCATTTGGAACTGGATGGGCACTCCCACCCTCCATCTAAATGCCAATAAGAGTTGGTTATTCTCAATCACGGACGGATCACTGGACCAGCAGCTCGTGGCCATCCGTGGTCAGTGCACTTCCTGTCCCCGCGGCCTGTGTCAGGAGCCTGGGTCTCGTCCTAGACAATCAGCTGTCCTTGATTCCCCCAGATTAAGGCAGTCACAGCAAAGTGCCTTGGCCTATTGAAATCCATTAGAAACGCCGCTCCTCTTCTGCCACCCAAGGCTTTGAAAGCAACTATTGCAGCAGAACTTGTGTCCTGCTGGGACTATTCAACCCCCTGTACTTGGCTCTACCTGCAACCAATTACAAACCATTCAAAATACAGCAGCGAGGATCATCTGTAAACTGCATAGATAGGCGCATATTCCTCCTGCCTCAATGAAGCTTCACCTGCTCCCTGTCAAACAGAGATCGTTGTAATCCTACTTGTATTATTTGCTCATCTGTTCACAGCCTTGGTAGCAAGCATGGACAGAGAGGTTCCTACTTGACCTCCCAGATCCGCTCTTGCCAACAGCTGGAGTGTAAGCGGCAGAGAGCAGGATCTCCTCTGTCCTGCCGCCTTCTTATAGACCTCGGTCAGGCTTCAACCTGACTTTCTGAGGTTCAGGAAGCTTTCGAAGGTCTCTGCTGGTAAAACCAGTTTTGGATTAGCCTCAGCCCTCTCTTTTCCAACCTGCTTGTCATAGCGCCAAGAAACCCTTGGCTATACGCGCGCTGTGCAAATTTTCCGAACCTAACAATAAGCAAGTGAACAAATAAGTGTGGTATACACTTAAAACACAATGTCATACTCCACTTTATATTGCATTAACATTTGCAATTTTGTTTCTGCATCTTCTTAAAGCACACTACATCTACAGCATCATTGCACATTGGCACATTTCAAACACGCTGCCATTGTGTTATTCTGTGTTGTGCATTGCACGTCAGCCTCACTGTTCTAACAGTCACCTTAGTTTTCATTTAACTAGTGAAATCAGCCATTTTACTTTAGCTTTCTGTAACCAGTATCCAAGGTCATCTTGCATTCTTCCCACCTGAAGAGCCAAATACCTGCTCATCAGCACCTGTCTGAAGTTTTGTTCTATCGCGTGTTCTTTTCCCCATTTGTTTGCATTGTGAAAAGTGTATACATGTAGCTCCGAAATGTATAGATTTTTAGCATTTCATCCTCCCTCTGACGAGGGATTGCAGCTCTGGTCCATCGATGTGGCATTTTGCCCTCCTCTTTATTTCAATTCTTGCCTGCTATTTTGCATTAAACGTGTCTTAGAGACTTCTATGAGCTATCCAGAGAGTCTCTTTTCTTTTACAATACATTTAGTAAAAAAATAGACAATATAATATTGCACATCCGTATATTTTTTCAATTACTCGTAAAACCCACTGCTTTTTAGTCAGTTTCTAAGAACGTTGTGCTGAAATGACAGCTATTCTCGCCTCTCCCTGGGCAGCACACAACAGCCAGTGTGGAAGACCTGACATCTCGGGCCTCTAGAGCTGCAAGCATCTGCGGTCTCCTGTGACAGCAGCTCTCTCGTCAGACACCCCATGCGGAGGAGCCATCCGACAGCTGTCCGTCTCTGTGAGGTGAATACAATCCCGGCTGACTAATTGCATGTTTGATATGTTGGAAGCGGAGGGCAGTAGCCGTCCGAGCACGGAGTCCTTCCATCCGCTGTCTTGATTTTCTCTTGAAGCTGGCACGAGCTCCAGACCTGCGGCGCATGTCCCACCTATGTGATGTGATGCGATGCGAGGCATGTTGTCTTTCGAGTGGAAAAGTGGATGTGCTCCGCACACAGCGTGTGTGCCCTACAGTGTGTGCTCTACGGAAACCGTGTGTACTGTGCACAAAGTGTGTGTGCTCTACGCAAACCGTGTGTGCTGTGCACAAAGTATGTGTACTCTGCACATAATGTGTACTGTGCACAAAGTGTGTGTGCTCTACGCAAACCGTGTGTGCTGTGCACAAAGTGTGTGTGCTCTACGCAAACCGTGTGTGCTGTGCAAAAGTGTGTGTGCTCTGCGCAAACCGTGTGTGCTGTGCACAAAGTATGCGTGCTCTGCACAAAGTGTCTGTACTCTGCAGTGTGTGTTAGTGCGCGCGTGCGTGTGCGCGCGCTCTGTACAATGCTCATGCTCTATGATGTTGGAGCTGGACATGGAAGGAATGGCTGCACAGCTTGTTGGGAGCTTTCCGTCACACGAGTCCATTGAACGGAGCTTGCTCAGTGGCTGTGACACAGGCGGTGACAAGATGTCTGTAACTTGTCCTGTGAGCATCTTATGGCCAGCTATAGCTGAGTATCCCAGGCCTCCTCCTGCTTCTCAGGGTGGAGCCCCGCGTGATCCTGCGTGCTGTGGCCCCTGAGGACGGGTAAGAGGGTGGCTCCGGTGTAGTGGCGCGTCGGGTAGCGAGAATGGATCCTCGAGGTGGACAAACAGTGACAGCACTTACTATGCACTCTTCTAAGGGAGCGGAGTGACTTCTCACCGCGGTAGAAGATGGATTGCTTATGGTAGGACATGCGTAGGTACCACTCAATCGGGCATTGCCAGGGGTAACAGCTGCTGGCTTGCCCTCTGATACCCTTGGCTTGCCCAGGTTCCAGGTGTCACGATGGCAGCTGCAGGGACAACCACTTGTGGAGTTTTAGCTCCTGCCTATTCCCCAGCACCGAACCAGCACAAAGGAGACCGTAGGGAGATAAGTCTGATATCACCAGGGTGAAAGTGCTTGTGATGTCACTTCCGTGAGCCCTTATATGTTGGTTACTGAACTTCCATGGAACATCTGCAGGACTGTCCTGTTGGTGGACAACCTCCTCAGACCGCATTGAAAGATTGTTGGATGTCACTGACCGCCCGCAGCCCTGGAGTTTGATCGACTTCAAATGTGCTTGGTCTGGCAACAAGCTGGCCCAGCAGCTCATGGTGGACGGTACCACGGTAAGGCACGGTACACTACAAGGGAAGACCTAAACCGCTTCCTCATGCACACTTGTTTTTTTTCTTCTTCCAATGGGTATGCGTATAGGATACCAATCATATGACCATGTAATTTGGTCCAATATTGCCATTGAGGGATTCTGGTGATGCAACATTAAGGACAAGGCTGAATAACGTGGGTTGTAAACCTCACCAGAACCATGATTTGACAAAAGAGGACCATATTGCACAATATCCATTAAGTATTTTAACTTTGCATTTTTCTTTTGCGGGTAGCTAGCTTGCAAAAGGTGTTTTGTTTCGAGAAGGATAATATTTAAGTAAATGAAAAACTGGACTATACTTGGACTCTAACAACTAGAGACAAGTTATGTAGTTACGTTTTGTGAATTTTAGAAAAAATACAATTTGCCTTCTTATAAACATTCAGTGTGAAGAATGCAGAGGATGTTGGAGCTGTGTTCAGCCAGCTAACAGGAATTGGAATTACAATTCTGGTCTCGTTTATGGTTCATGGATGTCATTTTGATTAAAACACATACAGTTGGGGATCTCTGCAGAATCGCGTGTAGCTGCCATCATGATCATGGAACTCATATGTCACGTGAACTCATGCCATACATTCTATATTCCCTTAGAAGTGCTGGTTTTATACCACTTCATATTGTGTGATCAAGGCAGACAAATATGTAACATAGAAGTGAACTGGAGTGGAGGCACTATTATGTATTTGCAGAAAAGAACCATCCATCATAAAGATGAGAGCCCTGTTGACTACTGCACTCAGGCTCAAACCTTTACAGGGGCTCTGAGGGTGCCACCTCCACCCCTGATGGTATCAGAGCTGCATTGGTATTCACAAATGGGTGGAAGGGCTTCATAGACATCAGGTGCAAAATGTCTGCCAGAGAGGTAGGCAAGAACAGATACTGTAAACTTATTACCAAGAGTCTACTCTGTCCAAGACACTTGTTTAAAAACATTTTATTAGTTGCTGTCAATTTCAGCAGAAACCATAAACAAACTTACAACAACTACCATCAAGTACAGCAGCACAGGGAGGTACAGTATAAAATCTGCCTGATCTTAATCCATGAGGGTACAATGCATATAGGGTAACACCTAGCGTCGGATAGTAACACATAAGCAGTACATGGTGTGAGGTATAGTGAATGCCTAACAGGTGGGAAAAAAATGTAGACATTGGTCGAACCAGAGGACTGATCACTCTCGGCCAGGAAGGCCTGATGGGAACTTGGGTGGTATAGAAAGTTCCAAAGATCTAGGTCGTCACTCAGTTTGTCATCACATCTGCACTTTTTCTGTCTCAGTTGATCAGTTGCAGCCCATTTGGCCACATCACCCTCCCAGCGCCCCAAATCCCGGCTAGTCGTACCCAACCAGGCCATTGCCACACTCCATTTGGAGAGTATGAGGAGTAAATGTAGGCATTTAAAAGCTATTTTCTGACCCTTTTTTTTTTTTTTTTTTTTTTACAACAAATGTCCCCCCAAAAAGCAGGTTTGTGGATCCACTGGACAAGGGATTGTCACGAGCATGGTCACTCTCTCAACCACCCCCAGTCAGAAGACGTGAACCGTCGGGCAGTACTAAGCAAGATGCAAGAAAAAGGCATTTGGCTGGCAACAACATGGCGGTGCTGGGATTTGGCAGGGTCTATTCTGTGGAGCATGAATGGATTTATGTAGGTAGAATGCAGACCCTGAAAGTGCATGAGCTTTAAATCTAGCTTTGCTGGAAATGGGCTGCACCATGCCACACATTCTCGCCCACTGTGTGTCCTCAATATATAGCCCTAGCTCTCCATTCAAAGTCTTTGGCAATGTCTGCTCAGCCAGTTCCACTGTACGCACAGAGCCAGCCCCCGGGGCAGGTGCTAAAAGCGTTCCAGTTTTGCCTCACCCCATCATAGCTTCCCACTCAGTCACGGGATGGCGGGTGGAGGTCCAGTTTATCTCGCAGTAATCTGAGAGTGTCTGCTATAATCTCCTGCCTCTCTGCATCTTGCAGGATCTCTGGTCTCTGGGGGCAAGTCTCCAGCCAGTGGGCATGTGATGCGCCACTCCCCAGCTCACCTCACAGAGCAACGGGGTGTGGTCTGAAAGGTAACGCTACAAGTGGGTTACCTAGAACACCCTCCTTCCCATAGTGCCGACACTAGTATGCGATCCAATCTACTGAATGTGTTTTGAGTAGGTGTGAATTGCTGGTGAACTCTGTCTTTGCAGGCTGAGTGGCCCATCCATATATCAGAGTCCCAGGTTAGTGGCTGCCTCCTGTAGGGTGGGTGTCATCTTAGGTTTAGTATTCTGGCAGGGAGGGTGTCAATCCAGCCCACCATCAAGGACGCACTTGAAGTTACCCGCCCAGACCACTGAATTTTCAAGGCCAGTGAAATAACGTTCTGGTCTCTGGGGAAGAATTGCCCATTAACTGTTGGGTGAGTAAATATTTACAAAGGTCATGTCTGCACCGTCAAGTTGCTCCTGTATCGATATGAACTGCCCCTCAACATCAGCTTCCATATATGTCATATATGTTAGATCAAATGGGACCTCAGATGCTATCCAAATAAGAACTCCCCTGGCATATGTTGAATAGTTAGCCGAAAAGTTGCTCTTGCTACCTTTTGCCCACCCTGCATCAGAGAGGTGTGACTCCTGCAGACATGCAATGTGAACACCGAAAAAACAGACGGCCTCATCTTTGGGAACAACAGCTCATCATGGACTGACATATGGTGGCCCGCAGAGCTTGGCACCGCCTTCCGCCCTCCCCAACAGACCACACCCGCAACCTTGGTATAATCCTGGATAGCAAACTATCCATGAAGAAACAGGTCAACTCAGTCTCACCCGCCTTCTTCCACACCGTTTGCATGCTCTGCAAGATCTTCAGGTGGCTCCCAGCAAACACCAGAAGGACAGTCATGCAGGCCCTCATAACTAGCAGACTGGACTACAGAAACCTGCTCTACATAGGAATCTTAAACAAACGCAAATGATGGACGGAATGTGGAACCAATCAAACATTCACCCCCAAGTCACACATCTGGGTTTAATCCATCAATTCCTTTGCTCACCATGCCACCCCAGTTTGGACCCAGCCATATACAAATCAGTCTTGGCCCTGTTCCCCATGGGAACAATCCAGCCCGAACTGCTGGGCCAGGTCCTCCCTGGACTGGAAACAAGCATCCTGGGACCGATTTCTGGGTATCACCCTTCATTAGCCAGGCTAGCTTGAATCTGGTGGCATAGTGAGCCCTGGACTCACGTCCGGGCATACCTTGCGCACTTAAGGCGACAAAAGCAAACAAACACAAATGATGGATGGAATGTGGAACCAATCAAACATTCACCCCAAGTCTCAGATCTGAGTTTAATCCACCAATTCTTTTGCTCACCATGCCACCCCAGTTTGGACCCAGCCATATACAAATTAGTCTTGGCCCTGTTCCCCATGGGAACAGTCCAGATCAAACTTCCAGGTCTGTGACTGTGGATAAATGTTTGATTTGTTCTGCATTCCGTCCATTAACTGTTTTTTCTACATAGAAATCACAGCACGCCTCCTGAATAGACTCCAGACAATTCAGAACTCCGTGGCAAGACTCATACTTGACCTCACCAGAAGGACCCACATCACATCCCATCTCAAAAAACTACACTGACTCCTGATTCAGAAGGGATGCCAGTTCAAGATGCTGACCTATGCCTACAAGGCCCTGCGCAATGAAGGACCAGCATACATCAACAAATGCCTGACCTTCCATCCTCCAATCAGCTTCCCTCTCCCTCGCAGACACCCCACACATCCGTCGAGCCAACAGTGGAGGATACGGCTTCCCGCACCTGGCAGCCAAGGCTTGGAACAACCTCCCCTCCACCTCAGGATTGCACCGTCACTCCAGCGATTCAGAAGAGAACTAACAACCTGAATGTTTGAATGATCATTCCTCCACGCAGCGCCATACAGCTCCAATGCCTCCAGACCCTCACAGGTGATTTGCCGTGCTCTGTAAATGTTTGTTTGATTGATTGACTAGCCTTATGCTTCAGGAACGACAATACCCTATACCTCTTTTTGTAGGTACCCAGACCCCAAATTCCAGGATAGGATCTTATAGTTGCCTGGACCAACCATCGTGATCATAGGTGTGTATGTGGATCAAGACGTCTCCCCCTGCAATATGAAGGCCTGGACCCAAAGGTCAACTCAGAAAAGCTAAAGTGAACTCCCCGCACCCATCCACTCCCCGGACAGGTATAGCATAACTGCATTCATAGATAAGACCAATTACTTTTAAGTGTCAGGACAAACACTAACACATCCGGTATCCCCAACAGACACTAACGTGTCAACTTAATGGGAGGCTCATCATATATCAATGGGTCAAAACCTCATCCCCAAGCGCACCCAAGGCATTCAGGGTGGTAAGACTCCATGTGCCCTCGTAAGAGGAAGCAAGTATACTGGACTGAACATTCCCAGGGAACAATCATCAGTGTCTGCACATCCAACAACTAGCCTGTTCTGATGAAAGACAGGGATATGTGGACCTCCTTCATGCATCCCAATGCAGTATATCTCAGTGCAGTTTTAATTCCCATCTACCTTAATATTTGTTAAAACCAATCTGGACCCAGGAGAACAATAATTCCTCTGTAAGGAGGATTAAGGTGAGCAGGCATGACATGACATTCAGTACTGATAAAGTTAACAAGAGGTGAATGGAGAGGACCCCAGGTCACGGCAGTATAGTTTCAGGGATAGCGTAATTGGACCGTGGACGGACACAGCATCATCACTTCCAGTGGGGATTGTAGCAGCCAGAGAGTGTCCAACACGAAGAGGTGTTCATCTGAGGCAGAGTCTATGGTCCTGTCTTCTCAGACCACAATACAGGTGGATCCCCTTTACTCGTGTTGCCTGGCCCCTGTTCCCACCGCTGAGGAAAACACTCTAACTCCTCTGTGTGCAGGCATGGAATGGGTCGGCATTGCTCAATGTATAGGATGGTATCCAGTCAGACATATCCAGCCAGGACCATATCTCCTCTGGTTGTTCAAAAAATGTGATTTTCCAGCTACTGACTTGAAGCTTCGCAAAGTATAGTACCATACATTTGAGGCTCATCTCTCAAAGCAGTTTTTTTACAGCAAAGAAAAGTTCTGGACCTTTTGAGTGTAGTCTGGGTATATGGCGATGTTTTGATTTTCAGTTTGGGGTACTGACTGTTCCCTGGGGGTCCTTAGGAGCGGGTCCCTGTCACAGTAGTTCATGATTCTGACATTGAGAGCCCCGGCTGCAGCAAGCTGATTAAGGCATGGTGAGCTTGCTCTACCACAAACAATTCCGAGGGGTCCCTGGGGCGCAGGGTCTGCTTCACGCAGGGTTCAAGGAAGGTTTCAATTGACTCATTCAGGAAATCCAAGGAGTCCCACATTGTTTCGGCGTGAACACCCTTCAGCATCCTCCACATGGTGTTCCAGGAAATTGGTAAAAATGGACATCTGGTACACCTGTTGCTTAAGCAGATGGATGTCTGTAGGTTATGTTATTTTGGTTTCAGCAGTGTCCACATTGTCTTCTTCTTTGCGTAAATCCACACATAAGAGTTTAACTTCAGTAGAGATGCCTGCTATCTGTCCTCCAGGGCCTGCATGGAGCCCTGTATAGCTGCCAATAGAGCGGCCCTAGAGGGCTCTGCCTTGCACTCTTAAGATTGCTCGAGCAATACTGCCTGTCCATGCTGAATGATCCTGTGCAGAGGTTGAAGCATAATGGTACATTACATGATGGTATCACCCTGGGTCTGACACTGTGACCTACCTTTCCCCGCGGCAGCAGTGTGGAAGCATGCTCAGGTACAAGGATTCCCAGTGACCCAACCGCCAGGACCCATGCAGCGGGCAGTGGAGGGGTACTCTGGACACAGTCCAGGAGGTCATCAGGCAGGGAGAGCCCAAGGCGGTCAGCGCCCAGGGGCCACCACCGGGGCAGAATGGCACGAATCAGAGCAGCACACCCCTGGTGCCCCAAACATCGCCGTCCCCATCCAGGAGCATGGCTGCCATTAATGGTTATTCACAGGTTTAGTTCTATGATGCTGACTGGAGAACAAGCCCCCATGGGTTGTCCCTCCATATATCACAGAGTCCCATATTAGTGACTGCATCCTCTAGAGTGAGTGTCCTCTTAGGTTTAGTATTCAGGCAGGGAAAGTGTCCAGCCCACCTTCAAGGACACAATCGAAGTTACCAGCCCAGACCACTGTGCTTAGTCTTTCCCACACACAGCCAGTCTAGGCACAGGGCCTCCAAATAACATGTGAGTCAGATGTCCCCCCTGTAGTTACAGTAGCTTCTCCAGTAAGAGGAGAATGATGTGCAGGAACCACCCACAAGGTAGAGTGCTGGTCACTCACTCTGAGGGCCCAATAGTAAGCGAAGTGTCCACAGCACGCAGCTCTCCCAGTCCCACGAAGCTCTAAAGCACCATGACCGTCATGGCTATGCACACAATCATGGGCCATCCGCTGGGGCACCCCTGCTCTTGTCACCCCAAGGGTCCAGTCATGTGAGCACAGTAGGTGTTCCTCCGGTGATCAAGGCTCACATCTGAAGCTTTTCACACCCTTTGGCCTGGCGGGATGTTGCGGGCATGTTCTGATGCCCGCAGTCAGTCCGAGAACCTGAAAACGGGAGTGGTCCCCCTGTGCCCCTCAGCCCTCTGCCACTTACAGGGTCCTAGCTGCTGCTAATCAGACCCCGAGGTCCTTGCTCCAATCAGTTTCCCCAGTGTGCCCCCAAAGGCCCAAGCATCTTCAGGGCACCCCAGTTCCAGTCACCTGAGAGGGGAGGACCTACCCAATCTGTTTGGCAGATCCATTGGTGCTCCTCGCTGGCTGGCAGTACTCCCAGGTGCAAGTACCCATCAACAGCTCCTCCTTCCTCTGTGCTGGGTCAGATCACCACTGTAGACAAGGGCAATGCGGAGGGAGAGTCCCCATCCACTGAGGCGGTGCCCCGCCAAGCAGGCAGGCAGGCAGACATGTAAGGTCCACATCGTGGGAGGGGGGGCGGCTGCTGCGCCCGGCCTCCAGTTACTGCTCAAGGGTCTATGCTCTGATTGAGCGGCCCCCCAATTGCTGCCTTCAGCAGCCATGTACCCTGGACCTGCTGGATAGAGGAAGGGGCCGGAGAGGCAAGGCCACACTGGCCCGCCCCGCCCAGCCCACACACAGGCCTCCGCAGAGGCAGGATCTGGCCGGCTAAGTCCCAGATGCTGAATACAAGGCCTGGCCACACGGGTAGGCCCAGCACACTGTGGGCTCTTACAAGGGTCGGTGGGCAGTCACGACTGCCAGACGTCTTCAGATAACCCCCACAAGCTACTCAGGCTTGATTCATCAGAGAAATGCAGGTGAAATAGGGCAGCTAAAGCACGATTGATGCATGATTAGTCTGTCGGGAGACGGAGCTCCCTGAGGTCAAGTTCTGTCAGCCATCTTGCTTGGCCACACCCCAAAACAAGCATTTGCAATGCAACGGGTCTCAAATTTGCTCGAGTTAGAACTATTAGCGGACTTTTCTTGTCACACACATTGAATGATAAAAAAAAAACGAGCGCGATTGCGCTAGGTAAAACGCAGCGTTATCACGCTGCATGGAAAATAAAACGATAAAGTAGTGCAGAAACCAGGCTGAAAACATCGAGCCTCATAAGTTTTCAGTAGTTGGCTGGTGCGCTCGAAGAGGTCTAAGTACCGGAAAAGGCATGACGTATGCATGCCTTTTACTAATGAAAGCAAGCAGATTTTTAAAGGCAAGCCCACGAAGAAATGAAAGTGACAGGCCTAACATGGGCGTGATTACAAGCCCAAAGAGAGATTACAACAGGGACGGAGCGCTTGTGCGCTCAACCCTAAAAAGGGTCCTAGGCACTTTTTAAATTAATTCATTGTTTTTTGTGCTCAACCCTACTTCATAGAAGTTGTTAACCCTGGAAACCCCACATGCTTCTGTCTCAGGTTGTGACTGCTAGTTCAAGCAGTAGTGTTCCTCTCAACTGTTTTTGAGCTGCGTCTATTACACTTAAGAAACTGAACTGGTCTCTCACACCCACCTAGTCCTTCCTATCTCCACCCCTGTTTTAGCCCGAGACTCTTCTAATAGTACTTTTGTATTTTACCAAAAAGCCTTGATCGTCCAGTTCAAAACAGTGCAACATCTGCCTCTATCAGAAAATGAGTTTTGCTCAACTGAACACAACACTGCAGGTGTGTCTACTCATCCAAACGCAATATTCCTATATTGGCTGCATAACTGGGCCCAACACTCAAGACGAGAACCTAGTAGCAATGATATTTTATGCTATTGGCTCTTGAACAATGCTCAGATTGCTGTTAATGTTGTCTTTTATTGATGTTGCTTGTCTGGGATGCTGATGCATCCTTTGCAACAAAAGGAAACAATGAGAGAGATAGCTCTCCGAAATTTCCCATTACTTTGCTTACTTTTTACAATATTTTGACAGCTGTGTATCCCCTTAACACAGGTTTACACACAATTTAAAGTGCAACTGGAATAAGTGAGTATTGGGGTGTGTGCTCTGCAGAGAGATCGACCCACTAACAGGCACAGAGAGAAACTGGCACTGCCATCAGCTTCAGCGCAAAAGCTCTTAATCAATGACGTCATAAATACCTGGTGCGACTCAGTTCACAGCATACATTAAACAAGAGTAAAGAGATCCACAAAAATACAGAGAATCACAGCATCATGGAAATAGCTAACACTCTTAGGGAATGCAGGATTCAGTAAAACAAGTGAAATGGAAACCGCAACTAAATCACTGACATGCGTTACCTTAATGTTTTTAACATTCATTGTTTGGAAATCAATCGGTGTTTTTGGCACTCATGGTAAAGGCATGAATATAGGGACTGGCAGGGATCCATTTGAAAGTCTATTTTCATGTAATGACAGAGCCAGATCCCCAGAATTACACTACCACAAACATCTAGCGTGCTACTGCATCTGTTTTGAAGATCAGAAGATGTCCAGAGTGGGGATAAAACACTCTAGGCCTAGGGCCATTGTGTTGATTAATCTAAATAAACAAGGCCTTAATAAGCATCAAGTATGCATGTCATACTCTGTGTCGGGTAGCGGCCCCTTGGGCAAGGGTTGCTCCCCTTTGGGGGGCATATGTGTTATGGCCATTTCTGCCCCCCCTTGGTGGCAGAGCGGCCTATTATTTTTAGGCTGATCTGCCCCCCAGGAACGCCAGGGATGTTTTTTGTTTATTTATGTGGGGGGAGCATAGAACTGTTGGCCATCAGCCTATATTTTTTAGGCCCATCTGCCTCCAAGGGGGGCAGAAGCCCCTTAGGCACCAGGGATAAAGTGTGTGTGTTTAGTGGATGAGGGGTGGTCCCTTGGGTAAGGGTCGCACCCCCAAGGGGGGGGGCATAGGACTGTTGGCCATTTCTGCCCCCCTGGGGGCAGATTGGACTATTTATTTTTGGGCCCATTGCCCCCAAGGGGGGCAGAAGCCACATAGGCACCAGGGATAGAGTGTGTGTGTGTGTGTGTGTGTTTTGTTTGGGGGGTGGGCAAGGGTCGCCCCCCCATGGGGACACACTTCTAAAGGTATTTTCTGCCCCCCCTTGGGGCAGATAGGCCTATTTTTTAGTAGGCTCATCTGCCCCTATGGGAGGCAGAATTCACTTAAGCACCATTTTCTAAATACTTGATGGTGGGGTGTTTGTCAACTGGCGAAGCAGTTGCATTTGTGATAAAAAAAAATCTCCTTTTTGTTCTAGTTCAAAGCTTTTGCTTTCTTTGCTGTGGCTCCTTGCGGTTTTGACGGTGGTTGACCTGCGGTTTGCATAGTTGCATGTTTTAGGTAAGTAAAAACAATTTACTCCAAAGGAGTATTGTTGCCATGCATGAATGACATGTTTGTAGGTGGGGTACTAAATGCAGGATTGTGTGTGAAATTGTCCTTAGATTTGTGCACAATGATATTTGTGTTGTCTTATTTCTAACTTGCTTTTCCTTCTTTCTTTTTAGTGGGATATCATTAGTGATCGCTGTGTCTGTGCAGAGTAGTTGCTGGTGAGTCAAGCTTTTTCAGGCAAGTGAGCGGTATAGTTTTTGAGTTTATAACTCTTAGTGATAAAGCTACACTTTCTTATCTTACACAGTGCTGGTTGTTGGTGGTGCATTTGTCCAGTTACTTTTCGTAGGAAAGATCATGGCTAGCCGCAGGATGACCGCTCAGCGGGTTGTTGGTATGCTTTTTGAGTCATTGTCTGATCATGATTATGAGACGGACTCTGCATCTGAGGCAGAGGAGGAAGTGAGAGATTCTGGCAGTGAAGTTTCTGTCGGAGAGGAATCTTCTGATGAGGGAGCCACTCTCAGTGCAGATGAAGGGCCTGTTTCAGAGGAGGACACTGATGTGCCATTAGTGCAGCAACCTAGGGCTGAAAGGTTTCCCGTTAGAAGACCTGAACTCTGGATTGCCCCAAACATGGTGCAGCCAGAGTTGCCTGCCTTTACTGGTCTCCCGGGGTGTAGAGTCAATACAGATAACTTTTTGCCTGTCAATTTCTGTGAGTTATTTATGGATGATGTGTTTTTGGAAAAGATGATTGAGCAGACTAATTTGTATGCAGAGCAGTATTTGAGGGACACCGCTGCTAGACTTAGGCCACACTCTAGAGCTGCCCAGTGGATTCCCACAAATTTGGAGGAGATGAAAAGGTTTTTGGGTTTGACTCTTTTGATGGGGTGGATAAGGAAGGCTTCTTATTGGTCTACTAGTCCCTTGATGGCAACAGCTATATTTCCTGCAACCATGAGTCGTAATCGGTATTTGCTTCTTCTTAGCATGCTGCATTTTGTCGACAATGTTTAGCCTTGCCACGAGATCTCCCTGATTCTGAACGTCTTTTTAAGATTAGGCCTATCCTTGATCATTTTGTAGATCGGTTTTCAGAGGTCTATGTTCCAGGCAAAGAAGTAGCAGTGGACGAGTCTTTGGTCCTCTTCAAGGGTCGTTTGGTTTTTAGTCAGTACATTCCTAGCAAGAGGGCATGATATGGAATTAAATTATATATGCTGTCTGAAAGTAGTACAGGATATGTGTATAGTTTCCATGTCTACACTGGTAGGGATTCCAGTATTGACCCCCCTGGTTGTCCTCCCACTTTTGGAGTTACTGAGAAAATTGTGTGGGAACTTGGTAGACAACTGTTCAACAAAGGTCACCATTCGTATGTAGATAACTTCTACACTGGAGTGCAGTTCAAGGAATTGTTTAGAGTGGACACTTTTGCTTGTGGCACAATTTGTTGTAACCGCAAATGCTATCTAAGGGAGCTTGTCTGTAAAAAAACTTGAGAGGGGACAGTGCAGTGCCTTGCGGAATGATGAGCTGCTAGCTTTGAAATTTTTAGACAGGAGGGATGTCTACATGCTAAGTACCATCCATGATGATGTCTTCCCCGTGACTGCTTGGGGCTAGGCTGCTGAAGTGCGCAAACCTGTGTGCATTTTAGATTATAATAAGCACATGGGAGGTGTAGATAGAGTTGACCAGAGGTTGGAACCTTATACTGCTATTCGTAAGAAGAAGTTAGTAATTCACCTCTTCCACTTGGCAACTTTTAATGCTTTTATTGTGTTTAAGGATAGGTCTTCAGAGTCAAAGATAACATTTGTGAAATTTCAGGAGTCCGTGATAGCGAGCCTTATTGTGGTGGAACAGGCCAGAGTTTCAAGAGAAGCAGTGGTGGAGGATGTGGCTAGATTGAAAGATTGCCACTTTGCTGAGCACATTCCACCCACGCCCAAAAAAGACTTTCCAGCTAACAAACTTAGAGTCTCGAAGAGGTATCCGGAGGGAGACTTGAAAGTAATGCCCAGATTGTCCTTCAAAGTCTGGGCTATGGGTGGGTGGTTGTTTTAGGAATTACCACACCCAGAAGAATTACTGGGAACAACCATGAGTGTAAACTGCCTGCTTTATATTTTCATGTGTTCGGTTTCATGGTAGGCATTTCTGTCATGTACGTAGTTAGAGCTTTTGTGTTTGTAGTTTTG
Source organism: Pleurodeles waltl (assembly GCF_031143425.1). NCBI lineage: Eukaryota > Metazoa > Chordata > Amphibia > Caudata > Salamandridae > Pleurodeles > Pleurodeles waltl. The sequence goes on from NC_090448.1 coordinate 1,149,597,660, forward strand.
TAATTATTTCTAATTAGTAAGTGGTTTCTTTGTTTTTAAAACAAAAAAAAAAAGTGATGCCATTGTGTGTGGAGTGGCGCTTGGCTGACGGTGTAAATATTGACTTGCTGTTGGCTACAGCAACACACTGCCAGCCAAACGCCAGTCCACCCACTCCCATCAGCTGGTGTAATTGCTGTATCAGGCATGTGGGCGCATAAAAGTGATGGCCCCTTAAGTGGCGCTGTCTGTCGATGCCAATGTTGTAATGTGCTGGGCCCGTGGCTGGCAGTGTGAATGGCCTTGTGTGTGTCATGTATGAAAGGTGTGTGAATGGACTGTAAAGCGGTTGGTGCCTTGTCGTGGCTTAACAGCTCACGAGCTGTGAGTCATTGGTTCAGTTTTTTGGCCTTTCAGTTATGAACAGTGCATTTCATTTTTGTGAAATCTCTTGTTAATACAATTTGATCTACTGAACCATCACTCACCCTCATGCCAAATCCAACCAGTATGTGTGGTAAAAATGACAAAACCTGCTCCGATGTAATCAGGCGTCGCAGCACACCTGTGACACGCTAGGTGTCTCGGGTGGGACCCCGATGATGAAGCATGCCACCAACTTGGTTGGTGGGTGAGGGGTCTTTTTAACATAACCTAAGTGTGTTTCTTTTCACAATTTTAGTGTTTGGAACATCACATAAGTATGGGGACACACCAAAATGATCTATTGCAAAACTACCTGCGTTTGGGGGGGGGGGTGGGCACCTATGTTATTGGTTCCGGGTGCGGCCTTCATCTAGGGAAACCTACCAAACCCAGACATGTTTTAAAAATAAACACCCCAAGGAGGTGTGGCTTGCCTGGATCCCCCAACATTTTCTTACCGAGACTCCTCTGCAAACCTCAAAATTTGCTTAAAAAAGCATATTTTCCTCACTTTTCTTTGTAGGATCACCGCTGCGGCACACATTTCCTACCACCCAGCCCCTCAGTCTCCCAAGTAAAATGATACCTCACTTGTGTCGGTCCCCAGAGCAGAGTCAGCCTAAAAGATGTATAAAAGAAAAATATGTGCTTATCAAGTCGCTGTGCTATCCCCTCAATCTTTACAGGTTTTGGGCATTTTCCTGTTGCAGGCACCTGCGCCACCCGCACAAGTGAGGTATCATTTTTATCGGGAGACTTGGGGGAACGCTAGGTGGAAGGAAATTTGTGGCTTTTCTAAGATTCCAGAACTTTCTGTCACCGAAATGAGAGGAAAACGTGTTTTTTGGCCACATTTTGAGGTTTGCAAAGGATTCTGGGTAACAGAACCTGGTCAGGTCCCCACAAGTCACCCCACCCCATCTTGGATTCCCCAAAGTGTCTAGTTTTAAAAAATGCGCAGGTTTGATAGGTTATCCCAAGTGTCGGCTGAGCTAGAGCCCAAAATCCACAGCTAGGCACTTTGTAAAAAACAGCTCTGTTTTCTTTGTGAAAATGTGATGTGTCCACGTTGTGCTTTCGGGCATTTCCTGTCGCGGGCGCTAGGCCTACCCACACAAGTGAGGTACCATTTTTATCAGGAGACTTGGGGGAACGCTGGGTGGAATGAAATTTGTGGCTCCTCTCAGATTCCAGAACGTTGTCACCGAAATGAGAGGAAAAAGTGTTTTTTTGGCCAAATTTTGAGCTTTGCAAAGGATTTTGGGTTACAGAACCTGGTCAGAGCCCCACAAGTCACCCCATCTAGGATTCCCCTAGGTGTCGGGAGACTTGGGGGAACACAGAATAGCAAAACAAGTGTTATTGCCCCTTATCTTTCTCTACTTTTTTCCTTCCAAATGTAAGGCAGTGTGGTAAAAAGACATCTATTTGAGAAATAGGCTGTAATTCACATGCTAGTATGGGCACCCCGGAATTCAGAGATGTGCAAATAACCACTGCTTCTCAACACCTTATCTTGTGCCCATTTTAGAAATACAAAGGTAATCTTGATACCTATTTTTCACTTTTTATATTTCAGCAAATTAATTGCTGTATACCCAGTACAGAATGAAAAACCATTGCAAGGTGCAGCTCATTTATTTGCTCTGGGTACCTAGGGTGCTTGATGAACCTACGAGCCCTATATATCCCCGGAACCAGAAGAGTCCAGCAGATGTAACGGTATTGCTTTAAAAAAATCTGACATTGCAGGAAAAAGTTACAGAGTAAAACGTGGAGAAAAATTGCTGGTTTTTTCACCTCAATTTCAATATTCTTTTATTTCAGCTGTTATTTTCTGTAGGAAACACTTGTAGGATCTACACAAATGACCCCTTGCTGAATTCAGAATTTTGTCTACTTTTCAGAAATGTTTAACTTTCTGGTATCCAGCATTGGGTTCTCACCCATTTCTGAAAAGGCTCAGCACAGGAGGGGAAAAGTCCTGGCAGCGAAGGGGTTAAAGTGAGCCTAACGGAGACTTCAGATTTGTACAGATACACCATATAAACTCTATCATACAGTACATCAGTTCACATGTTGATACACATGTGCAGGGCATTGGTATTAAGACCACATGATTACATAGTTATATTTCCTCATTTCATTTAAAGAAACATTTCTTAAAACACAACCATACGCAACAGAAAATAGAAGTTAAAAGATCACTTTTGCCAAACACTGCCAAATACCAGGCGCCCTTACATACTCCGAGTCAATAAGCCTTATATTCTCTGAGTAAGTAAGGGCTGCAAGGGAATGCACACAAGGTGCAGTCAGAAATGTTTAAACAGGGCTAGAAGAGGGAACTTTCCTATGTTTAAGAATCACTGCAAATGAAAGTTTATTCCGCAGTGTTTTCTAAACATGGAGGTCCAGCTCCCTCTTCCAGCCCTGATCAAAAACCAGTTACAGTGCTAATTAATTCCACCGGGGGAGCAGCAGAATTTATTAGTAATTCTGCGCAAAAATACTAGATTTCGCCGGCGTAATTTAAAATTCCACCCATCTGTAATCCTTAGCTTGATTCCTTGGAGCAGCACAAGTACAGCAAACAGTGTGGTGTGGACACTGGGTGGCCTCGGTTGAAGTGCAAATAAAATGAGTCTATACATTAAGAGCAAAAATGACAAAGTGACGGGCTGGAGTTCAGCATATCGCTTCGTCTTTTAGAATTTAAAAAAACGAATTTAGAAAAAATCCAATCTTGACATTAAAAATTAAAATGTCATTTTTTTCTATATTGGTTTGTGAATTAAGTAAAATTATTTTATCATTTGTGTATTTTCTTTGCTGTATACTGGTTTCTGTATTTTTGTGCAGCATCTTGAAGTTCAAATGGTAGAAACTGCTTAGGCTGTGATCCCCCGCTTCTAGTAATAATGCAGTGGAGAACCTCGGATTCCATTAATGATTCAGTGGAGGTCCCCAGAAGTCAAAAGGTTAAGAACTGCTGGCCGACACCTGTCACTTTCTGCCAGATAGGACTTCTAAGCACTAGGGTACAGACTTCGACAGTCTCATTCCACCAGGCCCCCCGTTACTAATATTCCCTACTGTCCAGTGCTTCAAATGGGCCGGTACTCACAGGTACTGAGTACGGCACTTCTTATTTTTTTCACTCTAAGTACCGGCACTTCTCTGCTGCCAAGGAGAGTACCGGTACTCATGAAAGGTAGGCTCATAAGCTGCTAGTGCTGGTGAGCACTAGGCTCTCAGAGTTGAACCCGCCTCTGACAGCGAAGGTGCTTCTGTCGCCCGAAACTGACCCGCGCTGAGCTATTCAGTGGGGTTTATGTGCCTAATGTCTGGGTATTCACGATCACGCTGCGTTTGACTGAACAGGGTCCATTCAGACCCTGTGCCGTCAATCACATTTACACACTCGTGTGCTTTTGTGTAAACACAGGAATTGAGGCAGCCCCGCTGACAGTGACAACTAAGAAAGCCATGGGAGGAAAGTTTAAAATGGGTTTGATCCCACCTGAGTCTCTCGAACGAGGGTCTGCTTATGTATGTGTGTTTGCCTGCTTGTATGTGTGTGTCTTTGTGTGAGAGAAAAGCGAATGAAAGAGGGAGAGAATCGGAACACTTTAAGGAGGACTGTGTGGAATGGTTTGGGTGTGCTGTCTGCTTGTTTATTTCTGTGTGTGCACGTTCAAGAATATATAGTATTGTACAAAACGACAGCAAGTACCAGTATGCCAGTAAGATAAATAGCATTGTGTTTCACTTACATTTCGTTGAACGAGTTAACTAGTTTTGTTTATTCAAACACATTTCTCATGAGCATGTGCTGCAACTGGTATATAAGTCAAAGTATCCTCATGTCTCGCTCTTAGCCCGCCCCTAGCCCCACCCACCACACTACTAGTATATGTTAATGAGTACCTGCACTTATTTTTTCCCATTTAAGGCCCTGCTACTGTCCAAGGACTAGCTGTCAGTAGAGCGGCCTTTGCAATGAGAATACTGGGTCAAATAGCCGCGCAATCCATCAGCTTCTTTTACGTGCAACGCATATTTAGCAGGATTTATGCCAAGAGATGCAGCTGAGAAGTAGACCAATTCAAAACATGCTGAATTGCTTCAGTGTTGAGAATTCATATGTGGGACAATACCGCCACCTAGTGTCCATTATGATAGCGCGTTTATGGAATTCGTTATTTTTTAATTGAAAGATTTACACATATGCCAAAGTTTTACACACATATTTCTTAACACACGGGCCTTTAAATGTCCGACGATGTCACTTGCTGATAAATCTTCTATTTTTTTCACCATCTCTGGCATTCCTCCGGTGTCTTTGATTTTGTTTCCACCTTGAGCTCTGTGAGTCTGTAGTTCTCCTGTTCTGCGACACCCCAATTTGTTCAATATTTTCATTCAGTGCGGCAGTTACTGATCACTGTACTCCTGATCTATGTCAATTATAACATAATTAAAATTTCGTATATTTAAGGAAATGTATTGATAGTATTCATTTGTGCTTCTTGGAGCTGTGGTGTAAAACAGACGATCAGAGCTGTCTCTTTGGGAGTGCCCATATATTTTTCAGACATTTCCAAATACCCGAATTAGCTGTCGTATTGCGAAGAGAATTCCACCGCTTGGAAGCGACTACCCTGTTTGCCCTGTACCAGATTATGATGTGTGTGAGCCTGGATGGCATGTGGCAAATTATAAAGTGTGAGCCTGGATGGCAGGTGTCAAATTATGATAAGGTGTGAGCCTGGATGGCCCCTGCCAGGAATTGTTTACTATTGTGTGTTTGCTTTGTTCTCTCTTTGTTACTAGTCCTCAGCTCCGTGAAGGCCTTTAGGTAGCCATGCACCTTATAAATAGAAGAAAAACATTTTACCACTATATGTGCATTGTAGCGCGTGTTCCATGATCTGTCGCTCATTTAAAAAGTAAACCCATGATTAGTGACCCCTTCATGGGTTTCGCTGCTTAATTTGAGCCGGTGGTTGCAGGTGCACGTATTTGTGAGGACCGGCTCTTAACTCTTCTTTATCAGACTTTGACCCAGAGCAAGAGAGAAAAACACAAACCACAGAAAGGAGGAGGAAGACAAAGATGGAAAAACTTTGAGAAAGGAGAAAGTAGGGTTAAAGATAGAACCTACAGGAGTGGGCTTGTGTTTTTCTCAGAAGCCAGGAGCCCCCGGCACTTGTTATTTTCCAATTTAGCACTGTTGGGCTTCGTAGCACAACATCCAAAGATCCGAATGACTATTTCTTTCTAGCCAATCACTTAGCCCAATATGCTTTTCTTGGAAAGCGAAGTAGGTAACAAGTTATACTGTGGAGCTGAGGCAGTAACTCTGCTTTACAAAGCAAAATGTGTGGTAAATACACAGTACAGGGAGGAACTATACGCTCACCTCTGTGGATGAGATGCCTGCTCCAGTGTCTGAGTTTAACCTGCATGCCACTGATGCATTACCTGTACAAAGTCTGTGAGCGGTGAAAGCTTGCGCTACTCTTGCCAGGCTGACTCTGCTCTGTAAGGAAGGGAAGCTTGCACTGTAGTTGTCTTCTGTGAGAGAAGGCTGCATTTGCTGCTGCAACCGTGCTGTATTTGTTCTGTGAGGAACCAAGGCTTGTGCTGCTGCTGTCTGATTTACACCCGTCCTGTCAAGGGGAAGCAAGCACAGCACCTGTGCAAGCTGCTCAATCCTCTGAGGAAGGGAGGCTTGTATTGCTGCTGTTGTTTGAAAGAGAGGTATTTCCACTGCTATTGCTCATCGGTACCTGTTCTGTGAGTGGAAGAAGCTTGCACTGCTGATGATCCAATTGTAATTCTTCCGTGAGGAAGAGACACATGCTCTGGTCCTACCTTTGTAGTACCTGTTTTGTGAGTGAAAGAAGCTTGCACTGCTGATGCACCAGTTGTAATTCTTCCATGAGGAAGAGAAGCGTGCACTGTTCCTACCTGCGCTGTACCTGTTCTGTGAGTAGAAGAGATTGCACTGTTGATGCTCCAGTTGTAATTCGTCTTGAAGGAAGAGACATATGCTCTGGTCCTACCTGTGCGGTACCTGCTCTGTGAGCGGAAGAAGCTTGCACTGATGATGCTCAAGTTGTAATTCTTCTGTGAGGAAGAGACACATGCTCTGGTCCTACCTGCACTGTGCCTGTTCTGTGAGTGGAAGAAACTTGCACTGTTGATGCTCCAGGTGTAATTCTTCTAGGAGGAAGATAAGCGTGCTTTGTTCCTACATGTGCTGTCCCTGTTCTGTGAGTAGAAGAAGCTTGCACGATTGATGCTCCAGGTGTAATTCGTCTGTGAGGGAGAGAAGCATGCACTGTTCCAACCTGTGCTTGTACCTATTCTGTGAGTGGAAGAAACTTGCACAGTTGATGCTCCAGTTGTAATTCTGTAAGGAAGAGAAGCCTGCACTTTTCTTACGTGTGCTGTTCCTGTTCTGTGAGTGGAAGAACCCTGCACTGTTGATGCTCTAGTTGTAATTCTTCCATGAGGAAGAAAAGCATGCTCTGTTCCTACCTGCACTGTATTTGCTCTGTGAGCGGAAGAAGCTTC